>NW_027207234.1:600000-1200000 GCF_963455315.2 Globicephala melas | reverse complement strand
GACGCTTTACTAACACTCTCCCGACTTGGAGAGTCAGTCCCTTTAACCTCCTGTTTGGCCCAGTTTGCAATTTCTGCGGAAGATGAACAGGAATAGCGAGAACCAATGAGAGACTAGCTGGAGGTGTCTGGACGGGCAAATTTAACTCTCATTTCCCACCAGGAAGAGGAAATAACCAAAGGCTCAGCGTGCCGTGCCGGAACCAGATTAGGGCCTGAAGCCATCCTGCGGTGTTGCGGCCAGCTCACAAGAAAACGAGTTGAAGAAAGGAGCTCAGGGGCACTGTAATTCACAAACCTGCAGAGTTATAAATGACAACTATCGTCCAAAAATATACTGAAGTAAGGCTGCCAAGAGGACTTGAAAGCGGGGCAGAATTGCAGGAAACCGATTTCAGGAGGTAGACTGGAATTGCATTGAAAGCATAGGAAAAGAGGCAGAACGTCCACAATGATGCACTTGGCCAAAAAGGGCGTATGCGTTTTTTCCTGAATATATTCAGGAAAAAACGCATACGCCCTTTTTGGCCAACCAAGCAAGCTTGCAAAGGAAATCTGCACTACAATGAAGTCTCACTTCCCCCCGGTCAAAAGGGCCATCTGAAAAAAGTGTAAAATCCAGAAAGGCAGGACAGGCCATGGAGAACTGGGAGCCTTGTTATACTGATGGGCGGGATGTACATTGCCAACAGACACTCGGGAGAAGTGTATGGTGTTTCCTGAAACGTCTAAAAAACAAAGCAACAGAGCCTAGGGCACTTCCACTTATGGTCCTATAGCTTAGGGAAATTAAAATCAAAAAGATACAGCCACCCCAATGTTTGGGACGCCTCTGTTTACAAGAACCTCGTTTACCGTACAAGTTCAATATCACAGAAAGTGAAAAATGGATAAAGAACTTGTGGTACTTACGTACAATGCAGTATCACTCAGCAGTGAAATCTATGTCATCAGGCCCGTAGCAGCACAATGAGTGGATTCAGGTACGATGATTCTAACTGAAATAAGTCACACAGAAAAAGAAACATCATAAGATATCAGTAATACACGGAATGTAAACTTGGCTACACAGGAACTGAATTACAGAACAGAACAGGGTCTCAAATTTAGAAAACCAACTTATGCTTGTTTAAGGGGAAAGGTGAGTTGGGGTGCTGCATAAAACCAGAGATTGAAATGAGCACAGATAAAGTTCCTTAAGCCAAATATGGAATAGACAAGAGCTACTCCTTGCTCAACGAAATGGACTCAACACCGCATATTAAACGCCTAAGAATGTACCTGACTCTTAAGTATCTTAAAACCTATGGATTGCTATGTCTCCGAAAGAGAATCAAGCATGTGTACAGGGACATAAACGCAGCAGTGATAGGATTGGAGAGTTTCGGTGAGCAAATGAAGACCCTTTGAAGTCATATTGCATGGTACCCATTCCACGGGTTTCAACTACCCAGGTTTAAGGTATTCTTCCTTCAGCTAAAACATGCATGTGGAACCTAGAGTATGATCAACCATGTGATCGGGAGACGTGTTCAAATATGTCTCAGTTTTCGTACCCTGGTACTCGGGTGCAACATTCCAGACGCTTTACTAACACTCTCCCGACTTGGAGAGTCAGTCCCTTTAACCTCCTGTTTGGCCCAGTTTGCAATTTCTGCGGAAGATGAACAGGAATAGCGAGAACCAATGAGAGACTAGCTGGAGGTGTCTGGACGGGCAAATTTAACTCTCATTTCCCACCAGGAAGAGGAAATAACCAAAGGCTCAGCGTGCCGTGCCGGAACCAGATTAGGGCCTGAAGCCATCCTGCGGTGTTGCGGCCAGCTCACAAGAAAACAAGTTGAAGAAAGGAGCTCAGGGGCACTGTAATTCACAAACCTGCAGAGTTATAAATGACAACTATCGTCCAAAAATATACTGAAGTAAGGCTGCCAAGAGGACTTGAAAGCGGGGCAGAATTGCAGGAAACCGATTTCAGGAGGTAGACTGGAATTGCA
Organism: Globicephala melas; assembly: GCF_963455315.2. Lineage (NCBI taxonomy): Eukaryota > Metazoa > Chordata > Mammalia > Artiodactyla > Delphinidae > Globicephala > Globicephala melas. Next base: position 1,198,004 of record NW_027207234.1, on the reverse strand, counting down.
TTGAAAGCATAGGAAAAGAGGCAGAACGTCCACAATGATGCACTTGGCCAAAAAGGGCGTATGCGTTTTTTCCTGAATATATTCAGGAAAAAACGCATACGCCCTTTTTGGCCAACCAAGCAAGCTTGCAAAGGAAATCTGCACTACAATGAAGTCTCACTTCCCCCCGGTCAAAAGGGCCATCTGAAAAAAGTGTAAAATCCAGAAAGGCAGGACAGGCCATGGAGAACTGGGAGCCTTGTTATACTGATGGGCGGGATGTACATTGCCAACAGACACTCGGGAGAAGTGTATGGTGTTTCCTGAAACGTCTAAAAAACAAAGCAACAGAGCCTAGGGCACTTCCACTTATGGTCCTATAGCTTAGGGAAATTAAAATCAAAAAGATACAGCCACCCCAATGTTTGGGACGCCTCTGTTTACAAGAACCTCGTTTACCGTACAAGTTCAATATCACAGAAAGTGAAAAATGGATAAAGAACTTGTGGTACTTACGTACAATGCAGTATCACTCAGCAGTGAAATCTATGTCATCAGGCCCGTAGCAGCACAATGAGTGGATTCAGGTACGATGATTCTAACTGAAATAAGTCACACAGAAAAAGAAACATCATAAGATATCAGTAATACACGGAATGTAAACTTGGCTACACAGGAACTGAATTACAGAACAGAACAGGGTCTCAAATTTAGAAAACCAACTTATGCTTGTTTAAGGGTAAAGGTGAGTTGGGGTGCTGCATAAAAGCAGAGATTGAAATGAGCACAGATAAAGTTCCTTAAGCCAAATATGGAATAGACAAGAGCTACTCCTTGCTCAACGAAATGGACTCAACACCGCATATTAAACGCCTAAGAATGTACCTGACTCTTAAGTATCTTAAAACCTATGGATTGCTATGTCTCCGAAAGAGAATCAAGCACGTGTACAGGGACATAAACGCAGCAGTGATAGGATTGGAGAGGTTCGGTGAGCAAATGAAGACCCTTTGAAGTCATATTGCATGGTACCCATTCCACGGGTTTCAACTACCCAGGTTTAAGGTATTCTTCCTTCAGCTAAAACATGCATGTGGAACCTAGAGTATGATCAACCATGTGATCGGGAGACGTGTTCAAATATGTCTCAGTTTTCGTACCCTGGTACTCGGGTGCAACATTCCAGATGCTTTACTAACACTCTCCCGACTTGGAGAGTCAGTCCCTTTAACCTCCTGTTTGGCCCAGTTTGCAATTTCTGCGGAAGATGAACAGGAATAGCGAGAACCAATGAGAGACTAGCTGGAGGTGTCTGGACGGGCAAATTTAACTCTCATTTCCCACCAGGAAGAGGAAATAACCAAAGGCTCAGCGTGCCGTGCCGGAAACAGATTAGGGCCTGAAGCCATCCTGCAGTGTTGCGGCCAGCTCACAAGAAAGCGAGTTGAAGAAAGGAGCTCAGGGGCACTGTTATTCACAAACCTGCAGAGTTATAAATGACAACTATTGTCCAAAAATATACTGAAGTAAGGCTGCCAAGAGGACTTGAAAGCGGGGCAGAATTGCAGGAAACCGATTTCAGGAGGTAGACTGGAATTGCATTGAAAGCATAGGAAAAGAGGCAGAACGTCCACAATGATGCACTTGGCCAAAAAGGGCGTATGCGTTTTTTCCTGAATATATTCAGGAAAAAACGCATACGCCCTTTTTGGCCAACCAAGCAAGCTTGCAAAGGAAATCTGCACTACAATGAAGTCTCACTTCCCCCCGGTCAAAAGGGCCATCTGAAAAAAGTGTAAAATCCAGAAAGGCAGGACAGGTCATGGAGAACTGGGAGCCTTGTTATGCTGATGGGCGGGATGTACATTGCCAACAGACACTCGGGAGAAGTGTATGGTGTTTCCTGAAACGTCTAAAAAACAAAGCAACAGAGCCTAGGGCACTTCCACTTATGGTCCTATAGCTTAGGGAAATTAAAATCCAAAAGATACAGCCACCCCAATGTTTGGGACGCCTCTGTTTACAAGAACCTCGTTTACCGTACAAGTTCAATATCACAGAAAGTGAAAAATGGATAAAGAACTTGTGGTACTTACGTACAATGCAGTATCACTCAGCAGTGAAATCTATGTCATCAGGCCCGTAGCAGCACAATGAGTGGATTCAGGTACGATGATTCTAACTGAAATAAGTCACACAGAAAAAGAAACATCATAAGATATCAGTAATACACGGAATGTAAACTTGGCTACACAGGAACTGAATTACAGAACAGAACAGGGTCTCAAATTTAGAAAACCAACTTATGCTTGTTTAAGGGTAAAGGTGAGTTGGGGTGCTGCATAAAACCAGAGATTGAAATGAGCACAGATAAAGTTCCTTAAGCCAAATATGGAATAGACAAGAGCTACTCCTTGCTCAACGAAATGGACTCAACACCGCATATTAAACGCCTAAGAATGTACCTGACTCTTAAGTATCTTAAAACCTATGGATTGCTATGTCTCCGAAAGAGAATCAAGCATGTGTACAGGGACATAAACGCAGCAGTGATAGGATTGGAGAGGTTCGGTGAGCAAATGAAGACCCTTTGAAGTCATATTGCATGGTACCCATTACACGGGTCTCAACTCTCCAGGTTTAAGGTATTCTTCCTTCAGCTAAAACATGCATGTGGAACCTAGAGTATGATCAACCATGTGATTGGGAGACGTTTTCAAATATGTCTCAGTTTTCGTACCCTGGTACTCGGGTGCAACATTCCAGACGCTTTACTAACACTCTCCCGACTTGGAGAGTCAGTCCCTTTAACCTCCTGTTTGGCCCAGTTTGCAATTTCTGCGGAAGATGAACAGGAATAGCGAGAACCAATGAGAGACTAGCTGGAGGTGTCTGGACGGGCAAATTTAACTCTCATTTCCCACCAGGAAGAGGAAATAACCAAAGGCTCAGCGTGCCGTGCCGGAACCAGATTAGGGCCTGAAGCCATCCTGCGGTGTTGCGGCCAGCTCACAAGAAAGCGAGTTGAAGAAAGGAGCTCAGGGGCACTGTAATTCACAAACCTGCAGAGTTATAAATGACAACTATCGTCCAAAAATATACTGAAGTAAGGCTGCCAAGAGGACTTGAAAGCGGGGCAGAATTGCAGGAAACCGATTTCAGGAGGTAGACTGGAATTGCATTGAAAGCATAGGAAAAGAGGCAGAACGTCCACAATGATGCACTTGGCCAAAAAGGGCGTATGCGTTTTTTCCTGAATATATTCAGGAAAAAACGCATACGCCCTTTTTGGCCAACCAAGCAAGCTTGCAAAGGAAATCTGCACTACAATGAAGTCTCACTTCCCCCCGGTCAAAAGGGCCATCTGAAAAAAGTGTAAAATCCAGAAAGGCAGGACAGGCCATGGAGAACTGGGAGCCTTGTTATGCTGATGGGCGGGATGTAAATTGCCAACAGACACTCGGGAGAAGTGTATGGTGTTTCCTGAAACGTCTAAAAAACAAAGCAACAGAGCCTAGGGCACTTCCACTTATGGTCCTATAGCTTAGGGAAATTAAAATCAAAAAGATACAGCCACCCCAATGTTTGGGACGCCTCTGTTTACAAGAACCTCGTTTACCATACAAGTTCAATATCACAGAAAGTGAAAAATGGATAAAGAACTTGTGGTACTTACGTACAATGCAGTATCACTCAGCAGTGAAATCTATGTCATCAGGCCCGTAGCAGCACAATGAGTGGATTCAGGTACGATGATTCTAACTGAAATAAGTCACACAGAAAAAGAAACATCATAAGATATCAGTAATACACGGAATGTAAACTTGGCTACACAGGAAATGAATTACAGAACAGAACAGGGTCTCAAATTTAGAAAACCAACTTATGCTTGTTTAAGGGTAAAGGTGAGTTGGGGTGCTGCATAAAACCAGAGATTGAAATGAGCACAGATAATGTTCCTTAAGCCAAATATGGAATAGACAAGAGCTACTCCTTGCTCAACGAAATGGACTCAACACCGCATATTAAACGCCTAAGAATGTACCTGACTCTTAAGTATCTTAAAACCTATGGATTGCTATGTCTCCGAAAGAGAATCAAGCATGTGTACAGGGACATAAACGCAGCAGTGATAGGATTGGAGAGTTTCGGTGAGCAAATGAAGACCCTTTGAAGTCATATTGCATGGTACCCATTCCACGGGTTTCAACTACCCAGGTTTAAGGTATTCTTCCTTCAGCTAAAACATGCATGTGGAACCTAGAGTATGATCAACCATGTGATCGGGAGACGTGTTCAAATATGTCTCAGTTTTCGTACCCTGGTACTCGGGTGCAACATTCCAGACGCTTTACTAACACTCTCCCGACTTGGAGAGTCAGTCCCTTTAACCTCCTGTTTGGCCCAGTTTGCAATTTCTGCGGAAGATGAACAGGAATAGCGAGAACCAATGAGAGACTAGCTGGAGGTGTCTGGACGGGCAAATTTAACTCTCATTTCCCACCAGGAAGAGGAAATAACCAAAGGCTCAGCGTGCCGTGCCGGAACCAGATTAGGGCCTGAAGCCATCCTGCGGTGTTGCGGCCAGCTCACAAGAAAACGAGTTGAAGAAAGGAGCTCAGGGGCACTGTAATTCACAAACCTGCAGAGTTATAAATGACAACTATCGTCCAAAAATATACTGAAGTAAGGCTGCCAAGAGGACTTGAAAGCGGGGCAGAATTGCAGGAAACCGATTTCAGGAGGTAGACTGGAATTGCATTGAAAGCATAGGAAAAGAGGCAGAACGTCCACAATGATGCACTTGGCCAAAAAGGGCGTATGCGTTTTTTCCTGAATATATTCAGGAAAAAACGCATACGCCCTTTTTGGCCAACCAAGCAAGCTTGCAAAGGAAATCTGCACTACAATGAAGTCTCACTTCCCCCCGGTCAAAAGGGCCATCTGAAAAAAGTGTAAAATCCAGAAAGGCAGGACAGGCCATGGAGAACTGGGAGCCTTGTTATACTGATGGGCGGGATGTACATTGCCAACAGACACTCGGGAGAAGTGTATGGTGTTTCCTGAAACGTCTAAAAAACAAAGCAACAGAGCCTAGGGCACTTCCACTTATGGTCCTATAGCTTAGGGAAATTAAAATCCAAAAGATACAGCCACCCCAATGTTTGGGACGCCTCTGTTTACAAGAACCTCGTTTACCGTACAAGTTCAATATCACAGAAAGTGAAAAATGGATAAAGAACTTGTGGTACTTACGTACAATGCAGTATCACTCAGCAGTGAAATCTATGTCATCAGGCCCGTAGCAGCACAATGAGTGGATTCAGGTACGATGATTCTAACTGAAATAAGTCACACAGAAAAAGAAACATCATAAGATATCAGTAATACACGGAATGTAAACTTGGCTACACAGGAACTGAATTACAGAACAGAACAGGGTCTCAAATTTAGAAAACCAACTTATGCTTGTTTAAGGGTAAAGGTGAGTTGGGGTGCTGCATAAAAGCAGAGATTGAAATGAGCACAGATAAAGTTCCTTAAGCCAAATATGGAATAGACAAGAGCTACTCCTTGCTCAACGAAATGGACTCAACACCGCATATTAAACGCCTAAGAATGTACCTGACTCTTAAGTATCTTAAAACCTATGGATTGCTATGTCTCCGAAAGAGAATCAAGCATGTGTACAGGGACATAAACGCAGCAGTGATAGGATTGGAGAGGTTCGGTGAGCAAATGAAGACCCTTTGAAGTCATATTGCATGGTACCCATTCCACGGGTTTCAACTACCCAGGTTTAAGGTATTCTTCCTTCAGCTAAAACATGCATGTGGAACCTAGAGTATGATCAACCATGTGATCGGGAGACGTGTTCAAATATGTCTCAGTTTTCGTACCCTGGTACTCGGGTGCAACATTCCAGACGCTTTACTAACACTCTCCCGACTTGGAGAGTCAGTCCCTTTAACCTCCTGTTTGGCCCAGTTTGCAATTTCTGCGGAAGATGAACAGGAATAGCGAGAACCAATGAGAGACTAGCTGGAGGTGTCTGGACGGGCAAATTTAACTCTCATTTCCCACCAGGAAGAGGAAATAACCAAAGGCTCAGCGTGCCGTGCCGGAACCAGATTAGGGCCTGAAGCCATCCTGCAGTGTTGCGGCCAGCTCACAAGAAAGCGAGTTGAAGAAAGGAGCTCAGGGGCACTGTTATTCACAAACCTGCAGAGTTATAAATGACAACTATCGTCCAAAAATATACTGAAGTAAGGCTGCCAAGAGGACTTGAAAGCGGGGCAGAATTGCAGGAAACCGATTTCAGGAGGTAGACTGGAATTGCATTGAAAGCATAGGAAAAGAGGCAGAACGTCCACAATGATGCACTTGGCCAAAAAGGGCGTATGCGTTTTTTCCTGAATATATTCAGGAAAAAACGCATACGCCCTTTTTGGCCAACCAAGCAAGCTTGCAAAGGAAATCTGCACTACAATGAAGTCTCACTTCCCCCCCCCCCGGTCAAAAGGGCCATCTGAAAAAAGTGTAAAATCCAGAAAGGCAGGACAGGCCATGGAGAACTGGGAGCCTTGTTATACTGATGGGCGGGATGTACATTGCCAACAGACACTCGGGAGAAGTGTATGGTGTTTCCTGAAACGTCTAAAAAACAAAGCAACAGAGCCTAGGGCACTTCCACTTATGGTCCTATAGCTTAGGGAAATTAAAATCCAAAAGATACAGCCACCCCAATGTTTGGGACGCCTCTGTTTACAAGAACCTCGTTTACCGTACAAGTTCAATATCACAGAAAGTGAAAAATGGATAAAGAACTTGTGGTACTTACATACAATGCAGTATCACTCAGCAGTGAAATCTATGTCATCAGGCCCGTAGCAGCACAATGAGTGGATTCAGGTACGATGATTCTAACTGAAATAAGTCACACAGAAAAAGAAACATCATAAGATATCAGTAATACACGGAATGTAAACTTGGCTACACAGGAACTGAATTACAGAACAGAACAGGGTCTCAAATTTAGAAAACCAACTTATGCTTGTTTAAGGGTAAAGGTGAGTTGGGGTGCTGCATAAAACCAGAGATTGAAATGAGCACAGATAAAGTTCCTTAAGCCAAATATGGAATAGACAAGAGCTACTCCTTGCTCAACGAAATGGACTCAACACCGCATATTAAACGCCTAAGAATGTACCTGACTCTTAAGTATCTTAAAACCTATGGATTGCTATGTCTCCGAAAGAGAATCAAGCATGTGTACAGGGACATAAACGCAGCAGTGATAGGATTGGAGAGGTTCGGTGAGCAAATGAAGACCCTTTGAAGTCATATTGCATGGTACCCATTCCACGGGTTTCAACTACCCAGGTTTAAGGTATTCTTCCTTCAGCTAAAACATGCATGTGGAACCTAGAGTATGATCAACCATGTGAACGGGAGACGTGTTCAAATATGTCTCAGTTTTCGTACCCTGGTACTCGGGTGCAACATTCCAGACGCTTTACTAACACTCTCCCGACTTGGAGAGTCAGTCCCTTTAACCTCCTGTTTGGCCCAGTTTGCAATTTCTGCGGAAGATGAACAGGAATAGCGAGAACCAATGAGAGACTAGCTGGAGGTGTCTGGACGGGCAAATTTAACTCTCATTTCCCACCAGGAAGAGGAAATAACCAAAGGCTCAGCGTGCCGTGCCGGAACCAGATTAGGGCCTGAAGCCATCCTGCGGTGTTGCGGCCAGCTCACAAGAAAGCGAGTTGAAGAAAGGAGCTCAGGGGCACTGTAATTCACAAACCTGCAGAGTTATAAATGACAACTATCGTCCAAAAATATACTGAAGTAAGGCTGCCAAGAGGACTTGAAAGCGGGGCAGAATTGCAGGAAACCGATTTCAGGAGGTAGACTGGAATTGCATTGAAAGCATAGGAAAAGAGGCAGAACGTCCACAATGATGCACTTGGCCAAAAAGGGCGTATGCGTTTTTTCCTGAATATATTCAGGAAAAAACGCATACGCCCTTTTTGGCCAACCAAGCAAGCTTGCAAAGGAAATCTGCACTACAATGAAGTCTCACTTCCCCCCGGTCAAAAGGGCCATCTGAAAAAAGTGTAAAATCCAGAAAGGCAGGACAGGCCATGGAGAACTGGGAGCCTTGTTATGCTGATGGGCGGGATGTAAATTGCCAACAGACACTCGGGAGAAGTGTATGGTGTTTCCTGAAACGTCTAAAAAACAAAGCAACAGAGCCTAGGGCACTTCCACTTATGGTCCTATAGCTTTGGGAAATTAAAATCAAAAAGATACAGCCACCCCAATGTTTGGGACGCCTCTGTTTACAAGAACCTCGTTTACCGTACAAGTTCAATATCACAGAAAGTGAAAAATGGATAAAGAACTTGTGGTACTTACGTACAATGCAGTATCACTCAGCAGTGAAATCTATGTCATCAGGCCCGTAGCAGCACAATGAGTGGATTCAGGTACGATGATTCTAACTGAAATAAGTCACACAGAAAAAGAAACATCATAAGATATCAGTAATGCACGGAATGTAAACTTGGCTACACAGGAACTGAATTACAGAACAGAACAGGGACTCAAATTTAGAAAACCAACTTATGCTTGTTTAAGGGTAAAGGTGAGTTGGGGTGCTGCATAAAACCAGAGATTGAAATGAGCACAGATAAAGTTCCTTAAGCCAAATATGGAATAGACAAGAGCTACTCCTTGCTCAACGAAATGGACTCAACACCGCATATTAAACGCCTAAGAATGTACCTGACTCTTAAGTATCTTAAAACCTATGGATTGCTATGTCTCCGAAAGAGAATCAAGCATGTGTACAGGGACATAAACGCAGCAGTGATAGGATTGGAGAGGTTCGGTGAGCAAATGAAGACCCTTTGAAGTCATATTGCATGGTACCCATTCCACGGGTTTCAACTACCCAGGTTTAAGGTATTCCTCCTTCAGCTAAAACATGCATGTGGAACCTAGAGTATGATCAACCATGTGATCGGGAGACGTGTTCAAATATGTCTCAGTTTTCGTACCCTGGTACTCGGGTGCAACATTCCAGACGCTTTACTAACACTCTCCCGACTTGGAGAGTCAGTCCCTTTAACCTCCTGTTTGGCCCAGTTTGCAATTTCTGCGGAAGATGAACAGGAATAGCGAGAACCAATGAGAGACTAGCTGGAGGTGTCTGGACGGGCAAATTTAACTCTCATTTCCCACCAGGAAGAGGAAATAACCAAAGGCTCAGCGTGCCGTGCCGGAACCAGATTAGGGCCTGAAGCCATCCTGCGGTGTTGCGGCCAGCTCACAAGAAAACGAGTTGAAGAAAGGAGCTCAGGGGCACTGTAATTCACAAACCTGCAGAGTTATAAATGACAACTATCGTCCAAAAATATACTGAAGTAAGGCTGCCAAGAGGACTTGAAAGCGGGGCAGAATTGCAGGAAACCGATTTCAGGAGGTAGACTGGAATTGCATTGAAAGCATAGGAAAAGAGGCAGAACGTCCACAATGATGCACTTGGCCAAAAAGGGCGTATGCGTTTTTTCCTGAATATATTCAGGAAAAAACGCATACGCCCTTTTTGGCCAACCAAGCAAGCTTGCAAAGGAAATCTGCACTACAATGAAGTCTCACTTCCCCCCGGTCAAAAGGGCCATCTGAAAAAAGTGTAAAATCCAGAAAGGCAGGACAGGCCATGGAGAACTGGGAGCCTTGTTATACTGATGGGCGGGATGTACATTGCCAACAGACACTCGGGAGAAGTGTATGGTGTTTCCTGAAACGTCTAAAAAACAAAGCAACAGAGCCTAGGGCACTTCCACTTATGGTCCTATAGCTTAGGGAAATTAAAATCAAAAAGATACAGCCACCCCAATGTTTGGGACGCCTCTGTTTACAAGAACCTCGTTTACCGTACAAGTTCAATATCACAGAAAGTGAAAAATGGATAAAGAACTTGTGGTACTTACGTACAATGCAGTATCACTCAGCAGTGAAATCTATGTCATCAGGCCCGTAGCAGCACAATGAGTGGATTCAGGTACGATGATTCTAACTGAAATAAGTCACACAGAAAAAGAAACATCATAAGATATCAGTAATACACGGAATGTAAACTTGGCTACACAGGAACTGAATTACAGAACAGAACAGGGACTCAAATTTAGAAAACCAACTTATGCTTGTTTAAGGGTAAAGGTGAGTTGGGGTGCTGCATAAAACCAGAGATTGAAATGAGCACAGATAAAGTTCCTTAAGCCAAATATGGAATAGACAAGAGCTACTCCTTGCTCAACGAAATGGACTCAACACCGCATATTAAACGCCTAAGAATGTACCTGACTCTTAAGTATCTTAAAACCTATGGATTGCTATGTCTCCGAAAGAGAATCAAGCATGTGTACAGGGACATAAACGCAGCAGTGATAGGATTGGAGAGGTTCGGTGAGCAAATGAAGACCCTTTGAAGTCATATTGCATGGTACCCATTCCACGGGTTTCAACTACCCAGGTTTAAGGTATTCCTCCTTCAGCTAAAACATGCATGTGGAACCTAGAGTATGATCAACCATGTGATCGGGAGACGTGTTCAAATATGTCTCAGTTTTCGTACCCTGGTACTCGGGTGCAACATTCCAGACGCTTTACTAACACTCTCCCGACTTGGAGAGTCAGTCCCTTTAACCTCCTGTTTGGCCCAGTTTGCAATTTCTGCGGAAGATGAACAGGAATAGCGAGAACCAATGAGAGACTAGCTGGAGGTGTCTGGACGGGCAAATTTAACTCTCATTTCCCACCAGGAAGAGGAAATAACCAAAGGCTCAGCGTGCCGTGCCGGAACCAGATTAGGGCCTGAAGCCATCCTGCGGTGTTGCGGCCAGCTCACAAGAAAACGAGTTGAAGAAAGGAGCTCAGGGGCACTGTAATTCACAAACCTGCAGAGTTATAAATGACAACTATCGTCCAAAAATATACTGAAGTAAGGCTGCCAAGAGGACTTGAAAGCGGGGCAGAATTGCAGGAAACCGATTTCAGGAGGTAGACTGGAATTGCATTGAAAGCATAGGAAAAGAGGCAGAACGTCCACAATGATGCACTTGGCCAAAAAGGGCGTATGCGTTTTTTCCTGAATATATTCAGGAAAAAACGCATACGCCCTTTTTGGCCAACCAAGCAAGCTTGCAAAGGAAATCTGCACTACAATGAAGTCTCACTTCCCCCCGGTCAAAAGGGCCATCTGAAAAAAGTGTAAAATCCAGAAAGGCAGGACAGGCCATGGAGAACTGGGAGCCTTGTTATACTGATGGGCGGGATGTACATTGCCAACAGACACTCGGGAGAAGTGTATGGTGTTTCCTGAAACGTCTAAAAAACAAAGCAACAGAGCCTAGGGCACTTCCACTTATGGTCCTATAGCTTAGGGAAATTAAAATCAAAAAGATACAGCCACCCCAATGTTTGGGACGCCTCTGTTTACAAGAACCTCGTTTACCGTACAAGTTCAATATCACAGAAAGTGAAAAATGGATAAAGAACTTGTGGTACTTACGTACAATGCAGTATCACTCAGCAGTGAAATCTATGTCATCAGGCCCGTAGCAGCACAATGAGTGGATTCAGGTACGATGATTCTAACTGAAATAAGTCACACAGAAAAAGAAACATCATAAGATATCAGTAATACACGGAATGTAAACTTGGCTACACAGGAACTGAATTACAGAACAGAACAGGGTCTCAAATTTAGAAAACCAACTTATGCTTGTTTAAGGGGAAAGGTGAGTTGGGGTGCTGCATAAAACCAGAGATTGAAATGAGCACAGATAAAGTTCCTTAAGCCAAATATGGAATAGACAAGAGCTACTCCTTGCTCAACGAAATGGACTCAACACCGCATATTAAACGCCTAAGAATGTACCTGACTCTTAAGTATCTTAAAACCTATGGATTGCTATGTCTCCGAAAGAGAATCAAGCATGTGTACAGGGACATAAACGCAGCAGTGATAGGATTGGAGAGGTTCGGTGAGCAAATGAAGACCCTTTGAAGTCATATTGCATGGTACCCATTCCACGGGTTTCAACTACCCAGGTTTAAGGTATTCTTCCTTCAGCTAAAACATGCATGTGGAACCTAGAGTATGATCAACCATGTGATCGGGAGACGTGTTCAAATATGTCTCAGTTTTCGTACCCTGGTACTCGGGTGCAACATTCCAGACGCTTTACTAACACTCTCCCGACTTGGAGAGTCAGTCCCTTTAACCTCCTGTTTGGCCCAGTTTGCAATTTCTGCGGAAGATGAACAGGAATAGCGAGAACCAATGAGAGACTAGCTGGAGGTGTCTGGACGGGCAAATTTAACTCTCATTTCCCACCAGGAAGAGGAAATAACCAAAGGCTCAGCGTGCCGTGCCGGAACCAGATTAGGGCCTGAAGCCATCCTGCGGTGTTGCGGCCAGCTCACAAGAAAGCGAGTTGAAGAAAGGAGCTCAGGGGCACTGTTATTCACAAACCTGCAGAGTTATAAATGACAACTATCGTCCAAAAATATACTGAAGTAAGGCTGCCAAGAGGACTTGAAAGCGGGGCAGAATTGCAGGAAACCGATTTCAGGAGGTAGACTGGAATTGCATTGAAAGCATAGGAAAAGAGGCAGAACGTCCACAATGATGCACTTGGCCAAAAAGGGCGTATGCGTTTTTTCCTGAATATATTCAGGAAAAAACGAATACGCCCTTTTTGGCCAACCAAGCAAGCTTGCAAAGGAAATCTGCACTACAATGAAGTCTCACTTCCCCCCGGTCAAAAGGGCCATCTGAAAAAAGTGTAAAATCCAGAAAGGCAGGACAGGCCATGGAGAACTGGGAGCCTTGTTATGCTGATGGGCGGGATGTACATTGCCAACAGACACTCGGGAGAAGTGTATGGTGTTTCCTGAAACGTCTAAAAAACAAAGCAACAGAGCCTAGGGCACTTCCACTTATGGTCCTATAGCTTAGGGAAATTAAAATCCAAAAGATACAGCCACCCCAATGTTTGGGACGCCTCTGTTTACAAGAACCTCGTTTACCGTACAAGTTCAATATCACAGAAAGTGAAAAATGGATAAAGAACTTGTGGTACTTACGTACAATGCAGTATCACTCAGCAGTGAAATCTATGTCATCAGGCCCGTAGCAGCACAATGAGTGGATTCAGGTACGATGATTCTAACTGAAATAAGTCACACAGAAAAAGAAACATCATAAGATATCAGTAATACACGGAATGTAAACTTGGCTACACAGGAACTGAATTACAGAACAGAACAGGGTCTCAAATTTAGAAAACCAACTTATGCTTGTTTAAGGGTAAAGGTGAGTTGGGGTGCTGCATAAAACCAGAGATTGAAATGAGCACAGATAAAGTTCCTTAAGCCAAATATGGAATAGACAAGAGCTACTCCTTGCTCAACGAAATGGACTCAACACCGCATATTAAACGCCTAAGAATGTACCTGACTCTTAAGTATCTTAAAACCTATGGATTGCTATGTCTCCGAAAGAGAATCAAGCATGTGTACAGGGACATAAACGCAGCAGTGATAGGATTGGAGAGGTTCGGTGAGCAAATGAAGACCCTTTGAAGTCATATTGCATGGTACCCATTCCACGGGTTTCAACTACCCAGGTTTAAGGTATTCCTCCTTCAGCTAAAACATGCATGTGGAACCTAGAGTATGATCAACCATGTGATCGGGAGACGTGTTCAAATATGTCTCAGTTTTCGTACCCTGGTACTCGGGTGCAACATTCCAGACGCTTTACTAACACTCTCCCGACTTGGAGAGTCAGTCCCTTTAACCTCCTGTTTGGCCCAGTTTGCAATTTCTGCGGAAGATGAACAGGAATAGCAAGAACCAATGAGAGACTAGCTGGAGGTGTCTGGACGGGCAAATTTAACTCTCATTTCCCACCAGGAAGAGGAAATAACCAAAGGCTCAGCGTGCCGTGCCGGAACCAGATTAGGGCCTGAAGCCATCCTGCGGTGTTGCGGCCAGCTCACAAGAAAGCGAGTTGAAGAAAGGAGCTCAGGGGCACTGTAATTCACAAACCTGCAGAGTTATAAATGACAACTATCGTCCAAAAATATACTGAAGTAAGGCTGCCAAGAGGACTTGAAAGCGGGGCAGAATTGCAGGAAACCGATTTCAGGAGGTAGACTGGAATTGCATCGAAAGCATAGGAAAAGAGGCAGAACGTCCACAATGATGCACTTGGCCAAAAAGGGCGTATGCGTTTTTTCCTGAATATATTCAGGAAAAAACGCATACGCCCTTTTTGGCCAACCAAGCAAGCTTGCAAAGGAAATCTGCACTACAATGAAGTCTCACTTCCCCCCGGTCAAAAGGGCCATCTGAAAAAAGTGTAAAATCCAGAAAGGCAGGACAGGCCATGGAGAACTGGGAGCCTTGTTATGCTGATGGGCGGGATGTAAATTGCCAACAGACACTCGGGAGAAGTGTATGGTGTTTCCTGAAACGTCTAAAAAACAAAGCAACAGAGCCTAGGGCACTTCCACTTATGGTCCTATAGCTTTGGGAAATTAAAATCAAAAAGATACAGCCACCCCAATGTTTGGGACGCCTCTGTTTACAAGAACCTCGTTTACCGTACAAGTTCAATATCACAGAAAGTGAAAAATGGATAAAGAACTTGTGGTACTTACGTACAATGCAGTATCACTCAGCAGTGAAATCTATGTCATCAGGCCCGTAGCAGCACAATGAGTGGATTCAGGTACGATGATTCTAACTGAAATAAGTCACACAGAAAAAGAAACATCATAAGATATCAGTAATACACGGAATGTAAACTTGGCTACACAGGAACTGAATTACAGAACAGAACAGGGACTCAAATTTAGAAAACCAACTTATGCTTGTTTAAGGGTAAAGGTGAGTTGGGGTGCTGCATAAAACCAGAGATTGAAATGAGCACAGATAAAGTTCCTTAAGCCAAATATGGAATAGACAAGAGCTACTCCTTGCTCAACGAAATGGACTCAACACCGCATATTAAACGCCTAAGAATGTACCTGACTCTTAAGTATCTTAAAACCTATGGATTGCTATGTCTCCGAAAGAGAATCAAGCATGTGTACAGGGACATAAACGCAGCAGTGATAGGATTGGAGAGGTTCGGTGAGCAAATGAAGACCCTTTGAAGTCATATTGCATGGTACCCATTCCACGGGTTTCAACTACCCAGGTTTAAGGTATTCCTCCTTCAGCTAAAACATGCATGTGGAACCTAGAGTATGATCAACCATGTGATCGGGAGACGTGTTCAAATATGTCTCAGTTTTCGTACCCTGGTACTCGGGTGCAACATTCCAGACGCTTTACTAACACTCTCCCGACTTGGAGAGTCAGTCCCTTTAACCTCCTGTTTGGCCCAGTTTGCAATTTCTGCGGAAGATGAACAGGAATAGCGAGAACCAATGAGAGACTAGCTGGAGGTGTCTGGACGGGCAAATTTAACTCTCATTTCCCACCAGGAAGAGGAAATAACCAAAGGCTCAGCGTGCCGTGCCGGAACCAGATTAGGGCCTGAAGCCATCCTGCGGTGTTGCGGCCAGCTCACAAGAAAACGAGTTGAAGAAAGGAGCTCAGGGGCACTGTAATTCACAAACCTGCAGAGTTATAAATGACAACTATCGTCCAAAAATATACTGAAGTAAGGCTGCCAAGAGGACTTGAAAGCGGGGCAGAATTGCAGGAAACCGATTTCAGGAGGTAGACTGGAATTGCATTGAAAGCATAGGAAAAGAGGCAGAACGTCCACAATGATGCACTTGGCCAAAAAGGGCGTATGCGTTTTTTCCTGAATATATTCAGGAAAAAACGCATACGCCCTTTTTGGCCAACCAAGCAAGCTTGCAAAGGAAATCTGCACTACAATGAAGTCTCACTTCCCCCCGGTCAAAAGGGCCATCTGAAAAAAGTGTAAAATCCAGAAAGGCAGGACAGGCCATGGAGAACTGGGAGCCTTGTTATACTGATGGGCGGGATGTACATTGCCAACAGACACTCGGGAGAAGTGTATGGTGTTTCCTGAAACGTCTAAAAAACAAAGCAACAGAGCCTAGGGCACTTCCACTTATGGTCCTATAGCTTAGGGAAATTAAAATCAAAAAGATACAGCCACCCCAATGTTTGGGACGCCTCTGTTTACAAGAACCTCGTTTACCGTACAAGTTCAATATCACAGAAAGTGAAAAATGGATAAAGAACTTGTGGTACTTACGTACAATGCAGTATCACTCAGCAGTGAAATCTATGTCATCAGGCCCGTAGCAGCACAATGAGTGGATTCAGGTACGATGATTCTAACTGAAATAAGTCACACAGAAAAAGAAACATCATAAGATATCAGTAATACACGGAATGTAAACTTGGCTACACAGGAACTGAATTACAGAACAGAACAGGGTCTCAAATTTAGAAAACCAACTTATGCTTGTTTAAGGGGAAAGGTGAGTTGGGGTGCTGCATAAAACCAGAGATTGAAATGAGCACAGATAAAGTTCCTTAAGCCAAATATGGAATAGACAAGAGCTACTCCTTGCTCAACGAAATGGACTCAACACCGCATATTAAACGCCTAAGAATGTACCTGACTCTTAAGTATCTTAAAACCTATGGATTGCTATGTCTCCGAAAGAGAATCAAGCATGTGTACAGGGACATAAACGCAGCAGTGATAGGATTGGAGAGGTTCGGTGAGCAAATGAAGACCCTTTGAAGTCATATTGCATGGTACCCATTCCACGGGTTTCAACTACCCAGGTTTAAGGTATTCTTCCTTCAGCTAAAACATGCATGTGGAACCTAGAGTATGATCAACCATGTGATCGGGAGACGTGTTCAAATATGTCTCAGTTTTCGTACCCTGGTACTCGGGTGCAACATTCCAGACGCTTTACTAACACTCTCCCGACTTGGAGAGTCAGTCCCTTTAACCTCCTGTTTGGCCCAGTTTGCAATTTCTGCGGAAGATGAACAGGAATAGCGAGAACCAATGAGAGACTAGCTGGAGGTGTCTGGACGGGCAAATTTAACTCTCATTTCCCACCAGGAAGAGGAAATAACCAAAGGCTCAGCGTGCCGTGCCGGAACCAGATTAGGGCCTGAAGCCATCCTGCGGTGTTGCGGCCAGCTCACAAGAAAGCGAGTTGAAGAAAGGAGCTCAGGGGCACTGTTATTCACAAACCTGCAGAGTTATAAATGACAACTATCGTCCAAAAATATACTGAAGTAAGGCTGCCAAGAGGACTTGAAAGCGGGGCAGAATTGCAGGAAACCGATTTCAGGAGGTAGACTGGAATTGCATTGAAAGCATAGGAAAAGAGGCAGAACGTCCACAATGATGCACTTGGCCAAAAAGGGCGTATGCGTTTTTTCCTGAATATATTCAGGAAAAAACGAATACGCCCTTTTTGGCCAACCAAGCAAGCTTGCAAAGGAAATCTGCACTACAATGAAGTCTCACTTCCCCCCGGTCAAAAGGGCCATCTGAAAAAAGTGTAAAATCCAGAAAGGCAGGACAGGCCATGGAGAACTGGGAGCCTTGTTATGCTGATGGGCGGGATGTACATTGCCAACAGACACTCGGGAGAAGTGTATGGTGTTTCCTGAAACGTCTAAAAAACAAAGCAACAGAGCCTAGGGCACTTCCACTTATGGTCCTATAGCTTAGGGAAATTAAAATCCAAAAGATACAGCCACCCCAATGTTTGGGACGCCTCTGTTTACAAGAACCTCGTTTACCGTACAAGTTCAATATCACAGAAAGTGAAAAATGGATAAAGAACTTGTGGTACTTACGTACAATGCAGTATCACTCAGCAGTGAAATCTATGTCATCAGGCCCGTAGCAGCACAATGAGTGGATTCAGGTACGATGATTCTAACTGAAATAAGTCACACAGAAAAAGAAACATCATAAGATATCAGTAATACACGGAATGTAAACTTGGCTACACAGGAACTGAATTACAGAACAGAACAGGGTCTCAAATTTAGAAAACCAACTTATGCTTGTTTAAGGGTAAAGGTGAGTTGGGGTGCTGCATAAAACCAGAGATTGAAATGAGCACAGATAAAGTTCCTTAAGCCAAATATGGAATAGACAAGAGCTACTCCTTGCTCAACGAAATGGACTCAACACCGCATATTAAACGCCTAAGAATGTACCTGACTCTTAAGTATCTTAAAACCTATGGATTGCTATGTCTCCGAAAGAGAATCAAGCATGTGTACAGGGACATAAACGCAGCAGTGATAGGATTGGAGAGGTTCGGTGAGCAAATGAAGACCCTTTGAAGTCATATTGCATGGTACCCATTCCACGGGTTTCAACTACCCAGGTTTAAGGTATTCCTCCTTCAGCTAAAACATGCATGTGGAACCTAGAGTATGATCAACCATGTGATCGGGAGACGTGTTCAAATATGTCTCAGTTTTCGTACCCTGGTACTCGGGTGCAACATTCCAGACGCTTTACTAACACTCTCCCGACTTGGAGAGTCAGTCCCTTTAACCTCCTGTTTGGCCCAGTTTGCAATTTCTGCGGAAGATGAACAGGAATAGCGAGAACCAATGAGAGACTAGCTGGAGGTGTCTGGACGGGCAAATTTAACTCTCATTTCCCACCAGGAAGAGGAAATAACCAAAGGCTCAGCGTGCCGTGCCGGAACCAGATTAGGGCCTGAAGCCATCCTGCGGTGTTGCGGCCAGCTCACAAGAAAGCGAGTTGAAGAAAGGAGCTCAGGGGCACTGTAATTCACAAACCTGCAGAGTTATAAATGACAACTATCGTCCAAAAATATACTGAAGTAAGGCTGCCAAGAGGACTTGAAAGCGGGGCAGAATTGCAGGAAACCGATTTCAGGAGGTAGACTGGAATTGCATCGAAAGCATAGGAAAAGAGGCAGAACGTCCACAATGATGCACTTGGCCAAAAAGGGCGTATGCGTTTTTTCCTGAATATATTCAGGAAAAAACGCATACGCCCTTTTTGGCCAACCAAGCAAGCTTGCAAAGGAAATCTGCACTACAATGAAGTCTCACTTCCCCCCGGTCAAAAGGGCCATCTGAAAAAAGTGTAAAATCCAGAAAGGCAGGACAGGCCATGGAGAACTGGGAGCCTTGTTATGCTGATGGGCGGGATGTAAATTGCCAACAGACACTCGGGAGAAGTGTATGGTGTTTCCTGAAACATCTAAAAAACAAAGCAACAGAGCCTAGGGCACTTCCACTTATGGTCCTATAGCTTAGGGAAATTAAAATCAAAAAGATACAGCCACCCCAATGTTTTGGACGCCTCTGTTTACAAGAACCTCGTTTACCGTACAAGTTCAATATCACAGAAAGTGAAAAATGGATAAAGAACTTGTGGTACTTACGTACAATGCAGTATCACTCAGCAGTGAAATCTATGTCATCAGGCCCGTAGCAGCACAATGAGTGGATTCAGGTACGATGATTCTAACTGAAATAAGTCACACAGAAAAAGAAACATCATAAGATATCAGTAATACACGGAATGTAAACTTGGCTACACAGGAACTGAATTACAGAACAGAACAGGGTCTCAAATTTAGAAAACCAACTTATGCTTGTTTAAGGATAAAGGTGAGTTGGGGTGCTGCATAAAACCAGAGATTGAAATGAGCACAGATAAAGTTCCTTAAGCCAAATATGGAATAGACAAGAGCTACTCCTTGCTCAACGAAATGGACTCAACACCGCATATTAAACGCCTAAGAATGTACCTGACTCTTAAGTATCTTAAAACCTATAGATTGCTATGTCTCCGAAAGAGAATCAAGCATGTGTACAGGGACATAAACGCAGCAGTGATAGGATTGGAGAGGTTCGGTGAGCAAATGAAGACCCTTTGAAGTCATATTGCATGGTACCCATTCCACGGGTTTCAACTACCCAGGTTTAAGGTATTCTTCCTTCAGCTAAAACATGCATGTGGAACCTAGAGTATGATCAACCATGTGATCGGGAGACGTGTTCAAATATGTCTCAGTTTTCGTACCCTGGTACTCGGGTGCAACATTCCAGACGCTTTACTAACACTCTCCCGACTTGGAGAGTCAGTCCCTTTAACCTCCTGTTTGGCCCAGTTTGCAATTTCTGCGGAAGATGAACAGGAATAGCGAGAACCAATGAGAGACTAGCTGGAGGTGTCTGGACGGGCAAACTTAACTCTCATTTCCCACCAGGAAGAGGAAATAACCAAAGGCTCAGCGTGCCGTGCCGGAACCAGATTAGGGCCTGAAGCCATCCTGCGGTGTTGCGGCCAGCTCACAAGAAAGCGAGTTGAAGAAAGGAGCTCAGGGGCACTGTAATTCACAAACCTGCAGAGTTATAAATGACAACTATCGTCCAAAAATATACTGAAGTAAGGCTGCCAAGAGGACTTGAAAGCGGGGCAGAATTACAGGAAACCGATTTCAGGAGGTAGACTGGAATTGCATTGAAAGCATAGGAAAAGAGGCAGAACGTCCACAATGATGCACTTGGCCAAAAAGGGCGTATGCGTTTTTTCCTGAATATATTCAGGAAAAAACGCATACGCCCTTTTTGGCCAACCAAGCAAGCTTGCAAAGGAAATCTGCACTACAATGAAGTCTCACTTCCCCCCGGTCAAAAGGGCCATCTGAAAAAAGTGTAAAATCCAGAAAGGCAGGACAGGCCATGGAGAACTGGGAGCCTTGTTATGCTGATGGGCGGGATGTAAATTGCCAACAGACACTCGGGAGAAGTGTATGGTGTTTCCTGAAACGTCTAAAAAACAAAGCAACAGAGCCTAGGGCACTTCCACTTATGGTCCTATAGCTTAGGGAAATTAAAATCAAAAAGATACAGCCACCCCAATGTTTGGGACGCCTCTGTTTACAAGAACCTCGTTTACCGTACAAGTTCAATATCACAGAAAGTGAAAAATGGATAAAGAACTTGTGGTACTTACGTACAATGCAGTATCACTCAGCAGTGAAATCTATGTCATCAGGCCCGTAGCAGCACAATGAGTGGATTCAGGTACGATGATTCTAACTGAAATAAGTCACACAGAAAAAGAAACATCATAAGATATCAGTAATACACGGAATGTAAACTTGGTTACACAGGAATTGAATTACAGAACAGAACAGGGTCTCAAATTTAGAAAACCAACTTATGCTTGTTTAAGGGTAAAGGTGAGTTGGGGTGCTGCATAAAACCAGAGATTGAAATGAGCACAGATAAAGTTCCTTAAGCCAAATATGGAATAGACAAGAGCTACTCCTTGCTCAACGAAATGGACTCAACACCGCATATTAAACGCCTAAGAATGTACCTGACTCTTAAGTATCTTAAAACCTATAGATTGCTATGTCTCCGAAAGAGAATCAAGCATGTGTACAGGGACATAAACGCAGCAGTGATAGGATTGGAGAGGTTCGGTGAGCAAATGAAGACCCTTTGAAGTCATATTGCATGGTACCCATTCCACGGGTTTCAACTACCCAGGTTTAAGGTATTCTTCCTTCAGCTAAAACATGCATGTGGAACCTAGAGTATGATCAACCATGTGATCGGGAGACGTGTTCAAATATGTCTCAGTTTTCGTACCCTGGTACTCGGGTGCAACATTCCAGACGCTTTACTAACACTCTCCCGACTTGGAGAGTCAGTCCCTTTAACCTCCTGTTTGGCCCAGTTTGCAATTTCTGCGGAAGATGAACAGGAATAGCGAGAACCAATGAGAGACTAGCTGGAGGTGTCTGGACGGGCAAATTTAACTCTCATTTCCCACCAGGAAGAGGAAATAACCAAAGGCTCAGCGTGCCGTGCCGGAACCAGATTAGGGCCTGAAGCCATCCTGCGGTGTTGCGGCCAGCTCACAAGAAAGCGAGTTGAAGAAAGGAGCTCAGGGGCACTGTAATTCACAAACCTGCAGAGTTATAAATGACAACTATCGTCCAAAAATATACTGAAGTAAGGCTGCCAAGAGGACTTGAAAGCGGGGCAGAATTGCAGGAAACCGATTTCAGGAGGTAGACTGGAATTGCATTGAAAGCATAGGAAAAGAGGCAGAACGTCCACAATGATGCACTTGGCCAAAAAGGGCGTATGCGTTTTTTCCTGAATATATTCAGGAAAAAACGCATACGCCCTTTTTGGCCAACCAAGCAAGCTTGCAAAGGAAATCTGCACTACAATGAAGTCTCACTTCCCCCCGGTCAAAAGGGCCATCTGAAAAAAGTGTAAAATCCAGAAAGGCAGGACAGGCCATGGAGAACTGGGAGCCTTGTTATGCTGATGGGCGGGATGTAAATTGCCAACAGACACTCGGGAGAAGTGTATGGTGTTTCCTGAAACGTCTAAAAAACAAAGCAACAGAGCCTAGGGCACTTCCACTTATGGTCCTATAGCTTAGGGAAATTAAAATCAAAAAGATACAGCCACCCCAATGTTTGGGACGCCTCTGTTTACAAGAACCTCGTTTACCGTACAAGTTCAATATCACAGAAAGTGAAAAATGGATAAAGAACTTGTGGTACTTACGTACAATGCAGTATCACTCAGCAGTGAAATCTATGTCATCAGGCCCGTAGCAGCACAATGAGTGGATTCAGGTACGATGACTCTAACTGAAATAAGTCACACAGAAAAAGAAACATCATAAGATATCAGTAATACACGGAATGTAAACTTGGCTACACAGGAACTGAATTACAGAACAGAACAGGGTCTCAAATTTAGAAAACCAACTTATGCTTTTTTAAGGGTAAAGGTGAATTGGGGTGCTGCATAAAACCAGAGATTGAAATGAGCACAGATAAAGTTCCTTAAGCCAAATATGGAATAGACAAGAGCTACTCCTTGCTCAACGAAATGGACTCAACACCGCATATTAAACGCCTAAGAATGTACCTGACTCTTAAGTATCTTAAAACCTATGGATTGCTATGTGTCCGAAAGAGAATCAAGCATGTGTACAGGGACATAAACGCAGCAGTGATAGGATTGGAGAGGTTCGGTGAGCAAATGAAGACCCTTTGAAGTCATATTGCATGGTACCCATTCCACGGGTTTCAACTACCCAGGTTTAAGGTATTCTTCCTTCAGCTAAAACATGCATGTGGAACCTAGAGTATGATCACCCATGTGATCGGGAGACGTGTTCAAATATGTCTCAGTTTTCGTACCCTGGTACTCGGGTGCAACATTCCAGACGCTTTACTAACACTCTCCCGACTTGGAGAGTCAGTCCCTTTAACCTCCTGTTTGGCCCAGTTTGCAATTTCTGCGGAAGATGAACAGGAATAGCGAGAACCAATGAGAGACTAGCTGGAGGTGTCTGGACGGGCAAATTTAACTCTCATTTCCCACCAGGAAGAGGAAATAACCAAAGGCTCAGCGTGCCGTGCCGGAACCAGATTAGGGCCTGAAGCCATCCTGTGGTGTTGCGGCCAGCTCACAAGAAAGCGAGTTGAAGAAAGGAGCTCAGGGGCACTGTAATTCACAAACCTGCAGAGTTATAAATGACAACTATCGTCCAAAAATATACTGAAGTAAGGCTGCCAAGAGGACTTGAAAGCGGGGCAGAATTGCAGGAAACCGATTTCAGGAGGTAGACTGGAATTGCATTGAAAGCATAGGAAAAGAGGCAGAACGTCCACAATGATGCACTTGGCCAAAAAGGGCGTATGCGTTTTTTCCTGAATATATTCAGGAAAAAACGCATACGCCTTTTTGGCCAACCAAGCAAGCTTGCAAAGGAAATCTGCACTACAATGAAGTCTCACTTCCCCCCGGTCAAAAGGGCCATCTGAAAAAAGTGTAAAATCCAGAAAGGCAGGACAGGCCATGGAGAACTGGGAGCCTTGTTATGCTGATGGGCGGGATGTACATTGCCAACAGACACTCGGGAGAAGTGTATGGTGTTTCCTGAAACGTCTAAAAAACAAAGCAACAGAGCCTAGGGCACTTCCACTTATGGTCCTATAGCTTAGGGAAATTAAAATCCAAAAGATACAGCCACCCCAATGTTTGGGACGCCTCTGTTTACAAGAACCTCGTTTACCATACAAGTTCAATATCACAGAAAGTGAAAAATGGATAAAGAACTTGTGGTACTTACGTACAATGCAGTATCACTCAGCAGTGAAATCTATGTCATCAGGCCCGTAGCAGCACAATGAGTGGATTCAGGTACGATGATTCTAACTGAAATAAGTCACACAGAAAAAGAAACATCATAAGATATCAGTAATACACGGAATGTAAACTTGGCTACACAGGAACTGAATTACAGAACAGAACAGGGTCTCAAATTTAGAAAACCAACTTATGCTTGTTTAAGGGTAAAGGTGAGTTGGGGTGCTGCATAAAAGCAGAGATTGAAATGAGCACAGATAAAGTTCCTTAAGCCAAATATGGAATAGACAAGAGCTACTCCTTGCTCAACGAAATGGACTCAACACCGCATATTAAACGCCTAAGAATGTACCTGACTCTTAAGTATCTTAAAACCTATGGATTGCTATGTCTCCGAAAGAGAATCAAGCATGTGTACAGGGACATAAACGCAGCAGTGATAGGATTGGAGAGGTTCGGTGAGCAAATGAAGACCCTTTGAAGTCATATTGCATGGTACCCATTCCACGGGTTTCAACTACCCAGGTTTAAGGTATTCTTCCTTCAGCTAAAACATGCATGTGGAACCTAGAGTATGATCACCCATGTGATCGGGAGACGTGTTCAAATATGTCTCAGTTTTCGTACCCTGGTACTCGGGTGCAACATTCCAGACGCTTTACTAACACTCTCCCGACTTGGAGAGTCAGTCCCTTTAACCTCCTGTTTGGCCCAGTTTGCAATTTCTGCGGAAGATGAACAGGAATAGCGAGAACCAATGAGAGACTAGCTGGAGGTGTCTGGACGGGCAAATTTAACTCTCATTTCCCACCAGGAAGAGGAAATAACCAAAGGCTCAGCGTGCCGTGCCGGAACCAGATTAGGGCCTGAAGCCATCCTGCGGTGTTGCGGCCAGCTCACAAGAAAGCGAGTTGAAGAAAGGAGCTCAGGGGCACTGTAATTCACAAACCTGCAGAGTTATAAATGACAACTATCGTCCAAAAATATACTGAAGTAAGGCTGCCAAGAGGACTTGAAAGCGGGGCAGAATTGCAGGAAACCGATTTCAGGAGGTAGACTGGAATTGCATTGAAAGCATAGGAAAAGAGGCAGAACGTCCACAATGATGCACTTGGCCAAAAAGGGCGTATGCGTTTTTTCCTGAATATATTCAGGAAAAAACGCATACGCCCTTTTTGGCCAACCAAGCAAGCTTGCAAAGGAAATCTGCACTACAATGAAGTCTCACTTCCCCCCGGTCAAAAGGGCCATCTGAAAAAAGTGTAAAATCCAGAAAGGCAGGACAGGCCATGGAGAACTGGGAGCCTTGTTATGCTGATGGGCGGGATGTAAATTGCCAACAGACACTCGGGAGAAGTGTATGGTGTTTCCTGAAACGTCTAAAAAACAAAGCAACAGAGCCTAGGGCACTTCCACTTATGGTCCTATAGCTTAGGGAAATTAAAATCCAAAAGATACAGCCACCCCAATGTTTGGGACGCCTCTGTTTACAAGAACCTCGTTTACCGTACAAGTTCAATGTCACAGAAAGTGAAAAATGGATAAAGAACTTGTGGTACTTACGTACAATGCAGTATCACTCAGCAGTGAAATCTATGTCATCAGGCCCGTAGCAGCACAATGAGTGGATTCAGGTACGATGATTCTAACTGAAATAAGTCACACAGAAAAAGAAACATCATAAGATATCAGTAATACACGGAATGTAAACTTGGCTACACAGGAACTGAATTACAGAACAGAACAGGGTCTCAACTTTAGAAAACCAACTTATGCTTGTTTAAGGGTAAAGGTGAGTTGGGGTGCTGCATAAAACCAGAGATTGAAATGAGCACAGATAAAGTTCCTTAAGCCAAATATGGAATAGACAAGAGCTACTCCTTGCTCAACGAAATGGACTCAACACCGCATATTAAACGCCTAAGAATGTACCTGACTCTTAAGTATCTTAAAACCTATAGATTGCTATGTCTCCGAAAGAGAATCAAGCATGTGTACAGGGACATAAACGCAGCAGTGATAGGATTGGAGAGGTTCGGTGAGCAAATGAAGACCCTTTGAAGTCATATTGCATGGTACCCATTCCACGGGTTTCAACTACCCAGGTTTAAGGTATTCTTCCTTCAGCTAAAACATGCATGTGGAACCTAGAGTATGATCACCCATGTGATCGGGAGACGTGTTCAAATATGTCTCAGTTTTCGTACCCTGGTACTCGGGTGCAACATTCCAGACGCTTTACTAACACTCTCCCGACTTGGAGAGTCAGTCCCTTTAACCTCCTGTTTGGCCCAGTTTGCAATTTCTGCGGAAGATGAACAGGAATAGCGAGAACCAATGAGAGACTAGCTGGAGGTGTCTGGACGGGCAAATTTAACTCTCATTTCCCACCAGGAAGAGGAAATAACCAAAGGCTCAGCGTGCCGTGCCGGAACCAGATTAGGGCCTGAAGCCATCCTGCGGTGTTGCGGCCAGCTCACAAGAAAGCGAGTTGAAGAAAGGAGCTCAGGGGCACTGTAATTCACAAACCTGCAGAGTTATAAATGACAACTATCGTCCAAAAATATACTGAAGTAAGGCTGCCAAGAGGACTTGAAAGCGGGGCAGAATTGCAGGAAACCGATTTCAGGAGGTAGACTGGAATTGCATTGAAAGCATAGGAAAAGAGGCAGAACGTCCACAATGATGCACTTGGCCAAAAAGGGCGTATGCGTTTTTTCCTGAATATATTCAGGAAAAAACGCATACGCCCTTTTTGGCCAACCAAGCAAGCTTGCAAAGGAAATCTGCACTACAATGAAGTCTCACTTCCCCCCGGTCAAAAGGGCCATCTGAAAAAAGTGTAAAATCCAGAAAGGCAGGACAGGCCATGGAGAACTGGGAGCCTTGTTATGCTGATGGGCGGGATGTAAATTGCCAACAGACACTCGGGAGAAGTGTATGGTGTTTCCTGAAACGTCTAAAAAACAAAGCAACAGAGCCTAGGGCACTTCCACTTATGGTCCTATAGCTTAGGGAAATTAAAATCAAAAAGATACAGCCACCCCAATGTTTGGGACGCCTCTGTTTACAAGAACCTGGTTTACCGTACAACTTCAATATCACAGAAAGTGAAAAATGGATAAAGAACTTGTGGTACTTACGTACAATGCAGTATCACTCAGCAGTGAAATCTATGTCATCAGGCCCGTAGCAGCACAATGAGTGGATTCAGGTACGATGATTCTAACTGAAATAAGTCACACAGAAAAAGAAACATCATAAGATATCAGTAATACACGGAATGTAAACTTGGCTACACAGGAACTGAATTACAGAACAGAACAGGGTCTCAAATTTAGAAAACCAACTTATGCTTGTTTAAGGGTAAAGGTGAGTTGGGGTGCTGCATAAAACCAGAGATTGAAATGAGCACAGATAAAGTTCCTTAAGCCAAATATGGAATAGACAAGAGCTACTCCTTGCTCAACGAAATGGACTCAACACCGCATATTAAACGCCTAAGAATGTACCTGACTCTTAAGTATCTTAAAACCTATAGATTGCTATGTCTCCGAAAGAGAATCAAGCATGTGTACAGGGACATAAACGCAGCAGTGATAGGATTGGAGAGGTTCGGTGAGCAAATGAAGACCCTTTGAAGTCATATTGCATGGTACCCATTCCACGGGTTTCAACTACCCAGGTTTAAGGTATTCTTCCTTCAGCTAAAACATGCATGTGGAACCTAGAGTATGATCAACCATGTGATCGGGAGACGTGTTCAAATATGTCTCAGTTTTCGTACCCTGGTACTCAGGTGCAACATTCCAGACGCTTTACTAACACTCTCCCGACTTGGAGAGTCAGTCCCTTTAACCTCCTGTTTGGCCCAGTTTGCAATTTCTGCGGAAGATGAACAGGAATAGCGAGAACCAATGAGAGACTAGCTGGAGGTGTCTGGACGGGCAAATTTAACTCTCATTTCCCACCAGGAAGAGGAAATAACCAAAGGCTCAGCGTGCCGTGCCGGAACCAGATTAGGGCCTGAAGCCATCCTGCGGTGTTGCGGCCAGCTCACAAGAAAGCGAGTTGAAGAAAGGAGCTCAGGGGCACTGTAATTCACAAACCTGCAGAGTTATAAATGACAACTATCGTCCAAAAATATACTGAAGTAAGGCTGCCAAGAGGACTTGAAAGCGGGGCAGAATTGCAGGAAACCGATTTCAGGAGGTAGACTGGAATTGCATTGAAAGCATAGGAAAAGAGGCAGAACGTCCACAATGATGCACTTGGCCAAAAAGGGTGTATGCGTTTTTTCCTGAATATATTCAGGAAAAAACGCATACGCCCTTTTTGGCCAACCAAGCAAGCTTGCAAAGGAAATCTGCACTACAATGAAGTCTCACTTCCCCCCGGTCAAAAGGGCCATCTGAAAAAAGTGTAAAATCCAGAAAGGCAGGACAGGCCATGGAGAACTGGGAGCCTTGTTATGCTGATGGGCGGGATGTAAATTGCCAACAGACACTCGGGAGAAGTGTATGGTGTTTCCTGAAACGTCTAAAAAACAAAGCAACAGAGCCTAGGGCACTTCCACTTATGGTCCTATAGCTTAGGGAAATTAAAATCAAAAAGATACAGCCACCCCAATGTTTGGGACGCCTCTGTTTACAAGAACCTGGTTTACCGTACAAGTTCAATATCACAGAAAGTGAAAAATGGATAAAGAACTTGTGGTACTTACGTACAATGCAGTATCACTCAGCAGTGAAATCTATGTCATCAGGCCCGTAGCAGCACAATGAGTGGATTCAGGTACGATGACTCTAACTGAAATAAGTCACACAGAAAAAGAAACATCATAAGATATCAGTAATACACGGAATGTAAACTTGGCTACACAGGAACTGAATTACAGAACAGAACAGGGTCTCAAATTTAGAAAACCAACTTATGCTTGTTTAAGGGTAAAGGTGAGTTGGGGTGCTGCATAAAACCAGAGATTGAAATGAGCACAGATAAAGTTCCTTAAGCCAAATATGGAATAGACAAGAGCTACTCCTTGCTCAACGAAATGGACTCAACACCGCATATTAAACGCCTAAGAATGTACCTGACTCTTAAGTATCTTAAAACCTATGGATTGCTATGTGTCCGAAAGAGAATCAAGCATGTGTACAGGGACATAAACGCAGCAGTGATAGGATTGGAGAGGTTCGGTGAGCAAATGAAGACCCTTTGAAGTCATATTGCATGGTACCCATTCCACGGGTTTCAACTACCCAGGTTTAAGGTATTCTTCCTTCAGCTAAAACATGCATGTGGAACCTAGAGTATGATCAACCATGTGATCGGGAGACGTGTTCAAATATGTCTCAGTTTTCGTACCCTGGTACTCGGGTGCAACATTCCAGACGCTTTACTAACACTCTCCCGACTTGGAGAGTCAGTCCCTTTAACCTCCTGTTTGGCCCAGTTTGCAATTTCTGCGGAAGATGAACAGGAATAGCGAGAACCAATGAGAGACTAGCTGGAGGTGTCTGGACGGGCAAATTTAACTCTCATTTCCCACCAGGAAGAGGAAATAACCAAAGGCTCAGCGTGCCGTGCCGGAACCAGATTAGGGCCTGAAGCCATCCTGCGGTGTTGCGGCCAGCTCACAAGAAAGCGAGTTGAAGAAAGGAGCTCAGGGGCACTGTAATTCACAAACCTGCAGAGTTATAAATGACAACTATCGTCCAAAAATATACTGAAGTAAGGCTGCCAAGAGGACTTGAAAGCGGGGCAGAATTGCAGGAAACCGATTTCAGGAGGTAGACTGGAATTGCATTGAAAGCATAGGAAAAGAGGCAGAACGTCCACAATGATGCACTTGGCCAAAAAGGGCGTATGCGTTTTTTTCTGAATATATTCAGGAAAAAACGCATACGCCCTTTTTGGCCAACCAAGCAAGCTTGCAAAGGAAATCTGCACTACAATGAAGTCTCACTTCCCCCCGGTCAAAAGGGCCATCTGAAAAAAGTGTAAAATCCAGAAAGGCAGGACAGGCCATGGAGAACTGGGAGCCTTGTTATGCTGATGGGCGGGATGTAAATTGCCAACAGACACTCGGGAGAAGTGTATGGTGTTTCCTGAAACGTCTAAAAAACAAAGCAACAGAGCCTAGGGCACTTCCACTTATGGTCCTATAGCTTAGGGAAATTAAAATCCAAAAGATACAGCCACCCCAATGTTTGGGACGCCTCTGTTTACAAGAACCTCGTTTACCGTACAAGTTCAATGTCACAGAAAGTGAAAAATGGATAAAGAACTTGTGGTACTTACGTACAATGCAGTATCACTCAGCAGTGAAATCTATGTCATCAGGCCCGTAGCAGCACAATGAGTGGATTCAGGTACGATGATTCTAACTGAAATAAGTCACACAGAAAAAGAAACATCATAAGATATCAGTAATACACGGAATGTAAACTTGGCTACACAGGAACTGAATTACAGAACAGAACAGGGTCTCAAATTTAGAAAACCAACTTATGCTTGTTTAAGGGTAAAGGTGAGTTGGGGTGCTGCATAAAACCAGAGATTGAAATGAGCACAGATAAAGTTCCTTAAGCCAAATATGGAATAGACAAGAGCTACTCCTTGCTCAACGAAATGGACTCAACACCGCATATTAAACGCCTAAGAATGTACCTGACTCTTAAGTATCTTAAAACCTATAGATTGCTATGTCTCCGAAAGAGAATCAAGCATGTGTACAGGGACATAAACGCAGCAGTGATAGGATTGGAGAGGTTCGGTGAGCAAATGAAGACCCTTTGAAGTCATATTGCATGGTACCCATTCCACGGGTTTCAACTACCCAGGTTTAAGGTATTCTTCCTTCAGCTAAAACATGCATGTGGAACCTAGAGTATGATCAACCATGTGATCGGGAGACGTGTTCAAATATGTCTCAGTTTTCGTACCCTGGTACTCGGGTGCAACATTCCAGACGCTTTACTAACACTCTCCCGACTTGGAGAGTCAGTCCCTTTAACCTCCTGTTTGGCCCAGTTTGCAATTTCTGCGGAAGATGAACAGGAATAGCGAGAACCAATGAGAGACTAGCTGGAGGTGTCTGGACGGGCAAATTTAACTCTCATTTCCCACCAGGAAGAGGAAATAACCAAAGGCTCAGCGTGCCGTGCCGGAACCAGATTAGGGCCTGAAGCCATCCTGCGGTGTTGCGGCCAGCTCACAAGAAAGCGAGTTGAAGAAAGGAGCTCAGGGGCACTGTAATTCACAAACCTGCAGAGTTATAAATGACAACTATCGTCCAAAAATATACTGAAGTAAGGCTGCCAAGAGGACTTGAAAGCGGGGCAGAATTGCAGGAAACCGATTTCAGGAGGTAGACTGGAATTGCATTGAAAGCATAGGAAAAGAGGCAGAACGTCCACAATGATGCACTTGGCCAAAAAGGGCGTATGCGTTTTTTCCTGAATATATTCAGGAAAAAACGCATACGCCCTTTTTGGCCAACCAAGCAAGCTTGCAAAGGAAATCTGCACTACAATGAAGTCTCACTTCCCCCCGGTCAAAAGGGCCATCTGAAAAAAGTGTAAAATCCAGAAAGGCAGGACAGGCCATGGAGAACTGGGAGCCTTGTTATGCTGATGGGCGGGATGTAAATTGCCAACAGACACTCGGGAGAAGTGTATGGTGTTTCCTGAAACGTCTAAAAAACCAAGCAACAGAGCCTAGGGCACTTCCACTTATGGTCCTATAGCTTAGGGAAATTAAAATCAAAAAGATACAGCCACCCCAATGTTTGGGACGCCTCTGTTTACAAGAACCTCGTTTACCGTACAAGTTCAATATCACAGAAAGTGAAAAATGGATAAAGAACTTGTGGTACTTACGTACAATGCAGTATCACTCAGCAGTGAAATCTATGTCATCAGGCCCGTAGCAGCACATTGAGTGGATTCAGGTACGATGACTCTAACTGAAATAAGTCACACAGAAAAAGAAACATCATAAGATATCAGTAATACACGGAATGTAAACTTGGCTACACAGGAACTGAATTACAGAACAGAACAGGGTCTCAAATTTAGAAAACCAACTTATGCTTTTTTAAGGGTAAAGGTGAGTTGGGGTTCTGCATAAAACCAGAGATTGAAATGAGCACAGATAAAGTTCCTTAAGCCAAATATGGAATAGACAAGAGCTACTCCTTGCTCAACGAAATGGACTCAACACCGCATATTAAACGCCTAAGAATGTACCTGACTCTTAAGTATCTTAAAACCTATGGATTGCTATGTCTCCGAAAGAGAATCAAGCATGTGTACAGGGACATAAACGCAGCAGTGATAGGATTGGAGAGGTTCGGTGAGCAAATGAAGACCCTTTGAAGTCATATTGCATGGTACCCATTCCACGGGTTTCAACTACCCAGGTTTAAGGTATTCTTCCTTCAGCTAAAACATGCATGTGGAACCTAGAGTATGATCAACCATGTGATCGGGAGACGTGTTCAAATATGTCTCAGTTTTCGTACCCTGGTACTCGGGTGCAACATTCCAGACGCTTTACTAACACTCTCCCGACTTGGAGAGTCAGTCCCTTTAACCTCCTGTTTGGCCCAGTTTGCAATTTCTGCGGAAGATGAACAGGAATAGCGAGAACCAATGAGAGACTAGCTGGAGGTGTCTGGACGGGCAAATTTAACTCTCATTTCCCACCAGGAAGAGGAAATAACCAAAGGCTCAGCGTGCCGTGCCGGAACCAGATTAGGGCCTGAAGCCATCCTGCGGTGTTGCGGCCAGCTCACAAGAAAGCGAGTTGAAGAAAGGAGCTCAGGGGCACTGTAATTCACAAACCTGCAGAGTTATAAATGACAACTATCGTCCAAAAATATACTGAAGTAAGGCTGCCAAGAGGACTTGAAAGCGGGGCAGAATTGCAGGAAACCGATTTCAGGAGGTAGACTGGAATTGCATTGAAAGCATAGGAAAAGAGGCAGAACGTCCACAATGATGCACTTGGCCAAAAAGGGCGTATGCGTTTTTTCCTGAATATATTCAGGAAAAAACGCATACGCCCTTTTTGGCCAACCAAGCAAGCTTGCAAAGGAAATCTGCACTACAATGAAGTCTCACTTCCCCCCGGTCAAAAGGGCCATCTGAAAAAAGTGTAAAATCCAGAAAGGCAGGACAGGCCATGGAGAACTGGGAGCCTTGTTATGCTGATGGGCGGGATGTAAATTGCCAACAGACACTCGGGAGAAGTGTATGGTGTTTCCTGAAACGTCTAAAAAACCAAGCAACAGAGCCTAGGGCACTTCCACTTATGGTCCTATAGCTTAGGGAAATTAAAATCAAAAAGATACAGCCACCCCAATGTTTGGGACGCCTCTGTTTACAAGAACCTCGTTTACCGTACAAGTTCAATATCACAGAAAGTGAAAAATGGATAAAGAACTTGTGGTACTTACGTACAATGCAGTATCACTCAGCAGTGAAATCTATGTCATCAGGCCCGTAGCAGCACATTGAGTGGATTCAGGTACGATGACTCTAACTGAAATAAGTCACACAGAAAAAGAAACATCATAAGATATCAGTAATACACGGAATGTAAACTTGGCTACACAGGAACTGAATTACAGAACAGAACAGGGTCTCAAATTTAGAAAACCAACTTATGCTTTTTTAAGGGTAAAGGTGAGTTGGGGTTCTGCATAAAACCAGAGATTGAAATGAGCACAGATAAAGTTCCTTAAGCCAAATATGGAATAGACAAGAGCTACTCCTTGCTCAACGAAATGGACTCAACACCGCATATTAAACGCCTAAGAATGTACCTGACTCTTAAGTATCTTAAAACCTATGGATTGCTATGTCTCCGAAAGAGAATCAAGCATGTGTACAGGGACATAAACGCAGCAGTGATAGGATTGGAGAGGTTCGGTGAGCAAATGAAGACCCTTTGAAGTCATATTGCATGGTACCCATTCCACGGGTTTCAACTACCCAGGTTTAAGGTATTCTTCCTTCAGCTAAAACATGCATGTGGAACCTAGAGTATGATCAACCATGTGATCGGGAGACGTGTTCAAATATGTCTCAGTTTTCGTACCCTGGTACTCGGGTGCAACATTCCAGACGCTTTACTAACACTCTCCCGACTTGGAGAGTCAGTCCCTTTAACCTCCTGTTTGGCCCAGTTTGCAATTTCTGCGGAAGATGAACAGGAATAGCGAGAACCAATGAGAGACTAGCTGGAGGTGTCTGGACGGGCAAATTTAACTCTCATTTCCCACCAGGAAGAGGAAATAACCAAAGGCTCAGCGTGCCGTGCCGGAACCAGATTAGGGCCTGAAGCCATCCTGCGGTGTTGCGGCCAGCTCACAAGAAAGCGAGTTGAAGAAAGGAGCTCAGGGGCACTGTAATTCACAAACCTGCAGAGTTATAAATGACAACTATCGTCCAAAAATATACTGAAGTAAGGCTGCCAAGAGGACTTGAAAGCGGGGCAGAATTGCAGGAAACCGATTTCAGGAGGTAGACTGGAATTGCATTGAAAGCATAGGAAAAGAGGCAGAACGTCCACAATGATGCACTTGGCCAAAAAGGGCGTATGCGTTTTTTCCTGAATATATTCAGGAAAAAACGCATACGCCCTTTTTGGCCAACCAAGCAAGCTTGCAAAGGAAATCTGCACTACAATGAAGTCTCACTTCCCCCCGGTCAAAAGGGCCATCTGAAAAAAGTGTAAAATCCAGAAAGGCAGGACAGGCCATGGAGAACTGGGAGCCTTGTTATGCTGATGGGCGGGATGTAAATTGCCAACAGACACTCGGGAGAAGTGTATGGTGTTTCCTGAAACATCTAAAAAACAAAGCAACAGAGCCTAGGGCACTTCCACTTATGGTCCTATAGCTTAGGGAAATTAAAATCAAAAAGATACAGCCACCCCAATGTTTGGGACGCCTCTGTTTACAAGAACCTCGTTTACCATACAAGTTCAATATCACAGAAAGTGAAAAATGGATAAAGAACTTGTGGTACTTACGTACAATGCAGTATCACTCAGCAGTGAAATCTATGTCATCAGGCCCGTAGCAGCACAATGAGTGGATTCAGGTACGATGATTCTAACTGAAATAAGTCACACAGAAAAAGAAACATCATAAGATATCAGTAATACACGGAATGTAAACTTGGCTACACAGGAAATGAATTACAGAACAGAACAGGGTCTCAAATTTAGAAAACCAACTTATGCTTGTTTAAGGGTAAAGGTGAGTTGGGGTGCTGCATAAAACCAGAGATTGAAATGAGCACAGATAAAGTTCCTTAAGCCAAATATGGAATAGACAAGAGCTACTCCTTGCTCAACGAAATGGACTCAACACCGCATATTAAACGCCTAAGAATGTACCTGACTCTTAAGTATCTTAAAACCTATAGATTGCTATGTCTCCGAAAGAGAATCAAGCATGTGTACAGGGACATAAACGCAGCAGTGATAGGATTGGAGAGGTTCGGTGAGCAAATGAAGACCCTTTGAAGTCATATTGCATGGTACCCATTCCACGGGTTTCAACTACCCAGGTTTAAGGTATTCTTCCTTCAGCTAAAACATGCATGTGGAACCTAGAGTATGATCAACCATGTGATCGGGAGACATGTTCAAATATGTCTCAGTTTTCGTACCCTGGTACTCGGGTGCAACATTCCAGACGCTTTACTAACACTCTCCCGACTTGGAGAGTCAGTCCCTTTAACCTCCTGTTTGGCCCAGTTTGCAATTTCTGCGGAAGATGAACAGGAATAGCGAGAACCAATGAGAGACTAGCTGGAGGTGTCTGGACGGGCAAATTTAACTCTCATTTCCCACCAGGAAGAGGAAATAACCAAAGGCTCAGCGTGCCGTGCTGGAACCAGATTAGGGCCTGAAGCCATCCTGCGGTGTTGCGGCCAGCTCACAAGAAAGCGAGTTGAAGAAAGGAGCTCAGGGGCACTGTAATTCACAAACCTGCAGAGTTATAAATGACAACTATCGTCCAAAAATATACTGAAGTAAGGCTGCCAAGAGGACTTGAAAGCGGGGCAGAATTGCAGGAAACCGATTTCAGGAGGTAGACTGGAATTGCATTGAAAGCATAGGAAAAGAGGCAGAACGTCCACAATGATGCACTTGGCCAAAAAGGGCGTATGCGTTTTTTCCTGAATATATTCAGGAAAAAACGCATACGCCCTTTTTGGCCAACCAAGCAAGCTTGCAAAGGAAATCTGCACTACAATGAAGTCTCACTTCCCCCCGGTCAAAAGGGCCATCTGAAAAAAGTGTAAAATCCAGAAAGGCAGGACAGGCCATGGAGAACTGGGAGCCTTGTTATGCTGATGGGCGGGATGTAAATTGCCAACAGACACTCGGGAGAAGTGTATGGTGTTTCCTGAAACGTCTAAAAAACAAAGCAACAGAGCCTAGGGCACTTCCACTTATGGTCCTATAGCTTAGGGAAATTAAAATCAAAAAGATACAGCCACCCCAATGTTTGGGACGCCTCTGTTTACAAGAACCTCGTTTACCATACAAGTTCAATATCACAGAAAGTGAAAAATGGATAAAGAAGTTGTGGTACTTACGTACAATGCAGTATCACTCAGCAGTGAAATCTATGTCATCAGGCCCGTAGCAGCACAATGAGTGGATTCAGGTACGATGATTCTAACTGAAATAAGTCACACAGAAAAAGAAACATCATAAGATATCAGTAATACACGGAATGTAAACTTGGCTACACAGGAACTGAATTACAGAACAGAACAGGGTCTCAAATTTAGAAAACCAACTTATGCTTGTTTAAGGGTAAAGGTGAGTTGGGGTGCTGCATAAAACCAGAGATTGAAATGAGCACAGATAAAGTTCCTTAAGCCAAATATGGAATAGACAAGAGCTACTCCTTGCTCAACGAAATGGACTCAACACCGCATATTAAACGCCTAAGAATGTACCTGACTCTTAAGTATCTTAAAACCTATAGATTGCTATGTCTCCGAAAGAGAATCAAGCATGTGTACAGGGACATAAACGCAGCAGTGATAGGATTGGAGAGGTTCGGTGAGCAAATGAAGACCCTTTGAAGTCATATTGCATGGTACCCATTCCACGGGTTTCAACTACCCAGGTTTAAGGTATTCTTCCTTCAGCTAAAACATGCATGTGGAACCTAGAGTATGATCAACCATGTGATCGGGAGACGTGTTCAAATATGTCTCAGTTTTCGTACCCTGGTACTCGGGTGCAACATTCCAGACGCTTTACTAACACTCTCCCGACTTGGAGAGTCAGTCCCTTTAACCTCCTGTTTGGCCCAGTTTGCAATTTCTGCGGAAGATGAACAGGAATAGCGAGAACCAATGAGAGACTAGCTGGAGGTGTCTGGACGGGCAAATTTAACTCTCATTTCCCACCAGGAAGAGGAAATAACCAAAGGCTCAGCGTGCCGTGCCGGAACCAGATTAGGGCCTGAAGCCATCCTGCGGTGTTGCGGCCAGCTCACAAGAAAGCGAGTTGAAGAAAGGAGCTCAGGGGCACTGTAATTCACAAACCTGCAGAGTTATAAATGACAACTATCGTCCAAAAATATACTGAAGTAAGGCTGCCAAGAGGACTTGAAAGCGGGGCAGAATTGCAGGAAACCGATTTCAGGAGGTAGACTGGAATTGCATTGAAAGCATAGGAAAAGAGGCAGAACGTCCACAATGATGCACTTGGCCAAAAAGGGCGTATGCGTTTTTTCCTGAATATATTCAGGAAAAAACGCATACGCCCTTTTTGGCCAACCAAGCAAGCTTGCAAAGGAAATCTGCACTACAATGAAGTCTCACTTCCCCCCGGTCAAAAGGGCCATCTGAAAAAAGTGTAAAATCCAGAAAGGCAGGACAGGCCATGGAGAACTGGGAGCCTTGTTATGCTGATGGGCGGGATGTAAATTGCCAACAGACACTCGGGAGAAGTGTATGGTGTTTCCTGAAACGTCTAAAAAACAAAGCAACAGAGCCTAGGGCACTTCCACTTATGGTCCTATAGCTTAGGGAAATTAAAATCAAAAAGATACAGCCACCCCAATGTTTGGGACGCCTCTGTTTACAAGAACCTCGTTTACCATACAAGTTCAATATCACAGAAAGTGAAAAATGGATAAAGAAGTTGTGGTACTTACGTACAATGCAGTATCACTCAGCAGTGAAATCTATGTCATCAGGCCCGTAGCAGCACAATGAGTGGATTCAGGTACGATGATTCTAACTGAAATAAGTCACACAGAAAAAGAAACATCATAAGATATCAGTAATACACGGAATGTAAACTTGGCTACACAGGAACTGAATTACAGAACAGAACAGGGTCTCAAATTTAGAAAACCAACTTATGCTTGTTTAAGGGTAAAGGTGAGTTGGGGTGCTGCATAAAAGCAGAGATTGAAATGAGCACAGATAAAGTTCCTTAAGCCAAATATGGAATAGACAAGAGCTACTCCTTGCTCAACGAAATGGACTCAACACCGCATATTAAACGCCTTAGAATGTACCTGACTCTTAAGTATCTTAAAACCTATGGATTGCTATGTCTCCGAAAGAGAATCAAGCATGTGTACAGGGACATAAACGCAGCAGTGATAGGATTGGAGAGGTTCGGTGAGCAAATGAAGACCCTTTGAAGTCATATTGCATGGTACCCATTCCACGGGTTTCAACTACCCAGGTTTAAGGTATTCTTCCTTCAGCTAAAACATGCATGTGGAACCTAGAGTATGATCACCCATGTGATCGGGAGACGTGTTCAAATATGTCTCAGTTTTCGTACCCTGGTACTCGGGTGCAACATTCCAGACGCTTTACTAACACTCTCCCGACTTGGAGAGTCAGTCCCTTTAACCTCCTGTTTGGCCCAGTTTGCAATTTCTGCGGAAGATGAACAGGAATAGCGAGAACCAATGAGAGACTAGCTGGAGGTGTCTGGACGGGCAAATTTAACTCTCATTTCCCACCAGGAAGAGGAAATAACCAAAGGCTCAGCGTGCCGTGCCGGAACCAGATTAGGGCCTGAAGCCATCCTGCGGTGTTGCGGCCAGCTCACAAGAAAGCGAGTTGAAGAAAGGAGCTCAGGGGCACTGTAATTCACAAACCTGCAGAGTTATAAATGACAACTATCGTCCAAAAATATACTGAAGTAAGGCTGCCAAGAGGACTTGAAAGCGGGGCAGAATTGCAGGAAACCGATTTCAGGAGGTAGACTGGAATTGCATTGAAAGCATAGGAAAAGAGGCAGAACGTCCACAATGATGCACTTGGCCAAAAAGGGCGTATGCGTTTTTTCCTGAATATATTCAGGAAAAAACGCATACGCCCTTTTTGGCCAACCAAGCAAGCTTGCAAAGGAAATCTGCACTACAATGAAGTCTCACTTCCCCCCGGTCAAAAGGGCCATCTGAAAAAAGTGTAAAATCCAGAAAGGCAGGACAGGCCATGGAGAACTGGGAGCCTTGTTATGCTGATGGGCGGGATGTAAATTGCCAACAGACACTCGGGAGAAGTGTATGGTGTTTCCTGAAACGTCTAAAAAACAAAGCAACAGAGCCTAGGGCACTTCCACTTATGGTCCTATAGCTTTGGGAAATTAAAATCAAAAAGATACAGCCACCCCAATGTTTGGGACGCCTCTGTTTACAAGAACCTCGTTTACCGTACAAGTTCAATATCACAGAAAGTGAAAAATGGATAAAGAACTTGTGGTACTTACGTACAATGCAGTATCACTCAGCAGTGAAATCTATGTCATCAGGCCCGTAGCAGCACAATGAGTGGATTCAGGTACGATGATTCTAACTGAAATAAGTCACACAGAAAAAGAAACATCATAAGATATCAGTAATACACGGAATGTAAACTTGGCTACACAGGAACTGAATTACAGAACAGAACAGGGTCTCAAATTTAGAAAAGCAACTTATGCTTGTTTAAGGGTAAAGGTGAGTTGGGGTGCTGCATAAAACCAGAGATTGAAATGAGCACAGATAAAGTTCCTTAAGCCAAATATGGAATAGACAAGAGCTACTCCTTGCTCAACGAAATGGACTCAACACCGCATATTAAACGCCTAAGAATGTACCTGACTCTTAAGTATCTTAAAACCTATAGATTGCTATGTCTCCGAAAGAGAATCAAGCATGTGTACAGGGACATAAACGCAGCAGTGATAGGATTGGAGAGGTTCGGTGAGCAAATGAAGACCCTTTGAAGTCATATTGCATGGTACCCATTCCACGGGTTTCAACTACCCAGGTTTAAGGTATTCTTCCTTCAGCTAAAACATGCATGTGGAACCTAGAGTATGATCAACCATGTGATCGGGAGACGTGTTCAAATATGTCTCAGTTTTCGTACCCTGGTACTCGGCTGCAACATTCCAGACGCTTTACTAACACTCTCCCGACTTGGAGAGTCAGTCCCTTTAACCTCCTGTTTGGCCCAGTTTGCAATTTCTGCGGAAGATGAACAGGAATAGCGAGAACCAATGAGAGACTAGCTGGAGGTGTCTGGACGGGCAAATTTAACTCTCATTTCCCACCAGGAAGAGGAAATAACCAAAGGCTCAGCGTGCCGTGCCGGAACCAGATTAGGGCCTGAAGCCATCCTGCGGTGTGCGGCCAGCTCACAAGAAAACGAGTTGAAGAAAGGAGCTCAGGGGCACTGTAATTCACAAACCTGCAGAGTTATAAATGACAACTATCGTCCAAAAATATACTGAAGTAAGGCTGCCAAGAGGACTTGAAAGCGGGGCAGAATTGCAGGAAACCGATTTCAGGAGGTAGACTGGAATTGCATTGAAAGCATAGGAAAAGAGGCAGAACGTCCACAATGATGCACTTGGCCAAAAAGGGCGTATGCGTTTTTTCCTGAATATATTCAGGAAAAAACGCATACGCCCTTTTTGGCCAACCAAGCAAGCTTGCAAAGGAAATCTGCACTACAATGAAGTCTCACTTCCCCCCGGTCAAAAGGGCCATCTGAAAAAAGTGTAAAATCCAGAAAGGCAGGACAGGCCATGGAGAACTGGGAGCCTTGTTATGCTGATGGGCGGGATGTAAATTGCCAACAGACACTCGGGAGAAGTGTATGGTGTTTCCTGAAACATCTAAAAAACAAAGCAACAGAGCCTAGGGCACTTCCACTTATGGTCCTATAGCTTAGGGAAATTAAAATCAAAAAGATACAGCCACCCCAATGTTTGGGACGCCTCTGTTTACAAGAACCTCGTTTACCGTACAAGTTCAATATCACAGAAAGTGAAAAATGGATAAAGAACTTGTGCTACTTACGTACAATGCAGTATCACTCAGCAGTGAAATCTATGTCATCAGGCCCGTAGCAGCACAATGAGTGGATTCAGGTACGATGATTCTAACTGAAATAAGTCACACAGAAAAAGAAACATCATAAGATATCAGTAATACACGGAATGTAAACTTGGCTACACAGGAACTGAATTACAGAACAGAACAGGGTCTCAAATTTAGAAAACCAACTTATGCTTGTTTAAGGGTAAAGGTGAGTTGGGGTGCTGCATAAAACCAGAGATTGAAATGAGCACAGATAAAGTTCCTTAAGCCAAATATGGAATAGACAAGAGCTACTCCTTGCTCAACGAAATGGACTCAACACCGCATATTAAACGCCTAAGAATGTACCTGACTCTTAAGTATCTTAAAACCTATGGATTGCTATGTCTCCGAAAGAGAATCAAGCATGTGTACAGGGACATAAACGCAGCAGTGATAGGATTGGAGAGGTTCGGTGAGCAAATGAAGACCCTTTGAAGTCATATTGCATGGTACCCATTCCACGGGTTTCAACTACCCAGGTTTAAGGTATTCTTCCTTCAGCTAAAACATGCATGTGGAACCTAGAGTATGATCAACCATGTGATCGGGAGACGAGTTCAAATATGTCTCAGTTTTCGTACCTGGTACTCGGGTGCAATATTCCAGACGCTTTACTAACACTCTCCCGACTTGGAGAGTCAGTCCCTTTAACCTCCTGTTTGGCCCAGTTTGCAATTTCTGCGGAAGATGAACAGGAATAGCGAGAACCAATGAGAGACTAGCTGGAGGTGTCTGGACGGGCAAATTTAACTCTCATTTCCCACCAGGAAGAGGAAATAACCAAAGGCTCAGCGTGCCGTGCCGGAACCAGATTAGGGCCTGAAGCCATCCTGCGGTGTTGCGGCCAGCTCACAAGAAAACGAGTTGAAGAAAGGAGCTCAGGGGCACTGTAATTCACAAACCTGCAGAGTTATAAATGACAACTATCGTCCAAAAATATACTGAAGTAAGGCTGCCAAGAGGACTTGAAAGCGGGGCAGAATTGCAGGAAACCGATTTCAGGAGGTAGACTGGAATTGCATTGAAAGCATAGGAAAAGAGGCAGAACGTCCACAATGATGCACTTGGCCAAAAAGGGCGTATGCGTTTTTTCCTGACTATATTCAGGAAAAAACGCATACGCCCTTTTTGGCCAACCAAGCAAGCTTGCAAAGGAAATCTGCACTACAATGAAGTCTCACTTCCCCCCGGTCAAAAGGGCCATCTGAAAAAAGTGTAAAATCCAGAAAGGCAGGACAGGCCATGGAGAACTGGGAGCCTTGTTATGCTGATGGGCGGGATGTAAATTGCCAACAGACACTCGGGAGAAGTGTATGGTGTTTCCTGAAACGTCTAAAAAACAAAGCAACAGAGCCTAGGGCACTTCCACTTATGGTCCTATAGCTTAGGGAAATTAAAATCAAAAAGATACAGCCACCCCAATGTTTGGGACGCCTCTGTTTACAAGAACCTCGTTTACCGTACAAGTTCAATATCACAGAAAGTGAAAAATGGATAAAGAACTTGTGGTACTTACGTACAATGCAGTATCACTCAGCAGTGAAATCTATGTCATCAGGCCCGTAGCAGCACAATGAGTGGATTCAGGTACGATGATTCTAACTGAAATAAGTCACACAGAAAAAGAAACATCATAAGATATCAGTAATACACGGAATGTAAACTTGGCTACACAGGAACTGAATTACAGAACAGAACAGGGTCTCAAATTTAGAAAAGCAACTTATGCTTGTTTAAGGGTAAAGGTGAGTTGGGGTGCTGCATAAAACCAGAGATTGAAATGAGCACAGATAAAGTTCCTTAAGCCAAATATGGAATAGACAAGAGCTACTCCTTGCTCAACGAAATGGACTCAACACCGCATATTAAACGCCTAAGAATGTACCTGACTCTTAAGTATCTTAAAACCTATGGATTGCTATGTCTCCGAAAGAGAATCAAGCATGTGTACAGGGACATAAACGCAGCAGTGATAGGATTGGAGAGGTTCGGTGAGCAAATGAAGACCCTTTGAAGTCATATTGCATGGTACCCATTCCACGGGTTTCAACTACCCAGGTTTAAGGTATTCTTCCTTCAGCTAAAACATGCATGTGGAACCTAGAGTATGATCAACCATGTGATCGGGAGACGTGTTCAAATATGTCTCAGTTTTCGTACCCTGGTACTCGGGTGCAACATTCCAGACGCTTTACTAACCCTCTCCCGACTTGGAGAGTCAGTCCCTTTAACCTCCTGTTTGGCCCAGTTTGCAATTTCTGCGGAAGATGAACAGGAATAGCGAGAACCAATGAGAGACTAGCTGGAGGTGTCTGGACGGGCAAATTTAACTCTCATTTCCCACCAGGAAGAGGAAATAACCAAAGGCTCAGCGTGCCGTGCCGGAACCAGATTAGGGCCTGAAGCCATCCTGCGGTGTTGCGGCCAGCTCACAAGAAAACGAGTTGAAGAAAGGAGCTCAGGGGCACTGTAATTCACAAACCTGCAGAGTTATAAATGACAACTATCGTCCAAAAATATACTGAAGTAAGGCTGCCAAGAGGACTTGAAAGCGGGGCAGAATTGCAGGAAACCGATTTCAGGAGGTAGACTGGAATTGCATTGAAAGCATAGGAAAAGAGGCAGAACGTCCACAATGATGCACTTGGCCAAAAAGGGCGTATGCATTTTTTCCTGAATATATTCAGGAAAAAACGCATACGCACTTTTTGGCCAACCA
Organism: Globicephala melas; assembly: GCF_963455315.2. Taxonomy (NCBI): domain Eukaryota; kingdom Metazoa; phylum Chordata; class Mammalia; order Artiodactyla; family Delphinidae; genus Globicephala; species Globicephala melas. Next base: position 1,153,644 of record NW_027207234.1, on the reverse strand, counting down.
AGCAAGCTTGCAAAGGAAATCTGCACTACAATGAAGTCTCACTTCCCCCCGGTCAAAAGGGCCATCTGAAAAAAGTGTAAAATCCAGAAAGGCAGGACAGGCCATGGAGAACTGGGAGCCTTGTTATGCTGATGGGCGGGATGTAAATTGCCAACAGACACTCGGGAGAAGTGTATGGTGTTTCCTGAAACGTCTAAAAAACAAAGCAACAGAGCCTAGGGCACTTCCACTTATGGTCCTATAGCTTAGGGAAATTAAAATCAAAAAGATACAGCCACCCCAATGTTTGGGACGCCTCTGTTTACAAGAACCTCGTTTACCGTACAAGTTCAATATCACAGAAAGTGAAAAATGGATAAAGAACTTGTGGTACTTACGTACAATGCAGTATCACTCAGCAGTGAAATCTATGTCATCAGGCCCGTAGCAGCACAATGAGTGGATTCAGGTACGATGATTCTAACTGAAATAAGTCACACAGAAAAAGAAACATCATAAGATATCAGTAATACACGGAATGTAAACTTGGCTACACAGGAACTGAATTACAGAACAGAACAGGGTCTCAAATTTAGAAAACCAACTTATGCTTGTTTAAGGGTAAAGGTGAGTTGGGGTGCTGCATAAAACCAGAGATTGAAATGAGCACAGATAAAGTTCCTTAAGCCAAATATGGAATAGACAAGAGCTACTCCTTGCTCAACGAAATGGACTCAACACCGCATATTAAACGCCTAAGAATGTACCTGACTCTTAAGTATCTTAAAACCTATGGATTGCTATGTCTCCGAAAGAGAATCAAGCATGTGTACAGGGACATAAACGCAGCAGTGATAGGATTGGAGAGGTTCGGTGAGCAAATGAAGACCCTTTGAAGTCATATTGCATGGTACCCATTCCACGGGTTTCAACTACCCAGGTTTAAGGTATTCTTCCTTCAGCTAAAACATGCATGTGGAACCTAGAGTATGATCAACCATGTGAACGGGAGACGTGTTCAAATATGTCTCAGTTTTCGTACCCTGGTACTCGGGTGCAACATTCCAGACGCTTTACTAACACTCTCCCGAATTGGAGAGTCAGTCCCTTTAACCTCCTGTTTGGCCCAGTTTGCAATTTCTGCGGAAGATGAACAGGAATAGCGAGAACCAATGAGAGACTAGCTGGAGGTGTCTGGACGGGCAAATTTAACTCTCATTTCCCACCAGGAAGAGGAAATAACCAAAGGCTCAGTGTGCCGTGCCAGAACCAGATTAGGGCCTGAAGCCATCCTGCGGTGTTGCGGCCAGCTCACAAGAAAACGAGTTGAAGAAAGGAGCTCAGGGGCACTGTAATTCACAAACCTGCAGAGTTATAAATGACAACTATCGTCCAAAAATATACTGAAGTAAGGCTGCCAAGAGGACTTGAAAGCGGGGCAGAATTGCAGGAAACCGATTTCAGGAGGTAGACTGGAATTGCATTGAAAGCATAGGAAAAGAGGCAGAACGTCCACAATGATGCACTTGGCCAAAAAGGGCGTATGCGTTTTTTCCTGAATATATTCAGGAAAAAACGCATACGCCCTTTCTGGCCAACCAAGCAAGCTTGCAAAGGAAATCTGCACTACAATGAAGTCTCACTTCCCCCCGGTCAAAAGGGCCATCTGAAAAAAGTGTAAAATCCAGAAAGGCAGGACAGGCCATGGAGAACTGGGAGCCTTGTTATGCTGATGGGCGGGATGTAAATTGCCAACAGACACTCGGGAGAAGTGTATGGTGTTTCCTGAAACATCTAAAAAACAAAGCAACAGAGCCTAGGGCACTTCCACTTATGGTCCTATAGCTTAGGGAAATTAAAATCAAAAAGATACAGCCACCCCAATGTTTGGGACGCCTCTGTTTACAAGAACCTCGTTTACCGTACAAGTTCAATATCACAGAAAGTGAAAAATGGATAAAGAACTTGTGGTACTTACGTACAATGCAGTATCACTCAGCAGTGAAATCTAAGTCATCAGGCCCGTAGCAGCACAATGAGTGGATTCAGGTACGATGATTCTAACTGAAATAAGTCACACAGAAAAAGAAACATCATAAGATATCAGTAATACACGGAATGTAAACTTGGCTACACAGGAACTGAATTACAGAACAGAACAGGGTCTCAAATTTAGAAAACCAACTTATGCTTGCTTAAGGGTAAAGGTGAGTTGGGGTGCTGCATAAAACCAGAGATTGAAATGAGCACAGATAAAGTTCCTTAAGCCAAATATGGAATAGACAAGAGCTACTCCTTGCTCAACGAAATGGACTCAACACCACATATTAAACGCCTAAGAATGTACCTGACTCTTAAGTATCTTAAAACCTATGGATTGCTATGTCTCCGAAAGAGAATCAAGCATGTGTACAGGGACATAAACGCAGCAGTGATAGGATTGGAGAGGTTCGGTGAGCAAATGAAGACCCTTTGAAGTCATATTGCATGGTACCCATTCCACGGGTCTCAACTCTCCAGGTTTAAGGTATTCTTCCTTCAGCTAAAACATGCATGTGGAACCCAGAGTATGATCAATCGTGTGAACGGGAGACGTGTTCAAATATGTCTCAGTTTTCGAACCCTGGTACTCGGGTGCAACATTCCAGATGCTTTACTAACACTCTCCCGACTTGGAGAGTCAGCGCCTTTAACCTCCTGTTTGGCCCAGTTTGCAATTTCTGCGGAAGATGAACAGGAATAGCGAGAACCAATGAGAGACTAGCTGGAGGTGTCTGGACGGGCAAATTTAACTCTCATTTCCCACCAGGAAGAGGAAATAACCAAAGGCTCAGCGTGCCGTGCCGGAACCAGATTAGGGCCTGAAGCCATCCTGCGGTGTTGCGGCCATCTCACAAGAAAGCAAGTTGAAGAAAGGCGCTCAGGGGCACTGTAATTCACAAACCTGCAGAGTTATAAATGACAGCTATCGTCCAAAAATATACTGAAGTAAGGCTGCCAAGAGGACTTGAAAGCGGGGCAGAATTGCAGGAAACCAATTTCAGGAGGTAGACTGGAATTGCATTGAAAGCATAGGAAAAGAGGCAGAACGTCCACAATGATGCACTTGGCCAAAAAGGGCGTATGCGTTTTTTCCTGAATATATTCAGGAAAAAACGCATACGCCCTTTTTGGCCAACCAAGCAAACTTGCAAAGGAAATCTGCACTACAATGAAGTCTCACTTCCCTCCGGTCAAAAGGGCCATCTGAAAAAGGTGTAAAATCCAGAAAGGCAGGACAGGCCATGGAGAACTGGGAGCCTTGTTATGCTGATGGGCGGGATGTAAATTGCCAACAGACACTTGGGAGAAGTGTATGGTGTTTCCTGAAACATCTAAGAAACAAAGCAACAGAGCCTAGGTCACTTTCACTTATGGTCCTATAGCTTAGGGAAATTAAAATCAAAAAGACACAGCCACCCCAAAATTTGGGACGCCTCTGTTTACAAGAACCTCGTTTACCGTACAAGTTCAATATCACAGAAAGTGAAAAATGGATAAAGAACTTGTGGTACTTACGTACAATGCAGTATCACTCAGCAATGAAATCTATGTCATCAGGCCCATAGCAGCATAATGAGTGGATTCAGGTATGATGATTCTAACTGAAATAAGTCACACAGAAAAAGAAACATCATAAGATATCAGTAATACACGGAATGTAAACTTGGCTACACAGGAACTGAATTCCAAAACACAACAGGGTCTCAAATTTAGAAAACCAACTTATGCTTGCTTAAGGGGAAACGTGAGTTGGGGTGCTGCATAAAACCAGAGATTGAAATGAGCACAGATAAAGTTCCTTAAGCCAAATATGGAATAGACAAGAGCTACTCCTTGCTCAACGAAATGGACTCAACACCGCATATTAAACGCCTAAGAATGTACCTTACTAGTAAGTATCTTAAAACCTATGGATTGCTATGTCTCCGAAAGAGAATCAAGCATGTGTACAGGGACATAAACGCAGCAGTGATAGGATTGGAGAGGTTCGGTGAGCAAATGAAGACCCTTTGAAGTCATATTGCATGGTACCCATTCCACGGGTCTCAACTCTCCAGGTTTAAGGTATTCTTCCTTCAGCTAAAACATGCATGTGGAACCCAGAGTATGATCAATCATGTGAACGGGAGACGTGTTCAAATATGTCTCAGTTTTCCTCCCCAGGTACTCGGGTGCAACATTCCAGACGCTTTACTAACACTCTCCCCACTTGGAGAGTCAGCGCCTTTAACCTCCTGTTTGGCCCAGTTTGCAATTTCTGCGGAAGATGAACAGGAATAGCGAGAACCAATGAGAGACTAGCTGGAGGTGTCTGGACGGGCAAATTTAACTCTCATTTCCCACCAGGAAGAGGAAATAACCAAAGGCTCAGCGTGCCGTGCCGGAACCAGAATAGGGCCTGAAGCCATCCTGCGGTGTTGCGGCCAGCTCACAAGAAAGCAAGTTGAAGAAAGGAGCTCAGGGGCACTGTAATTCACAAACCTGCAGAGTTATAAATGACAGCTATCGTCCAAAAATATACTGAAGTAAGGCGGCCAAGAGGACTCGAAAGCGGGGCAGAATTGCAGGAAACCGATTTCAGGAGGTAGACTGGAATTGCATTGAAAGCATAGGAAAAGAGGCAGAACGTCCACAATGATGCACTTGGCCAAAAAGGGCGTATGCGTTTTTTCCTGAATATATTCAGGAAAAAACGCATACGCACTTTTTGGCCAACCAAGCAAACTTGCAAAGGAAATCTGCACTACAATGAAGTCTCACTTCCCCCCGGTCAAAAGGGCCATCTGAAAAAGGTGTAAAATCCAAAAAGGCAGGACAGGCCATGGAGAACTGGGAGCCTTGTTATGCTGATGGGCGGGATGTAAATTGCCAACAGACACTTGGGAGAAGTGTATGGTGTTTCCTGAAACATCTAAGAAACAAAGCAACAGAGCCTAGGGCACTTTCACTTATGGTCCTATAGCTTAGGGAAATTAAAATCAAAAAGACACAGCTACCCAAAAGTTTGGGACGCCTCTGTTTACAAGAACCTCGTTTACCGTACAAGTTCAATATCACAGAAAGTGAAAAATGGATAAAGAACTTGTGGTACTTACGTACAATGCAGTATCACTCAGCAATGAAATCTATGTCATCAGGCCCCTAGCAGCATAATGAGTGGATTCAGGTATGATGATTCTAACTGAAATAAGTCACACAGAAAAAGAAACATCATAAGATATCACTAATACACGGAATGTAAACTTGGCTACACAGGAACTGAATTCCAAAACACAACAGGGTCTCAAATTTAGAAAACCAACTTATGCTTGCTTAAGGGGAAAGGTGAGTTGGGGTGCTGCATAAAACCAGAGATTGAAATGAGCACAGATAAAGTTCCTTAAGCCAAATATGGAATAGACAAGAGCTACTCCTTGCTCAACGAAATGGACTCAACACCCCATATTAAACGCCTAAGAATGTACCTTACTAGTAAGTATCTTAAAACCTATGGATTGCTATGTCTCCAAAAGAGAATCAAGCGTGTGTACAGGGGCAGAAACGCAGCAGTGATAGGATTGGAGAGGTTCGGTGAGCAAATGAAGACCCTTTGAAGTCATATTGCATGGTACCCATTACACGGGTCTCAACTCTCCAGGTTTAAGGTATTCTTCCTTCAGCTAAAACATGCATGTGGAACCTAGAGTATGATCAACCATGTGATCGGGAGACGTTTTCAAATATGTCTCAGTTTTCGTACCCTGGTACTCGGGTGCAACATTCCAGACGCTTTACTAACACTCTCCCGACTTGGAGAGTCAGTCCCTTTAACCTCCTGTTTGGCCCAGTTTGCAATTTCTGCGGAAGATGAACAGGAATAGCGAGAACCAATGAGAGACTAGCTGGAGGTGTCTGGACGGGCAAATTTAACTCTCATTTCCCACCAGGAAGAGGAAATAACCAAAGGCTCAGCGTGCCGTGCCGGAACCAGATTAGGGCCTGAAGCCATCCTGCGGTGTTGCGGCCAGCTCACAAGAAAGCGAGTTGAAGAAAGGAGCTCAGGGGCACTGTAATTCACAAACCTGCAGAGTTATAAATGACAACTATCGTCCAAAAATATACTGAAGTAAGGCTGCCAAGAGGACTTGAAAGCGGGGCAGAATTGCAGGAAACCGATTTCAGGAGGTAGACTGGAATTGCATTGAAAGCATAGGAAAAGAGGCAGAACGTCCACAATGATGCACTTGGCCAAAAAGGGCGTATGCGTTTTTTCCTGAATATATTCAGGAAAAAACGCATACGCCCTTTTTGGCCAACCAAGCAAGCTTGCAAAGGAAATCTGCACTACAATGAAGTCTCACTTCCCCCCGGTCAAAAGGGCCATCTGAAAAAAGTGTAAAATCCAGAAAGGCAGGACAGGCCATGGAGAACTGGGAGCCTTGTTATACTGATGGGCGGGATGTACATTGCCAACAGACACTCGGGAGAAGTGTATGGTGTTTCCTGAAACGTCTAAAAAACAAAGCAACAGAGCCTAGGGCACTTCCACTTATGGTCCTATAGCTTAGGGAAATTAAAATCAAAAAGATACAGCCACCCCAATGTTTGGGACGCCTCTGTTTACAAGAACCTCGTTTACCGTACAAGTTCAATATCACAGAAAGTGAAAAATGGATAAAGAACTTGTGGTACTTACGTACAATGCAGTATCACTCAGCAGTGAAATCTATGTCATCAGGCCCGTAGCAGCACAATGAGTGGATTCAGGTACGATGATTCTAACTGAAATAAGTCACACAGAAAAAGAAACATCATAAGATATCAGTAATACACGGAATGTAAACTTGGCTACACAGGAACTGAATTACAGAACAGAACAGGGTCTCAAATTTAGAAAACCAACTTATGCTTGTTTAAGGGTAAAGGTGAGTTGGGGTGCTGCATAAAAGCAGAGATTGAAATGAGCACAGATAAAGTTCCTTAAGCCAAATATGGAATAGACAAGAGCTACTCCTTGCTCAACGAAATGGACTCAACACCGCATATTAAACGCCTAAGAATGTACCTGACTCTTAAGTATCTTAAAACCTATGGATTGCTATGTCTCCGAAAGAGAATCAAGCATGTGTACAGGGACATAAACGCAGCAGTGATAGGATTGGAGAGGTTCGGTGAGCAAATGAAGACCCTTTGAAGTCATATTGCATGGTACCCATTCCACGGGTTTCAACTACCCAGGTTTAAGGTATTCTTCCTTCAGCTAAAACATGCATGTGGAACCTAGAGTATGATCAACCATGTGATCGGGAGACGTGTTCAAATATGTCTCAGTTTTCGTACCCTGGTACTCGGGTGCAACATTCCAGACGCTTTACTAACACTCTCCCGACTTGGAGAGTCAGTCCCTTTAACCTCCTGTTTGGCCCAGTTTGCAATTTCTGCGGAAGATGAACAGGAATAGCGAGAACCAATGAGAGACTAGCTGGAGGTGTCTGGACGGGCAAATTTAACTCTCATTTCCCACCAGGAAGAGGAAATAACCAAAGGCTCAGCGTGCCGTGCCGGAACCAGATTAGGGCCTGAAGCCATCCTGCGGTGTTGCGGCCAGCTCACAAGAAAGCGAGTTGAAGAAAGGAGCTCAGGGGCACTGTTATTCACAAACCTGCAGAGTTATAAATGACAACTATCGTCCAAAAATATACTGAAGTAAGGCTGCCAAGAGGACTTGAAAGCGGGGCAGAATTGCAGGAAACCGATTTCAGGAGGTAGACTGGAATTGCACTGAAAGCATAGGAAAAGAGGCAGAACGTCCACAATGATGCACTTGGCCAAAAAGGGCGTATGCGTTTTTTCCTGAATATATTCAGGAAAAAACGCATACGCCCTTTTTGGCCAACCAAGCAAGCTTGCAAAGGAAATCTGCACTACAATGAAGTCTCACTTCCCCCCGGTCAAAAGGGCCATCTGAAAAAAGTGTAAAATCCAGAAAGGCAGGACAGGCCATGGAGAACTGGGAGCCTTGTTATGCTGATGGGCGGGATGTACATTGCCAACAGACACTCGGGAGAAGTGTATGGTGTTTCCTGAAACGTCTAAAAAACAAAGCAACAGAGCCTAGGGCAATTCCACTTATGGTCCTATAGATTAGGGAAATTAAAATCCAAAAGATACAGCCACCCCAATGTTTGGGACGCCTCTGTTTACAAGAACCTCGTTTACCGTACAAGTTCAATATCACAGAAAGTGAAAAATGGATAAAGAACTTGTGGTACTTACGTACAATGCAGTATCACTCAGCAGTGAAATCTATGTCATCAGGCCCGTAGCAGCACAATGAGTGGATTCAGGTACGATGATTCTAACTGAAATAAGTCACACAGAAAAAGAAACATCATAAGATATCAGTAATACACGGAATGTAAACTTGGCTACACAGGAACTGAATTACAGAACAGAACAGGGTCTCAAATTTAGAAAACCAACTTATGCTTGTTTAAGGGTAAAGGTGAGTTGGGGTGCTGCATAAAACCAGAGATTGAAATGAGCACAGATAAAGTTCCTTAAGCCAAATATGGAATAGACAAGAGCTACTCCTTGCTCAACGAAATGGACTCAACACCGCATATTAAACGCCTAAGAATGTACCTGACTCTTAAGTATCTTAAAACCTATGGATTGCTATGTCTCTGAAAGAGAATCAAGCATGTGTACAGGGACATAAACGCAGCAGTGATAGGATTGGAGAGGTTCGGTGAGCAAATGAAGACCCTTTGAAGTCATATTGCATGGTACCCATTACACGGGTCTCAACTCTCCAGGTTTAAGGTATTCTTCCTTCAGCTAAAACATGCATGTGGAACCTAGAGTATGATCAACCATGTGATCGGGAGACGTTTTCAAATATGTCTCAGTTTTCGTACCCTGGTACTCGGGTGCAACATTCCAGACGCTTTACTAACACTCTCCCGACTTGGAGAGTCAGTCCCTTTAACCTCCTGTTTGGCCCAGTTTGCAATTTCTGCGGAAGATGAACAGGAATAGCGAGAACCAATGAGAGACTAGCTGGAGGTGTCTGGACGGGCAAATTTAACTCTCATTTCCCACCAGGAAGAGGAAATAACCAAAGGCTCAGCGTGCCGTGCCGGAACCAGATTAGGGCCTGAAGCCATCCTGCGGTGTTGCGGCCAGCTCACAAGAAAGCGAGTTGAAGAAAGGAGCTCAGGGGCACTGTAATTCACAAACCTGCAGAGTTATAAATGACAACTATCGTCCAAAAATATACTGAAGTAAGGCTGCCAAGAGGACTTGAAAGCGGGGCAGAATTGCAGGAAACCGATTTCAGGAGGTAGACTGGAATTGCATTGAAAGCATAGGAAAAGAGGCAGAACGTCCACAATGATGCACTTGGCCAAAAAGGGCGTATGTGTTTTTTCCTGAATATATTCAGGAAAAAACGCATACGCCCTTTTTGGCCAACCAAGCAAGCTTGCAAAGGAAATCTGCACTACAATGAAGTCTCACTTCCCCCCGGTCAAAAGGGCCATCTGAAAAAAGTGTAAAATCCAGAAAGGCAGGACAGGCCATGGAGAACTGGGAGCCTTGTTATGCTGATGGGCGGGATGTAAATTGCCAACAGACACTCGGGAGAAGTGTATGGTGTTTCCTGAAACGTCTAAAAAACAAAGCAACAGAGCCTAGGGCACTTCCACTTATGGTCCTATAGCTTAGGGAAATTAAAATCAAAAAGATACAGCCACCCCAATGTTTGGGACGCCTCTGTTTACAAGAACCTCGTTTACCGTACAAGTTCAATATCACAGAAAGTGAAAAATGGATAAAGAACTTGTGGTACTTACGTACAATGCAGTATCACTCAGCAGTGAAATCTATGTCATCAGGCCCGTAGCAGCACAATGAGTGGATTCAGGTACGATGATTCTAACTGAAATAAGTCACACAGAAAAAGAAACATCATAAGATATCAGTAATACACGGAATGTAAACTTGGCTACACAGGAACTGAATTACAGAACAGAACAGGGACTCAAATTTAGAAAACCAACTTATGCTTGTTTAAGGGTAAAGGTGAGTTGGGGTGCTGCATAAAACCAGAGATTGAAATGAGCACAGATAAAGTTCCTTAAGCCAAATATGGAATAGACAAGAGCTACTCCTTGCTCAACGAAATGGACTCAACACCGCATATTAAACGCCTAAGAATGTACCTGACTCTTAAGTATCTTAAAACGTATGGATTGCTATGTCTCCGAAAGAGAATCAAGCATGTGTACAGGGACATAAACGCAGCAGTGATAGGATTGGAGAGGTTCGGTGAGCAAATGAAGACCCTTTGAAGTCATATTGCATGGTACCCATTCCACGGGTTTCAACTACCCAGGTTTAAGGTATTCTTCCTTCAGCTAAAACATGCATGTGGAACCTAGAGTATGATCAACCATGTGATCGGGAGACGTGTTCAAATATGTCTCAGTTTTCGTACCCTGGTACTCGGGTGCAACATTCCAGACGCTTTACTAACACTCTCCCGACTTGGAGAGTCAGTCCCTTTAACCTCCTGTTTGGCCCAGTTTGCAATTTCTGCGGAAGATGAACAGGAATAGCGAGAACCAATGAGAGACTAGCTGGAGGTGTCTGGACGGGCAAATTTAACTCTCATTTCCCACCAGGAAGAGGAAATAACCAAAGGCTCAGCGTGCCATGCCGGAACCAGATTAGGGCCTGAAGCCATCCTGCGGTGTTGCGGCCAGCTCACAAGAAAACGAGTTGAAGAAAGGAGCTCAGGGGCACTGTAATTCACAAACCTGCAGAGTTATAAATGACAACTATCGTCCAAAAATATACTGAAGTAAGGCTGCCAAGAGGACTTGAAAGCGGGGCAGAATTGCAGGAAACCGATTTCAGGAGGTAGACTGGAATTGCATTGAAAGCATAGGAAAAGAGGCAGAACGTCCACAATGATGCACTTGGCCAAAAAGGGCGTATGCGTTTTTTCCTGAATATATTCAGGAAAAAACGCATACGCCCTTTTTGGCCAACCAAGCAAGCTTGCAAAGGAAATCTGCACTACAATGAAGTCTCACTTCCCCCCGGTCAAAAGGGCCATCTGAAAAAAGTGTAAAATCCAGAAAGGCAGGACAGGCCATGGAGAACTGGGAGCCTTGTTATACTGATGGGCGGGATGTACATTGCCAACAGACACTCGGGAGAAGTGTATGGTGTTTCCTGAAACGTCTAAAAAACAAAGCAACAGAGCCTAGGGCACTTCCACTTATGGTCCTATAGCTTAGGGAAATTAAAATCAAAAAGATACAGCCACCCCAATGTTTGGGACGCCTCTGTTTACAAGAACCTCGTTTACCGTACAAGTTCAATATCACAGAAAGTGAAAAATGGATAAAGAACTTGTGGTACTTACGTACAATGCAGTATCACTCAGCAGTGAAATCTATGTCATCAGGCCCGTAGCAGCACAATGAGTGGATTCAGGTACGATGATTCTAACTGAAATAAGTCACACAGAAAAAGAAACATCATAAGATATCAGTAATACACGGAATGTAAACTTGGCTACACAGGAACTGAATTACAGAACAGAACAGGGTCTCAAATTTATAAAACCAACTTATGCTTGTTTAAGGGTAAAGGTGAGTTGGGGTGCTGCATAAAAGCAGAGATTGAAATGAGCACAGATAAAGTTCCTTAAGCCAAATATGGAATAGACAAGAGCTACTCCTTGCTCAACGAAATGGACTCAACACCGCATATTAAACGCCTAAGAATGTACCTGACTCTTAAGTATCTTAAAACCTATGGATTGCTATGTCTCCGAAAGAGAATCAAGCATGTGTACAGGGACATAAACGCAGCAGTGATAGGATTGGAGAGGTTCGGTGAGCAAACGAAGACCCTTTGAAGTCATATTGCATGGTACCCATTCCACGGGTTTCAACTACCCAGGTTTAAGGTATTCTTCCTTCAGCTAAAACATGCATGTGGAACCTAGAGTATGATCAACCATGTGATCGGGAGACGTGTTCAAATATGTCTCAGTTTTCGTACCCTGGTACTCGGGTGCAACATTCCAGACGCTTTACTAACACTCTCCCGACTTGGAGAGTCAGTCCCTTTAACCTCCTGTTTGGCCCAGTTTGCAATTTCTGCGGAAGATGAACAGGAATAGCGAGAACCAATGAGAGACTAGCTGGAGGTGTCTGGACGGGCAAATTTAACTCTCATTTCCCACCAGGAAGAGGAAATAACCAAAGGCTCAGCGTGCCGTGCCGGAACCAGATTAGGGCCTGAAGCCATCCTGCGGTGTTGCGGCCAGCTCACAAGAAAGCGAGTTGAAGAAAGGAGCTCAGGGGCACTGTTATTCACAAACCTGCAGAGTTATAAATGACAACTATCGTCCAAAAATATACTGAAGTAAGGCTGCCAAGAGGACTTGAAAGCGGGGCAGAATTGCAGGAAACCGATTTCAGGAGGTAGACTGGAATTGCATTGAAAGCATAGGAAAAGAGGCAGAACGTCCACAATGATGCACTTGGCCAAAAAGGGCGTATGCGTTTTTTCCTGAATATATTCAGGAAAAAACGCATACGCCCTTTTTGGCCAACCAAGCAAGCTTGCAAAGGAAATCTGCACTACAATGAAGTCTCACTTCCCCCCGGTCAAAAGGGTCATCTGAAAAAAGTGTAAAATCCAGAAAGGCAGGACAGGCCATGGAGAACTGGGAGCCTTGTTATGCTGATGGGCGGGATGTAAATTGCCAACAGACACTCGGGAGAAGTGTATGGTGTTTCCTGAAACGTCTAAAAAACAAAGCAACAGAGCCTAGGGCACTTCCACTTATGGTCCTATAGCTTAGGGAAATTAAAATCAAAAAGATACAGCCACCCCAATGTTTGGGACGCCTCTGTTTACAAGAACCTCGTTTACCGTACAAGTTCAATATCACAGAAAGTAAAAAATGGATAAAGAACTTGTGGTACTTACGTACAATGCAGTATCACTCAACAGTGAAATCTATGTCATCAGGCCCGTAGAAGCACATTGAGTGGATTCAGGTACGATGATGCTAACTGAAATAAGTCACACAGAAAAAGAAACATCATAAGATATCAGTAATACACGGAATGTAAACTTGGCTACACAGGAACTGAATTACAGAACAGAACAGGGTCTCAAATTTAGAAAACCAACTTATGCTTGTTTAAGGGTAAAGGTGAGTTGGGATGCTGCATAAAACCAGAGATTGAAATGAGCACAGATAAAGTTCCTTAAGCCAAATATGGAATAGACAAGAGCTACTCCTTGCTCAACGAAATGGACTCAACACCGCATATTAAACGCCAAAGAATGTACCTGACACTTAAGTATCTTAAAACCTATGGATTGCTATGTCTCCGAAAGAGAATCAAGCATGTGTACAGGGACATAAACGCAGCAGTGATAGGATTGGAGAGGTTCGGTGAGCAAATGAAGACCCTTTGAAGTCATATTGCATGGTACCCATTCCACGGGTTTCAACTACCCAGGTTTAAGGTATTCTTCCTTCAGCTAAAACATGCATGTGGAACCTAGAGTATGATCAACAATGTGATCGGGAGACGTGTTCAAATATGTCTCAGTTTTCGTACCCTGGTACTCGGGTGCAACATTCCAGACGCTTTACTAACACTCTCCCGACTTGGAGAGTCAGTCCCTTTAACCTCCTGTTTGGCCCAGTTTGCAATTTCTGCGGAAGATGAACAGGAATAGCGAGAACCAATGAGAGACTAGCTGGAGGTGTCTGGACGGGCAAATTTAACTCTCATTTCCCACCAGGAAGAGGAAATAACCAAAGGCTCAGCGTGCCGTGCCGGAACCAGATTAGGGCCTGAAGCCATCCTGCGGTGTTGCGGCCAGCTCACAAGAAAGCGAGTTGAAGAAAGGAGCTCAGGGGCACTGTAATTCACAAACCTGCAGAGTTATAAATGACAACTATCGTCCAAAAATATACTGAAGTAAGGCTGCCAAGAGGACTTGAAAGCGGGGCAGAATTGCAGGAAACCGATTTCAGGAGGTAGACTGGAATTGCATTGAAAGCATAGGAAAAGAGGCAGAACGTCCACAATGATGCACTTGGCCAAAAAGGGCGTATGTGTTTTTTCCTGAATATATTCAGGAAAAAACGCATACGCCCTTTTTGGCCAACCAAGCAAGCTTGCAAAGGAAATCTGCACTACAATGAAGTCTCACTTCCCCCCGGTCAAAAGGGCCATCTGAAAAAAGTGTAAAATCCAGAAAGGCAGGACAGGCCATGGAGAACTGGGAGCCTTGTTATGCTGATGGGCGGGATGTAAATTGCCAACAGACACTCGGGAGAAGTGTATGGTGTTTCCTGAAACGTCTAAAAAACAAAGCAACAGAGCCTAGGGCACTTCCACTTATGGTCCTATAGCTTAGGGAAATTAAAATCAAAAAGATACAGCCACCCCAATGTTTGGGACGCCTCTGTTTACAAGAATCTGGTTTACCGTACAAGTTCAATATCACAGAAAGTGAAAAATGGATAAAGAACTTGTGGTACTTACGTACAATGCAGTATCACTCAGCAGTGAAATCTATGTCATCAGGCCCGTAGCAGCACAATGAGTGGATTCAGGTACGATGACTCTAACTGAAATAAGTCACACAGAAAAAGAAACATCATAAGATATCAGTAATACACGGAATGTAAACTTGGCTACACAGGAACTGAATTACAGAACAGAACAGGGTCTCAAATTTAGAAAACCAACTTATGCTTGTTTAAGGGTAAAGGTGAGTTGGGGTGCTGCATAAAACCAGAGATTGAAATGAGCACAGATAAAGTTCCTTAAGCCAAATATGGAATAGACAAGAGCTACTCCTTGCTCAACGAAATGGACTCAACACCGCATATTAAACGCCTAAGAATGTACCTGACTCTTAAGTATCTTAAAACCTATGGATTGCTATGTCTCCGAAAGAGAATCAAGCATGTGTACAGGGACATAAACGCAGCAGTGATAGGATTGGAGAGGTTCGGTGAGCAAATGAAGACCCTTTGAAGTCATATTGCATGGTACCCATTCCACGGGTTTCAACTACCCAGGTTTAAGGTATTCTTCCTTCAGCTAAAACATGCATGTGGAACCTAGAGTATGATCAACCATGTGATCGGGAGACGTGTTCAAATATGTCTCAGTTTTCGTACCCTGGTACTCGGGTGCAACATTCCAGACGCTTTACTAACACTCTCCCGACTTGGAGAGTCAGTCCCTTTAACCTCCTGTTTGGCCCAGTTTGCAATTTCTGCGGAAGATGAACAGGAATAGCGAGAACCAATGAGAGACTAGCTGGAGGTGTCTGGACGGGCAAATTTAACTCTCATTTCCCACCAGGAAGAGGAAATAACCAAAGGCTCAGCGTGCCGTGCCGGAACCAGATTAGGGCCTGAAGCCATCCTGCGGTGTTGCGGCCAGCTCACAAGAAAGCGAGTTGAAGAAAGGAGCTCAGGGGCACTGTAATTCACAAACCTGCAGAGTTATAAATGACAACTATCGTCCAAAAATATACTGAAGTAAGGCTGCCAAGAGGACTTGAAAGCGGGGCAGAATTGCAGGAAACCGATTTCAGGAGGTAGACTGGAATTGCATTGAAAGCATAGGAAAAGAGGCAGAACGTCCACAATGATGCACTTGGCCAAAAAGGGCGTATGCGTTTTTTCCTGAATATATTCAGGAAAAAACGCATACGCCCTTTTTGGCCAACCAAGCAAGCTTGCAAAGGAAATCTGCACTACAATGAAGTCTCACTTCCCCCCGGTCAAAAGGGCCATCTGCAAAAAGTGTAAAATCCAGAAAGGCAGGACAGGCCATGGAGAACTGGGAGCCTTGTTATGCTGATGGGCGGGATGTAAATTGCCAACAGACACTCGGGAGAAGTGTATGGTGTTTCCTGAAACGTCTAAAAAACAAAGCAACAGAGCCTAGGGCACTTCCACTTATGGTCCTATAGCTTAGGGAAATTAAAATCAAAAAGATACAGCCACCCCAATGTTTGGGACGCCTCTGTTTACAAGAACCTGGTTTACCGTACAAGTTCAATATCACAGAAAGTGAAAAATGGATAAAGAACTTGTGGTACTTACGTACAATGCAGTATCACTCAGCAGTGAAATCTATGTCATCAGGCCCGTAGCAGCACAATGAGTGGATTCAGGTACGATGACTCTAACTGAAATAAGTCACACAGAAAAAGAAACATCATAAGATATCAGTAATACACGGAATGTAAACTTGGCTACACAGGAACTGAATTACAGAACAGAACAGGGTCTCAAATTTAGAAAACCAACTTATGCTTGTTTAAGGGTAAAGGTGAGTTGGGGTGCTGCATAAAACCAGAGATTGAAATGAGCACAGATAAAGTTCCTTAAGCCAAATATGGAATAGACAAGAGCTACTCCTTGCTCAACGAAATGGACTCAACACCGCATATTAAACGCCTAAGAATGTACCTGACTCTTAAGTATCTTAAAACCTATGGATTGCTATGTCTCCGAAAGAGAATCAAGCATGTGTACAGGGACATAAACGCAGCAGTGATAGGATTGGAGAGGTTCGGTGAGCAAATGAAGACCCTTTGAAGTCATATTGCATGGTACCCATTCCACGGGTTTCAACTACCCAGGTTTAAGGTGTTCTTCCTTCAGCTAAAACATGCATGTGGAACCTAGAGTATGATCAACCATGTGATCGGGAGACGTGTTCAAATATGTCTCAGTTTTCGTACCCTGGTACTCGGGTGCAACATTCCAGACGCTTTACTAACACTCTCCCGACTTGGAGAGTCAGTCCCTTTAACCTCCTGTTTGGTCCAGTTTGCAATTTCTGCGGAAGATGAACAGGAATAGCGAGAACCAATGAGAGACTAGCTGGAGGTGTCTGGACGGGCAAATTTAACTCTCATTTCCCACCAGGAAGAGGAAATAACCAAAGGCTCAGCGTGCCGTGCCGGAACCAGATTAGGGCCTGAAGCCATCCTGCGGTGTTGCGGCCAGCTCACAAGAAAGCGAGTTGAAGAAAGGAGCTCAGGGGCACTGTTATTCACAAACCTGCAGAGTTATAAATGACAACTATCGTCCAAAAATATACTGAAGTAAGGCTGCCAAGAGGACTTGAAAGCGGGGCAGAATTGCAGGAAACCGATTTCAGGAGGTAGACTGGAATTGCATTGAAAGCATAGGAAAAGAGGCAGAACGTCCACAATGATGCACTTGGCCAAAAAGGGCGTATGCGTTTTTTCCTGAATATATTCAGGAAAAAACGCATACGCCCTTTTTGGCCAACCAAGCAAGCTTGCAAAGGAAATCTGCACTACAATGAAGTCTCACTTCCCCCCGGTCAAAAGGGTCATCTGAAAAAAGTGTAAAATCCAGAAAGGCAGGACAGGCCATGGAGAACTGGGAGCCTTGTTATGCTGATGGGCGGGATGTAAATTGCCAACAGACATTCGGGAGAAGTGTATGGTGTTTCCTGAAACGTCTAAAAAACAAAGCAACAGAGCCTAGGGCACTTCCACTTATGGTCCTATAGCTTAGGGAAATTAAAATCAAAAAGATACAGCCACCCCAATGTTTGGGACGCCTCTGTTTACAAGAACCTCGTTTACCGTACAAGTTCAATATCACAGAAAGTGAAAAATGGATAAAGAACTTGTGGTACTTACGTACAATGCGGTATCACTCAGCAGTGAAATCTATGTCATCAGGCCCGTAGAAGCACATTGAGTGGATTCAGGTACGATGATGCTAACTGAAATAAGTCACACAGAAAAAGAAACATCATAAGATATCAGTAATACACGGAATGTAAACTTGGCTACACAGGAACTGAATTACAGAACAGAACAGGGTCTCAAATTTAGAAAACCAACTTATGCTTGTTTAAGGGTAAAGGTGAGTTGGGATGCTGCATAAAACCAGAGATTGAAATGAGCACAGATAAAGTTCCTTAAGCCAAATATGGAATAGACAAGAGCTACTCCTTGCTCAACGAAATGGACTCAACACCGCATATTAAACGCCTAAGAATGTACCTGACACTTAAGTATCTTAAAACCTATGGATTGCTATGTCTCCGAAAGAGAATCAAGCATGTGTACAGGGACATAAACGCAGCAGTGATAGGATTGGAGAGGTTCGGTGAGCAAATGAAGACCCTTTGAAGTCATATTGCATGGTACCCATTCCACGGGTTTCAACTACCCAGGTTTAAGGTATTCTTCCTTCAGCTAAAACATGCATGTGGAACCTAGAGTATGATCAACCATGTGATCGGGAGACGTGTTCAAATATGTCTCAGTTTTCGTACCCTGGTACTCGGGTGCAACATTCCAGACGCTTTACTAACACTCTCCCGAATTGGAGAGTCAGTCCCTTTAACCTCCTGTTTGGCCCAGTTTGCAATTTCTGCGGAAGATGAACAGGAATAGCGAGAACCAATGAGAGACTAGCTGGAGGTGTCTGGACGGGCAAATTTAACTCTCATTTCCCACCAGGAAGAGGAAATAACCAAAGGCTCAGCGTGCCGTGCCGGAACCAGATTAGGGCCTGAAGCCATCCTGCGGTGTTGCGGCCAGCTCACAAGAAAGCGAGTTGAAGAAAGGAGCTCAGGGGCACTGTAATTCACAAACCTGCAGAGTTATAAATGACAACTATCGTCCAAAAATATACTGAAGTAAGGCAGCCAAGAGGACTTGAAAGCGGGGCAGAATTGCAGGAAACCGATTTCAGGAGGTAGACTGGAATTGCATTGAAAGCATAGGAAAAGAGGCAGAACGTCCACAATGATGCACTTGGCCAAAAAGTGCGTATGTGTTTTTTCCTGAATATATTCAGGAAAAAACGCATACGCCCTTTTTGGCCAACCAAGCAAGCTTGCAAAGGAAATCTGCACTACAATGAAGTCTCACTTCCCCCCGGTCAAAAGGGCCATCTGAAAAAAGTGTAAAATCCAGAAAGGCAGGACAGGCCATGGAGAACTGGGAGCCTTGTTATGCTGATGGGCGGGATGTAAATTGCCAACAGACACTCGGGAGAAGTGTATGGTGTTTCCTGAAACGTCTAAAAAACAAAGCAACAGAGCCTAGGGCACTTCCACTTATGGTCCTATAGCTTAGGGAAATTAAAATCAAAAAGATACAGCCACCCCAATGTTTGGGACGCCTCTGTTTACAAGAATCTGGTTTACCGTACAAGTTCAATATCACAGAAAGTGAAAAATGGATAAAGAACTTGTGGTACTTACGTACAATGCAGTATCACTCAGCAGTGAAATCTATGTCATCAGGCCCGTAGCAGCACAATGAGTGGATTCAGGTACGATGACTCTAACTGAAATAAGTCACACAGAAAAAGAAACATCATAAGATATCAGTAATACACGGAATGTAAACTTGGCTACACAGGAACTGAATTACAGAACAGAACAGGGTCTCAAATTTAGAAAACCAACTTATGCTTGTTTAAGGGTAAAGGTGAGTTGGGGTGCTGCATAAAACCAGAGATTGAAATGAGCACAGATAAAGTTCCTTAAGCCAAATATGGAATAGACAAGAGCTACTCCTTGCTCAACGAAATGGACTCAACACCGCATATTAAACGCCTAAGAATGTACCTGACTCTTAAGTATCTTAAAACCTATGGATTGCTATGTCTCCGAAAGAGAATCAAGCATGTGTACAGGGACATAAACGCAGCAGTGATAGGATTGGAGAGGTTCGGTGAGCAAATGAAGACCCTTTGAAGTCATATTGCATGGTACCCATTCCACGGGTTTCAACTACCCAGGTTTAAGGTATTCTTCCTTCAGCTAAAACATGCATGTGGAACCTAGAGTATGATCAACCATGTGATCGGGAGACGTGTTCAAATATGTCTCAGTTTTCGTACCCTGGTACTCGGGTGCAACATTCCAGACGCTTTACTAACACTCTCCCGACTTGGAGAGTCAGTCCCTTTAACCTCCTGTTTGGCCCAGTTTGCAATTTCTGCGGAAGATGAACAGGAATAGCGAGAACCAATGAGAGACTAGCTGGAGGTGTCTGGACGGGCAAATTTAACTCTCATTTCCCACCAGGAAGAGGAAATAACCAAAGGCTCAGCGTGCCGTGCCGGAACCAGATTAGGGCCTGAAGCCATCCTGCGGTGTTGCGGCCAGCTCACAAGAAAGCGAGTTGAAGAAAGGAGCTCAGGGGCACTGTAATTCACAAACCTGCAGAGTTATAAATGACAACTATCGTCCAAAAATATACTGAAGTAAGGCTGCCAAGAGGACTTGAAAGCGGGGCAGAATTGCAGGAAACCGATTTCAGGAGGTAGACTGGAATTGCATTGAAAGCATAGGAAAAGAGGCAGAACGTCCACAATGATGCACTTGGCCAAAAAGGGCGTATGCGTTTTTTCCTGAATATATTCAGGAAAAAACGCATACGCCCTTTTTGGCCAACCAAGCAAGCTTGCAAAGGAAATCTGCACTACAATGAAGTCTCACTTCCCCCCGGTCAAAAGGGCCATCTGAAAAAAGTGTAAAATCCAGAAAGGCAGGACAGGCCATGGAGAACTGGGAGCCTTGTTATGCTGATGGGCGGGATGTAAATTGCCAACAGACACTCGGGAGAAGTGTATGGTGTTTCCTGAAACGTCTAAAAAACAAAGCAACAGAGCCTAGGGCACTTCCACTTATGGTCCTATAGCTTAGGGAAATTAAAATCAAAAAGATACAGCCACCCCAATGTTTGGGACGCCTCTGTTTACAAGAACCTCGTTTACCGTACAAGTTCTCTATCACAGAAAGTGAAAAATGGATAAAGAACTTGTGGTACTTACGTACAATGCAGTATCACTCAGCAATGAAATCTATGTCATCAGGCCCGTAGCAGCATAATGAGTGGATTCAGGTACGATGATTCTAACTGAAATAAGTCACACAGAAAAAGAAACATCATAAGATATCACTAATACACGGAATGTAAACTTGGCTACACAGGAACTGAATTCCAAAACAGAACAGGGTCTCAAATTTAGAAAACCAACTTATGCTTGCTTAAGGGGAAAGGTGAGTTGGGGTGCTGCATAAAACCAGAGATTGAAATGAGCACAGATAAAGTTCCTTAAGCCAAATATGGAATAGACAAGAGCTACTCCTTGCTCAACGAAATGGACTCAACTCCCCATATTAAACGCTTAAGAATTTACCTGACTAGTAAGTATCTTAAAACCTATGGATTGCTATGTCTCCATAAGAGAATCAAGCATGTGTACAGGAGCATAAACGCAGCAGTGATAGGATTGGAGAGGATCGGTGAGCAAATGAAGACCCTTTGAAGTCATATTGCATGGTACCCATTACACGGGTCTCAACTCTCCAGGTTTAAGGTATTCTTCCTTCAGCTAAAATATGCATGTGGAACCCAGAGTATGATCAACAGTGTGAACGGGAGACGTGTTCAAATATGTCTCAGTTTTCCTCCCCTGGTACTCGGGTGCAACATTCCAGACGCTTTACTAACACTCTCCCCACTTGGAGAGTCAGCGCCTTTAACCTCCTGTTTGGCCCAGTTTGCAATTTCTGCGGAAGATGAACAGGAATAGGGAGAACCAATGAGAAACTAGCTGGAGGTGTCTGGACGGGCAAATTTAACTCTCATTTCCCACCAGGAAGAGGAAATAACCAAAGGCTCAGCGTGCCGTGCCGGAACCAGATTAGGGCCTGAAGCCATCCTGCGGTGTTGCGGCCAGCTCACAAGAAAGCGAGTTGAAGAAAGGAGCTCAGGGGCACTGTAATTCACAAACCTGCAGAGTTATAAATGACAGCTATCGTCCAAAAATATACTGAAGTAAGGCTGCCAAGAAGACTTGAAAGCGGGGCAGAATTGCAGGAAACCGATTTCAGGAGGTAGACTGGAATTGCATTGAAAGCATAGGAAAAGAGGCAGAACGTCCACAATGATGCACTTGGCCAAAAAGGGCGTATGCGTTTTTTCCTGAATATATTCAGGAAAAAACGCATACGCCCTTTTTGGCCAACCAAGCAAACTTGCAAAGGAAATCTGCACTACAATGAAGTCTCACTTCCCCCCGGTCAAAAGGGCCATCTGAAAAAAGTGTAAAATCCAGAAAGGCAGGACAGGCCATGGAGAACTGGGAGCCTTGTTATGCTGATGGGCGGGATGTAAATTGCCAACAGACACTCGGGAGAAGTGTATGGTGTTTCCTGAAACATCTAAAAAACAAAGCAACAGAGCCTAGGGCACTTCCACTTATGGCCCTATAGCTTAGGGAAATTAAAATCAAAACGACACAGCCACCCCAAAGTTTAGGACGCCTCTGTTTACAAGAACCTCGTTTACCGTACAAGTTCAATATCACAGAAAGTGAAAAATGGATAAAGAACTTGTGGTACTTACGTACAATGCAGTATCACTCAGCAGTGAAATCTATGTCATCAGGCCCGTAGCAGCACAATGAGTGGATTCAGGTACGATGATTCTAACTGAAATAAGTCACACAGAAAAAGAAACATCATAAGATATCAGTAATACACGGAATGTAAACTTGGCTACACAGGAACTGAATTACAGAACAGAACAGGGACTCAAATTTAGAAAACCAACTTATGCTTGCTTAAGGGTAAAGGTGAGTTGGGATGCTGCATAAAAGCAGAGATTGAAATGAGCACAGATAAAGTTCCTTAAGCCAAATATGGAATAGACAAGAGCTACTCCTTGCTCAACGAAATGGATTCAACACCGCATATTAAACGCCTAAGAATGTACCTGACTCTTAAGTATCTTAAAACCTATGGATTGCTATGTCTCCGAAAGAGAATCAAGCATGTGTACAGGGACATAAACGCAGCAGTGATAGGATTGGAGAGGTTCGGTGAGCAAATGA
The DNA here is from genome assembly GCF_963455315.2 of Globicephala melas. NCBI lineage: Eukaryota > Metazoa > Chordata > Mammalia > Artiodactyla > Delphinidae > Globicephala > Globicephala melas. The sequence continues at coordinate 1,130,660 of NW_027207234.1, read as the reverse complement.
AGACCCTTTGAAGTCATACTGCATGGTACCCATTCCACGGTTTTCAACTCTCCAGGTTTAAGGTATTCTTCCTTCAGCTAAAACATGCATGTGGAACCTAGAGTATGATCAACCATGTGATCGGGAGACGTTTTCAAATATGTCTCAGTTTTCGTACCCTGGTACTCGGGTGCAACATTCCAGACGCTTTACTAACACTCTCCCGACTTGGAGAGTCAGTCCCTTTAACCTCCTGTTTGGCCCAGTTTGCAATTTCTGCGGAAGATGAACAGGAATAGCGAGAACCAATGAGAGACTAGCTGGAGGTGTCTGGACGGGCAAATTTAACTCTCATTTCCCACCAGGAAGAGGAAATAACCAAAGGCTCAGCGTGCCATGCCGGAACAAGGTTAGGGCCTGAAGCCATCCTGCGGTGTTGCGGCCAGCTCACAAGAAAGCGAGTTGAAGAAAGGAGCTCAGGGGCACTGTAATTCACAAACCTGCAGAGTTATAAATGACAGCTATCGTCCAAAAATATACTGAAGTAAGGCTGCCAAGAAGACTTGAAAGCGGGGCAGAATTGCAGGAAACCGATTTCAGGAGGTAGACTGGAATTGCATTGAAAGCATAGGAAAAGAGGCAGAACGTCCACAATGATGCACTTGGCCAAAAAGGGCGTATGCGTTTTTTCCTGAATATATTCAGGAAAAAACGCATACGCCCTTTTTGGCCAACCAAGCAAACTTGCAAAGGAAATCTGCACTACAATGAAGTCTCACTTCCCCCTGGTCAAAAGGGCCATCTGAAAAAAGTGTAAAATCCAGAATGGCAGGACAGGCCATGGAGAACTGGGAGCCTTGTTATGCTGATGGGTGGGATGTAAATTGCCAACAGCCACTCGGGAGAAGTGTATGGTGTTTCCTGATACATCTAAGAAACAAAGCAACAGAGCCTAGGGCACTTTCACTTATGGTCCTATAGCTTACGGAAATTAAAATCAAAAAGACACAGCCACCCCAAAGTTTGGGACGCCTCTGTTTACAAGAACCTCGTTTACCATACAAGTTCTCTATCACAGAAAGTGAAAAATGGATAAAGAACTTGTGGTACTTACGTACAATGCAGTATCACTCAGCAATGAAATCTATGTCATCAGGCCCGTAGCAGCATAATGAGTGGATTCAGGTACGATGATTCTAACTGAAATAAGTCACACAGAAAAAGAAACATCATAAGATATCACTAATACACGGAATGTAAACTTGGCTACACAGGAACTGAATTCCAAAACACAACAGGGTCTCAAATTTAGAAAAACAACTTATGCTTGCTTAAGGGGAAAGGTGAGTTGGGGTGCTGCATAAAACCAGAGATTGAAATGAGCACAGATAAAGTTCCTTAAGCCAAATATGGAATAGACAAGAGCTACTCCTTGCTCAATGAAATGGACTCAACACCCCATATTAAACGCCTAAGAATGTACCTGACTAGTAAGTATCTTAAAACCTATGGATTGCTATGTCTCCATAAGAGAATCAAGCGTGTGTACAGGGGCATAAACGCAGCAGTGATAGGATTGGAGAGGTTCGGTGAGCAAATGAAGACCCTTTGAAGTCATATTGCATGGTACCCATTACACGGGTCTCAACTCTCCAGGTTTAAGGTATTCTTCCTTCAGCTAAAATATGCATGTGGAACCCAGAGTATGATCAACAGTGTGAACGGGAGACGTGTTCAAATATGTCTCAGTTTTCCTCCCCTGGTACTCGGGTGCAACATTCCAGACGCTTTACTAACACTCTCCCCACTTGGAGAGTCAGCGCCTTTAACCTCCTGTTTGGCCCAGTTTGCAATTTCTGCGGAAGATGAACAGGAATAGGGAGAACCAATGAGAAACTAGCTGGAGGAGTCCGGACGGGCAAATTTAACTCTCATTTCCCACCAGGAAGAGGAAATAACCAAAGGCTCAGCGTGCCAGGCCGGAACCAGATTAGGGCCTGAAGCCATCCTGCGGTGTTGCGGCCAGCTCACAAGAAAGCGAGTTGAAGAAAGGAGCTCAGGGGCACTGTAATTCACAAACCTGCAGAGTTATAAATGACAGCTATCGTCCAAAAATATACTGAAGTAAGGCTGCCAAGAAGACTTGAAAGCGGGGCAGAATTGCAGGAAACCGATTTCAGGAGGTAGACTGGAATTGCATTGAAAGCATAGGAAAAGAGGCAGAACGTCCACAATGATGCACTTGGCCAAAAAGGGCGTATGCGTTTTTTCCTGAATATATTCAGGAAAAAACGCATACGCCCTTTTTGGCCAACCAAGCAAACTTGCAAAGGAAATCTGCACTACAATGAAGTCTCACTTCCCCCCGGTCAAAAGGGCCATCTGAAAAAAGTGTAAAATCCAGAAAGGCAGGACAGGCCATGGAGAACTGGGAGCCTTGTTATGCTGATGGGCGGGATGTAAATTGCCAACAGACACTCGGGAGAAGTGTATGGTGTTTCCTGAAACATCTAAAAAACAAAGCAACAGAGCCTAGGGCACTTCCACTTATGGCCCTATAGCTTAGGGAAATTAAAATCAAAACGACACAGCCACCCCAAAGTTTAGGACGCCTCTGTTTACAAGAACCTCGTTTACCGTACAAGTTCAATATCACAGAAAGTGAAAAATGGATAAAGAACTTGTGGTACTTACGTACAATGCAGTATCACTCAGCAGTGAAATCTATGTCATCAGGCCCGTAGCAGCACAATGAGTGGATTCAGGTACGATGATTCTAACTGAAATAAGTCACACAGAAAAAGAAACATCATAAGATATCAGTAATACACGGAATGTAAACTTGGCTACACAGGAACTGAATTACAGAACAGAACAGGGACTCAAATTTAGAAAACCAACTTATGCTTGCTTAAGGGTAAAGGTGAGTTGGGATGCTGCATAAAAGCAGAGATTGAAATGAGCACAGATAAAGTTCCTTAAGCCAAATATGGAATAGACAAGAGCTACTCCTTGCTCAACGAAATGGATTCAACACCGCATATTAAACGCCTAAGAATGTACCTGACTCTTAAGTATCTTAAAACCTATGGATTGCTATGTCTCCGAAAGAGAATCAAGCATGTGTACAGGGACATAAACGCAGCAGTGATAGGATTGGAGAGGTTCGGTGAGCAAATGAAGACCCTTTGAAGTCATACTGCATGGTACCCATTCCACGGTTTTCAACTCTCCAGGTTTAAGGTATTCTTCCTTCAGCTAAAACATGCATGTGGAACCTAGAGTATGATCAACCATGTGATCGGGAGACGTTTTCAAATATGTCTCAGTTTTCGTACCCTGGTACTCGGGTGCAACATTCCAGACGCTTTACTAACACTCTCCCGACTTGGAGAGTCAGTCCCTTTAACCTCCTGTTTGGCCCAGTTTGCAATTTCTGCGGAAGATGAACAGGAATAGCGAGAACCAATGAGAGACTAGCTGGAGGTGTCTGGACGGGCAAATTTAACTCTCATTTCCCACCAGGAAGAGGAAATAACCAAAGGCTCAGCGTGCCATGCCGGAACAAGGTTAGGGCCTGAAGCCATCCTGCGGTGTTGCGGCCAGCTCACAAGAAAGCGAGTTGAAGAAAGGAGCTCAGGGGCACTGTAATTCACAAACCTGCAGAGTTATAAATGACAGCTATCGTCCAAAAATATACTGAAGTAAGGCTGCCAAGAAGACTTGAAAGCGGGGCAGAATTGCAGGAAACCGATTTCAGGAGGTAGACTGGAATTGCATTGAAAGCATAGGAAAAGAGGCAGAACGTCCACAATGATGCACTTGGCCAAAAAGGGCGTATGCGTTTTTTCCTGAATATATTCAGGAAAAAACGCATACGCCCTTTTTGGCCAACCAAGCAAACTTGCAAAGGAAATCTGCACTACAATGAAGTCTCACTTCCCCCTGGTCAAAAGGGCCATCTGAAAAAAGTGTAAAATCCAGAATGGCAGGACAGGCCATGGAGAACTGGGAGCCTTGTTATGCTGATGGGTGGGATGTAAATTGCCAACAGCCACTCGGGAGAAGTGTATGGTGTTTCCTGATACATCTAAGAAACAAAGCAACAGAGCCTAGGGCACTTTCACTTATGGTCCTATAGCTTACGGAAATTAAAATCAAAAAGACACAGCCACCCCAAAGTTTGGGACGCCTCTGTTTACAAGAACCTCGTTTACCATACAAGTTCTCTATCACAGAAAGTGAAAAATGGATAAAGAACTTGTGGTACTTACGTACAATGCAGTATCACTCAGCAATGAAATCTATGTCATCAGGCCCGTAGCAGCATAATGAGTGGATTCAGGTATGATGATTCTAACTGAAATAAGTCACACAGAAAAAGAAACATCATAAGATATCACTAATACACGGAATGTAAACTTGGCTACACAGGAACTGAATTCCAAAACACAACAGGGTCTCAAATTTAGAAAAACAACTTATGCTTGCTTAAGGGGAAAGGTGAGTTGGGGTGCTGCATAAAACCAGAGATTGAAATGAGCACAGATAAAGTTCCTTAAGCCAAATATGGAATAGACAAGAGCTACTCCTTGCTCAATGAAATGGACTCAACACCCCATATTAAACGCCTAAGAATGTACCTGACTAGTAAGTATCTTAAAACCTATGGATTGCTATGTCTCCATAAGAGAATCAAGCGTGTGTACAGGGGCATAAACGCAGCAGTGATAGGATTGGAGAGGTTCGGTGAGCAAATGAAGACCCTTTGAAGTCATATTGCATGGTACCCATTACACGGGTCTCAACTCTCCAGGTTTAAGGTATTCTTCCTTCAGCTAAAATATGCATGTGGAACCCAGAGTATGATCAACAGTGTGAACGGGAGACGTGTTCAAATATGTCTCAGTTTTCCTCCCCTGGTACTCGGGTGCAACATTCCAGACGCTTTACTAACACTCTCCCCACTTGGAGAGTCAGTGCCTTTAACCTCCTGTTTGGCCCAGTTTGCAATTTCTGCGGAAGATGAACAGGAATAGGGAGAACCAATGAGAAACTAGCTGGAGGAGTCCGGACGGGCAAATTTAACTCTCATTTCCCACCAGGAAGAGGAAATAACCAAAGGCTCAGCGTGCCAGGCCGGAACCAGATTAGGGCCTGAAGCCATCCTGCGGTGTTGCGGCCAGCTCACAAGAAAGCGAGTTGAAGAAAGGAGCTCAGGGGCACTGTAATTCACAAACCTGCAGAGTTATAAATGACAGCTATCGTCCAAAAGTATACTGAAGTAAGGCTGCCAAGAGGACTTGAAAGCGGGGCAGAATTGCAGGAAACCGATTTCAGGAGGTAGACTGGAATTGCATTGAAAGCATAGGAAAAGAGGCAGAACGTCCACAATGATGCACTTCGCCAAAAAGGGCGTATGCGTTTCTTCCTGAATATATTCAGGAAAAAACGCATACGCCCTTTTTGGCCAACCAAGCAAACTTGCAAAGGAAATCTGCACTACAATGAAGTCTCACTTCCCCCCAGTCAAAAGGGCCATCTGAAAAAAGTGTAAAATCCAGAAAGGCAGGACAGGCCATGGAGAACTGGGAGCCTTGTTATGCTGATGGGCGGGATGTAAATTGCCAACAGACACTCGGGAGAAGTGTATGGTGTTTCCTGAAACATCTAAAAAACAAAGCAACAGAGCCTAGGGCACTTCCACTTATGGCCCTATAGCTTAGGGAAATTAAAATCAAAACGACACAGCCACCCCAAAGTTTGGGACGCCTCTGTTTACAAGAACCTCGTTTACCGTACAAGTTCAATATCACAGAAAGTGAAAAATGGATAAAGAACTTGTGGTACTTACGTACAATGCAGTATCACTCAGCAGTGAAATCTATGTCATCAGGCCCGTAGCAGCACAATGAGTGGATTCAGGTACGATGATTCTAACTGAAATAAGTCACACAGAAAAAGAAACATCATAAGATATCAGTAATACACGGAATGTAAACTTGGCTACACAGGAACTGAATTACAGAACAGAACAGGGACTCAAATTTAGAAAACCAACTTATGCTTGCTTAAGGGTAAAGGTGAGTTGGGATGCTGCATAAAAGCAGAGATTGAAATGAGCACAGATAAAGTTCCTTAAGCCAAATATGGAATAGACAAGAGCTACTCCTTGCTCAACGAAATGGACTCAACACCGCATATTAAACGCCTAAGAATGTACCTGAATCTTAAGTATCTTAAAACCTGTGGATTGCTATGTCTCCGAAAGAGAATCAAGCATGTGTACAGGGACATAAACGCAGCAGTGATAGGATTGGAGAGGTTCGGTGAGCAAATGAAGACCCTTTGAAGTCATACTGCATGGTACCCATTCCACGGGTTTCAACTCTCCAGGTTTAAGGTATTCTTCCTTCAGCTAAAACATGCATGTGGAACCTAGAGTATGATCAATCATGTGAACGGGAGACGTGTTCAAATATGTCTCAGTTTTCGTACCCTGGTACTCGGGTGCAACATTCCAGACGCTTTACTAACACTCTCCCGACTTGGAGAGTCAGTCCCTTTAACCTCCTGTTTGGCCCAGTTTGCAATTTCTGCGGAAGATGAACAGGAATAGCGAGAACCAATGAGAGACTAGCTGGAGGTGTCTGGACGGGCAAATTTAACTCTCATTTCCCACCAGGAAGAGGAAATAACCAAAGGCTCAGCGTGCCGTGCCGGAACCAGATTAGGGCCTGAAGCCATCCTGCGGTGTTGGGGCCAGCTCACAAGAAAACGAGTTGAAGAAAGGAGCTCAGGGGCACTGTAATTCACAAACCTGCAGAGTTATAAATGACAACTATCGTCCAAAAATATACTGAAGTAAGGCTACCAAGAGGACTTGAAAGCGGAGCAGAATTGCAGGAAACCGATTTCAGAAGGTAGACTGGAATTGCATTGAAAGCATAGGAAAAGAGGCAGAACGTCCACAATGATGCACTTGGCCAAAAAGGGCGTATGCGTTTTTTCCCGAATATATTCAGGAAAAAACGCATACGCACTTTTTGGCCAACCAAGCAAGCTTGCAAAGGAAATCTGCACTACAATGAAGTCTCACTTCCCCCCGTTCAAAAGGGCCATCTGAAAAAAGTGTAAAATCCAGAAAGGCAGGACAGGCCATGGAGAACTGGGAGCCTTGTTATGCTGATGGGCGGGATGTAAATTGCCAACAGACACTCGGGAGAAGTGTATGGTGTTTCCTGAAACATCTAAAAAACAAAGCAACAGAGCCTAGGGCACTTCCACTTATGGTCCTATAGCTTAGGGAAATTAAAATCAAAAAGATACAGCCACCCCAATGTTTGGGACGCCTCTGTTTACAAGAACCTCATTTACCGTACAAGTTCAATATCACAGAAAGTGAAAAATGGATAAAGAACTTGTGGTACTTACGTACAATGCAGTATCACTCAGCAGTGAAATCTATGTCATCAGGCCTGTAGCAGCACAATGAGTGGATTCAGGTACGATGATTCTAACTGAAATAAGTCACACAGAAAAAGAAACATCATAAGATATCAGTAATACACGGAATGTAAACTTGGCTACACAGGAACTGAATTACAGAACAGAACAGGGTCTCAAATTTAGAAAACCAACTTATGCTTGTTTAAGGGTAAAGATGAGTTGGGGTGCTGCATAAAACCAGAGATTGAAATGAGCACAGATAAAGTTCCTTAAGCCAAATATGGAATAGACAAGAGCTACTCCTTGCTCAACGAAATAGACTCAACACCGCATATTAAACGCCTAAGAATGTACCTGACTCTTAAGTATCTTAAAACCTATGGATTGTTATGTCTCCGAAAGAGAATCAAGCATGTGTACAGGGACATAAACGCAGCAGTGATAGGATTGGAGAGGTTCGGTGAGCAAATGAAGACCCTTTGAAGTCATATTGCATGGTACCCTTTACACGGGTCTCAACTCTCCAGGTTTAAGGTATTCTTCCTTCAGCTAAAATATGCATGTGGAACCCAGAGTATGATCAACAGTGTGAACGGGAGACGTGTTCAAATATGTCTCAGTTTTCCTCCCCTGGTACTCGGGTGCAACATTCCAGACGCTTTACTAACACTCTCCCCACTTGGAGAGTCAGCGCCTTTAACCTCCTGTTTGGCCCAGTTTGCAATTTCTGCGGAAGATGAACAGGAATAGGGAGAACCAATGAGAGACTAGGTGGAGGTGTCTGGACGGGCAAATTTAACTCTCATTTCCCACCAGGAAGAGGAAATAACCAAAGGTTCAGCGTGCCATGCCGGAACAAGATTAGGGCCTGAAGCCATCCTGCGGTGTTGCGGCCAGCTCACAAGAAAGCGAGTTGAAGAAAGGAGCTCAGGGGCACTGTAATTCACAAACCTGCAGAGTTATAAATGACAGCTATCGTCCAAAAATATACTGAAGTAAGGCTGCCAAGAGGACTTGAAAGCGGGGCAGAATTGCAGGAAACCGATTTCAGGAGGTAGACTGGAATTGCATTGAAAGCATAGGAAAAGAGGCAGAACGTCCACAATGATGCACTTGGCCAAAAAGGGCGTATGCGTTTTTTCCTGAATATATTCAGGAAAAAACGCATACGCCCTTTTTGGCCAACCAAGCAAACTTGCAAAGGAAATCTGCACTACAATGAAGTCTCACTTCCCCCCAGTCAAAAGGGCCATCTGAAAAAAGTGTAAAATCCAGAAAGGCAGGACAGGCCATGGAGAACTGGGAGCCTTGTTATGCTGATGGGCGGGATGTAAATTGCCAACAGACACTCGGGAGAAGTGTATGGTGTTTCCTGAAACATCTAAAAAACAAAGCAACAGAGCCTAGGGCACTTCCACTTATGGCCCTATAGCTTAGGGAAATTAAAATCAAAACGACACAGCCACCCCAAAGTTTGGGACGCCTCTGTTTACAAGAACCTCGTTTACCATACAAGTTCAATATCACAGAAAGTGAAAAATGGATAAAGAACTTGTGGTACTTACGTACAATGCAGTATCACTCAGCAGTGAAATCTATGTCATCAGGACCGTAGCAGCACAATGAGTGGATTCAGGTACGATGATTCTAACTGAAATAAGTCACACAGAAAAAGAAACATCATAAGATATCAGTAATACACGGAATGTAAACTTGGCTACACAGGAACTGAATTACAGAACAGAACAGGGACTCAAATTTAGAAAACCAACTTATGCTTGCTTAAGGGTAAAGGTGAGTTGGGATGCTGCATAAAAGCAGAGATTGAAATGAGCACAGATAAAGTTCCTTAAGCCAAATATGGAATAGACAAGAGCTACTCCTTGCTCAACGAAATGGACTCAACACCGCATATTAAACGCCTAAGAATGTACCTGAATCTTAAGTATCTTAAAACCTGTGGATTGCTATGTCTCCGAAAGAGAATCAAGCATGTGTACAGGGACATAAACGCAGCAGTGATAGGATTGGAGAGGTTCGGTGAGCAAATGAAGACCCTTTGAAGTCATACTGCATGGTACCCATTCCACGGGTTTCAACTCTCCAGGTTTAAGGTATTCTTCCTTCAGCTAAAACATGCATGTGGAACCTAGAGTATGATCAATCATGTGAACGGGAGACGTGTTCAAATATGTCTCAGTTTTCGTACCCTGGTACTCGGGTGCAACATTCCAGACGCTTTACTAACACTCTCCCGACTTGGAGAGTCAGTCCCTTTAACCTCCTGTTTGGCCCAGTTTGCAATTTCTGCGGAAGATGAACAGGAATAGCGAGAACCAATGAGAGACTAGCTGGAGGTGTCTGGACGGGCAAATTTAACTCTCATTTCCCACCAGGAAGAGGAAATAACCAAAGGCTCAGCGTGCCATGCCGGAACAAGGTTAGGGCCTGAAGCCATCCTGCGGTGTTGCGGCCAGCTCACAAGAAAGCGAGTTGAAGAAAGGAGCTCAGGGGCACTGTAATTCACAAACCTGCAGAGTTATAAATGACAGCTATCGTCCAAAAATATACTGAAGTAAGGCTGCCAAGAAGACTTGAAAGCGGGGCAGAATTGCAGGAAACCGATTTCAGGAGGTAGACTGGAATTGCATTGAAAGCATAGGAAAAGAGGCAGAACGTCCACAATGATGCACTTGGCCAAAAAGGGCGTATGCGTTTTTTCCTGAATATATTCAGGAAAAAACGCATACGCCCTTTTTGGCCAACCAAGCAAACTTGCAAAGGAAATCTGCACTACAATGAAGTCTCACTTCCCCCTGGTCAAAAGGGCCATCTGAAAAAAGTGTAAAATCCAGAATGGCAGGACAGGCCATGGAGAACTGGGAGCCTTGTTATGCTGATGGGTGGGATGTAAATTGCCAACAGCCACTCGGGAGAAGTGTATGGTGTTTCCTGATACATCTAAGAAACAAAGCAACAGAGCCTAGGGCACTTTCACTTATGGTCCTATAGCTTACGGAAATTAAAATCAAAAAGACACAGCCACCCCAAAGTTTGGGACGCCTCTGTTTACAAGAACCTCGTTTACCATACAAGTTCTCTATCACAGAAAGTGAAAAATGGATAAAGAACTTGTGGTACTTACGTACAATGCAGTATCACTCAGCAATGAAATCTATGTCATCAGGCCCGTAGCAGCATAATGAGTGGATTCAGGTACGATGATTCTAACTGAAATAAGTCACACAGAAAAAGAAACATCATAAGATATCACTAATACACGGAATGTAAACTTGGCTACACAGGAACTGAATTCCAAAACACAACAGGGTCTCAAATTTAGAAAAACAACTTATGCTTGCTTAAGGGGAAAGGTGAGTTGGGGTGCTGCATAAAACCAGAGATTGAAATGAGCACAGATAAAGTTCCTTAAGCCAAATATGGAATAGACAAGAGCTACTCCTTGCTCAATGAAATGGACTCAACACCCCATATTAAACGCCTAAGAATGTACCTGACTAGTAAGTATCTTAAAACCTATGGATTGCTATGTCTCCATAAGAGAATCAAGCGTGTGTACAGGGGCATAAACGCAGCAGTGATAGGATTGGAGAGGTTCGGTGAGCAAATGAAGACCCTTTGAAGTCATATTGCATGGTACCCATTACACGGGTCTCAACTCTCCAGGTTTAAGGTATTCTTCCTTCAGCTAAAATATGCATGTGGAACCCAGAGTATGATCAACAGTGTGAACGGGAGACGTGTTCAAATATGTCTCAGTTTTCCTCCCCTGGTACTCGGGTGCAACATTCCAGACGCTTTACTAACACTCTCCCCACTTGGAGAGTCAGCGCCTTTAACCTCCTGTTTGGCCCAGTTTGCAATTTCTGCGGAAGATGAACAGGAATAGGGAGAACCAATGAGAAACTAGCTGGAGGAGTCCGGACGGGCAAATTTAACTCTCATTTCCCACCAGGAAGAGGAAATAACCAAAGGCTCAGCGTGCCAGGCCGGAACCAGATTAGGGCCTGAAGCCATCCTGCGGTGTTGCGGCCAGCTCACAAGAAAGCGAGTTGAAGAAAGGAGCTCAGGGGCACTGTAATTCACAAACCTGCAGAGTTATAAATGACAGCTATCGTCCAAAAATATACTGAAGTAAGGCTGCCAAGAAGACTTGAAAGCGGGGCAGAATTGCAGGAAACCGATTTCAGGAGGTAGACTGGAATTGCATTGAAAGCATAGGAAAAGAGGCAGAACGTCCACAATGATGCACTTGGCCAAAAAGGGCGTATGCGTTTTTTCCTGAATATATTCAGGAAAAAACGCATACGCCCTTTTTGGCCAACCAAGCAAACTTGCAAAGGAAATCTGCACTACAATGAAGTCTCACTTCCCCCCGGTCAAAAGGGCCATCTGAAAAAAGTGTAAAATCCAGAAAGGCAGGACAGGCCATGGAGAACTGGGAGCCTTGTTATGCTGATGGGCGGGATGTAAATTGCCAACAGACACTCGGGAGAAGTGTATGGTGTTTCCTGAAACATCTAAAAAACAAAGCAACAGAGCCTAGGGCACTTCCACTTATGGCCCTATAGCTTAGGGAAATTAAAATCAAAACGACACAGCCACCCCAAAGTTTAGGACGCCTCTGTTTACAAGAACCTCGTTTACCGTACAAGTTCAATATCACAGAAAGTGAAAAATGGATAAAGAACTTGTGGTACTTACGTACAATGCAGTATCACTCAGCAGTGAAATCTATGTCATCAGGCCCGTAGCAGCACAATGAGTGGATTCAGGTACGATGATTCTAACTGAAATAAGTCACACAGAAAAAGAAACATCATAAGATATCAGTAATACACGGAATGTAAACTTGGCTACACAGGAACTGAATTACAGAACAGAACAGGGACTCAAATTTAGAAAACCAACTTATGCTTGCTTAAGGGTAAAGGTGAGTTGGGATGCTGCATAAAAGCAGAGATTGAAATGAGCACAGATAAAGTTCCTTAAGCCAAATATGGAATAGACAAGAGCTACTCCTTGCTCAACGAAATGGATTCAACACCGCATATTAAACGCCTAAGAATGTACCTGACTCTTAAGTATCTTAAAACCTATGGATTGCTATGTCTCCGAAAGAGAATCAAGCATGTGTACAGGGACATAAACGCAGCAGTGATAGGATTGGAGAGGTTCGGTGAGCAAATGAAGACCCTTTGAAGTCATACTGCATGGTACCCATTCCACGGTTTTCAACTCTCCAGGTTTAAGGTATTCTTCCTTCAGCTAAAACATGCATGTGGAACCTAGAGTATGATCAACCATGTGATCGGGAGACGTTTTCAAATATGTCTCAGTTTTCGTACCCTGGTACTCGGGTGCAACATTCCAGACGCTTTACTAACACTCTCCCGACTTGGAGAGTCAGTCCCTTTAACCTCCTGTTTGGCCCAGTTTGCAATTTCTGCGGAAGATGAACAGGAATAGCGAGAACCAATGAGAGACTAGCTGGAGGTGTCTGGACGGGCAAATTTAACTCTCATTTCCCACCAGGAAGAGGAAATAACCAAAGGCTCAGCGTGCCATGCCGGAACAAGGTTAGGGCCTGAAGCCATCCTGCGGTGTTGCGGCCAGCTCACAAGAAAGCGAGTTGAAGAAAGGAGCTCAGGGGCACTGTAATTCACAAACCTGCAGAGTTATAAATGACAGCTATCGTCCAAAAATATACTGAAGTAAGGCTGCCAAGAAGACTTGAAAGCGGGGCAGAATTGCAGGAAACCGATTTCAGGAGGTAGACTGGAATTGCATTGAAAGCATAGGAAAAGAGGCAGAACGTCCACAATGATGCACTTGGCCAAAAAGGGCGTATGCGTTTTTTCCTGAATATATTCAGGAAAAAACGCATACGCCCTTTTTGGCCAACCAAGCAAACTTGCAAAGGAAATCTGCACTACAATGAAGTCTCACTTCCCCCTGGTCAAAAGGGCCATCTGAAAAAAGTGTAAAATCCAGAATGGCAGGACAGGCCATGGAGAACTGGGAGCCTTGTTATGCTGATGGGTGGGATGTAAATTGCCAACAGCCACTCGGGAGAAGTGTATGGTGTTTCCTGATACATCTAAGAAACAAAGCAACAGAGCCTAGGGCACTTTCACTTATGGTCCTATAGCTTACGGAAATTAAAATCAAAAAGACACAGCCACCCCAAAGTTTGGGACGCCTCTGTTTACAAGAACCTCGTTTACCATACAAGTTCTCTATCACAGAAAGTGAAAAATGGATAAAGAACTTGTGGTACTTACGTACAATGCAGTATCACTCAGCAATGAAATCTATGTCATCAGGCCCGTAGCAGCATAATGAGTGGATTCAGGTATGATGATTCTAACTGAAAGAAGTCACACAGAAAAAGAAACATCATAAGATATCACTAATACACGGAATGTAAACTTGGCTACACAGGAACTGAATTCCAAAACACAACAGGGTCTCAAATTTAGAAAAACAACTTATGCTTGCTTAAGGGGAAAGGTGAGTTGGGGTGCTGCATAAAACCAGAGATTGAAATGAGCACAGATAAAGTTCCTTAAGCCAAATATGGAATAGACAAGAGCTACTCCTTGCTCAATGAAATGGACTCAACACCCCATATTAAACGCCTAAGAATGTACCTGACTAGTAAGTATCTTAAAACCTATGGATTGCTATGTCTCCATAAGAGAATCAAGCGTGTGTACAGGGGCATAAACGCAGCAGTGATAGGATTGGAGAGGTTCGGTGAGCAAATGAAGACCCTTTGAAGTCATATTGCATGGTACCCATTACACGGGTCTCAACTCTCCAGGTTTAAGGTATTCTTCCTTCAGCTAAAATATGCATGTGGAACCCAGAGTATGATCAACAGTGTGAACGGGAGACGTGTTCAAATATGTCTCAGTTTTCCTCCCCTGGTACTCGGGTGCAACATTCCAGACGCTTTACTAACACTCTCCCCACTTGGAGAGTCAGTGCCTTTAACCTCCTGTTTGGCCCAGTTTGCAATTTCTGCGGAAGATGAACAGGAATAGGGAGAACCAATGAGAAACTAGCTGGAGGAGTCCGGACGGGCAAATTTAACTCTCATTTCCCACCAGGAAGAGGAAATAACCAAAGGCTCAGCGTGCCAGGCCGGAACCAGATTAGGGCCTGAAGCCATCCTGCGGTGTTGCGGCCAGCTCACAAGAAAGCGAGTTGAAGAAAGGAGCTCAGGGGCACTGTAATTCACAAACCTGCAGAGTTATAAATGACAGCTATCGTCCAAAAGTATACTGAAGTAAGGCTGCCAAGAGGACTTGAAAGCGGGGCAGAATTGCAGGAAACCGATTTCAGGAGGTAGACTGGAATTGCATTGAAAGCATAGGAAAAGAGGCAGAACGTCCACAATGATGCACTTCGCCAAAAAGGGCGTATGCGTTTCTTCCTGAATATATTCAGGAAAAAACGCATACGCCCTTTTTGGCCAACCAAGCAAACTTGCAAAGGAAATCTGCACTACAATGAAGTCTCACTTCCCCCCGGTCAAAAGGGCCATCTGAAAAAAGTGTAAAATCCAGAAAGGCAGGACAGGCCATGGAGAACTGGGAGCCTTGTTATGCTGATGGGCGGGATGTAAATTGCCAACAGACACTCGGGAGAAGTGTATGGTGTTTCCTGAAACATCTAAAAAACAAAGCAACAGAGCCTAGGGCACTTCCACTTATGGCCCTATAGCTTAGGGAAATTAAAATCAAAACGACACAGCCACCCCAAAGTTTGGGACGCCTCTGTTTACAAGAACCTCGTTTACCGTACAAGTTCAATATCACAGAAAGTGAAAAATGGATAAAGAACTTGTGGTACTTACGTACAATGCAGTATCACTCAGCAGTGAAATCTATGTCATCAGGCCCGTAGCAGCACAATGAGTGGATTCAGGTACGATGATTCTAACTGAAATAAGTCACACAGAAAAAGAAACATCATAAGATATCAGTAATACACGGAATGTAAACTTGGCTACACAGGAACTGAATTACAGAACAGAACAGGGACTCAAATTTAGAAAACCAACTTATGCTTGCTTAAGGGTAAAGGTGAGTTGGGATGCTGCATAAAAGCAGAGATTGAAATGAGCACAGATAAAGTTCCTTAAGCCAAATATGGAATAGACAAGAGCTACTCCTTGCTCAACGAAATGGACTCAACACCGCATATTAAACGCCTAAGAATGTACCTGAATCTTAAGTATCTTAAAACCTGTGGATTGCTATGTCTCCGAAAGAGAATCAAGCATGTGTACAGGGACATAAACGCAGCAGTGATAGGATTGGAGAGGTTCGGTGAGCAAATGAAGACCCTTTGAAGTCATACTGCATGGTACCCATTCCACGGGTTTCAACTCTCCAGGTTTAAGGTATTCTTCCTTCAGCTAAAACATGCATGTGGAACCTAGAGTATGATCAATCATGTGAACGGGAGACGTGTTCAAATATGTCTCAGTTTTCGTACCCTGGTACTCGGGTGCAACATTCCAGACGCTTTACTAACACTCTCCCGACTTGGAGAGTCAGTCCCTTTAACCTCCTGTTTGGCCCAGTTTGCAATTTCTGCGGAAGATGAACAGGAATAGCGAGAACCAATGAGAGACTAGCTGGAGGTGTCTGGACGGGCAAATTTAACTCTCATTTCCCACCAGGAAGAGGAAATAACCAAAGGCTCAGCGTGCCGTGCCGGAACCAGATTAGGGCCTGAAGCCATCCTGCGGTGTTGGGGCCAGCTCACAAGAAAACGAGTTGAAGAAAGGAGCTCAGGGGCACTGTAATTCACAAACCTGCAGAGTTATAAATGACAACTATCGTCCAAAAATATACTGAAGTAAGGCTACCAAGAGGACTTGAAAGCGGAGCAGAATTGCAGGAAACCGATTTCAGAAGGTAGACTGGAATTGCATTGAAAGCATAGGAAAAGAGGCAGAACGTCCACAATGATGCACTTGGCCAAAAAGGGCGTATGCGTTTTTTCCCGAATATATTCAGGAAAAAACGCATACGCACTTTTTGGCCAACCAAGCAAGCTTGCAAAGGAAATCTGCACTACAATGAAGTCTCACTTCCCCCCGTTCAAAAGGGCCATCTGAAAAAAGTGTAAAATCCAGAAAGGCAGGACAGGCCATGGAGAACTGGGAGCCTTGTTATGCTGATGGGCGGGATGTAAATTGCCAACAGACACTCGGGAGAAGTGTATGGTGTTTCCTGAAACATCTAAAAAACAAAGCAACAGAGCCTAGGGCACTTCCACTTATGGTCCTATAGCTTAGGGAAATTAAAATCAAAAAGATACAGCCACCCCAATGTTTGGGACGCCTCTGTTTACAAGAACCTCATTTACCGTACAAGTTCAATATCACAGAAAGTGAAAAATGGATAAAGAACTTGTGGTACTTACGTACAATGCAGTATCACTCAGCAGTGAAATCTATGTCATCAGGCCTGTAGCAGCACAATGAGTGGATTCAGGTACGATGATTCTAACTGAAATAAGTCACACAGAAAAAGAAACATCATAAGATATCAGTAATACACGGAATGTAAACTTGGCTACACAGGAACTGAATTACAGAACAGAACAGGGTCTCAAATTTAGAAAACCAACTTATGCTTGTTTAAGGGTAAAGATGAGTTGGGGTGCTGCATAAAACCAGAGATTGAAATGAGCACAGATAAAGTTCCTTAAGCCAAATATGGAATAGACAAGAGCTACTCCTTGCTCAACGAAATAGACTCAACACCGCATATTAAACGCCTAAGAATGTACCTGACTCTTAAGTATCTTAAAACCTATGGATTGTTATGTCTCCGAAAGAGAATCAAGCATGTGTACAGGGACATAAACGCAGCAGTGATAGGATTGGAGAGGTTCGGTGAGCAAATGAAGACCCTTTGAAGTCATATTGCATGGTACCCTTTACACGGGTCTCAACTCTCCAGGTTTAAGGTATTCTTCCTTCAGCTAAAATATGCATGTGGAACCCAGAGTATGATCAACAGTGTGAACGGGAGACGTGTTCAAATATGTCTCAGTTTTCCTCCCCTGGTACTCGGGTGCAACATTCCAGACGCTTTACTAACACTCTCCCCACTTGGAGAGTCAGCGCCTTTAACCTCCTGTTTGGCCCAGTTTGCAATTTCTGCGGAAGATGAACAGGAATAGGGAGAACCAATGAGAGACTAGGTGGAGGTGTCTGGACGGGCAAATTTAACTCTCATTTCCCACCAGGAAGAGGAAATAACCAAAGGTTCAGCGTGCCATGCCGGAACAAGATTAGGGCCTGAAGCCATCCTGCGGTGTTGCGGCCAGCTCACAAGAAAGCGAGTTGAAGAAAGGAGCTCAGGGGCACTGTAATTCACAAACCTGCAGAGTTATAAATGACAGCTATCGTCCAAAAATATACTGAAGTAAGGCTGCCAAGAGGACTTGAAAGCGGGGCAGAATTGCAGGAAACCGATTTCAGGAGGTAGACTGGAATTGCATTGAAAGCATAGGAAAAGAGGCAGAACGTCCACAATGATGCACTTGGCCAAAAAGGGCGTATGCGTTTTTTCCTGAATATATTCAGGAAAAAACGCATACGCCCTTTTTGGCCAACCAAGCAAACTTGCAAAGGAAATCTGCACTACAATGAAGTCTCACTTCCCCCCAGTCAAAAGGGCCATCTGAAAAAAGTGTAAAATCCAGAAAGGCAGGACAGGCCATGGAGAACTGGGAGCCTTGTTATGCTGATGGGCGGGATGTAAATTGCCAACAGACACTCGGGAGAAGTGTATGGTGTTTCCTGAAACATCTAAAAAACAAAGCAACAGAGCCTAGGGCACTTCCACTTATGGCCCTATAGCTTAGGGAAATTAAAATCAAAACGACACAGCCACCCCAAAGTTTGGGACGCCTCTGTTTACAAGAACCTCGTTTACCATACAAGTTCAATATCACAGAAAGTGAAAAATGGATAAAGAACTTGTGGTACTTACGTACAATGCAGTATCACTCAGCAGTGAAATCTATGTCATCAGGACCGTAGCAGCACAATGAGTGGATTCAGGTACGATGATTCTAACTGAAATAAGTCACACAGAAAAAGAAACATCATAAGATATCAGTAATACACGGAATGTAAACTTGGCTACACAGGAACTGAATTACAGAACAGAACAGGGACTCAAATTTAGAAAACCAACTTATGCTTGCTTAAGGGTAAAGGTGAGTTGGGATGCTGCATAAAAGCAGAGATTGAAATGAGCACAGATAAAGTTCCTTAAGCCAAATATGGAATAGACAAGAGCTACTCCTTGCTCAACGAAATGGACTCAACACCGCATATTAAACGCCTAAGAATGTACCTGAATCTTAAGTATCTTAAAACCTGTGGATTGCTATGTCTCCGAAAGAGAATCAAGCATGTGTACAGGGACATAAACGCAGCAGTGATAGGATTGGAGAGGTTCGGTGAGCAAATGAAGACCCTTTGAAGTCATACTGCATGGTACCCATTCCACGGGTTTCAACTCTCCAGGTTTAAGGTATTCTTCCTTCAGCTAAAACATGCATGTGGAACCTAGAGTATGATCAATCATGTGAACGGGAGACGTGTTCAAATATGTCTCAGTTTTCCTCCCCTGGTACTCGGGTGCAACATTCCAGACGCTTTACTAACACTCTCCCCACTTGGAGAGTTAGCGCCTTTAACCTCCTGTTTGGCCCAGTTTGCAATTTCTGTGGAAGATGAACAGGAATAGCGAGAACCAATGAGAGACTAGCTGGAGGTGTCTGGACGGGCAAATTTAACTCTCATTTCCCACCAGGAAGAGGAAATAACCAAAGGCTCAGCGTGCCATGCCGGAACCAGATTAGGGCCTGAAGCCATCCTGCGGTGTTGCGGCCAGCTCACAAGAAAGCGAGTTGAAGAAAGGAGCTCAGGGGCACTGTAATTCACAAACCTGCAGAGTTATAAATGACAGCTATCGTCCAAAAATATACTGAAGTAAGGCTGCCAAGAGGACTTGAAAGCGGGGCAGAATTGCAGGAAACCGATTTCAGGAGGTAGACTGGAATTGCATTGAAAGCATAGGAAAAGAGGCAGAACGTCCACAATGATGCACTTGGCCAAAAAGGGCGTATGCGTTTTTTCCTGAATATATTCAGGAAAAAACGCATACGCCCTTTTTGGCCAACCAAGCAAACTTGCAAAGGAAATCTGCACTACAATGAAGTCTCACTTCCCCCCGGTCAAAAGGGCCATCTGAAAATAGTGTAAAATCCAGAAAGGCAGGACAGGCCATGGAGAACTGGGAGCCTTGTTATGCTGATGGGCGGGATGTAAATTGCCAACAGCCACTCGGGAGAAGTGTATGGTGTTTCCTGAAACATCTAAGAAACAAAGCAACAGAGCCTAGGGCACTTTCACTTATGGTCCTATAGCTTAGGGAAATTAAAATCAAAAAGACACAGCCACCCCAAAATTTGGGACGCCTCTGTTTACAAGAACCTCGTTTACCATACAAGTTCTCTATCACAGAAAGTGAAAAATGGATAAAGAACTTGTGGTACTTACGTACAATGCAGTATCACTCAGCAATGAAATCTATGTCATCAGGCCCGTAGCAGCATAATGAGTGGATTCAGGTACGATGATTCTAACTGAAATAAGTCACACAGAAAAAGAAACATCATAAGTTATCAGTAATACACGGAATGTAAACTTGGCTACACAGGAACTGAATTCCAATACAGAACAGGGTCTCACATTTAGAAAACCAACTTATGCTTGCTTAAGGGGAAAGGTGAGTTGGGGTGCTGCATAAAACCAGAGATTGAAATGAGCACAGATAAAGTTCCTTAAGCCAAATATGGAATAGACAAGAGCTACTCCTTGCTCAATGAAATGGACTCAACACCCCATATTAAACGCTTAAGAATGTACCTGACTAGTAAGTATCTTAAAACCTATGGATTGCTATGTCTCCATAAGAGAATCAAGCGTGTGTCCAGGGGCATAATCGCAGTAGTGATAGGATTGGAGAGGTTCGGTGAGCAAATGAAGACCCTTTGAAGTCATATTGCATGGTACCCATTCCACGGGTCTCAACTCTCCAGGTTTAAGGTATTCTTCCTTCAGCTGAAACTTGCATGTGGAACCCAGAGTATGATCAACCATGTGAACGGGAGAAGTGTTCAAATATGTCTCAGTTTTCCTCCCATGGTACTCGGGTGCAACATTCCAGATGCTTTACTAACACTCTCCCCACTTGGAGAGTCAGCGCCTTTAACCTCCTGTTTGGCCCAGTTTGCAATTTCTGCGGAAGATGAACAGGAATAGGGAGAACCAATGAGAGACTAGCTGGAGGTGTCTGGACGGGCAAATTTAACTCTCATTTCCCACCAGGAAGAGGAAATAACCAAAGGCTCAGCGTGCCGTGCCGGAACCAGATTAGGGCCTGAAGCCATCCTGCGGTGTTGCGGCCAGCTCACAAGAAAGCGAGTTGAAGAAAGGAGCTCAGGGGCACTGTAATTCACAACCTGCAGAGTTATAAATGACAGCTATCGTCCAAAAATATACTGAAGTAAGGCTGCCAAGAGGACTTGAAAGCGGGGCAGAATTGCAGGAAACCGATTTCAGGAGGTAGACTGGAATTGCATTGAAAGCATAGGAAAAGAGGCAGAACGTCCACAATGATGCACTTGGCCAAAAAGGGCGTATGCGTTTTTTCCTGAATATATTCAGGAAAAAACGCATACGCCCTTTTTGGCCAACCAAGCAAGCTTGCAAAGGAAATCTGCACTACAATGAAGTCTCACTTCCCCCCGGTCAAAAGGGCCATCTGAAAAAAGTGTAAAATCCAGAAAGGCAGGACAGGCCATGGAGAACTGGGAGCCTTGTTATGCTGATGGGCGGGATGTAAATTGCCAACAGACACTCGGGAGAAGTGTATGGTGTTTCCTGAAACATCTAAAAAACAAAGCAACAGAGCCTAGGGCACTTCCACTTATGGTCCTATAGCTTAGGGAAATTAAAATCAAAAAGACACAGCCACCCCAAAGTTTGGGACGCCTATGTTTACAAGAACCTCATTTACAGTACAAGTTCAACATCGCAGAAAGTGAAAAATGGATAAAGAACTTGTGGTACTTACGTACAATGCAGTATCACTCAGCAATGAAATCTATGTCATCAGGCCCGTAGCAGCATAATGAGTGGATTCAGGTACGATGATTCTAACTGAAATAAGTCACACAGAAAAAGAAACATCATAAGATATCACTAATACACGGAATGTAAACTTGGCTACACAAGAACTGAATTCCAAAACAGAACAGGGTCTCAAATTTAGAAAACCAACTTATGCTTGCTTAAGGGGAAAGGTGAGTTGGGGTGCTGCATAAAACCAGAGATTGAAATGAGCACAGATAAAGTTCCTTAAGCCAAATATGGAATAGACAAGAGCTACTCCTTGCTCAACGAAATGGACTCAACACCCCATATTAAACGCCTAAGAATGTACCTGACTAGTAAGTATCTTAAAACCTATGGATTGCTATGTCTCCAAAAGAGAATCAAGCATGTGTACAGGGGCATAAACGTAGCAGTAATAGGATTGGAGAGGTTCGGTGAGCAAATGAAGACCCTTTGAAGTCATATTGCATGGTACCCATTCCACGGGTTTCAACTACCCAGGTTAAAGGTATTCTTCCTTCAGCTAAAACATGCATGTGGAACCTAGAGTATGATCAACCATGTGATCGGGAGACGTGTTCAAATATGTCTCAGTTTTCGTACCCTGGTACTCGGGTGCAACATTCCAGACGCTTTACTAACACTCTCCCAACTTGGAGAGTCAGTCCCTTTAAACTCCTGTTTGGCCCAGTTTGCAATTTCTGTGGAAGATGAACAGGAATAGCGAGAACCAATGAGAGACTAGCTGGAGGTGTCTGGACGGGCAAATTTAACTCTCATTTCCCACCAGGAAGAGGAATTAACCAAAGGTTCAGCGTGCCGTGCCGGAACCAGATTAGGGCCTGAAGCCATCCTGCGGTGTTGCGGCCAGGTCACAAAAAAGCGAGTTGAAGAAAGGAGCTCAGGGGCACTGTAATTCACAAACCTTCAGAGTTATAAATGACAGCTATCGTCCAAAAATATACTGAAGTAAGGCTGCCAAGAGGACTTGAAAGCGGGGCAGAATTGCAGGAAACCGATTTCAGGAGGTAGACTGGAATTGCATTGAAAGCATAGGAAAAGAGGCAGAACGTCCACAATGATGCACTTGGCCAAAAAGGGCGTATGCATTTTTTCCTGAATATATTCAGGAAAAAATGCATACGCGCTTTTTGGCCAACCAAGCAAGCTTGCAAAGGAAATCTGCACTACAATGAAGTCTCACTTCCCCCCGGTCAAAAGGGCCATCGGAAAAAAGTGTAAAATCCAGAAAGGCAGGACAGGCCATGGGGAACTGGGAGCCTTGTTATGCTGATGGGCGGGATGTAAATTGCCAACAGACACTTGGGAGAAGTGTATGGTGTTTCCTGAAACATCTAAAAAACAAAGCAACAGAGCCTAGGGCACTTCCACTTATGGTCCTATAGCTTAGGAAAATTAAAATTAAAAAGACACAGCCACCCCAAAGTTTGGGACGCCTCTGTTTACAAGAACATCGTTTACATTACAAGTTCAACATCGCAGAAAGTGAAAAATGGATAAAGAAGTTGTGGTATTTACTTACAAAGCAATGTCACTCAGCAATGAAATCTATGTCATCTGGCCCGTAGCAGCATAATGAGTGGATTCAGGTACGATGATTCTAACTGAAATAAGTCACACAGAAAAAGAAACATCATAAGATATCAGTAATACACGGAATGTAAACTTGGCTACACAGGAACTGAATTCCAAAACAGAACAGGGTCTCAAATTTAGAAAACCAACTTATGCTTGCTTAAGGGGAAAGGTGAGTTGGGGTGCTGCATAAAACCAGAGATTGAAATGAGCACAGATAAAGTTCCTTAAGCCAAATATGGAATAGACAAGAGCTACTCCTTGCTCAACGAAATGGACTCAACACCCCATATTAAACGCCTAAGAATGTACCTGACTAGTAAGTATCTTAAAACCTATGGATTGCTATGTCTCCAAAAGAGAATCAAGCGTGTGTACAGGGGCATAAACGCAGCAGTGATAGGATTGGACAGGTTCGGTGAGCAAATGAAGACCCTTTGAAGTCATATTGCATGGTACCCATTCCACGGGTTTCAACTACCCAGGTTTAAGGTATTCTTCCTTCAGCTAAAACATGCATGTGGAACCCAGAGTATGATCAACCGTGTGAACGGGAGACGTGTTCAAATATGTCTCAGTATTCCTCCCCTGGTACTCGGGTGCAACATTCCAGACGCTTTACTAACACTCTCCCCACTTGGAGAGTCAGCGCCTTTAACCTCCTGTTTGGCCCAGTTTGCAATTTCTGCGGAAGATGAACAGGAATAGGGAGAACCAATGAGAGACTAGCTGGAGGTGTCTGGAAGGGCAAATTTAACTCTCGTTTCCCACCAGGAAGAGGAATTAACCAAAGGCTCAGCGTGCCGTGCCGGAACCAGATTAGGGACTGAAGCCATCCTGCGGTGTTGCGGCCAGGTCACAAGAAAGCGAGTTGAAGAAAGGAGCTCAGGGGCACTGTAATTCACAAACCTGCTGAGTTATAAATGACAGCTATCGTCCAAAAATATACTGAAGTAAGGCTGCCAAGAGGACTTGAAAACGGGGCAGAATTGCAGGAAACCGATTTCAGGAGGTAGACTGGAATTGCATTGAAAGCATAGGAAAAGAGGCAGAACGTCCACAATGATGCACTTGGCCCAAAAGGGCGTATGCGTTTTTTCCTGAATAAATTCAGGAAAAAACGCATACGCCCTTTTTGGCCAACCAAGCAAGCTTGCAAAGGAAATCTGCACTACAATGAAGTCTCACTTCCCCCCGGTCAAAAGGGCCATCTGCAAAAAGTGTAAAATCCAGAAAGGCAGGACAGGCCATGGAGAACTGGGAGCCTTGTTATGCTGATGGCCGGGATGTAAATTGCCAACAGACACTCGGGAGAAGTGTATGTTGTTTCCTGAAACATCTAAAAAACAAAGCAACAGAGCCTAGGGCACTTCCACTTATGGTCCTATAGCTTAGGGAAATTAAAATGAAAAAGACACAGCCACCCCAAAGTTTGGGACGCCTCTGTTTACAAGAACCTCTTTTACCGTACAAGTTCAATATCACAGAAAGTGAAAAATGGATAAAGAACTTGTGGTACTTACGTACAATGCAGTATCACTCAGCAATGAAATCTATGTCATCAGGCCCGTAGCAGCATAATGAGTGGATTCAGGTACGATGATTCTAACTGAAATAAGTCACACAGAAAAGGAAACATCATAAGATATCAGTAATACACGGAATGTAAACTGGGCTACACAGGAACTGAATTCCAAAACAGAACAGGGTCTCAAATTTAGAAAACCAACTTATGCTTGCTTAAGGGGAAAGGTGAGTTGGGGTGCTGCATAAAACCAGAGATTGAAATGAGCACAGATAAAGTTCCTTAAGCCAAATACGGAATAGACAAGAGCTACTCCTTGCTCAACGAAATGGACTCAACACCGCATATTAAACGCCTAAGAATGTACCTGACTCTTAAATATCTTAAAACCTATGGATTGCTATGTCTCCGAAAGAGAATCAAGCATGTGTACAGGGGCATAAACGCAGCAGTGATAGGATTGGAGAGGTTCGGTGAGCAAATGAAGACCCTTTGAAGTCATATTGCATGTTACCCATTCCACGGGTCCCAACTACCCAGGTTTAAGGTATTCTTCCTTCAGCTATAACATGCATGTGGAACCCAGAGTATGATCAACCGTGTGAACGGGAGACGTGTTCAAATATGTCTCAGTTTTCCTCCCCTGGTACTCGGGTGCAACATTCCAGACGCTTTACTAACACTCTCCCCACTTGGAGAGTCAGCGCCTTTAACCTCCTGTTTGGCCCAGTTTGCAATTTCTGCGGAAGATGAACAGGAATAGGGAGAACCAATGAGAGACTAGCTGGAGGTGTCTGGACGGGCAAATTTAACTCTCGTTTCCCACCAGGAAGGGGAATTAACCAAAGGCTCAGCGTGCCGTGCCGGAACCAGATTAGGGCCTGAAGCCATCCTGCGGTGTTGCGGCCAGGTCACAAGAAAGCGAGTTGAAGAAAGGAGCTCAGGGGCACTGTAATTCACAAACCTGCAGAGTTATAAATGACAGCTATCGTCCAAAAATATACTGAAGTAAGGCTGCCAAGAGGACTTGAAAGCGGGGCAGAATTGCAGGAAACCGATTTCAGGAGGTAGACTGGAATTGCATTGAAAGCATAGGAAAAGAGGCAGAACGTCCACAATGATGCACTTGGCCAAAAAGGGCGTATGCGTTTTTTCCTGAATATATTCAGGAAAAAACGCATACGCCCTTTTTGGCCAACCAAGCAAACTTGCAAAGGAAATCTGCACTACAATGAAGTCTCACTTCCCCCCGGTCAAAAGGGCTATCTGAAAAAAGTGTAAAATCCAGAAAGGCAGGACAGGCCATGGAGAACTGGGAGCCTTGTTATGCTGATGGGCGGGATGTAAATTGCCAACAGCCACTCGGGAGAAGTGTATGGTGTTTCCTGAAACATCTAAGAAACAAAGCAACAGAGCCTAGGGCACTTTCACTTATGGTCCTATAGCTTAGGGAAATTAAAATCAAAAAGACACAGCCACCCCAAAATTTGGGATGCCTCTGTTTACAAGAACCTCGTTTACCGTACAAGTTCTCTATCACAGAAAGTGAAAAATGGATAAAGAACTTGTGGTACTTACGTACAATGCAGTATCACTCAGCAATGAAATCTATGTCATCAGGCCCGTAGCAGCATAATGAGTGGATTCAGGTACGATGATTCTAACTGAAGTAAGTCACACAGAAAAAGAAACATCATAAGATATCACTAATACACGGAATGTAAACTTGGCTACACAGGAACTGAATTCCAAAACAGAACAGGGTCTCAAATTTAGAAAACCAACTTATGCTTGCTTAAGGGGAAAGGTGAGTTGGGGTGCTGCATAAAACCAGAGATTGAAATGAGCACAGATAAAGTTCCTTAAGCCAAATATGGAATAGACAAGAGCTACTCCTTGCTCAACGAAATGGACTCAACACCCCATATTAAACGCTTAAGAATGTACCTGACTAGTAAGTATCTTAAAACCTATGGATTGCTATGTCTCCATAAGAGAATCAAGCGTGTGTCCAGGGGCATAAACGCAGCAGTGATAGGATTGGAGAGGTTCGGTGAGCAAATGAAGACCCTTTGAAGTCATATTGCATGGTACCCATTCCACGGGTCTCAACTCTCCAGGTTTAAGGTATTCTTCCTTCAGCTGAAACTTGCCTGTGGAACCCAGAGTATGATCAACCATGTGAACGGGAGAAGTGTTCAAATATGTCTCAGTTTTCCTCCCATGGTACTCGGGTGCAACATTCCAGATGCTTTACTAACACTCTCCCCACTTGGAGAGTCAGCGCCTTTAACCTCCTGTTTGGCCCAATTTGCAATTTCTGCGGAAGATGAACAGGAATAGGGAGAACCAATGAGAGACTAGCTGGAGGTGTCTGGACGGGCAAATTTAACTCTCATTTCCCACCAGGAAGAGGAAATAACCAAAGGCTCAGCGTGCCGTGCCGGAACCAGATTAGGGCCTGAAGCCATCCTGCGGTGTTGCGGCCAGCTCACAAGAAAGCGAGTTGAAGAAAGGAGCTCAGGGGCACTGTAATTCACAAACCTGCAGAGTTATAAATGACAGCTATCGTCCAAAAATATACTGAAGTAAGGCTGCCAAGAGGACTTGAAAGCGGGGCAGAATTGCAGGAAACCGATTTCAGGAGGTAGACTGGAATTGCATTGAAAGCATAGGAAAAGAGGCAGAACGTCCACAATGATGCACTTGGCCAAAAAGGGCGTATGCGTTTTTTCCTGAATGTATTCAGGAAAAAACGCATACGCCCTTTTTGGCCAACCAAGCAAGCTTGCAAAGGAAATCTGCACTACAATGAAGTCTCACTTCCCCCCGGTCAAAAGGGCCATCGGAAAAAAGTGTAAAATCCAGAAAGGCAGGACAGGCCATGGAGAACTGGGAGCCTTGGTATGCTGATGGGCGGGATGTAAATTGCCAACAGACACTCAGGAGAAGTGTATGGTGTTTCCTGAAACATCTAAAAAACAAAGCAACAGAGCCTAGGGCACTTCCACTTATGGTCCTATAGCTTAGGGAAATTAAAATCAAAAAGACACAGCCACCCCAAAGTTTGGGACGCCTCTGTTTACAAGAACCTCATTTACAGT
Source organism: Globicephala melas (assembly GCF_963455315.2). NCBI lineage: Eukaryota > Metazoa > Chordata > Mammalia > Artiodactyla > Delphinidae > Globicephala > Globicephala melas. The sequence goes on along the minus strand of NW_027207234.1, from coordinate 1,102,762 downwards.
ACAAGTTCAACATCGCAGAAAGTGAAAAATGGGTAAAGAACTTGTGGTACTTACGTACAATGCAGTATCACTCAGCAATGAAATCTATGTCATCAGGCCCGAAGCAGCACAATGAGTGGATTCAGGTACGATGATTCTAACTGAAATAAGTCACACAGAAAAAGAAACATCATAAGATATCACTAATACACGGAATGTAAACTTGGCTACACAGGAACTGAATTCCAAAACAGAACAGGGTCTCAAATTTAGAAAACCAACTTATGCTTGCTTAAGGGGAAAGGTGAGTTGGGGTGCTGCATAAAACCAGAGATTGAAATGAGCACAGATAAAGTTCCTTAAGCCAAATATGGAATAGACAAGAGCTACTCCTTGCTCAACGAAATGGACTCAACACCCCATATTAAACGCCTAAGAATGTACCTGACTAGTAAGTATCTTAAAACCTATGGATTGCTATGTCTCCAAAAGAGAATCAAGCATGTGTACAGGGGCATAAACGCAGCAGTGATAGGATTGGAGAGGTTCGGTGAGCAAATGAAGACCCTTTGAAGTCATATTGCATGGTACCCATTCCACGGGTTTCAACTACCCAGGTTAAAGGTATTCTTCCTTCAGCTAAAACATGCATGTGGAACCTAGAGTATGATCAACCATGTGATCGGGAGACGTGTTCAAATATGTCTCAGTTTTCGTATCCTGGTACTCGGGTGCAACATTCCAGACGCTTTACTAACACTCTCCCGACTTGGAGAGTGAGTCCCTTTAACCTCCTGTTTGGCCCAGTTTGCAATTTCTGTGGAAGATGAACAGGAATAGCGAGAACCAATGAGAGACTAGCTGGAGGTGTCTGGACGGGCAAATTTAACTCTCATTTCCCACCAGGAAGAGGAATTAACCAAAGGTTCAGCGTGCCGTGCCGGAACCAGATTAGGGCCTGAAGCCATCCTGCGGTGTTGCGGCCAGGTCACAAGAAAGCGAGTTGAAGAAAGGAGCTCAGGGGCACTGTAATTCACAAACCTTCAGAGTTATAAATGACAGCTATCGTCCAAAAATATACTGAAGTAAGGCTGCCAAGAGGACTTGAAAGCGGGGCAGAATTGCAGGAAACCGATTTCAGGAGGTAGACTGGAATTGCATTGAAAGCATAGGAAAACAGGCAGAACGTCCACAATGATGCACTTGGCCAAAAAGTGCGTATGCATTTTTTCCTGAATATATTCAGGAAAAAATGCATACGCACTTTTTGGCCAACCAAGCAAGCTTGCAAAGGAAATCTGCACTACAATGAAGTCTCACTTCCCCCCGGTCAAAAGGGCCATCGGAAAAAAGTGTAAAATCCAGAAAGGCAGGACAGGCCATGGGGAACTGGGAGCCTTGTTATGCTGATGGGCGGGATGTAAATTGCCAACAGACACTCGGGAGAAGTGTATGGTGTTTCCTGAAACATCTAAAAAACAAAGCAACAGAGCCTAGGGCACTTCCACTTATGGTCCTATAGCTTAGGAAAATTAAAATATAAAAGACACAGCCACCCCAAAGTTTGGGACGCCTCTGTTTACAAGAACCTCGTTTACATTACAAGTTCAACATCGCAGAAAGTGAAAAATGGATAAAGAAGTTGTGGTATTTACTTACAAAGCAATGTCACTCAGCAATGAAATCTATGTCATCTGGCCCGTAGCAGCACAATGAGTGGATTCAGGTATGATGATTCTAACTGAAATAAGTCACACAGAAAAGGAAACATCATAAGATATCAGTAATACACGGAATGTAAACTGGGCTACACAGGAACTGAATTCCAAAACAGAACAGGGTCTCAAATTTAGAAAACCAACTTATGATTGCTTAAGGGGAAAGGTGAGTTGGGGTGCTGCATAAAACCAGAGATTGAAATGAGCACAGATAAAGTTCCTTAAGCCAAATATGGAATAGACAAGAGCTACTCCTTGCTCAACGAAATGGACTCAACACCGCATATTAAACGCCTAAGAATGTACCTGACTAGTAAGTATCTTAAAACCTATGGATTGCTATGTCTCCGAAAGAGAATCAAGCATGTGTACAGGCACATAAACGCAGCAGTGATAGGATTGGAGAGGTTCGGTGAGCAAATGAAGACCCTTTGAAGTCATATTGCATGGTACCCATTCCACGGGTTTCAACTACCCAGGTTTAAGGTATTCTTCCTTCAGCTAAAACATGCATGTGGAACCTAGAGTATGATCAACCATGTGATCGGGAGACGTGTTCAAATATGTCTCAGTTTTCGTACCCTGGTACTCGGGTGCAACATTCCAGACGCTTTACTAACACTCTCCCGACTTGGAGAGTCAGTCCCTTTAACCTCCTGTTTGGCCCAGTTTGCAATTTCTGCGGAAGATGAACAGGAATAGCGAGAACCAATGAGAGACTAGCTGGAGGTGTCTGGACGGGCAAATTTAACTCTCATTTCCCGCCAGGAAGAGGAAATAACCAAAGGCTCAGCGTGCCGTGCCGGAACCAGATTAGGGCCTGAAGCCATCCTGTGATGTTGCGGCCAGCTCACAAGAAAAGGAGTTGAAGAAAGGAGCTCAGGGGCACTGTAATTCACAAACCTGCAGAGTTATAAATGACAGCTATCGTCCAAAAATATACTGAAGTAAGGCTGCCAAGAGGACTTGAAAGCGGGGCAGAATTGCAGGAAACCGATTTCAGGAGGTAGACTGGAATTGCATTGAAAGCATAGGAAAAGAGGCAGAACGTCCACAATGATGCACTTGGCCAAAAAGGGCGTATGCGTTTTTTCCTGAATATATTCAGGAAAAAACGCATACGCCCTTTTTGGCCAACCAAGCAAGCTTGCAAAGGAAATCTGCACTACAATGAAGTCTGACTTCCCACCCCCGACGGTCAAAAGGGCCATCTGAAAAAAGTGTAAAATCCAGAAAGGCAGGACAGGCCATGGAGAACTGGGAGCCTTGTTATGCTGATGGGCGGGATGTAACTTGCCAACAGACACTCGGGAGAAGTGTATGGTGTTTCCTGAAACATCTAAAAAACAAAGCAACAGAGCCTAGGGCACTTCCACTTATCGTCCTATAGCTTAGGGAAATTAAAATCAAAAAGACACAGCCACCCCAAAGTTTGGGACGCCTCTGTTTACAAGAACCTCATTTACAGTACAAGTTCAACATCGCAGAAAGTGAAAAATGGATAAAGAACTTGTGGTACTTACGTACAATGCAGTATCACTCAGCAATGAAATCTATGTCATCTGGCCCATAGCAGCATAATGAGTGGATTCAGGTACGATGATTCTAACTGAAATAAGTCACACAGAAAAAGAAACATCATAAGATATCACTAATACACGGAATGTAAACTTGGCTACACAGGAACTGAATTCCAAAACAGAACAGGGTCTCAAATTTAGAAAACCAACTTATGCTTGCTTAAGGGGAAAGGTGAGTTGGGGTGCTGCATAAAACCAGAGATTGAAATGAGCACAGATAAAGTTCCTTAAGCCAAATATGGAATAGACAAGAGCTACTCCTTGCTCAACGAAATGGACTCAACACCCCATATTAAACGCCTAAGAATGTACCTGACTAGTAAGTATCTTAAAACCTATGGATTGCTATGTCTCCAAAAGAGAATCAAGCGTGTGTACAGGGGCATAAACGCAGCAGTGATAGGATTGGAGAGGTTCGGTGAGCAAATGAAGACCCTTTGAAGTCATATTGCATGGTACCCATTCCACGGGTTTCAACTACCTAGGTTTAAGGTATTCTTCCTTCAGCTAAAACATGCATGTGGAACCCAGAGTATGATCAACCGTGTGAACGGGAGACGTGTTCAAATATGTCTCAGTATTCCTCCCCTGGTACTCGGGTGCAACATTCCAGACGCTTTACTAACACTCTCCCCACTTGGAGAGTCAGCGCCTTTAACCTCCTGTTTGGCCCAGTTTGCAATTTCTGCGGAAGATGAACAGGAATAGGGAGAACCAATGAGAGACTAGCTGGAGGTGTCTGGACGGGCAAATTTAACTCTCGTTTCCCACCAGGAAGAGGAATTAACCAAAGGCTCAGCGTGCTATGCCGGAACCAGATTAGGGACTGAAGCCATCCTGCGGTGTTGCGGCCAGGTCACAAGAAAGCGAGTTGAAGAAAGGAGCTCAGGGGCACTGTAATTCACAAACCTGCAGAGTTATAAATGACAGCTATCGTCCAAAAATATACTGAAGTAAGGCTGCCAAGAGGACTTGAAAGCGGGGCAGAATTGCAGGAAACCGATTTCAGGAGGTAGACTGGAATTGCATTGAAAGCATAGGAAAAGAGGCAGAACGTCCACAATGATGCACTTGGCCAAAAAGGGCGTATGCGTTTTTTCCTGAATGTATTCAGGAAAAAACGCATACGCCCTTTTTGGCCAACCAAGCAAGCTTGCAAAGGAAATCTGCACTACAATGAAGTCTCACTTCCCCCCGGTCAAAAGGGCCATCGGAAAAAAGTGTAAAATCCAGAAAGGCAGGACAGGCCATGGAGAACTGGGAGCCTTGGTATGCTGATGGGCGGGATGTAAATTGCCAACAGACACTCAGGAGAAGTGTATGGTGTTTCCTGAAACATCTAAAAAACAAAGCAACAGAGCCTAGGGCACTTCCACTTATGGTCCTATAGCTTAGGGAAATTAAAATCAAAAAGACACAGCCACCCCAAAGTTTGGGACGCCTCTGTTTACAAGAACCTCATTTACAGTACAAGTTCAACATCGCAGAAAGTGAAAAATGGATAAAGAACTTGTGGTACTTACGTACAATGCAGTATCACTCAGCAATGAAATCTATGTCATCAGGCCCGAAGCAGCACAATGAGTGGATTCAGGTACGATGATTCTAACTGAAATAAGTCACACAGAAAAAGAAACATCATAAGATATCACTAATACACGGAATGTAAACTTGGCTACACAGGAACTGAATTCCAAAACAGAACAGGGTCTCAAATTTAGAAAACCAACTTATGCTTGCTTAAGGGGAAAGGTGAGTTGGGGTGCTGCATAAAACCAGAGATTGAAATGAGCACAGATAAAGTTCCTTAAGCCAAATATGGAATAGACAAGAGCTACTCCTTGCTCAACGAAATGGACTCAACACCCCATATTAAACGCCTAAGAATGTACCTGACTAGTAAGTATCTTAAAACCTATGGATTGCTATGTCTCCAAAAGAGAATCAAGCGTGTGTACAGGGGCATAAACGCAGCAGTGATAGGATTGGAGAGGTTCGGTGAGCAAATGAAGACCCTTTGAAGTCATATTGCATGGTACCCATTCCACGGGTTTCAACTACCCAGGTTTAAGGTATTCTTCCTTCAGCTAAAACATGCATGTGGAACCCAGAGTATGATCAACCGTGTGAACGGGAGACGTGTTCAAATATGTCTCAGTATTCCTCCCCTGGTACTCGGGTGCAACATTCCAGACGCTTTACTAACACTCTCCCCACTTGGAGAGTCAGCGCCTTTAACCTCCTGTTTGGCCCAGTTTGCAATTTCTGCGGAAGATGAACAGGAATAGGGAGAACCAATGAGAGACTAGCTGGAGGTGTCTGGACGGGCAAATTTAACTCTCGTTTCCCACCAGGAAGAGGAATTAACCAAAGGCTCAGCGTGCTATGCCGGAACCAGATTAGGGACTGAAGCCATCCTGCGGTGTTGCGGCCAGGTCACAAGAAAGCGAGTTGAAGAAAGGAGCTCAGGGGCACTGTAATTCACAAACCTGCAGAGTTATAAATGACAGCTATCGTCCAAAAATATACTGAAGTAAGGCTGCCAAGAGGACTTGAAAGCGGGGCAGAATTGCAGGAAACCGATTTCAGGAGGTAGACTGGAATTGCATTGAAAGCATAGGAAAAGAGGCAGAACGTCCACAATGATGCACTTGGCCAAAAAGGGCGTATGCGTTTTTTCCTGAATGTATTCAGGAAAAAACGCATACGCCCTTTTTGGCCAACCAAGCAAGCTTGCAAAGGAAATCTGCACTACAATGAAGTCTCACTTCCCCCCGGTCAAAAGGGCCATCGGAAAAAAGTGTAAAATCCAGAAAGGCAGGACAGGCCATGGAGAACTGGGAGCCTTGGTATGCTGATGGGCGGGATGTAAATTGCCAACAGACACTCAGGAGAAGTGTATGGTGTTTCCTGAAACATCTAAAAAACAAAGCAACAGAGCCTAGGGCACTTCCACTTATGGTCCTATAGCTTAGGGAAATTAAAATCAAAAAGACACAGCCACCCCAAAGTTTGGGACGCCTCTGTTTACAAGAACCTCATTTACAGTACAAGTTCAACATCGCAGAAAGTGAAAAATGGATAAAGAACTTGTGGTACTTACGTACAATGCAGTATCACTCAGCAATGAAATCTATGTCATCAGGCCCGAAGCAGCACAATGAGTGGATTCAGGTACGATGATTCTAACTGAAATAAGTCACACAGAAAAAGAAACATCATAAGATATCACTAATACACGGAATGTAAACTTGGCTACACAGGAACTGAATTCCAAAACAGAACAGGGTCTCAAATTTAGAAAACCAACTTATGCTTGCTTAAGGGGAAAGGTGAGTTGGGGTGCTGCATAAAACCAGAGATTGAAATGAGCACAGATAAAGTTCCTTAAGCCAAATATGGAATAGACAAGAGCTACTCCTTGCTCAACGAAATGGACTCAACACCCCATATTAAACGCCTAAGAATGTACCTGACTAGTAAGTATCTTAAAACCTATGGATTGCTATGTCTCCAAAAGAGAATCAAGCATGTGTACAGGGGCATAAACGCAGCAGTGATAGGATTGGAGAGGTTCGGTGAGCAAATGAAGACCCTTTGAAGTCATATTGCATGGTACCCATTCCACGGGTTTCAACTACCCAGGTTAAAGGTATTCTTCCTTCAGCTAAAACATGCATGTGAAACCTAGAGTATGATCAACCATGTGATCGGGAGACGTGTTCAAATATGTCTCAGTTTTCGTATCCTGGTACTCGGGTGCAACATTCCAGACGCTTTACTAACACTCTCCCGACTTGGAGAGTCAGTCCCTTTAACCTCCTGTTTGGCCCAGTTTGCAATTTCTGTGGAAGATGAACAGGAATAGCGAGAACCAATGAGAGACTAGCTGGAGGTGTCTGGACGGGCAAATCTAACTCTCATTTCCCACCAGGAAGAGGAATTAACCAAAGGTTCAGCGTGCCGTGCCGGAACCAGATTAGGGCCTGAAGCCATCCTGCGGTGTTGCGGCCAGGTCACAAGAAAGCGAGTTGAAGAAAGGAGCTCAGGGGCACTGTAATTCACAAACCTTCAGAGTTATAAATGACAGCTATCGTCCAAAAATATACTGAAGTAAGGCTGCCAAGAGGACTTGAAAGCGGGGCAGAATTGCAGGAAACCGATTTCAGGAGGTAGACTGGAATTGCATTGAAAGCATAGGAAAACAGGCAGAACGTCCACAATGATGCACTTGGCCAAAAAGGGCGTATGCATTTTTTCCTGAATATATTCAGGAAAAAATGCATATGCACTTTTTGGCCAACCAAGCAAGCTTGCAAAGGAAATCTGCACTACAATGAAGTCTCACTTCCCCCCGGTCAAAAGGGCCATCGGAAAAAAGTGTAAAATCCAGAAAGGCAGGACAGGCCATGGGGAACTGGGAGCCTTGTTATGCTGATGGGCGGGATGTAAATTGCCAACAGACACTCGGGAGAAGTGTATGGTGTTTCCTGAAACATCTAAAAAACAAAGCAACAGAGCCTAGGGCACTTCCACTTATGGTCCTATAGCTTAGGAAAATTAAAATAAAAAAGACACAGCCACCCCAAAGTTTGGGACGCCTCTGTTTACAAGAACCTCGTTTACATTACAAGTTCAACATCGCAGAAAGTGAAAAATGGATAAAGAAGTTGTGGTATTTACTTACAAAGCAATGTCACTCAGCAATGAAATCTATGTCATCTGGCCCGTAGCAGCACAATGAGTGGATTCAGGTATGATGATTCTAACTGAAATAAGTCACACAGAAAAGGAAACATCATAAGATATCAGTAATACACGGAATGTAAACTGGGCTACACAGGAACTGAATTCCAAAACAGAACAGGGTCTCAAATTTAGAAAACCAACTTATGATTGCTTAAGGGGAAAGGTGAGTTGGGGTGCTGCATAAAACCAGAGATTGAAATGAGCACAGATAAAGTTCCTTAAGCCAAATATGGAATAGACAAGAGCTACTCCTTGCTCAACGAAATGGACTCAACACCGCATATTAAACGCCTAAGAATGTACCTGACTAGTAAGTATCTTAAAACCTATGGATTGCTATGTCTCCGAAAGAGAATCAAGCATGTGTACAGGGACATAAACGCAGCAGTGATAGGATTGGAGAGGTTCGGTGAGCAAATGAAGACCCTTTGAAGTCATATTGCATGGTACCCATTCCACGGGTTTCAACTACCCAGGTTTAAGGTATTCTTCCTTCAGCTAAAACATGCATGTGGAACCTAGAGTATGATCAACCATGTGATCGGGAGACGTGTTCAAATATGTCTCAGTTTTCGTACCCTGGTACTCGGGTGCAACATTCCAGACGCTTTACTAACACTCTCCCGACTTGGAGAGTCAGTCCCTTTAACCTCCTGTTTGGCCCAGTTTGCAATTTCTGCGGAAGATGAACAGGAATAGCGAGAACCAATGAGAGACTAGCTGGAGGTGTCTGGACGGGCAAATTTAACTCTCATTTCCCGCCAGGAAGAGGAAATAACCAAAGGCTCAGCGTGCCGTGCCGGAACCAGATTAGGGCCTGAAGCCATCCTGTGATGTTGCGGCCAGCTCACAAGAAAAGGAGTTGAAGAAAGGAGCTCAGGGGCACTGTAATTCACAAACCTGCAGAGTTATAAATGACAGCTATCGTCCAAAAATATACTGAAGTAAGGCTGCCAAGAGGACTTGAAAGCGGGGCAGAATTGCAGGAAACCGATTTCAGGAGGTAGACTGGAATTGCATTGAAAGCATAGGAAAAGAGGCAGAACGTCCACAATGATGCACTTGGCCAAAAAGGGCGTATGCGTTTTTTCCTGAATATATTCAGGAAAAAACGCATACGCCCTTTTTGGCCAACCAAGCAAGCTTGCAAAGGAAATCTGCACTACAATGAAGTCTGACTTCCCACCCCCGACGGTCAAAAGGGCCATCTGAAAAAAGTGTAAAATCCAGAAAGGCAGGACAGGCCATGGAGAACTGGGAGCCTTGTTATGCTGATGGGCGGGATGTAACTTGCCAACAGACACTCGGGAGAAGTGTATGGTGTTTCCTGAAACATCTAAAAAACAAAGCAACAGAGCCTAGGGCACTTCCACTTATCGTCCTATAGCTTAGGGAAATTAAAATCAAAAAGACACAGCCACCCCAAAGTTTGGGACGCCTCTGTTTACAAGAACCTCATTTACAGTACAAGTTCAACATCGCAGAAAGTGAAAAATGGATAAAGAACTTGTGGTACTTACGTACAATGCAGTATCACTCAGCAATGAAATCTATGTCATCTGGCCCATAGCAGCATAATGAGTGGATTCAGGTACGATGATTCTAACTGAAATAAGTCACACAGAAAAAGAAACATCATAAGATATCACTAATACACGGAATGTAAACTTGGCTACACAGGAACTGAATTCCAAAACAGAACAGGGTCTCAAATTTAGAAAACCAACTTATGCTTGCTTAAGGGGAAAGGTGAGTTGGGGTGCTGCATAAAACCAGAGATTGAAATGAGCACAGATAAAGTTCCTTAAGCCAAATATGGAATAGACAAGAGCTACTCCTTGCTCAACGAAATGGACTCAACACCCCATATTAAACGCCTAAGAATGTACCTGACTAGTAAGTATCTTAAAACCTATGGATTGCTATGTCTCCAAAAGAGAATCAAGCGTGTGTACAGGGGCATAAACGCAGCAGTGATAGGATTGGAGAGGTTCGGTGAGCAAATGAAGACCCTTTGAAGTCATATTGCATGGTACCCATTCCACGGGTTTCAACTACCCAGGTTTAAGGTATTCTTCCTTCAGCTAAAACATGCATGTGGAACCCAGAGTATGATCAACCGTGTGAACGGGAGACGTGTTCAAATATGTCTCAGTATTCCTCCCCTGGTACTCGGGTGCAACATTCCAGACGCTTTACTAACACTCTCCCCACTTGGAGAGTCAGCGCCTTTAACCTCCTGTTTGGCCCAGTTTGCAATTTCTGCGGAAGATGAACAGGAATAGGGAGAACCAATGAGAGACTAGCTGGAGGTGTCTGGACGGGCAAATTTAACTCTCGTTTCCCACCAGGAAGAGGAATTAACCAAAGGCTCAGCGTGCTATGCCGGAACCACATTAGGGACTGAAGCCATCCTGCGGTGTTGCGGCCAGGTCACAAGAAAGCGAGTTGAAGAAAGGAGCTCAGGGGCACTGTAATTCACAAACCTGCAGAGTTATAAATGACAGCTATCGTCCAAAAATATACTGAAGTAAGGCTGCCAAGAGGACTTGAAAGCGGGGCAGAATTGCAGGAAACCGATTTCAGGAGGTAGACTGGAATTGCATTGAAAGCATAGGAAAAGAGGCAGAACGTCCACAATGATGCACTTGGCCAAAAAGGGCGTATGCGTTTTTTCCTGAATGTATTCAGGAAAAAACGCATACGCCCTTTTTGGCCAACCAAGCAAGCTTGCAAAGGAAATCTGCACTACAATGAAGTCTCACTTCCCCCCGGTCAAAAGGGCCATCGGAAAAAAGTGTAAAATCCAGAAAGGCAGGACAGGCCATGGAGAACTGGGAGCCTTGGTATGCTGATGGGCGGGATGTAAATTGCCAACAGACACTCAGGAGAAGTGTATGGTGTTTCCTGAAACATCTAAAAAACAAAGCAACAGAGCCTAGGGCACTTCCACTTATGGTCCTATAGCTTAGGGAAATTAAAATCAAAAAGACACAGCCACCCCAAAGTTTGGGACGCCTCTGTTTACAAGAACCTCATTTACAGTACAAGTTCAACATCGCAGAAAGTGAAAAATGGATAAAGAACTTGTGGTACTTACGTACAATGCAGTATCACTCAGCAATGAAATCTATGTCATCAGGCCCGAAGCAGCACAATGAGTGGATTCAGGTACGATGATTCTAACTGAAATAAGTCACACAGAAAAAGAAACATCATAAGATATCACTAATACACGGAATGTAAACTGGGCTACACAGGAACTGAATTCCAAAACAGAACAGGGTCTCAAATTTAGAAAACCAACTTATGCTTGCTTAAGGGGAAAGGTGAGTTGGGGTGCTGCATAAAACCAGAGATTGAAATGAGCACAGATAAAGTTCCTTAAGCCAAATATGGAATAGACAAGAGCTACTCCTTGCTCAACGAAATGGACTCAACACCCCATATTAAACGCCTAAGAATGTACCTGACTAGTAAGTATCTTAAAACCTATGGATTGCTATGTCTCCAAAAGAGAATCAAGCATGTGTACAGGGGCATAAACGCAGCAGTGATAGGATTGGAGAGGTTCGGTGAGCAAATGAAGACCCTTTGAAGTCATATTGCATGGTACCCATTCCACGGGTTTCAACTACCCAGGTTAAAGGTATTCTTCCTTCAGCTAAAACATGCATGTGGAACCTAGAGTATGATCAACCATGTGATCGGGAGACGTGTTCAAATATGTCTCAGTTTTCGTACCCTGGTACTCGGGTGCAACATTCCAGACGCTTTACTAACACTCTCCCGACTTGGAGAGTCAGTCCCTTTAACCTCCTGTTTGGCCCAGTTTGCAATTTCTGCGGAAGATGAACAGGAATAGCGAGAACCAATGAGAGACTAGCTGGAGGTGTCTGGACGGGCAAATTTAACTCTCATTTCCCGCCAGGAAGAGGAAATAACCAAAGGCTCAGCGTGCCGTGCCGGAACCAGATTAGGGCCTGAAGCCATCCTGTGATGTTGCGGCCAGCTCACAAGAAAAGGAGTTGAAGAAAGGAGCTCAGGGGCACTGTAATTCACAAACCTGCAGAGTTATAAATGACAGCTATCGTCCAAAAATATACTGAAGTAAGGCTGCCAAGAGGACTTGAAAGCGGGGCAGAATTGCAGGAAACCGATTTCAGGAGGTAGACTGGAATTGCATTGAAAGCATAGGAAAAGAGGCAGAACGTCCACAATGATGCACTTGGCCAAAAAGGGCGTATGCGTTTTTTCCTGAATATATTCAGGAAAAAACGCATACGCCCTTTTTGGCCAACCAAGCAAGCTTGCAAAGGAAATCTGCACTACAATGAAGTCTGACTTCCCACCCCCGACGGTCAAAAGGGCCATCTGAAAAAAGTGTAAAATCCAGAAAGGCAGGACAGGCCATGGAGAACTGGGAGCCTTGTTATGCTGATGGGCGGGATGTAACTTGCCAACAGACACTCGGGAGAAGTGTATGGTGTTTCCTGAAACATCTAAAAAACAAAGCAACAGAGCCTAGGGCACTTCCACTTATCGTCCTATAGCTTAGGGAAATTAAAATCAAAAAGACACAGCCACCCCAAAGTTTGGGACGCCTCTGTTTACAAGAACCTCATTTACAGTACAAGTTCAACATCGCAGAAAGTGAAAAATGGATAAAGAACTTGTGGTACTTACGTACAATGCAGTATCACTCAGCAATGAAATCTATGTCATCTGGCCCATAGCAGCATAATGAGTGGATTCAGGTACGATGATTCTAACTGAAATAAGTCACACAGAAAAAGAAACATCATAAGATATCACTAATACACGGAATGTAAACTTGGCTACACAGGAACTGAATTCCAAAACAGAACAGGGTCTCAAATTTAGAAAACCAACTTATGCTTGCTTAAGGGGAAAGGTGAGTTGGGGTGCTGCATAAAACCAGAGATTGAAATGAGCACAGATAAAGTTCCTTAAGCCAAATATGGAATAGACAAGAGCTACTCCTTGCTCAACGAAATGGACTCAACACCCCATATTAAACGCCTAAGAATGTACCTGACTAGTAAGTATCTTAAAACCTATGGATTGCTATGTCTCCAAAAGAGAATCAAGCGTGTGTACAGGGGCATAAACGCAGCAGTGATAGGATTGGAGAGGTTCGGTGAGCAAATGAAGACCCTTTGAAGTCATATTGCATGGTACCCATTCCACGGGTTTCAACTACCCAGGTTTAAGGTATTCTTCCTTCAGCTAAAACATGCATGTGGAACCCAGAGTATGATCAACCGTGTGAACGGGAGACGTGTTCAAATATGTCTCAGTATTCCTCCCCTGGTACTCGGGTGCAACATTCCAGACGCTTTACTAACACTCTCCCCACTTGGAGAGTCAGCGCCTTTAACCTCCTGTTTGGCCCAGTTTGCAATTTCTGCGGAAGATGAACAGGAATAGGGAGAACCAATGAGAGACTAGCTGGAGGTGTCTGGACGGGCAAATTTAACTCTCGTTTCCCACCAGGAAGAGGAATTAACCAAAGGCTCAGCGTGCTATGCCGGAACCAGATTAGGGACTGAAGCCATCCTGCGGTGTTGCGGCCAGGTCACAAGAAAGCGAGTTGAAGAAAGGAGCTCAGGGGCACTGTAATTCACAAACCTGCAGAGTTATAAATGACAGCTATCATACAAAAATATACTGAAGTAAGGCTGCCAAGAGGACTTGAAAGCGGGGCAGAATTGCAGGAAACCGATTTCAGGAGGTAGACTGGAATTGCATTGAAAGCATAGGAAAAGAGGCAGAACGTCCACAATGATGCACTTGGCCAAAAAGGGCGTATGCGTTTTTTCCTGAATATATTCAGGAAAAAACGCATACGCCCTTTTTGGCCAACCAAGCAAGCTTGCAAAGGAAATCTGCACTACAATGAAGTCTCACTTCCCCCCGGTCAAAAGGGCCATCTGCAAAAAGTGTAAAATCCAGAAAGGCAGGACAGGTCATGGAGAACTGGGAGCCTTGTTATGCTGATGGGCGGGATGTAAATTGCCAACAGACACTCGGGAGAAGTGTATGGTGTTTCCTGAAACATCTAAAAAACAAAGCAACAGAGCCTAGGGCACTTCCACTTATGGTCCTATAGCTTAGGGAAATTAAAATGAAAAAGACACAGCCACCCCAAAGTTTGGGACGCCTCTGTTTACAAGAACCTCGTTTACCGTACAAGTTCAATATCACAGAAAGTGAAAAATGGATAAAGAACTTGTGGTACTTACGTACAATGCAGTATCACTCAGCAATGAAATCTATGTCATCAGGCCCGTAGCAGCATAATGAGTGGATTCAGGTACGATGATTCTAACTGAAATAAGTCACACAGAAAAGGAAACATCATAAGATATCACTAATACACGGAATGTAAACTGGGCTACACAGGAACTGAATTCCAAAACAGAACAGGATCTCAAATTTAGAAAACCAACTTATGCTTGCTTAAGGGTAAAGGTGAGTTGGGGTGCTGCATAAAACCAGAGATTGAAATGAGCACAGATAAAGTTCCTTAAGCCAAATACGGAATAGACAAGAGCTACTCCTTGCTCAACGAAATGGACTCAACACCGCATATTAAACGCCTAAGAATGTACCTGACTCTTAAGTATCTTAAAACCTATGGATTGCTATGTCTCCGAAAGAGAATCAAGCATGTGTACAGGGGCATAAACGCAGCAGTGATAGGATTGGAGAGGTTCGGTGAGCAAATGAAGACCCTTTGAAGTCATATTGCATGGTACCCATTCCACGGGTTTCAACTCTCCAGGTTTAAGGGATTCTTCCTTCAGCTATAACATGCATGTGGAACCCAGAGTATGATCAACCGTGTGAACGGGAGACGTGTTCAAATATGTGTCAGTTTTCCTCCCCTGGTACTCGGGTGCAACATTCCAGACGCTTTACTAACACTCTCCCCACTTGGAGAGTCAGCGCCTTTAACCTCCTGTTTGGCCCAGTTTGCAATTTCTGCGGAAGATGAACAGGAATAGGGAGAACCAATGAGAGACTAGCTGGAGGTGTCTGGACGGGCAAATTTAACTCTCGTTTCCCACCAGGAAGAGGAATTAACCAAAGGCTCAGCGTGCCGTGCCGGAACCAGATTAGGGCCTGAAGCCATCCTGCGGTGTTGCGGCCAGGTCACAAGAAAGCGAGTTGAAGAAAGGAGCTCAGGGGCACTGTAATTCACAAACCTGCAGAGTTATAAATGACAGCTATCGTACAAAAATATACTGAAGTAAGGCTGCCAAGAGGACTTGAAAGCGGGGCAGAATTGCAGGAAACCGATTTCAGGAGGTAGACTGGAATTGCATTGAAAGCATAGGAAAAGAGGCAGAACGTCCACAATGATGCACTTGGCCAAAAAGGGCGTATGCGTTTTTTCCTGAATATATTCAGGAAAAAACGCATACGCCCTTTTTGGCCAACCAAGCAAGCTTGCAAAGGAAATCTGCACTACAATGAAGTCTTACTTCCCCCCAGTCAAAAGGGCCATCTGAAAAAAGTGTAAAATCCAGAAAGGCAGGACAGGCCATGGAGAACTGGGAGCCTTGTTATGCTGATGGGCGGGATGTAAATTGCCAACAGACACTCGGGAGAAGTGTATGGTGTTTCCTGAAACATCTAAAAAACAAAGCAACAGAGCCTAGGGCACTTCCACTTATGGTCCTATAGCTTAGGGAAATTAAAATGAAAAAGACACAGCCACCCCAAAGTTTGGGACGCCTCTGTTTACAAGAACCTCGTTTACCGTACAAGTTCAATATCACAGAAAGTGAAAAATGGATAAAGAACTTGTGGTACTTACGTACAATGCAGTATCACTCAGCAGTGAAATCTATGTCATCAGGCCCGTAGCAGCACAATGAGTGGATTCAGGTACAATGATTCTAACTGAAATAAGTCACACAGAAAAAGAAACATCATAAGATATCAGTAATACACGGAATGTAAACTTGGCTACACAGGAACTGAATTACAGAACAGAACAGGGTCTCAAATTTAGAAAACCAACTTATGCTTGTTTAAGGGTAAAGGTGAGTTGGGGTGCTGCATAAAACCAGAGATTGAAATGAGCACAGATAAAGTTCCTTAAGCCAAATATGGAATAGACAAGAGCTACTCCTTGCTCAACGAAATGGACTCAACACCGCATATTAAACGCCTAAGAATGTACCTGACTCTTAAGTATCTTAAAACCTATGGATTGCTATGTCTCCGAAAGAGAATCAAGCATGTGTACAGGGACATAAACGCAGCAGTGATAGGATTGGAGAGGTTCGGTGAGCAAATGAAGACCCTTTGAAGTCATATTGCATGGTACCCATTCCACGGGTTTCAACTACCCAGGTTTAAGGTATTCTTCCTTCAGCTAAAACATGCATGTGGAACCTAGAGTATGATCAACCATGTGATCGGGAGACGTGTTCAAATATGTCTCAGTTTTCGTACCTGGTACTCGGGTGCAATATTCCAGACGCTTTACTAACACTCTCCCGACTTGGAGAGTCAGTCCCTTTAACCTCCTGTTTGGCCCAGTTTGCAATTTCTGTGGAAGATGAACAGGAATAGCGAGAACCAATGAGAGACTAGCTGGAGGTGTCTGGACGGGCAAATTTAACTCTCATTTCCCGCCAGGAAGAGGAAATAACCAAAGGCTCAGAGTGCCGTGCCGGAACCAGATTAGGGCCTGAAGCCATCCTGTGGTGTTGCGGCCAGCTCACAAGAAAAGGAGTTGAAGAAAGGAGCTCAAGGGCACTGTAATTCAAAAACCTGCAGAGTTATAAATGACAGCTATCGTCCAAAAATATACTGAAGTAAGGCTGCCAAGAGGACTTGAAAGCGGGGCAGAATTGCAGGAAACCGATTTCAGGAGGTAGACTGGAATTGCATTGAAAGCATAGGAAAAGAGGCAGAACGTCCACAATGATGCACTTGGCCAAAAAGGGCGTATGCGTTTTTTCCTGAATATATTCAGGAAAAAACGTATACGCCCTTTTTGGCCAACCAAGCAAGCTTGCAAAGGAAATCTGCACTACAATGAAGTCTGACTTCCCACCCCCGCCGGTCAAAAGGGCCATCTGAAAAAAGTGTAAAATCCAGAAAGGCAGGACAGGCCATGGAGAACTGGGAGCCTTGTTATGCTGATGGGCGGGATGTAACTTGCCAACAGACACTCGGGAGAAGTGTATGGTGTTTCCTGAAACATCTAAAAAACAAAGCAACAGAGCCTAGGGCACTTCCACTTATCGTCCTATAGCTTAGGGAAATTAAAATCAAAAAGACACAGCCACCCCAAAGTTTGGGACGCCTCTGTTTACAAGAACCTCATTTACAGTACAAGTTCAACATCGCAGAAAGTGAAAAATGGATAAAGAACTTGTGGTACTTACGTACAATGCAGTATCACTCAGCAATGAAATCTATGTCATCTGGCCCATAGCAGCATAATGAGTGGATTCAGGTACGATGATTCTAACTGAAATAAGTCACACAGAAAAAGAAACATCATAAGATATCACTAATACACGGAATGTAAACTTGGCTACACAGGAACTGAATTCCAAAACAGAACAGGGTCTCAAATTTAGAAAACCAACTTATGCTTGCTTAAGGGGAAAGGTGAGTTGGGGTGCTGCATAAAACCAGAGATTGAAATGAGCACAGATAAAGTTCCTTAAGCCAAATATGGAATAGACAAGAGCTACTCCTTGCTCAACGAAATGGACTCAACACCCCATATTAAACGCCTAAGAATGTACCTGACTAGTAAGTATCTTAAAACCTATGGATTGCTATGTCTCCAAAAGAGAATCAAGCGTGTGTACAGGGGCATAAACGCAGCAGTGATAGGATTGGAGAGGTTCGGTGAGCAAATGAAGACCCTTTGAAGTCATATTGCATGGTACCCATTCCACGGGTTTCAACTACCCAGGTTTAAGGTATTCTTCCTTCAGCTAAAACATGCATGTGGAACCCAGAGTATGATCAACCGTGTGAACGGGAGACGTGTTCAAATATGTCTCAGTATTCCTCCCCTGGTACTCGGGTGCAACATTCCAGACGCTTTACTAACACTCTCCCCACTTGGAGAGTCAGCGCCTTTAACCTCCTGTTTGGCCCAGTTTGCAATTTCTGCGGAAGATGAACAGGAATAGGGAGAACCAATGAGAGACTAGCTGGAGGTGTCTGGACGGGCAAATTTAACTCTCGTTTCCCACCAGGAAGAGGAATTAACCAAAGACTCAGCGTGCTATGCCGGAACCAGATTAGGGACTGAAGCCATCCTGCGGTGTTGCGGCCAGGTCACAAGAAAGCGAGTTGAAGAAAGGAGCTCAGGGGCACTGTAATTCACAAACCTGCAGAGTTATAAATGACAGCTATCATACAAAAATATACTGAAGTAAGGCTGCCAAGAGGACTTGAAAGCGGGGCAGAATTGCAGGAAACCGATTTCAGGAGGTAGACTGGAATTGCATTGAAAGCATAGGAAAAGAGGCAGAACGTCCACAATGATGCACTTGGCCAAAAAGGGCGTATGCGTTTTTTCCTGAATATATTCAGGAAAAAACGCATACGCCCTTTTTGGCCAACCAAGCAAGCTTGCAAAGGAAATCTGCACTACAATGAAGTCTCACTTCCCCCCGGTCAAAAGGGCCATCTGCAAAAAGTGTAAAATCCAGAAAGGCAGGACAGGTCATGGAGAACTGGGAGCCTTGTTATGCTGATGGGCGGGATGTAAATTGCCAACAGACACTCGGGAGAAGTGTATGGTGTTTCCTGAAACATCTAAAAAACAAAGCAACAGAGCCTAGGGCACTTCCACTTATGGTCCTATAGCTTAGGGAAATTAAAATGAAAAAGACACAGCCACCCCAAAGTTTGGGACGCCTCTGTTTACAAGAACCTCGTTTACCGTACAAGTTCAATATCACAGAAAGTGAAAAATGGATAAAGAACTTGTGGTACTTACGTACAATGCAGTATCACTCAGCAATGAAATCTATGTCATCAGGCCCGTAGCAGCATAATGAGTGGATTCAGGTACGATGATTCTAACTGAAATAAGTCACACAGAAAAGGAAACATCATAAGATATCACTAATACACGGAATGTAAACTGGGCTACACAGGAACTGAATTCCAAAACAGAACAGGATCTCAAATTTAGAAAACCAACTTATGCTTGCTTAAGGGTAAAGGTGAGTTGGGGTGCTGCATAAAACCAGAGATTGAAATGAGCACAGATAAAGTTCCTTAAGCCAAATACGGAATAGACAAGAGCTACTCCTTGCTCAACGAAATGGACTCAACACCGCATATTAAACGCCTAAGAATGTACCTGACTCTTAAGTATCTTAAAACCTATGGATTGCTATGTCTCCGAAAGAGAATCAAGCATGTGTACAGGGGCATAAACGCAGCAGTGATAGGATTGGAGAGGTTCGGTGAGCAAATGAAGACCCTTTGAAGTCATATTGCATGGTACCCATTCCACGGGTTTCAACTACCCAGGTTTAAGGTATTCTTCCTTCAGCTATAACATGCATGTGGAACCCAGAGTATGATCAACCGTGTGAACGGGAGACGTGTTCAAATATGTCTCAGTTTTCCTCCCCTGGTACTCGGGTGCAACATTCCAGACGCTTTACTAACACTCTCCCGACTTGGAGAGTCAGCGCCTTTAACCTCCTGTTTGGCCCAGTTTGCAATTTCTGCGGAAGATGAACAGGAATAGGGAGAACCAATGAGAGACTAGCTGGAGGTGTCTGGACGGGCAAATTTAACTCTCGTTTCCCACCAGGAAGAGGAATTAACCAAAGGCTCAGCGTGCCGTGCCGGAACCAGATTAGGGCCTGAAGCCATCCTGCGGTGTTGCGGCCAGGTCACAAGAAAGCGAGTTGAAGAAAGGAGCTCAGGGGCACTGTAATTCACAAACCTGCAGAGTTATAAATGACAGCTATCGTACAAAAATATACTGAAGTAAGGCTGCCAAGAGGACTTGAAAGCGGGGCAGAATTGCAGGAAACCGATTTCAGGAGGTAGACTGGAATTGCATTGAAAGCATAGGAAAAGAGGCAGAACGTCCACAATGATGCACTTGGCCAAAAAGGGCGTATGCGTTTTTTCCTGAATATATTCAGGAAAAAACGCATACGCCCTTTTTGGCCAACCAAGCAAGCTTGCAAAGGAAATCTGCACTACAATGAAGTCTTACTTCCCCCCAGTCAAAAGGGCCATCTGAAAAAAGTGTAAAATCCAGAAAGGCAGGACAGGCCATGGAGAACGGGGAGCCTTGTTATGCTGATGGGCGGGATGTAAATTGCCAACAGACACTCGGGAGAAGTGTATGGTGTTTCCTGAAACATCTAAAAAACAAAGCAACAGAGCCTAGGGCACTTCCACTTATGGTCCTATAGCTTAGGGAAATTAAAATGAAAAAGACACAGCCACCCCAAAGTTTGGGACGCCTCTGTTTACAAGAACCTCGTTTACCGTACAAGTTCAATATCACAGAAAGTGAAAAATGGATAAAGAACTTGTGGTACTTACGTACAATGCAGTATCACTCAGCAGTGAAATCTATGTCATCAGGCCCGTAGCAGCACAATGAGTGGATTCAGGTACAATGATTCTAACTGAAATAAGTCACACAGAAAAAGAAACATCATAAGATATCAGTAATACACGGAATGTAAACTTGGCTACACAGGAACTGAATTACAGAACAGAACAGGGTCTCAAATTTAGAAAACCAACTTATGCTTGTTTAAGGGTAAAGGTGAGTTGGGGTGCTGCATAAAACCAGAGATTGAAATGAGCACAGATAAAGTTCCTTAAGCCAAATATGGAATAGACAAGAGCTACTCCTTGCTCAACGAAATGGACTCAACACCGCATATTAAACGCCTAAGAATGTACCTGACTCTTAAGTATCTTAAAACCTATGGATTGCTATGTCTCCGAAAGAGAATCAAGCATGTGTACAGGGACATAAACGCAGCAGTGATAGGATTGGAGAGGTTCGGTGAGCAAATGAAGACCCTTTGAAGTCATATTGCATGGTACCCATTCCACGGGTTTCAACTACCCAGGTTTAAGGTATTCTTCCTTCAGCTAAAACATGCATGTGGAACCTAGAGTATGATCAACCATGTGATCGGGAGACGTGTTCAAATATGTCTCAGTTTTCGTACCTGGTACTCGGGTGCAATATTCCACACGCTTTACTAACACTCTCCCGACTTGGAGAGTCAGTCCCTTTAACCTCCTGTTTGGCCCAGTTTGCAATTTCTGTGGAAGATGAACAGGAATAGCGAGAACCAATGAGAGACTAGCTGGAGGTGTCTGGACGGGCAAATTTAACTCTCATTTCCCGCCAGGAAGAGGAAATAACCAAAGGCTCAGAGTGCCGTGCCGGAACGAGATTAGGGCCTGAAGCCATCCTGTGGTGTTGCGGCCAGCTCACAAGAAAAGGAGTTGAAGAAAGGAGCTCAGGGGCACTGTAATTCAAAAACCTGCAGAGTTATAAATGACAGCTATCGTCCAAAAATATACTGAAGTAAGGCTGCCAAGAGGACTTGAAAGCGGGGCAGAATTGCAGGAAACCGATTTCAGGAGGTAGACTGGAATTGCATTGAAAGCATAGGAAAAGAGGCAGAACGTCCACAATGATGCACTTGGCCAAAAAGGGCGTATGCGTTTTTTCCTGAATATATTCAGGAAAAAACGTATACGCCCTTTTTGGCCAACCAAGCAAGCTTGCAAAGGAAATCTGCACTACAATGAAGTCTGACTTCCCACCCCCGCCGGTCAAAAGGGTCATCTGAAAAAAGTGTAAAATCCTGAAAGGCAGGACAGGCCATGGAGAACTGGGAGCCTTGTTATGCTGATGGGCGGGATGTAACTTGCCAACAGACACTCGGGAGAAGTGTATGGTGTTTCCTGAAACATCTAAAAAACAAAGCAACAGAGCCTAGGGCACTTCCACTTATCGTCCTATAGCTTAGGGAAATTAAAATCAAAAAGACACAGCCACCCCAAAGTTTGGGACGCCTCTGTTTACAAGAACCTCATTTACAGTACAAGTTCAACATCGCAGAAAGTGAAAAATGGATAAAGAACTTGTGGTACTTACGTACAATGCAGTATCACTCAGCAATGAAATCTATGTCATCTGGCCCATAGCAGCATAATGAGTGGATTCAGGTACGATGATTCTAACTGAAATAAGTCACACAGAAAAAGAAACATCATAAGATATCACTAATACACGGAATGTAAACTTGGCTACACAGGAACTGAATTCCAAAACAGAACAGGGTCTCAAATTTAGAAAACCAACTTATGCTTGCTTAAGGGGAAAGGTGAGTTGGGGTGCTGCATAAAACCAGAGATTGAAATGAGCACAGATAAAGTTCCTTAAGCCAAATATGGAATAGACAAGAGCTACTCCTTGCTCAACGAAATGGACTCAACACCCCATATTAAACGCCTAAGAATGTACCTGACTAGTAAGTATCTTAAAACCTATGGATTGCTATGTCTCCAAAAGAGAATCAAGCGTGTGTACAGGGGCATAAACGCAGCAGTGATAGGATTGGAGAGGTTCGGTGAGCAAATGAAGACCCTTTGAAGTCATATTGCATGGTACCCATTCCACGGGTTTCAACTACCCAGGTTTAAGGTATTCTTCCTTCAGCTAAAACATGCATGTGGAACCCAGAGTATGATCAACCGTGTGAACGGGAGACGTGTTCAAATATGTCTCAGTATTCCTCCCCTGGTACTCGGGTGCAACATTCCAGACGCTTTACTAACACTCTCCCCACTTGGAGAGTCAGCGCCTTTAACCTCCTGTTTGGCCCAGTTTGCAATTTCTGCGGAAGATGAACAGGAATAGGGAGAACCAATGAGAGACTAGCTGGAGGTGTCTGGACGGGCAAATTTAACTCTCGTTTCCCACCAGGAAGAGGAATTAACCAAAGGCTCAGCGTGCTATGCCGGAACCAGATTAGGGACTGAAGCCATCCTGCGGTGTTGCGGCCAGGTCACAAGAAAGCGAGTTGAAGAAAGGAGCTCAGGGGCACTGTAATTCACAAACCTGCAGAGTTATAAATGACAGCTATCATACAAAAATATACTGAAGTAAGGCTGCCAAGAGGACTTGAAAGCGGGGCAGAATTGCAGGAAACCGATTTCAGGAGGTAGACTGGAATTGCATTGAAAGCATAGGAAAAGAGGCAGAACGTCCACAATGATGCACTTGGCCAAAAAGGGCGTATGCGTTTTTTCCTGAATATATTCAGGAAAAAACGCATACGCCCTTTTTGGCCAACCAAGCAAGCTTGCAAAGGAAATCTGCACTACAATGAAGTCTCACTTCCCCCCGGTCAAAAGGGCCATCTGCAAAAAGTGTAAAATCCAGAAAGGCAGGACAGGTCATGGAGAACTGGGAGCCTTGTTATGCTGATGGGCGGGATGTAAATTGCCAACAGACACTCGGGAGAAGTGTATGGTGTTTCCTGAAACATCTAAAAAACAAAGCAACAGAGCCTAGGGCACTTCCACTTATGGTCCTATAGCTTAGGGAAATTAAAATGAAAAAGACACAGCCACCCCAAAGTTTGGGACGCCTCTGTTTACAAGAACCTCGTTTACCGTACAAGTTCAATATCACAGAAAGTGAAAAATGGATAAAGAACTTGTGGTACTTACGTACAATGCAGTATCACTCAGCAATGAAATCTATGTCATCAGGCCCGTAGCAGCATAATGAGTGGATTCAGGTACGATGATTCTAACTGAAATAAGTCACACAAAAAAGGAAACATCATAAGATATCACTAATACACGGAATGTAAACTGGGCTACACAGGAACTGAATTCCAAAACAGAACAGGATCTCAAATTTAGAAAACCAACTTATGCTTGCTTAAGGGGAAAGGTGAGTTGGGGTGCTGCATAAAACCAGAGATTGAAATGAGCACAGATAAAGTTCCTTAAGCCAAATACGGAATAGACAAGAGCTACTCCTTGCTCAACGAAATGGACTCAACACCACATATTAAACGCCTAAGAATGTACCTGACTCTTAAGTATCTTAAAACCTATGGATTGCTATGTCTCCGAAAGAGAATCAAGCATGTGTACAGGGGCATAAACGCAGCAGTGATAGGATTGGAGAGGTTCGGTGAGCAAATGAAGACCCTTTGAAGTCATATTGCATGGTACCCATTCCACGGGTTTCAACTACCCAGGTTTAAGGTATTCTTCCTTCAGCTATAACATGCATGTGGAACCCAGAGTATGATCAACCGTGTGAACGGGAGACGTGTTCAAATATGTCTCAGTTTTCCTCCCCTGGTACTCGGCTGCAACATTCCAGACGCTTTACTAACACTCTCCCCACTTGGAGAGTCAGCGCCTTTAACCTCCTGTTTGGCCCAGTTTGCAATTTCTGCGGAAGATGAACAGGAATAGGGAGAACCAATGAGAGACTAGCTGGAGGTGTCTGGACGGGCAAATTTAACTCTCGTTTCCCACCAGGAAGAGGAATTAACCAAAGGCTCAGCGTGCCGTGCCGGAACCAGATTAGGGCCTGAAGCAATCCTGCGCTGTTGCGGCCAGCTCACAAGAAAGCGAGTTGAAGAAAGGAGCTCAGGGGCACTGTAATTCACAAACCTGCAGAGTTATAAATGACAGCTATCGTACAAAAATATACTGAAGTAAGGCTGCCAAGAGGACTTGAAAGCGGGGCAGAATTGCAGGAAACCGATTTCAGGAGGTAGACTGGAATTGCATTGAAAGCATAGGAAAAGAGGCAGAACGTCCACAATGATGCACTTGGCCAAAAAGGGCGTATGCGTTTTTTCCTGAATATATTCAGGAAAAAACGCATACGCCCTTTTTGGCCAACCAAGCAAGCTTGCAAAGGAAATCTGCACTACAATGAAGTCTTACTTCCCCCCAGTCAAAAGGGCCATCTGAAAAAAGTGTAAAATCCAGAAAGGCAGGACAGGCCATGGAGAACTGGGAGCCTTGTTATGCTGATGGGCGGGATGTAAATTGCCAACAGACACTCGGGAGAAGTGTATGGTGTTTCCTGAAACATCTAAAAAACAAAGCAACAGAGCCTAGGGCACTTCCACTTATGGTCCTATAGCTTAGGGAAATTAAAATGAAAAAGACACAGCCACCCCAAAGTTTGGGACGCCTCTGTTTACAAGAACCTCGTTTACCGTACAAGTTCAATATCACAGAAAGTGAAAAATGGATAAAGAACTTGTGGTACTTACGTACAATGCAGTATCACTCAGCAGTGAAATCTATGTCATCAGGCCCGTAGCAGCACAATGAGTGGATTCAGGTACAATGATTCTAACTGAAATAAGTCACACAGAAAAAGAAACATCATAAGATATCAGTAATACACGGAATGTAAACTTGGCTACACAGGAACTGAATTACAGAACAGAACAGGGTCTCAAATTTAGAAAACCAACTTATGCTTGTTTAAGGGTAAAGGTGAGTTGGGGTGCTGCATAAAACCAGAGATTGAAATGAGCACAGATAAAGTTCCTTAAGCCAAATATGGAATAGACAAGAGCTACTCCTTGCTCAACGAAATGGACTCAACACCGCATATTAAACGCCTAAGAATGTACCTGACTCTTAAGTATCTTAAAACCTATGGATTGCTATGTCTCCGAAAGAGAATCAAGCATGTGTACAGGGACATAAACGCAGCAGTGATAGGATTGGAGAGGTTCGGTGAGCAAATGAAGACCCTTTGAAGTCATATTGCATGGTACCCATTCCACGGGTTTCAACTACCCAGGTTTAAGGTATTCTTCCTTCAGCTAAAACATGTATGTGGAACCTAGAGTATGATCAACCATGTGATCGGGAGACGTGTTCAAATATGTCTCAGTTTTCATACCCTGGTACTCGGGTGCAACATTCCAGACGCTTTACTAACACTCTCCCGACTTGGAGAGTCAGTCCCTTTAACCTCCTGTTTGGCCCAGTTTGCAATTTCTGTGGAAGATGAACAGGAATAGCGAGAACCAATGAGAGACTAGCTGGAGGTGTCTGGACGGGCAAATTTAACTCTCATTTCCCGCCAGGAAGAGGAAATAACCAAAGGCTCAGAGTGCCGTGCCGGAACCAGATTAGGGCCTGAAGCCATCCTGTGGTGTTGCGGCCAGCTCACAAGAAAAGGAGTTGAAGAAAGGAGCTCAGGGGCACTGTAATTCACAAACCTGCAGAGTTATAAATGACAGCTATCGTCCAAAAATATACTGAAGTAAGGCTGCCAAGAGGACTTGAAAGCGGGGCAGAATTGCAGGAAACCGATTTCAGGAGGTAGACTGGAATTGCATTGAAAGCATAGGAAAAGAGGCAGAACGTCCACAATGATGCACTTGGCCAAAAAGGGCGTATGCGTTTTTTCCTGAATATATTCAGGAAAAAACGTATACGCCCTTTTTGGCCAACCAAGCAAGCTTGCAAAGGAAATCTGCACTACAATGAAGTCTGACTTCCCACCCCCGCCGGTCAAAAGGGCCATCTGAAAAAAGTGTAAAATCCAGAAAGGCAGGACAGGCCATGGAGAACTGGGAGCCTTGTTATGCTGATGGGCGGGATGTAAATTGCCAACAGACACTCGGGAGAAGTGTATGGTGTTTCCTGAAACATCTAAAAAACAAAGCAACAGAGCCTAGGGCACTTCCACTTATGGTCCTATAGCTTAGGGAAATTAAAATCAAAAAGATACAGCCACCCCAATGTTTGGAACGCCTCTGTTTACAAGAACCTCGTTTACCGTACAAGTTCAATATCACAGAAAGTGAAAAATGGATAAAGAACTTGTGGTACTTACGTACAATGCAGTATCACTCAGCAGTGAAATCTATGTCATCAGGCCCGTAGCAGCACAATGAGTGGATTCAGGTACGATGATTCTAACTGAAATAAGTCACACAGAAAAAGAAACATCATAAGATATCACTAATACAAGGAATGTAAACTTGGCTACACAGGAACTGAATTACAGAACAGAACAGTGTCTCAAATTTAGAAAACCAACTTATGCTTGTTTAAGGGTAAAGGTGAGTTGGGGTGCTGCATAAAACCAGAGATTGAAATGAGCACAGATAAAGTTCCTTAAGCCAAATATGGAATAGACAAGAGCTACTCCTTGCTCAACGAAATGGACTCAACACCCCATATTAAACGCCTAAGAATGTACCTGACTAGTAAGTATCTTAAAACCTATGGATTGCTATGTCTCCAAAAGAGAATCAAGCATGTGTACAGGGACATAAACGCAGCAGTGATAGGATTGGAGAGGTTTGGTGAGCAAATGAAGACCCTGTGAAGTCATATTGCATGGTACCATTCTACGGGTTTTAACTACCCAGGTTTAAGGTATTCTGCCTTCAGCTAAAACATGCATGTGGAACCTAGAGTATGATCAACCATGTGATCGGGAGACGTGTTCAAATATGTCTCAGTT
Organism: Globicephala melas; assembly: GCF_963455315.2. Taxonomy (NCBI): domain Eukaryota; kingdom Metazoa; phylum Chordata; class Mammalia; order Artiodactyla; family Delphinidae; genus Globicephala; species Globicephala melas. Next base: position 1,075,178 of record NW_027207234.1, on the reverse strand, counting down.
TTCGTACCCTGGTACTCGGGTGCAACATTCCAGACGCTTTACTAACACTCTACCGACTTGGAGAGTCAGTCCCTTTAACCTCCTGTTTGGCCCAGTTTGCAATTTCTGCGGAAGATGAACAGGAATAGCGAGAACCAATGAGAGACTAGCTGGAGGTGTCTGGACGGGCAAATTTAACTCTCATTTCCCGCCAGGAAGAGGAAATAACCAAAGGCTCAGCGTGCCGTGCCGGAACCAGATTAGGGCCTGAAGCCATCCTGTGGTGTTGCGGCCAGCTCACAAGAAAAGGAGTTGAAGAAAGGAGCTCAGGGGCACTGTAATTCAAAAACCTGCAGAGTTATAAATGACAACTATCGTCCAAAAATATACTGAAGTAAGGCTGCCAAGAGGACTTGAAAGCGGGGCAGAATTGCAGAAAACCGATTTCAGGAGGTAGACTGGAATTGCATTGAAAGCATAGGAAAAGAGGCAGAACGTCCACAATGATGCACTTGGCCAAAAAGAGCGTATGCGTTTTTTCCTGAATATATTCAGGGGAAAACGCATACGCCCTTTTTGGCCAACCAAGCAAGCTTGCAAAGGAAATCTGCACTACAATGAACTCTGACTTCCTCCCCCCACCCCGGTCAAAAGGGCCATCTGAAAAAAGTGTAAAATCCAGAAAGGCAGGACAGGCCATGGAGAACTGGGAGCCTTGTTATGCTGATGGGCGGGATGTAACTTGCCAACAGACACTCGGGAGAAGTGTATGGTGTTTCCTGAAACATCTAAAAAACAAAGCAACAGAGCCTAGGGCACTTCCACTTATCGTCCTATAGCTTAGGGAAATTAAAATCAAAAAGACACAGCCACCCCAATGTTTGGGACGCCTCTGTTTACAAGAACCTCATTTACAGTACAAGTTCAACATCGCAGAAAGTGAAAAATGGATAAAGAACTTGTGGTACTTACGTACAATGCAGTATCACTCAGCAATGAAATCTATGTCATCTGGCCCATAGCAGCATAATGAGTGGATTCAGGTACGATGATTCTAACTGAAATAAGTCACACAGAAAAAGAAACATCATAAGATATCACTAATACACGGAATGTAAACTTGGCTACACAGGAACTGAATTCCAAAACAGAACAGGGTCTCAAATTTAGAAAACCAACTTATGCTTGCTTAAGGGGAAAGGTGAGTTGGGGTGCTGCATAAAACCAGAGATTGAAATGAGCACAGATAAAGTTCCTTAAGCCAAATATGGAATAGACAAGAGCTACTCCTTGCTCAACGAAATGGACTCAACACCTCATATTAAACGCCTAAGAATGTACCTGACTAGTAAGTATCTTAAAACCTATGGATTGCTATGTCTCCAAAAGAGAATCAAGCGTGTGTACAGGGGCATAAACGCAGCAGTGATAGGATTGGAGAGGTTCGGTGAGCAAATGAAGACCCTTTGAAGTCATATTGCATGGTACCCATTCCACGGGTTTCAACTACCCAGGTTTAAGGTATTCTTCCTTCAGCTAAAACATGCATGTGGAACCCAGAGTATGATCAACCGTGTGAACGGGAGACGTGTTCAAATATGTCTCAGTATTCCTCCCCTGGTACTCGGGTGCAACATTCCAGACGCTTTACTAACACTCTCCCCACTTGGAGAGTCAGCGCCTTTAACCTCCTGTTTGGCCCAGTTTGCAATTTCTGCGGAAGATGAACAGGAATAGGGAGAACCAATGAGAGACTAGCTGGAGGTGTCTGGACGGGCAAATTTAACTCTCGTTTCCCACCAGGAAGAGGAATTAACCAAAGGCTCAGCGTGCTATGCCGGAACCAGATTAGGGACTGAAGCCATCCTGCGGTGTTGCGGCCAGGTCACAAGAAAGCGAGTTGAAGAAAGGAGCTCAGGGGCACTGTAATTCACAAACCTGCAGAGTTATAAATGACAGCTATCATACAAAAATATACTGAAGTAAGGCTGCCAAGAGGACTTGAAAGCGGGGCAGAATTGCAGGAAACCGATTTCAGGAGGTAGACTGGAATTGCATTGAAAGCATAGGAAAAGAGGCAGAACGTCCACAATGATGCACTTGGCCAAAAAGGGCGTATGCGTTTTTTCCTGAATATATTCAGGAAAAAACGCATACGCCCTTTTTGGCCAACCAAGCAAGCTTGCAAAGGAAATCTGCACTACAATGAAGTCTCACTTCCCCCCGGTCAAAAGGGCCATCTGCAAAAAGTGTAAAATCCAGAAAGGCAGGACAGGTCATGGAGAACTGGGAGCCTTGTTATGCTGATGGGCGGGATGTAAATTGCCAACAGCCACTCGGGAGAAGTGTATGGTGTTTCCTGAAACATCTAAAAAACAAAGCAACAGAGCCTAGGGCACTTCCACTTATGGTCCTATAGCTTAGGGAAATTAAAATGAAAAAGACACAGCCACCCCAAAGTTTGGGACGCCTCTGTTTACAAGAACCTCGTTTACCGTACAAGTTCAATATCACAGAAAGTGAAAAATGGATAAAGAACTTGTGGTACTTACGTACAATGCAGTATCACTCAGCAATGAAATCTATGTCATCAGGCCCGTAGCAGCATAATGAGTGGATTCAGGTACGATGATTCTAACTGAAATAAGTCACACAGAAAAGGAAACATCATAAGATATCACTAATACACGGAATGTAAACTGGGCTACACAGGAACTGAATTCCAAAACAGAACAGGATCTCAAATTTAGAAAACCAACTTATGCTTGCTTAAGGGTAAAGGTGAGTTGGGGTGCTGCATAAAACCAGAGATTGAAATGAGCACAGATAAAGTTCCTTAAGCCAAATACGGAATAGACAAGAGCTACTCCTTGCTCAACGAAATGGACTCAACACCGCATATTAAACGCCTAAGAATGTACCTGACTCTTAAGTATCTTAAAACCTATGGATTGCTATGTCTCCGAAAGAGAATCAAGCATGTGTACAGGGGCATAAACGCAGCAGTGATAGGATTGGAGAGGTTCGGTGAGCAAATGAAGACCCTTTGAAGTCATATTGCATGGTACCCATTCCACGGGTTTCAACTACCCAGGTTTAAGGTATTCTTCCTTCAGCTATAACATGCATGTGGAACCCAGAGTATGATCAACCGTGTGAACGGGAGACGTGTTCAAATATGTCTCAGTTTTCCTCCCCTGGTACTCGGGTGCAACATTCCAGACGCTTTACTAACACTCTCCCCACTTGGAGAGTCAGCGCCTTTAACCTCCTGTTTGGCCCAGTTTGCAATTTCTGCGGAAGATGAACAGGAATAGGGAGAACCAATGAGAGACTAGCTGGAGGTGTCTGGACGGGCAAATTTAACTCTCATTTCCCGCCAGGAAGAGGAAATAACCAAAGGCTCAGAGTGCCGTGTCGGAACCAGATTAGGGCCTGAAGCCATCCTGTGGTGTTGCGGCCAGCTCACAAGAAAAGGAGTTGAAGAAAGGAGCTCAGGGGCACTGTAATTCAAAAACCTGCAGAGTTATAAATGACAGCTATCGTCCAAAAATATACTGAAGTAAGGCTGCCAAGAGGACTTGAAAGCGGGGCAGAATTGCAGGAAACCGATTTCAGGAGGTAGACTGGAATTGCATTGAAAGCATAGGAAAAGAGGCAGAACGTCCACAATGATGCACTTGGCCAAAAAGGGCGTATGCGTTTTTTCCTGAATATATTCAGGAAAAAACGTATACGCCCTTTTTGGCCAACCAAGCAAGCTTGCAAAGGAAATCTGCACTACAATGAAGTCTGACTTCCCACCCCCGCCGGTCAAAAGGGCCATCTGAAAAAAGTGTAAAATCCAGAAAGGCAGGACAGGCCATGGAGAACTGGGAGCCTTGTTATGCTGATGGGCGGGATGTAAATTGCCAACAGACACTCGGGAGAAGTGTATGGTGTTTCCTGAAACATCTAAAAAACAAAGCAACAGAGCCTAGGGCACTTCCACTTATGGTCCTATAGCTTAGGGAAATTAAAATCAAAAAGATACAGCCACCCCAATGTTTGGAACGCCTCTGTTTACAAGAACCTCGTTTACCGTACAAGTTCAATATCACAGAAAGTGAAAAATGGATAAAGAACTTGTGGTACTTACGTACAATGCAGTATCACTCAGCAGTGAAATCTATGTCATCAGGCCCGTAGCAGCACAATGAGTGGATTCAGGTACGATGATTCTAACTGAAATAAGTCACACAGAAAAAGAAACATCATAAGATATCACTAATACACGGAATGTAAACTTGGCTACACAGGAACTGAATTACAGAACAGAACAGGGTCTCAAATTTAGAAAACCAACTTATGCTTGTTTAAGGGTAAAGGTGAGTTGGGGTGCTGCATAAAACCAGAGATTGAAATGAGCACAGATAAAGTTCCTTAAGCCAAATATGGAATAGACAAGAGCTACTCCTTGCTCAACGAAATGGACTCAACACCCCATATTAAACGCCTAAGAATGTACCTGACTAGTAAGTATCTTAAAACCTATGGATTGCTATGTCTCCAAAAGAGAATCAAGCATGTGTACAGGGACATAAACGCAGCAGTGATAGGATTGGAGAGGTTTGGTGAGCAAATGAAGACCCTTTGAAGTCATATTGCATGGTACCATTCTACGGGTTTTAACTACCCAGGTTTAAGGTATTCTTCCTTCAGCTAAAACATGCATGTGGAACCCAGAGTATGATCAACCGTGTGAACGGGAGACGTGTTCAAATATGTCTCAGTATTCCTCCCCTGGTACTCGGGTGCAACATTCCAGACGCTTTACTAACACTCTCCCCACTTGGAGAGTCAGCGCCTTTAACCTCCTGTTTGGCCCAGTTTGCAATTTCTGCGGAAGATGAACAGGAATAGGGAGAACCAATGAGAGACTAGCTGGAGGTGTCTGGACGGGCAAATTTAACTCTCGTTTCCCACCAGGAAGAGGAATTAACCAAAGGCTCAGCGTGCTATGCCGGAACCAGATTAGGGCCTGAAGCCATCCTGCGGTGTTGCGGCCAGGTCACAAGAAAGCGAGTTGAAGAAAGGAGCTCAGGGGCACTGTAATTCACAAACCTGCAGAGTTATAAATGACAGCTATCGTACAAAAATATACTGAAGTAAGGCTGCCAAGAGGACTTGAAAGCGGGGCAGAATTGCAGGAAACCGATTTCAGGAGGTAGACTGGAATTGCATTGAAAGCATAGGAAAAGAGGCAGAACGTCCACAATGATGCACTTGGCCAAAAAGGGCGTATGCGTTTTTTCCTGAATATATTCAGGAAAAAACGCATACGCCCTTTTTGGCCAACCAAGCAAGCTTGCAAAGGAAATCTGCACTACAATGAAGTCTCACTTCCCCCCAGTCAAAAGGGCCATCTGAAAAAAGTGTAAAATCCAGAAAGGCAGGACAGGCCATGGAGAACTGGGAGCCTTGTTATGCTGATGGGCGGGATGTAAATTGCCAACAGACACTCGGGAGAAGTGTATGGTGTTTCCTGAAACATCTAAAAAACAAAGCAACAGAGCCTAGGGCACTTCCACTTATGGTCCTATAGCTTAGGGAAATTAAAATCAAAAAGATACAGCCACCCCAATGTTTGAAACGCCTCTGTTTACAAGAACCTCGTTTACCGTACAAGTTCAATATCACAGAAAGTGAAAAATGGATAAAGAACTTGTGGTACTTACGTACAATGCAGTATCACTCAGCAGTGAAATCTATGTCATCAGGCCCGTAGCAGCACAATGAGTGGATTCAGGTACGATGATTCTAACTGAAATAAGTCACACAGAAAAAGAAACATCATAAGATATCACTAATACACGGAATGTAAACTTGGCTACACAGGAACTGAATTACAGAACAGAACAGGGTCTCAAATTTAGAAAACCAACTTATGCTTGTTTAAGGGTAAAGGTGAGTTGGGGTGCTGCATAAAACCAGAGATTGAAATGAGCACAGATAAAGTTCCTTAAGCCAAATATGGAATAGACAAGAGCTACTCCTTGCTCAACGAAATGGACTCAACACCCCATATTAAACGCCTAAGAATGTACCTGACTAGTAAGTATCTTAAAACCTATGGATTGCTATGTCTCCGAAAGAGAATCAAGCATGTGTACAGGGACATAAACGCAGCAGTGATAGGATTGGAGAGGTTTGGTGAGCAAATGAAGACCCTTTGAAGTCATATTGCATGGTACCATTCTACGGGTTTTAACTACCCAGGTTTAAGGTATTCTTCCTTCAGCTAAAACATGCATGTGGAACCTAGAGTATGATCAACCATGTGATCGGGAGACGTGTTCAAATATGTCTCAGTTTTCGTACCCTGGTACTCGGGTGCAACATTCCAGACGCTTTACTAACACTCTCCCGACTTGGAGAGTCAGTCCCTTTAACCTCCTGTTTGGCCCAGTTTGCAATTTCTGCGGAAGATGAACAGGAATAGCGAGAACCAATGAGAGACTAGCTGGAGGTGTCTGGACGGGCAAATTTAACTCTCATTTCCCACCAGGAAGAGGAAATAACCAAAGGCTCAGCGTGCCGTGCCGGAACCAGATTAGGGCCTGAAGCCATCCTGTGGTGTTGCGGCCAGCTCACAAGAAAAGGAGTTGAAGAAAGGAGCTCAGGGGCACTGTAATTCAAAAACCTGCAGAGTTATAAATGACAACTATCGTCCAAAAATATACTGAAGTAAGGCTGCCAAGAGGACTTTAAAGCGGGGCAGAATTGCAGAAAACCGATTTCAGGAGGTAGACTGGAATTGCATTGAAAGCATAGGAAAAGAGGCAGAACGTCCACAATGATGCACTTGGCCAAAAAGTGCGTATGCGTTTTTTCCTGAATATATTCAGGGGAAAACGCATACGCCCTTTTTGGCCAACCAAGCAAGCTTGCAAAGGAAATCTGCACTACAATGAAGTCTGACTTCCTCCCCCCCCCCTCGGTCAAAAGGGCCATCTGAAAAAAGTGTAAAATCCAGAAAGGCAGGACAGGCCATGGAGAACTGGGAGCCTTGTTATGCTGATGGGCGGGATGTAACTTGCCAACAGACACTCGGGAGAAGTGTATGGTGTTTCCTGAAACATCTAAAAAACAAAGCAACAGAGCCTAGGGCACTTCCACTTATCGTCCTATAGCTTAGGGAAATTAAAATCAAAAAGACACAGCCACCCCAAAGTTTGGGACGCCTCTGTTTACAAGAACCTCATTTACAGTACAAGTTCAACATCGCAGAAAGTGAAAAATGGATAAAGAACTTGTGGTACTTACGTACAATGCAGTATCACTCAGCAATGAAATCTATGTCATCTGGCCCATAGCAGCATAATGAGTGGATTCAGGTACGATGATTCTAACTGAAATAAGTCACACAGAAAAAGAAACATCATAAGATATCACTAATACACGGAATGTAAACTTGGCTACACAGGAACTGAATTCCAAAACAGAACAGGGTCTCAAATTTAGAAAACCAACTTATGCTTGCTTAAGGGGAAAGGTGAGTTGGGGTGCTGCATAAAACCAGAGATTGAAATGAGCACAGATAAAGTTCCTTAAGCCAAATATGGAATAGACAAGAGCTACTCCTTGCTCAACGAAATGGACTCAACACCCCATATTAAACGCCTAAGAATGTACCTGACTAGTAAGTATCTTAAAACCTATGGATTGCTATGTCTCCAAAAGAGAATCAAGCGTGTGTACAGGGGCATAAACGCAGCAGTGATAGGATTGGACAGGTTCGGTGAGCAAATGAAGACCCTTTGAAGTCATATTGCATGGTACCCATTCCACGGGTTTCAACTACCCAGGTTTAAGGTATTCTTCCTTCAGCTAAAACATGCATGTGGAACCCAGAGTATGATCAACCGTGTGAACGGGAGACGTGTTCAAATATGTCTCAGTATTCCTCCCCTGGTACTCGGGTGCAACATTCCAGACGCTTTACTAACACTCTCCCCACTTGGAGAGTCAGCGCCTTTAACCTCCTGTTTGGCCCAGTTTGCAATTTCTGCGGAAGATGAACAGGAATAGGGAGAACCAATGAGAGACTAGCTGGAGGTGTCTGGACGGGCAAATTTAACTCTCGTTTCCCACCAGGAAGAGGAATTAACCAAAGGCTCAGCGTGCTATGCCGGAACCAGATTAGGGACTGAAGCCATCCTGCGGTGTTGCGGCCAGGTCACAAGAAAGCGAGTTGAAGAAAGGAGCTCAGGGGCACTGTAATTCACAAACCTGCAGAGTTATAAATGACAGCAATCATACAAAAATATACTGAAGTAAGGCTGCCAAGAGGACTTGAAAGCGGGGCAGAATTGCAGGAAACCGATTTCAGGAGGTAGACTGGAATTGCATTGAAAGCATAGGAAAAGAGGCAGAACGTCCACAATGATGCACTTGGCCAAAAAGGGCGTATGCGTTTTTTCCTGAATATATTCAGGAAAAAACGCATATGCCCTTTTTGGCCAACCAAGCAAGCTTGCAAAGGAAATCTGCACTACAATGAAGTCTCACTTCCCCCCGGTCAAAAGGGCCATCTGCAAAAAGTGTAAAATCCAGAAAGGCAGGACAGGTCATGGAGAACTGGGAGCCTTGTTATGCTGATGGGCGGGATGTAAATTGCCAACAGACACTCGGGAGAAGTGTATGGTGTTTCCTGAAACATCTAAAAAACAAAGCAACAGAGCCTAGGGCACTTCCACTTATGGTCCTATAGCTTAGGGAAATTAAAATGAAAAAGACACAGCCACCCCAAAGTTTGGGACGCCTCTGTTTACAAGAACCTCGTTTACCATACAAGTTCAATATCACAGAAAGTGAAAAATGGATAAAGAACTTGTGGTACTTACGTACAATGCAGTATCACTCAGCAATGAAATCTATGTCATCAGGCCCGTAGCAGCATAATGAGTGGATTCAGGTACGATGATTCTAACTGAAATAAGTCACACAGAAAAGGAAACATCATAAGATATCACTAATACACGGAATGTAAACTGGGCTACACAGGAACTGAATTCCAAAACAGAACAGGATCTCAAATTTAGAAAACCAACTTATGCTTGCTTAAGGGTAAAGGTGAGTTGGGGTGCTGCATAAAACCAGAGATTGAAATGAGCACAGATAAAGTTCCTTAAGCCAAATACGGAATAGACAAGAGCTACTCCTTGCTCAACGAAATGGACTCAACACCGCATATTAAACGCCTAAGAATGTACCTGACTCTTAAGTATCTTAAAACCTATGGATTGCTATGTCTCCGAAAGAGAATCAAGCATGTGTACAGGGACATAAACGCAGCAGTGATAGGATTGGAGAGGTTCGGTGAGCAAATGAAGACCCTTTGAAGTCATATTGCATGGTACCCATTCCACGGGTTTCAACTACCCAGGTTTAAGGTATTCTTCCTTCAGCTAAAACGTGCATGTGGAACCTAGAGTATGATCAACCATGTGATCGGGAGACGTGTTCAAATATGTCTCAGTTTTCGTACCCTGGTACTCGGGTGCAACATTCCAGACGCTTTACTAACACTCTCCCGACTTGGAGAGTCAGTCCCTTTAACCTCCTGTTTGGCCCAGTTTGCAATTTCTGTGGAAGATGAACAGGAATAGCGAGAACCAATGAGAGACTAGCTGGAGGTGTCTGGACGGGCAAATTTAACTCTCATTTCCCGCCAGGAAGAGGAAATAACCAAAGGCTCAGAGTGCCGTGCCGGAACCAGATTAGGGCCTGAAGCCATCCTGTGGTGTTGCGGCCAGCTCACAAGAAAAGGAGTTGAAGAAAGGAGCTCAGGGGCACTGTAATTCAAAAACCTGCAGAGTTATAAATGACAGCTATCGTCCAAAAATATACTGAAGTAAGGCTGCCAAGAGGACTTGAAAGCGGGGCAGAATTGCAGGAAACCGATTTCAGGAGGTAGACTGGAATTGCATTGAAAGCATAGGAAAAGAGGCAGAACGTCCACAATGATGCACTTGGCCAAAAAGGGCGTATGCGTTTTTTCCTGAATATATTCAGGAAAAAACGTATACGCCCTTTTTGGCCAACCAAGCAAGCTTGCAAAGGAAATCTGCACTACAATGAAGTCTGACTTCCCACCCCCGCCGGTCAAAAGGGCCATCTGAAAAAAGTGTAAAATCCAGAAAGGCAGGACAGGCCATGGAGAACTGGGAGCCTTGTTATGCTGATGGGCGGGATGTAAATTGCCAACAGACACTCGGGAGAAGTGTATGGTGTTTCCTGAAACATCTAAAAAACAAAGCAACAGAGCCTAGGGCACTTCCACTTATGGTCCTATAGCTTAGGGAAATTAAAATCAAAAAGATACAGCCACCCCAATGTTTGGAACGCCTCTGTTTACAAGAACCTCGTTTACCGTACAAGTTCAATATCACAGAAAGTGAAAAATGGATAAAGAACTTGTGGTACTTACGTACAATGCAGTATCACTCAGCAGTGAAATCTATGTCATCAGGCCCGTAGCAGCACAATGAGTGGATTCAGGTACGATGATTCTAACTGAAATAAGTCACACAGAAAAAGAAACATCATAAGATATCACTAATACACGGAATGTAAACTTGGCTACACAGGAACTGAATTACAGAACAGAACAGGGTCTCAAATTTAGAAAACCAACTTTTGCTTGTTTAAGGGTAAAGGTGAGTTGGGGTGCTGCATAAAACCAGAGATTGAAATGAGCACAGATAAAGTTCCTTAAGCCAAATATGGAATAGACAAGAGCTACTCCTTGCTCAACGAAATGGACTCAACACCCCATATTAAACGCCTAAGAATGTACCTGACTAGTAAGTATCTTAAAACCTATGGATTGCTATGTCTCCGAAAGAGAATCAAGCATGTGTACAGGGACATAAACGCAGCAGTGATAGGATTGGAGAGGTTTGGTGAGCAAATGAAGACCCTTTGAAGTCATATTGCATGGTACCATTCTACGGGTTTTAACTACCCAGGTTTAAGGTATTCTTCCTTCAGCTAAAACATGCATGTGGAACCTAGAGTATGATCAACCATGTGATCGGGAGACGTGTTCAAATATGTCTCAGTTTTCGTACCCTGGTACTCGGGTGCAACATTCCAGACGCTTTACTAACACTCTCCCGACTTGGAGAGTCAGTCCCTTTAACCTCCTGTTTGGCCCAGTTTGCAATTTCTGCGGAAGATGAACAGGAATAGCGAGAACCAATGAGAGACTAGCTGGAGGTGTCTGGACGGGCAAATTTAACTCTCATTTCCCACCAGGAAGAGGAAATAACCAAAGGCTCAGCGTGCCGTGCCGGAACCAGATTAGGGCCTGAAGCCATCCTGTGGTGTTGCGGCCAGCTCACAAGAAAAGGAGTTGAAGAAAGGAGCTCAGGGGCACTGTAATTCAAAAACCTGCAGAGTTATAAATGACAACTATCGTCCAAAAATATACTGAAGTAAGGCTGCCAAGAGGACTTGAAAGCGGGGCAGAATTGCAGAAAACCGATTTCAGGAGGTAGACTGGAATTGCATTGAAAGCATAGGAAAAGAGGCAGAACGTCCACAATGATGCACTTGGCCAAAAAGTGCGTATGCGTTTTTTCCTGAATATATTCAGGGGAAAACGCATACGCGCTTTTTGGCCAACCAAGCAAGCTTGCAAAGGAAATCTGCACTACAATGAAGTCTGACTTCCTCCCCCCCCCCTCGGTCAAAAGGGCCATCTGAAAAAAGTGTAAAATCCAGAAAGGCAGGACAGGCCATGGAGAACTGGGAGCCTTGTTATGCTGATGGGCGGGATGTAACTTGCCAACAGACACTCGGGAGAAGTGTATGGTGTTTCCTGAAACATCTAAAAAACAAAGCAACAGAGCCTAGGGCACTTCCACTTATCGTCCTATAGCTTAGGGAAATTAAAATCAAAAAGACACAGCCACCCCAAAGTTTGGGACGCCTCTGTTTACAAGAACCTCATTTACAGTACAAGTTCAACATCGCAGAAAGTGAAAAATGGATAAAGAACTTGTGGTACTTACGTACAATGCAGTATCACTCAGCAATGAAATCTATGTCATCTGGCCCATAGCAGCATAATGAGTGGATTCAGGTACGATGATTCTAACTGAAATAAGTCACACAGAAAAAGAAACATCATAAGATATCACTAATACACGGAATGTAAACTTGGCTACACAGGAACTGAATTCCAAAACAGAACAGGGTCTCAAATTTAGAAAACCAACTTATGCTTGCTTAAGGGGAAAGGTGAGTTGGGGTGCTGCATAAAACCAGAGATTGAAATGAGCACAGATAAAGTTCCTTAAGCCAAATATGGAATAGACAAGAGCTACTCCTTGCTCAACGAAATGGACTCAACACCCCATATTAAACGCCTAAGAATGTACCTGACTAGTAAGTATCTTAAAACCTATGGATTGCTATGTCTCCAAAAGAGAATCAAGCGTGTGTACAGGGGCATAAACGCAGCAGTGATAGGATTGGACAGGTTCGGTGAGCAAATGAAGACCCTTTGAAGTCATATTGCATGGTACCCATTCCACGGGTTTCAACTACCCAGGTTTAAGGTATTCTTCCTTCAGCTAAAACATGCATGTGGAACCCAGAGTATGATCAACCGTGTGAACGGGAGACGTGTTCAAATATGTCTCAGTATTCCTCCCCTGGTACTCGGGTGCAACATTCCAGACGCTTTACTAACACTCTCCCCACTTGGAGAGTCAGCGCCTTTAACCTCCTGTTTGGCCCAGTTTGCAATTTCTGCGGAAGATGAACAGGAATAGGGAGAACCAATGAGAGACTAGCTGGAGGTGTCTGGACGGGCAAATTTAACTCTCGTTTCCCACCAGGAAGAGGAATTAACCAAAGGCTCAGCGTGCTATGCCGGAACCAGATTAGGGACTGAAGCCATCCTGCGGTGTTGCGGCCAGGTCACAAGAAAGCGAGTTGAAGAAAGGAGCTCAGGGGCACTGTAATTCACAAACCTGCAGAGTTATAAATGACAGCAATCATACAAAAATATACTGAAGTAAGGCTGCCAAGAGGACTTGAAAGCGGGGCAGAATTGCAGGAAACCGATTTCAGGAGGTAGACTGGAATTGCATTGAAAGCATAGGAAAAGAGGCAGAACGTCCACAATGATGCACTTGGCCAAAAACGGCGTATGCGTTTTTTCCTGAATATATTCAGGAAAAAACGCATATGCCCTTTTTGGCCAACCAAGCAAGCTTGCAAAGGAAATCTGCACTACAATGAAGTCTCACTTCCCCCCGGTCAAAAGGGCCATCTGCAAAAAGTGTAAAATCCAGAAAGGCAGGACAGGTCATGGAGAACTGGGAGCCTTGTTATGCTGATGGGCGGGATGTAAATTGCCAACAGACACTCGGGAGAAGTGTATGGTGTTTCCTGAAACATCTAAAAAACAAAGCAACAGAGCCTAGGGCACTTCCACTTATGGTCCTATAGCTTAGGGAAATGAAAATCAAAAAGACACAGCCACCCCAAAGTTTGGGACGCCTCTGTTTACAAGAACCTCGTTTACCGTACAAGTTCAATATCACAGAAAGTGAAAAATGGATAAAGAACTTGTGGTACTTACGTACAATGCAGTATCACTCAGCAATGAAATCTATGTCATCAGGCCCGTAGCAGCATAATGAGTGGATTCAGGTACGATGATTCTAACTGAAATAAGTCACACAGAAAAGGAAACATCATAAGATATCACTAATACACGGAATGTAAACTGGGCTACACAGGAACTGAATTCCAAAACAGAACAGGATCTCAAATTTAGAAAACCAACTTATGCTTGCTTAAGGGTAAAGGTGAGTTGGGGTGCTGCATAAAACCAGAGATTGAAATGAGCACAGATAAAGTTCCTTAAGCCAAATACGGAATAGACAAGAGCTACTCCTTGCTCAACGAAATGGACTCAACACCCCATATTAAACGCCTAAGAATGTACCTGACTCTTAAGTATCTTAAAACCTATGGATTGCTATGTCTCCGAAAGAGAATCAAGCATGTGTACAGGGACATAAACGCAGCAGTGATAGGATTGGAGAGGTTCGGTGAGCAAATGAAGACCCTTTGAAGTCATATTGCATGGTACCCATTCCACGGGTTTCAACTACCCAGGTTTAAGGTATTCTTCCTTCAGCTAAAACGTGCATGTGGAACCTAGAGTATGATCAACCATGTGATCGGGAGACGTGTTCAAATATGTCTCAGTTTTCGTACCCTGGTACTCGGGTGCAACATTCCAGACGCTTTACTAACACTCTCCCGACTTGGAGAGTCAGTCCCTTTAACCTCCTGTTTGGCCCAGTTTGCAATTTCTGTGGAAGATGAACAGGAATAGCGAGAACCAATGAGAGACTAGCTGGAGGTGTCTGGACGGGCAAATTTAACTCTCATTTCCCGCCAGGAAGAGGAAATAACCAAAGGCTCAGAGTGCCGTGCCGGAACCAGATTAGGGCCTGAAGCCATCCTGTGGTGTTGCGGCCAGCTCACAAGAAAAGGAGTTGAAGAAAGGAGCTCAGGGGCACTGTAATTCAAAAACCTGCAGAGTTATAAATGACAGCTATCGTCCAAAAATATACTGAAGTAAGGCTGCCAAGAGGACTTGAAAGCGGGGCAGAATTGCAGGAAACCGATTTCAGGAGGTAGACTGGAATTGCATTGAAAGCATAGGAAAAGAGGCAGAACGTCCACAATGATGCACTTGGCCAAAAAGGGCGTATGCGTTTTTTCCTGAATATATTCAGGAAAAAACGTATACGCCCTTTTTGGCCAACCAAGCAAGCTTGCAAAGGAAATCTGCACTACAATGAAGTCTGACTTCCCACCCCCGCCGGTCAAAAGGGCCATCTGAAAAAAGTGTAAAATCCAGAAAGGCAGGACAGGCCATGGAGAACTGGGAGCCTTGTTATGCTGATGGGCGGGATGTAAATTGCCAACAGACACTCGGGAGAAGTGTATGGTGTTTCCTGAAACATCTAAAAAACAAAGCAACAGAGCCTAGGGCACTTCCACTTATGGTCCTATAGCTTAGGGAAATTAAAATCAAAAAGATACAGCCACCCCAATGTTTGGAACGCCTCTGTTTACAAGAACCTCGTTTACCGTACAAGTTCAACATCGCAGAAAGTGAAAAATGGATAAAGAACTTGTGGTACTTACGTACAATGCAGTATCACTCAGCAGTGAAATCTATGTCATCAGGCCCGTAGCAGCACAATGAGTGGATTCAGGTACGATGATTCTAACTGAAATAAGTCACACAGAAAAAGAAACATCATAAGATATCACTAATACACGGAATGTAAACTTGGCTACACAGGAACTGAATTACAGAACAGAACAGGGTCTCAAATTTAGAAAACCAACTTATGCTTGTTTAAGGGTAAAGGTGAGTTGGGGTGCTGCATAAAACCAGAGATTGAAATGAGCACAGATAAAGTTCCTTAAGCCAAATATGGAATAGACAAGAGCTACTCCTTGCTCAACGAAATGGACTCAACACCCCATATTAAACGCCTAAGAATGTACCTGACTAGTAAGTATCTTAAAACCTATGGATTGCTATGTCTCCAAAAGAGAATCAAGCATGTGTACAGGGACATAAACGCAGCAGTGATAGGATTGGAGAGGTTTGGTGAGCAAATGAAGACCCTTTGAAGTCATATTGCATGGTACCATTCTACGGGTTTTAACTACCCAGGTTTAAGGTATTCTTCCTTCAGCTAAAACATGCATGTGGAACCTAGAGTATGATCAACCATGTGATCGGGATACGTGTTCAAATATGTCTCAGTTTTCGTACCCTGGTACTCGGGTGCAACATTCCAGACGCTTTACTAACACTCTCCCGACTTGGAGAGTCAGTCCCTTTAACCTCCTGTTTGGCCCAGTTTGCAATTTCTGCGGAAGATGAACAGGAATAGCGAGAACCAATGAGAGACTAGCTGGAGGTGTCTGGACGGGCAAATTTAACTCTCATTTCCCGCCAGGAAGAGGAAATAACCAAAGGCTCAGCGTGCCGTGCCGGAACCAGATTAGGGCCTGAAGCCATCCTGTGGTGTTGCGGCCAGCTCACAAGAAAAGGAGTTGAAGAAAGGAGCTCAGGGGCACTGTAATTCAAAAACCTGCAGAGTTATAAATGACAACTATCGTCCAAAAATATACTGAAGTAAGGCTGCCAAGAGGACTTGAAAGCGGGGCAGAATTGCAGAAAACCGATTTCAGGAGGTAGACTGGAATTGCATTGAAAGCATAGGAAAAGAGGCAGAACGTCCACAATGATGCACTTGGCCAAAAAGGGCGTATGCGTTTTTTCCTGAATATATTCAGGGGAAAACGCATACGCGCTTTTTGGCCAACCAAGCAAGCTTGCAAAGGAAATCTGCACTACAATGAACTCTGACTTCCTCCCCCCCCCCCGGTCAAAAGGGCCATCTGAAAAAAGTGTAAAATCCAGAAAGGCAGGACAGGCCATGGAGAACTGGGAGCCTTGTTATGCTGATGGGCGGGATGTAACTTGCCAACAGACACTCGGGAGAAGTGTATGGTGTTTCCTGAAACATCTAAAAAACAAAGCAACAGAGCCTAGGGCACTTCCACTTATCGTCCTATAGCTTAGGGAAATTAAAATCAAAAAGACACAGCCACCCCAAATTTTGGGACGCCTCTGTTTACAAGAACCTCATTTACAGTACAAGTTCAACATCGCAGAAAGTGAAAAATGGATAAAGAACTTGTGGTACTTACGTACAATGCAGTATCACTCAGCAATGAAATCTATGTCATCTGGCCCATAGCAGCATAATGAGTGGATTCAGGTACGATGATTCTAACTGAAATAAGTCACACAGAAAAAGAAACATCATAAGATATCACTAATACACGGAATGTAAACTTGGCTACACAGGAACTGAATTCCAAAACAGAACAGGGTCTCAAATTTAGAAAACCAACTTATGCTTGCTTAAGGGGAAAGGTGAGTTGGGGTGCTGCATAAAACCAGAGATTGAAATGAGCACAGATAAAGTTCCTTAAGCCAAATATGGAATAGACAAGAGCTACTCCTTGCTCAACGAAATGGACTCAACACCCCATATTAAACGCCTAAGAATGTACCTGACTAGTAAGTATCTTAAAACCTATGGATTGCTATGTCTCCAAAAGAGAATCAAGCGTGTGTACAGGGGCATAAACGCAGCAGTGATAGGATTGGACAGGTTCGGTGAGCAAATGAAGACCCTTTGAAGTCATATTGCATGGTACCCATTCCACGGGTTTCAACTACCCAGGTTTAAGGTATTCTTCCTTCAGCTAAAACATGCATGTGGAACCCAGAGTATGATCAACCGTGTGAACGGGAGACGTGTTCAAATATGTCTCAGTATTCCTCCCCTGGTACTCGGGTGCAACATTCCAGACGCTTTACTAACACTCTCCCCACTTGGAGAGTCAGCGCCTTTAACCTCCTGTTTGGCCCAGTTTGCAATTTCTGCGGAAGATGAACAGGAATAGGGAGAACCAATGAGAGACTAGCTGGAGGTGTCTGGACGGGCAAATTTAACTCTCGTTTCCCACCAGGAAGAGGAATTAACCAAAGGCTCAGCGTGCTATGCCGGAACCAGATTAGGGACTGAAGCCATCCTGCGGTGTTGCGGCCAGGTCACAAGAAAGCGAGTTGAAGAAAGGAGCTCAGGGGCACTGTAATTCACAAACCTGCAGAGTTATAAATGACAGCTATCATACAAAAATATACTGAAGTAAGGCTGCCAAGAGGACTTGAAAGCGGGGCAGAATTGCAGGAAACCGATTTCAGGAGGTAGACTGGAATTGCATTGAAAGCATAGGAAAAGAGGCAGAACGTCCACAATGATGCACTTGGCCAAAAAGGGCGTATGCGTTTTTTCCTGAATATATTCAGGAAAAAACGCATATGCCCTTTTTGGCCAACCAAGCAAGCTTGCAAAGGAAATCTGCACTACAATGAAGTCTCACTTCCCGCCGGTCAAAAGGGCCATCTGCAAAAAGTGTAAAATCCAGAAAGGCAGGACAGGTCATGGAGAACTGGGAGCCTTGTTATGCTGATGGGCGGGATGTAAATTGCCAACAGACACTCGGGAGAAGTGTATGGTGTTTCCTGAAACATCTAAAAAACAAAGCAACAGAGCCTAGGGCACTTCCACTTATGGTCCTATAGCTTAGGGAAATTAAAATGAAAAAGACACAGCCACCCCAAAGTTTGGGACGCCTCTGTTTACAAGAACCTCGTTTACCGTACAAGTTCAATATCACAGAAAGTGAAAAATGGATAAAGAACTTGTGGTACTTACGTACAATGCAGTATCACTCAGCAATGAAATCTATGTCATCAGGCCCGTAGCAGCATAATGAGTGGATTCAGGTACGATGATTCTAACTGAAATAAGTCACACAGAAAAGGAAACATCATAAGATATCACTAATACACGGAATGTAAACTGGGCTACACAGGAACTGAATTCCAAAACAGAACAGGATCTCAAATTTAGAAAACCAACTTATGCTTGCTTAAGGGTAAAGGTGAGTTGGGGTGCTGCATAAAACCAGAGATTGAAATGAGCACAGATAAAGTTCCTTAAGCCAAATACGGAATAGACAAGAGCTACTCCTTGCTCAACGAAATGGACTCAACACCGCATATTAAACGCCTAAGAATGTACCTGACTCTTAAGTATCTTAAAACCTATGGATTGCTATGTCTCCGAAAGAGAATCAAGCATGTGTACAGGGACATAAACGCAGCAGTGATAGGATTGGAGAGGTTCGGTGAGCAAATGAAGACCCTTTGAAGTCATATTGCATGGTACCCATTCCACGGGTTTCAACTACCCAGGTTTAAGGTATTCTTCCTTCAGCTAAAACATGCATGTGGAACCTAGAGTATGATCAACCATGTGATCTGGAGACGTGTTCAAATATGTCTCAGTTTTCGTACCCTGGTACTCGGGTGCAACATTCCAGACGCTTTACTAACACTCTCCCGACTTGGAGAGTCAGTCCCTTTAACCTCCTGTTTGGCCCAGTTTGCAATTTCTGTGGAAGATGAACAGGAATAGCGAGAACCAATGAGAGACTAGCTGGAGGTGTCTGGACGGGCAAATTTAACTCTCATTTCCCGCCAGGAAGAGGAAATAACCAAAGGCTCAGAGTGCCGTGCCGGAACCAGATTAGGGCCTGAAGCCATCCTGTGGTGTTGCGGCCAGCTCACAAGAAAAGGAGTTGAAGAAAGGAGCTCAGGGGCACTGTAATTCAAAAACCTGCAGAGTTATAAATGACAGCTATCGTCCAAAAATATACTGAAGTAAGGCTGCCAAGAGGACTTGAAAGCGGGGCAGAATTGCAGGAAACCGATTTCAGGAGGTAGACTGGAATTGCATTGAAAGCATAGGAAAAGAGGCAGAACGTCCACAATGATGCACTTGGCCAAAAAGGGCGTATGCGTTTTTTCCTGAATATATTCAGGAAAAAACGTATACGCCCTTTTTGGCCAACCAAGCAAGCTTGCAAAGGAAATCTGCACTACAATGAAGTCTGACTTCCCACCCCCGCCGGTCAAAAGGGCCATCTGAAAAAAGTGTAAAATCCAGAAAGGCAGGACAGGCCATGGAGAACTGGGAGCCTTGTTATGCTGATGGGCGGGATGTAAATTGCCAACAGACACTCGGGAGAAGTGTATGGTGTTTCCTGAAACATCTAAAAAACAAAGCAACAGAGCCTAGGGCACTTCCACTTATGGTCCTATAGCTTAGGGAAATTAAAATCAAAAAGATACAGCCACCCCAATGTTTGGAACGCCTCTGTTTACAAGAACCTCGTTTACCGTACAAGTTCAACATCGCAGAAAGTGAAAAATGGATAAAGAACTTGTGGTACTTACGTACAATGCAGTATCACTCAGCAGTGAAATCTATGTCATCAGGCCCGTAGCAGCACAATGAGTGGATTCAGGTACGATGATTCTAACTGAAATAAGTCACACAGAAAAAGAAACATCATAAGATATCACTAATACACGGAATGTAAACTTGGCTACACAGGAACTGAATTACAGAACAGAACAGGGTCTCAAATTTAGAAAACCAACTTATGCTTGTTTAAGGGTAAAGGTGAGTTGGGGTGCTGCATAAAACCAGAGATTGAAATGAGCACAGATAAAGTTCCTTAAGCCAAATATGGAATAGACAAGAGCTACTCCTTGCTCAACGAAATGGACTCAACACCCCATATTAAACGCCTAAGAATGTACCTGACTAGTAAGTATCTTAAAACCTATGGATTGCTATGTCTCCAAAAGAGAATCAAGCATGTGTACAGGGACATAAACGCAGCAGTGATAGGATTGGAGAGGTTTGGTGAGCAAATGAAGACCCTTTGAAGTCATATTGCATGGTACCATTCTACGGGTTTTAACTACCCAGGTTTAAGGTATTCTTCCTTCAGCTAAAACATGCATGTGGAACCTAGAGTATGATCAACCATGTGATCGGGATACGTGTTCAAATATGTCTCAGTTTTCGTACCCTGGTACTCGGGTGCAACATTCCAGACGCTTTACTAACACTCTCCCGACTTGGAGAGTCAGTCCCTTTAACCTCCTGTTTGGCCCAGTTTGCAATTTCTGCGGAAGATGAACAGGAATAGCGAGAACCAATGAGAGACTAGCTGGAGGTGTCTGGACGGGCAAATTTAACTCTCATTTCCCGCCAGGAAGAGGAAATAACCAAAGGCTCAGCGTGCCGTGCCGGAACCAGATTAGGGCCTGAAGCCATCCTGTGGTGTTGCGGCCAGCTCACAAGAAAAGGAGTTGAAGAAAGGAGCTCAGGGGCACTGTAATTCAAAAACCTGCAGAGTTATAAATGACAACTATCGTCCAAAAATATACTGAAGTAAGGCTGCCAAGAGGACTTGAAAGCGGGGCAGAATTGCAGAAAACCGATTTCAGGAGGTAGACTGGAATTGCATTGAAAGCATAGGAAAAGAGGTAGAACGTCCACAATGATGCACTTGGCCAAAAAGGGCGTATGCGTTTTTTCCTGAATATATTCAGGGGAAAACGCATACGCCCTTTTTGGCCAACCAAGCAAGCTTGCAAAGGAAATCTGCACTACAATGAACTCTGACTTCCTCCCCCCCCCCCGGTCAAAAGGGCCATCTGAAAAAAGTGTCAAATCCAGAAAGGCAGGACAGGCCATGGAGAACTGGGAGCCTTGTTATGCTGATGGGCGGGATGTAACTTGCCAACAGACACTCGGGAGAAGTGTATGGTGTTTCCTGAAACATCTAAAAAACAAAGCAACAGAGCCTAGGGCACTTCCACTTATCGTCCTATAGCTTAGGGAAATTAAAATCAAAAAGACACAGCCACCCCAAAGTTTGGGACGCCTCTGTTTACAAGAACCTCATTTACAGTACAAGTTCAACATCGCAGAAAGTGAAAAATGGATAAAGAACTTGTGGTACTTACGTACAATGCAGTATCACTCAGCAATGAAATCTATGTCATCTGGCCCATAGCAGCATAATGAGTGGATTCAGGTACGATGATTCTAACTGAAATAAGTCACACAGAAAAAGAAACATCATAAGATATCACTAATACACGGAATGTAAACTTGGCTACACAGGAACTGAATTCCAAAACAGAACAGGGTCTCAAATTTAGAAAACCAACTTATGCTTGCTTAAGGGGAAAGGTGAGTTGGGGTGCTGCATAAAACCAGAGATTGAAATGAGCACAGATAAAGTTCCTTAAGCCAAATATGGAATAGACAAGAGCTACTCCTTGCTCAACGAAATGGACTCAACACCCCATATTAAACGCCTAAGAATGTACCTGACTAGTAAGTATCTTAAAACCTATGGATTGCTATGTCTCCAAAAGAGAATCAAGCGTGTGTACAGGGGCATAAACGCAGCAGTGATAGGATTGGACAGGTTCGGTGAGCAAATGAAGACCCTTTGAAGTCATATTGCATGGTACCCATTCCACGGGTTTCAACTACCCAGGTTTAAGGTATTCTTCCTTCAGCTAAAACATGCATGTGGAACCCAGAGTATGATCAACCGTGTGAACGGGAGACGTGTTCAAATATGTCTCAGTATTCCTCCCCTGGTACTCGGGTGCAACATTCCAGACGCTTTACTAACACTCTCCCCACTTGGAGAGTCAGCGCCTTTAACCTCCTGTTTGGCCCAGTTTGCAATTTCTGCGGAAGATGAACAGGAATAGGGAGAACCAATGAGAGACTAGCTGGAGGTGTCTGGACGGGCAAATTTAACTCTCGTTTCCCACCAGGAAGAGGAATTAACCAAAGGCTCAGCGTGCTGTGCCGGAACCAGATTAGGGACTGAAGCCATCCTGCAGTGTTGCGACCAGGTCACAAGAAAGCGAGTTGAAGAAAGGAGCTCAGGGGCACTGTAATTCACAAACCTGCAGAGTTATAAATGACAGCTATCATACAAAAATATACTGAAGTAAGGCTGCCAAGAGGACTTGAAAGCGGGGCAGAATTGCAGGAAACCGATTTCAGGAGGTAGACTGGAATTGCATTGAAAGCATAGGAAAAGAGGCAGAACGTCCACAATGATGCACTTGGCCAAAAAGGGCGTATGCGTTTTTTCCTGAATATATTCAGGAAAAAACGCATACGCCCTTTTTGGCCAACCAAGCAAGCTTGCAAAGGAAATCTGCACTACAATGAAGTCTCACTTCCCCCCGGTCAAAAGGGCCATCTGCAAAAAGTGTAAAATCCAGAAAGGCAGGACAGGTCATGGAGAACTGGGAGCCTTGTTATGCTGATGGGCGGGATGTAAATTGCCAACAGACACTCGGGAGAAGTGTATGGTGTTTCCTGAAACATCTAAAAAACAAAGCAACAGAGCCTAGGGCACTTCCACTTATGGTCCTATAGCTTAGGGAAATTAAAATGAAAAAGACACAGCCACCCCAAAGTTTGGGACGCCTCTGTTTACAAGAACCTCGTTTACCGTACAAGTTCAATATCACAGAAAGTGAAAAATGGATAAAGAACTTGTGGTACTTACGTACAATGCAGTATCACTCAGCAATGAAATCTATGTCATCAGGCCCGTAGCAGCATAATGAGTGGATTCAGGTACGATGATTCTAACTGAAATAAGTCACACAGAAAAGGAAACATCATAAGATATCACTAATACACGGAATGTAAACTGGGCTACACAGGAACTGAATTCCAAAACAGAACAGGATCTCAAATTTAGAAAACCAACTTATGCTTGCTTAAGGGTAAAGGTGAGTTGGGGTGCTGCATAAAACCAGAGATTGAAATGAGCACAGATAAAGTTCCTTAAGCCAAATACGGAATAGACAAGAGCTACTCCTTGCTCAACGAAATGGACTCAACACCGCATATTAAACGCCTAAGAATGTACCTGACTCTTAAGTATCTTAAAACCTATGGATTGCTATGTCTCCGAAAGAGAATCAAGCATGGGTACAGGGGCATAAACGCAGCAGTGATAGGATTGGAGAGGTTCGGTGAGCAAATGAAGACCCTTTGAAGTCATATTGCATGGTACCCATTCCACGGGTTTCAACTACCCAGGTTTAAGGTATTCTTCCTTCAGCTATAACATGCATGTGGAACCCAGAGTATGATCAACCGTGTGAACGGGAGACGTGTTCAAATATGTCTCAGTTTTCCTCCCCTGGTACTCGGGTGCAACATTCCAGACGCTTTACTAACACTCTCCCCACTTGGAGAGTCAGCGCCTTTAACCTCCTGTTTGGCCCAGTTTGCAATTTCTGCGGAAGATGAACAGGAATAGCGAGAACCAATGAGAGACTAGCTGGAGGTGTCTGGACGGGCAAATTTAACTCTCGTTTCCCACCAGGAAGAGGAATTAACCAAAGGCTCAGCGTGCCGTGCCGGAACCAGATTAGGGCCTGAAGCCATCCTGCGGTGTTGCGGCCAGGTCACAAGAAAGCGAGTTGAAGAAAGGAGCTCAGGGGCACTGTAATTCACAAACCTGCAGAGTTATAAATGACAGCTATCGTACAAAAATATACTGAAGTAAGGCTGCCAAGAGGACTTGAAAGCGGGGCAGAATTGCAGGAAACCGATTTCAGGAGGTAGACTGGAATTGCATTGAAAGCATAGGAAAAGAGGCAGAACGTCCACAATGATGCACTTGGCCAAAAAGGGCGTATGCGTTTTTTCCTGAATATATTCAGGAAAAAACGCATACGCCCTTTTTGGCCAACCAAGCAAGCTTGCAAAGGAAATCTGCACTACAATGAAGTCTTACTTCCCCCCAGTCAAAAGGGCCATCTGAAAAAAGTGTAAAATCCAGAAAGGCAGGACAGGCCATGGAGAACTGGGAGCCTTGTTATGCTGATGGGCGGGATGTAAATTGCCAACAGACACTCGGGAGAAGTGTATGGTGTTTCCTGAAACATCTAAAAAACAAAGCAACAGAGCCTAGGGCACTTCCACTTATGGTCCTATAGCTTAGGGAAATTAAAATGAAAAAGACACAGCCACCCCAAAGTTTGGGACGCTTCTGTTTACAAGAACCTCGTTTACCGTACAAGTTCAATATCACAGAAAGTGAAAAATGGATAAAGAACTTGTGGTACTTACGTACAATGCAGTATCACTCAGCAGTGAAATCTATGTCATCAGGCCCGTAGCAGCACAATGAGTGGATTCAGGTACAATGATTCTAACTGAAATAAGTCACACAGAAAAAGAAACATCATAAGATATCAGTAATACACGGAATGTAAACTTGGCTACACAGGAACTGAATTACAGAACAGAACAGGGTCTCAAATTTAGAAAACCAACTTACGCTTGTTTAAGGGTAAAGGTGAGTTGGGGTGCTGCATAAAACCAGAGATTGAAATGAGCACAGATAAAGTTCCTTAAGCCAAATATGGAATAGACAAGAGCTACTCCTTGCTCAACGAAATGGACTCAACACCGCATATTAAACGCCTAAGAATGTACCTGACTCTTAAGTATCTTAAAACCTATGGATTGCTATGTCTCCGAAAGAGAATCAAGCATGTGTACAGGGACATAAACGCAGCAGTGATAGGATTGGAGAGGTTCGGTGAGCAAATGAAGACCCTTTGAAGTCATATTGCATGGTACCCATTCCACGGGTTTCAACTACCCAGGTTTAAGGTATTCTTCCTTCAGCTAAAACATGCATGTGGAACCTAGAGTATGATCAACCATGTGATCGGGAGACGTGTTCAAATATGTCTCAGTTTTCGTACCCTGGTACTCGGGTGCAACATTCCAGACGCTTTACTAACACTCTCCCGACTTGGAGAGTCAGTCCCTTTAACCTCCTGTTTGGCCCAGTTTGCAATTTCTGTGGAAGATGAACAGGAATAGCGAGAACCAATGAGAGACTAGCTGGAGGTGTCTGGACGGGCAAATTTAAATCTCATTTCCCGCCAGGAAGAGGAAATAACCAAAGGCTCAGCGTGCCGTGCCGGAACCAGATTAGGGCCTGAAGCCATCCTGTGGTGTTGCGGCCAGCTCACAAGAAAAGGAGTTGAAGAAAGGAGCTCAGGGGCACTGTAATTCAAAAACCTGCAGAGTTATAAATGACAGCTATCGTCCAAAAATATACTGAAGTAAGGCTGCCAAGAGGACTTGAAAGCGGGGCAGAATTGCAGGAAACCGATTTCAGGAGGTAGACTGGAATTGCATTGAAAGCATAGGAAAAGAGGCAGAACGTCCACAATGATGCACTTGGCCAAAAAGGGCGTATGCGTTTTTTCCTATTCAGGAAAAAACGCATACGCCCTTTGTGGCCAACCAAGCAAGCTTGCAAAGGAAATCTGCACTACAATGAAGTCTCACTTCCCCCCGGTCAAAAGGGCCATCTGAAAAAAGTGTAAAATCCAGAAAGGCAGGACAGGCCATGGAGAACTGGGAGCCTTGTTATGCTGATGGGCGGGATGTAAATTGCCAACAGTCACTAGGCAGAAGTGTATGGTGTTTCCTGAAACATCTAAAAAACAAAGCAACAGAGCCTAGGGCACTTCCACTTATGGTCCTATAGCTTAAGGAAATTAAAATCAAAAAGACACAGCCACCCCAAAGTTTGGGACGGCTCTGTATACAAGAACCTCGTTTATGGTACAAGTTCAATATCGCAGAAAGTGAAAAATGGATGAAGAAATTTGGTACTTACGTACAATGCAATATCACTCAGCAATGACATCTATGTCATCAGGCCCGTAGCAGCATAATGAGTGCATTCAGGTATGATGATTCTAACTGAAATAAGTCACACAGAAAAAGAAACATCATAAGATATCACTAATACACGGAATGTAAACTTGGCTACACAGGAACTGGATTACAAAACAGAACAGGGTCTCAAATTTAGAAAACCAACTTATGCTTGCTTAAGGGGAAAGGTGAGTTGGGGTGCTGCATAAAACCAGAGATTGAAATGAGCACAGATAAAGTTCCTTAAGCCAAATATGGAATAGACAAGAGCTACTCCTTGCTCAACGAAATGGACTCAACACCCCATATTAAACGCCTAAGAATGTACCTGACTAGTAAGTATCTTAAAACCTATGGATTGCTATGTCTCCGAAAGAGAATCAAGCGTGTGTACAGGGGCATAAACGCAGCAGTGATAGGATTGGAGAGGTTCGGTGAGCAAATGAAGACCCTCTGAATTCATATTGCATGGTACCCATTCCACGGGTCTCAACTCTCCAGGTTTAAGGGATTCTTCCTTCAGCTAAAACATGCATGTGGAACCCAGAGTATGATCAACCGTGTGATCGGGAGACGTGTTCAAATATGTCTCCGTTCTCGTCCTCTGGTACTCGGGTGCAACATTCCAGACGCTTTACTAACACTCTCCCGACTTGGAGAGTCAGTGCCTTTAACCTCCTGTTTGGCCCAGTTTGCAATTTCTGCGGAAGATGAACAGGAATAGGGAGAACCAATGAGAGACTAGCTGGAGGTGTCTGGACGGGCAAATTTAACTCTCATTTCCCACCAGGAAGAGGAATTAACCAAAGGCTCAGCGTGCAGTGCCGGAACCAGATTAGGGCCTGAAGCAATCCTGCGGTGTTGCGGCCAGCTCACAAGAAATCGAGTTGAGGAAAGGAGCTCCGGGACACTGTAATTCACAAACCTGCAGAGTTATAAATGACAGCTATCGTCCAAAAATATACTGAAGTAAGGCTGCCAAGAGGACTTGAAAACAGGGCAGAATTGCAGGAAACCGATTTCAGGAGGTAGACTGGAATTGCATTGAAAGCATAGGAAAAGAGGCAGAACGTCCACAATGATGCACTTGGCAAAAAAGGGCGTATGCGTTTTTTCCTGAATATATTCAGGAAAAAACGCATACGCCCTTTATGGCCAACCAAGCAAGCTTGCAAAGGAAATCTGCACTACAATGAAGTCTCACTTCCCCCGGGTCAATAGGGCCATCTGAAAAAAGTGTAAAATCCAGAAAGGCAGGACAGGCCATGGAGAACTGGGAGCCTTGTTATGCTGATGGGCGGGATGTAAATTGCCAACAGCCACTCGGGAGAAGTGTATGTGTTTCCTGAAACATCTAAAAAACAAAGCAACAGAGCCTAGGGCACTTCCACTTATGGTCCTATAGCTTAGGGAAATGAAAATCAAAAAGACACAGCCACCCCAAAGTTTGGGACGGCTCTGTTTACAAAACCTCGTTTACGGTACAAGTTCAATATCGCAGAAAGTGAAAAATGGATGAAGAAGTTGTGGTACTTACGTACAATGCAATATCACTCAGCAATGACCTCTATGTCATCAGGCCCGTAGCAGCATAATGAGTCGATTCAGGTATGATGATTCTAACTGAAAGAAGTCACACAGAAAAAGAAACATCATAAGATATCACTAATACACGGAATGTAAACTTGGCTACACAGGAACTGGATTACAAAACAGAACAGGGTCTCAAATTTAGAAAACCAAATTATGCTTGCTTAAGGGGAAAGGTGAGTTGGGGTGCTGCATAAAACCAGAGATTGAAATGAGCACAGATAAAGTTCCTTAAGCCAAATATGGAATAGACAAGAGCTACTCCTTGCTCAACGAAATGGACTCAACACCCCATATTAAACGCCTAAGAATGTACCTGACTAGTAAGTATCTTAAAACCTATGGATTGCTATGTCTCCGAAAGAGAATCAAGCGTGTGTACAGGGGCATAAACGCAGCAGTGGTAGAATTGGAGAGGTTCGGTGAGCAAATGAAGAACCTTTGAAGTCATATTGCACGGTACCCATTCCACGGGTCTCAACTCTCCAGGTTTAAGGGATTCTTCCTTCAGCTAAAACATGCATGTGGAACCCAGAGTATGATCAACCGTGTGATCGGGAGACGTCTTCAAATATGTCTCCGTTCTCGTCCCCTGGTCCTCGGGTGCAACATTCCAGACGCTTTACTAACACTCTCCCGACTTGGAGAGTCAGTGCCTTTAACCTCCTGTTTGGCCCAGTTTGCAATTTCTGCGGAAGATGAACAGGAATAGGGAGAACCAATGAGAGACTAGCTGGAGGTGTCTGGACGGGCAAATTTAACTCTCATTTCCCACCAGGAAGAGGAATTAACCAAAGGCTCAGCGTGCCATGCCGGAACCAGATTAGGGCCTGAAGCAATCCTGCGGTGTTGCGGCCAGCTCACAAGGAAGCGAGTTGAAGGAAGGAGTTCAGGGGCACTGTAATTCACAAACCTGCAGAGTTATAAATGACAGCTATCGTCCAAAAATAGACTGAAGTAAGGCTGCCAAGAGGACTTGAAAGCGGGGCAGAATTGCAGGAAACCGATTTCAGGAGGTAGACTGGAATTGCATTTAAAGCATAGGAAAAGAGGCAGAACGTCCACAATGATGCACTTGGCCTAAAAGGGCGTATGCGTTTTTTCCTATTCAGGAAAAAACGCATACGCCCTTTTTGGCCAACCAAGCAAGCTTGCAAAGGAAATCTGCACTACAATGAAGTCTAACTTCCCCCCGGTCAAAAGGGCCATCTGAAAAAAGTGTAAAATCCAGAAAGGCAGGACAGGCCATAGAGAACTGGGAGCCTTGTTATGCTGATGGGCGGGATGTAAATTTCCAACAGTCACTCGGCAGAAGTGTATGGTGTTTCCTGAAACATCTAAAAAACAAAGCAACAGAGCCTAGGGCACTTCCACTTATGGTCCTATAGCTTAAGGAAATTAAAATCAAAAAGACACAGCCACCCCAAAGTTTGGGACGGCTCTGTATACAAGAACCTCGTTTATGGTACAAGTTCAATATCGCAGAAAGTTAAAAATGGATAAAGAAGTTGTGGTACTTACGTACAATGCAATATCACTCAGCAATGACATCTATGTCATCAGGCCCGTAGCAGCATAATGAGTGCATTCAGGTATGATGATTCTAACTGAAATAAGTCACGCAGAAAAAGAAACATCATAAGCTATCTCTAATACACGGAATGTAAACTTGGCTACACAGGAACTGGATTACAAAACAGAACAGGGTCTCAAATTTAGAAAACCAACTTATGCTTGCTTAAGGGGAAAGGTGAGTTGGGGTGCTGCATAAAACCAGAGATTGAAATGAGCACAGATAAAGTTCCTTAAGCCAAATATGGAATAGACAAGAGCTACTCCTTGCTCAACGAAATGGACTCAACACCCCATATTAAACACCTAAGAATGTACCTGACTAGTATGTATCTTAAAACCTATGGATTGCTATGTCTCCGAAAGAGAATCAAGCGTGTGTACAGGGGCATAAACGCAGCAGTGGTAGAATTGGAGAGGTTCGGTGAGCAAATGAAGACCCTTTGAAGTCATATTGCACGGTACCCATTCCACGGGTCTCAACTCTCCAGGTTTAAGGGATTCTTCCTTCAGCTAAATCATGCATGTGGAACCCAGAGTATGATCAACCATGTGATAGGGAGACGTGTTCAAATATGTCTCCGTTCTCGTCCCCTGGTACTCGGGTGCAACATTCCAGACGCTTTAATAACACTCTCCCGACTTGGAGAGTCAGTGCCTTTAACCTCCTGTTTGGCCCAGTTTGCAATTTCTGCGGAAGATGAACAGGAATAGGGAGAACCAATGAGAGACTAGCTGGAGGTGTCTGGACGGACAAATTTAACTCTCATTTCCCACCAGGAAGAGGAATTAACCAAAGGCTCAGCGTGCCGTGCCGGAACCAGATTAGGACCTGAAGCAATCCTGCGGTGTTGCGGCCAGCTCACAAGAAAGCAAGTTGAAGAAAGGAGCTCAGGGTCACTGTAATTCACAAACCTGCAGAGTTATAAATGACAGCTATCGTCCAAAAATATACTGAAGTAAGGCTGCCAAGAGGACTTGAAAGCGGGGCAGAATTGCAGGAAACCGATTTCAGGAGGTAGACTGGAATTGCATTGAAAGCATAGGAAAAGAGGCAGAACGTCCACAATGATGCACTTGGCCAAAAAGGGCGTATGCGTTTTTTCCTGAATATATTCAGAAAAAAACGCATACGCCCTTTTTGGCCAACCAAGCAAGCTTGCAAAGGAAATCTGCACTACAATGAAGTCTCACTTCCCCCCGGTCAAAAGGGCCATCTGAAAAAAGTGTAAAATCCAGAAAGGCAGGACAGGCCATGGAGAACTGGGAGCCTTGTTATGCTGATGGGCGGGATGTAAATTGCCAACAGCCACTCAGGAGAAGTGTATGTGTTTCCTGAAACATCTAAAAAACAAAGCAACAGAGCCTAGGGCACTTCCACTTATGGTCCTATAGCTTAGGGAAATGAAAATCAAAAAGACACAGGCACCCCAAAGTTTGGGACGGCTCTGTTTACAAGAACCTCGTTTACGGTACAAGTTCAATATCGCAGAAAGTGAAAAATGGATGAAGAAGTTGTGGTACTTACGTACAATGCAATATCACTCAGCACTGACATCTATGTCATCAGGCCCGTAGCAGCATAATGAGTGGATTCAGGTATGATGATTCTAACTGAAATAAGTCACACAGAAAAAGAAACATCATAAGATATCACTAATACACGGAATGTAAACTTGGCTACACAGGAACTGGATTACAAAACAGAACAGGGTCTCAAATTTAGAAAACCAAATTATGCTTGCTTAAGGGGAAAGGTGAGTTGGGGTGCTGCATAAAACCAGAGATTGAAATGAGCACAGATAAAGTACCTTAAGCCAAATATGGAATAGACAAGAGCTACTCCTTGCTCAACGAAATGGACTCAACACCCCATATTAAACGCCTAAGAATGTACCTGACTAGTAAGTATCTTAAAACCTATGGATTGCTATGTGTCCGAAAGAGAATCAACCGTGTGTACAGGGGCATAAACGCAGCAGTGGTAGAATTGGAGAGGTTCGGTGAGCAAATGAAGAACCTTTGAAGTCATATTGCACGGTACCCATTCCACGGGTCTCAACTCTCCAGCTTTAAGGGATTCTTCCTTCAGCTAAAACATGCATGTGGAACCCAGAGTATGATCAACCATGTGAACGGGAGACGTGTTCAAATATGTCTCCGTTCTCGTCCCCTGTTTCTCGGGTGCAACATTCCAGATGATTTACTAACACTCTCCCGACTTGGAGAGTCAGTGCCTTTAACCTCCTGTTTGGCCCAGTTTGCAATTTCTGCGGAAGATGAACAGGAATAGGGAGAACCAATGAGAGACTAGCTGGAGGTGCCTGGACGGGCAAATTTAACTCTCATTTCCCACCAGGAAGAGGAATTAACCAAAGGCTCAGCGTGCCGTGCCGGAACCAGATTAGGGCCTGAAGCAATCCTGCTTTGTTGCAGCCAGCTCACAAGAAAGCGAGTTGAAGAAAGGAGCTCAGGGGCACTGTAATTCACAGACCTGCAGAGTTATCAATGACACCTATCGTCCAAAAATATACTGAAGTAAGGCTGCCAGGAGGACTTGAAAGCGGGGCAGAATTGCAGGAACCCGATTTCAGGAGGTAGACTGGAATTGCATTGAAAGCATAGGAAAAGAGGCAGAACGTCCACAATGATGCACTTGGCCAAAAAGGGCGTATGTGTTTTTTCCTGAATATATTCAGGAAAAAACGCATACGCCCTTTTTGGCCAACCAAGCAAGCTTGCAAAGGAAATCTGCACTACAATGAAGTCTCACTTCCCCCCGGTCAAAAGGGCCATCTGAAAAAAGTGTAAAATCCAGAAAGGCAGGACAGGCCATGGAGAACTGGGAGCCTTGTTATGCTGATGGGCGGGATGTAAATTGCCAACAGCCACTCGGGAGAAGTGTATGGTGTTTCCTGAAACATCTAAAAAACAAAGCAACAGATCCTAGGGCACTTCCACTTATGGTCCTATAGCTTAGGGAAATGAAAATCAAAAAGACACAGCCACCCCAAAGTTTGGGACGGCTCTGTTTACAAGAACCTCGTTTACGGTACAAGTTCAATATCGCAGAAAGTGAAAAATGGATGAAGAAGTTGTGGTACTTACGTACAATGCAATATCACTCAGCAATGACATCTATGTCATCAGGCCCGTAGCAGCATAATGAGTGGATTCAGGTATGATGATTCTAACTGAAAGAAGTCACACAGAAAAAGAAACATCATAAGATATCACTAATACACGGAATGTAAACTTGGCTACACAGGAATTGGATTCCAAAACAGAACAGGGTCTCAAATTTAGAAAACCAACTTATGCTTGCTTAAGGGGAAAGGTGAGTTGGGGTGCTGCATAAAACCAGAGATTGAAATGAGCACAGATAAAGTTCCTTAAGAAAAATATGGAATAGACAAGAGCTACTCCTTGCTCAACGAAATGGACTCAACACCCCATATTAAACGCCTAAGAATGTACCTGACTAGTAAGTATCTTAAAACCTATGGATTGCTATGTCTCCGAAAGAGAATCAAGCGTGTGTACAGGGGCATAAACGCAGCAGTGATAGGATTGGAGAGGTTCGGTGAGCAAATGAAGACCCTTTGAAGTCATATTGCATGGTACCCATTCCACGGGTCTCAACTCTCCAGGTTTAAGGGATTCTTCCTTCAGCTAAAACATGCATGTGGAACCCAGAGTATGATCAACCGTGTGATCGGGAGAAGTCTTCAAATATGTCTCCGTTCTCGTCCCCTGGTACTCGGGTGCAACATTCCAGACGCTTTACTAACACTCTTCCGACTTGGAGAGTCAGTGCCTTTAACCTCCTGTTTGGCCCAGTTTGCAATTTCTGCGGAAGATGAACAGGAATAGGGAGAACCAATGAGAGACTAGCTGGAGGTGTCTGGACGGGCAAATTTAACTCTCATTTCCCACCAGGAAGAGGAATTAAACAAAGGCTCAGCATGCCGTGCCGGAACCAGTTTAGGGCCTGAAGCAATCCTGCGGTGTTGCGGCCAGCTCACAAGAAAGCGAGTTGAAGTAAGGAGCTCAGGGGCACTGTAATTCACAGACCTGCAGAGTTATAAATGACAGCTATCGTCCAAAAATATACTGAAGTAAGGCTGCCAGGAGGACTTGAAAGCGGGGCAGAATTGCAGGAAACCGATTTCAGGAGGTAGACTGGAATTGCATTGAAAGCATAGGAAAAGAGGCAGAACGTCCACAATGATGCACTTGGCCAAAAAGGGCGTATGCGTTTTTTCCTGAATATATTCAGGAAAAAACGCATACGCACTTTTTGGCCAACCAAGCAAGCTTGCAAAGGAAATCTGCACTACAATGAAGTCTCACTTCCCCCCGGTCAAAAGGGCCTTCTGAAAAAAGTGTAAAATCCGGAAAGGCAGGACAGGCCATGGAGAACTGGGAGCCTTGTTATGCTGATGGGCGGGATGTAAATTGCCAACAGCCACTCGGGAGAAGTGTATGGTGTTTCCTGAAACATCTAAAAAACAAAGCAACAGAGCCTAGGGCACTTCCACTTATGGTCCTATAGCTTAGGGAAATGAAAATCAAAAAGACACAGCCACCCCAAAGTTTGGGACGGCTCTGTTTACAAGAACCTCGTTTACGGTACAAGTTCAATATCGCAGAAAGTGAAAAATGGATGAAGAAGTTGTGGTACTTACGTACAATGCAATATCACTCAGCAATGACATCTATGTCATCAGGCCCGTAGCAGCATAATGAGTGGATTCAGGTATGATGATTCTAACTGAAAGAAGTCACACAGAAAAAGAAACATCATAAGATATCACTAATACACGGAATGTAAACTTGGCTACACAGGAACTGGATTCCAAAACAGAACAGGGTCTCAAATTTAGAAAACCAACTTATGCTTGCTTAAGGGGAAAGGTGAGTTGGGGTGCTGCATAAAACCAGAGATTGAAATGAGCACAGATAAAGTTCCTTAAGCCAAATATGGAATAGACAAGAGCTACTCCTTGCTCAACGAAATGGACTCAACACCCCATATTAAACACCTAAGAATGTACCTGACTAGTAAGTATCTTAAAACCTATGGATTGCTATGTCTCCGAAAGAGAATCAAGCGTGTGTACAGGGGCATAAACGCAGCAGTGATAGGATTGGAGAGGTTCGGTGAGCAAATGAAGACCCTTTGAAGTCATATTGCATGGTACCCATTCCACGGGTCTCAACTCTCCAGGTTTAAGGGATTCTTCCTTCAGCTAAAACATGCATGTGGAACCCAGAGTATGATCAACCGTGTGATCGGGAGAAGTCTTCAAATATGTCTCCGTTCTCGTCCCCTGGTACTCGGGTGCAACATTCCAGACGCTTTACTAACACTCTTCCGACTTGGAGAGTCAGTGCCTTTAACCTCCTGTTTGGCCCAGTTTGCAATTTCTGCGGAAGATGAACAGGAATAGGGAGAACCAATGAGAGACTAGCTGGAGGTGTCTGGACGGGCAAATTTAACTCTCATTTCCCACCAGGAAGAGGAATTAACCAAAGGCTCAGCGTGCCGTGCCGGAACCACATTAGGGCCTGAAGCAATCCTGCGGTGTTGCGGCCAGCTCACAAGAAAGCGAGTTGAAGAAAGGAGCTCAGGGGCACTGTAATTCACAAACCTGCAGAGTTATAAATGACAGCTATCGTCCAAAAATATACTGAAGTAAGGCTGCCAGGAGGACTTGAAAGCGGGGCCGAATTGCAGGAAACCGATTTCAGGAGGTAGACTGGAATTGCATTGAAAGCATAGGAAAAGAGGCAGAACGTCCACAATGATGCACTTGGCCAAAAAGGGCGTATGCGTTTTTTCCTGAATATATTCAGGAAAAAACGCATACGCCCTTTTTGGCCAACCAAGCAAGCTTGCAAAGGAAATCTGCACTACAATGAAGTCTCACTTCCCCCCGGTCAAAAGGGCCATCTGAAAAAAGTGTAAAATCCAGAAAGGCAGGACAGGCCATGGAGAACTGGGAGCCTTGTTATGCTGATGGGCGGGATGTAAATTGCCAACAGCCACTCGGGAGAAGTGTATGGTGTTTCCTGAAACATCTAAAAAACAAAGCAACAGAGCCTAGGGCACTTCCACTTATGGTCCTATAGCTTAGGGAAATGAAAATCAAAAAGACACAGCCACCCCAAAGTTTGGGACGGCTCTGTTTACAAGAACCTCGTTTACAGTACAAGTTCAATATCGCAGAAAGTGAAAAATGGATGAAGAAGTTGTGGTACTTACGTACAATGCAATATCACTCAGCAATGACATCTATGTCATCAGGCCCGTAGCAGCATAATGAGTGGATTCAGGTATGATGATTCTAACTGAAAGAAGTCACACAGAAAAAGAAACATCATAAGATATCACTAATACACGGAATGTAAACTTGGCTACACAGGAACTGGATTACCAAACAGAACAGGGTCTCAAATTTAGAAAACCAACTTATGCTTGCTTAAGGGGAAAGGTGAGTTGGGGTGCTGCATAAAACCAGAGATTGAAATGAGCACAGATAAAGTTCCTTAAGCCAAATATGGAATAGACAAGAGCTACTCCTTGCTCAACGAAATGGACTCAACACCCCATATTAAACGCCTAAGAATGTACCTGACTAGTAAGTATCTTAAAACCTATGGATTGCTATGTCTCCGAAAGAGAATCAAGCGTGTGTACAGGGGCATAAACGCAGCAGTGATAGGATTGGAGAGGTTCGGTGAGCAAATGAAGACCCTTTGAAGTCATATTGCATGGTACCCATTCCACGGGTCTCAACTCTCCAGGTTTAAGGGATTCTTCCTTCAGCTAAAACATGCATGTGGAACCCAGAGTATGATCAACCGTGTGATCGGGAGACGTGTTCAAATATGTCTCCGTTCTCGTCCCCTGGTACTCGGGTGCAACATTCCAGACGCTTTACTAACACTCTCCCGACTTGGAGAGTCAGTGCCTTTAACCTCCTGTTTGGCCCAGTTTGCAATTTCTGCGGAAGATGAACAGGAATAGGGAGAACCAATGAGAGACTAGCTGGAGGTGTCTGGACGGGCAAATTTAAATCTCATTTCCCACCAGGAAGAGGAATTAACCAAAGGCTCAGCGTGCCGTGCCGGAACCAGATTAGGGCCTGAAGCATTCCTGCGGTGTTGCAGCCAGCTCACAAGAAAGCGAGTTGAAGAAAGGAGCTCAGGGGCACTGTAATTCACAAACCTGCAGAGTTATAAATGACAGCTATCGTCCAAAAATATACTGAAGTAAGTCTGCCAAGAGGACTTGAAAGCGGGGCAGAATTGCAGGAAACCGATTTCAGGAGGTAGACTGGAATTGCATTGAAAGCATAGGAAAAGAGGCAGAACGTCCACAATGATGCACTTGGCCAAAAAGGGCGTATGCGTTTTTTCCTGAATATATTCAGGAAAAAACGCATACGCCCTTTTTGGCCAACCAAGCAAGCTTGCAAAGGAAATCTGCACTACAATGAAGTCTCACTTCCCCCCGGTCAAAAGGGCCATCTGAAAAAAGTGTAAAATCCAGAAAGGCAGGACAGGCCATGGAGAACTGGGAGCCTTGTTATGCTGATGGGCGGGTTGTAAATTGCCAACAGCCACTTGGGAGAAGTGTATGGTGTTTCCTGAAACATCTAAAAAGCAAAGCAACAGAGCCTAGGGCACTTCCACTTATGGTCCTATAGCTTAGGGAAATGAAAATCAAAAAGACACAGCCGCCCCAAAGTTTGGGACGGCTCTGTTTACAAGAACCTCGTTTACGGTACAAGTTCAATATCGCAGAAAGTGAAAAATGGATGAAGAAGCTGTGGTACTTACGTACAATGCAATATCACTCAGCAATGACATCTATGTCATCAGGCCCGTAGCAGCATAATGAGTGGATTCAGGTATGATGATTCTAACTGAAAGAAGTCACACAGAAAAAGAAACATCATAAGGTATCACTAATACACGGAATGTAAACTTGGCTACACAGGAACTGGATTCCAAAACAGAACAGGGTCTCAAATTGAGAAAACCAACTTATGCTTGCTTAAGGGGAAAGGTGAGTTGGGGTGCTGCATAAAACCAGAGATTGAAATGAGCACAGATAAAGTTCCTTAAGAAAAATATGGAATAGACAAGAGCTACTCCTTGCTCAACGAAATGGACTCAACACCCCATATTAAACGCCTAAGAATGTACCTGACTAGTAAGTATCTTAAAACCTATGGATTGCTATGTCTCCGAAAGAGAATCAAGTGTGTGTACAGGGGCATAAACGCAGCAGTGATAGGATTGGAGAGGTTCGGTGAGCAAATGAAGACCCTTTGAAGTCATATTGCATGGTACCCATTCCACGGGTCTCAACTCTCCAGGTTTAAGGGATTCTTCCTTCAGCTAAAACATGCATGTGGAACCCAGAGTATGATCAACCGTGTGATCGGGAGACGTGTTCAAATATGTCTCCGTTCTCGTCCCCTGGTACTCGGGTGCAACATTCCAGACGCTTTACTAACACTCTCCCGACTTGGAGAGTCAGTGCCTTTAACCTCCTGTTTGGCCCAGTTTGCAATTTCTGCGGAAGATGAACAGGAATAGGGAGAACCAATGAGAGACTAGCTGGAGGTGTCTGGACGGGCAAATTTAACTCTCATTTCCCACCAGGAAGAGGAATTAACCAAAGGCTCAGCGTGCCGTGCCGGAACCAGATTAGGGCCTGAAGCATTCCTGCGGTGTTGCGGCCAGCTCACAAGAAAGCGAGTTGAAGAAAGGAGCTCAGGGGCACTGTAATTCACAAACCTGCAGAGTTATAAATGACAGCTATCGTCC
This sequence comes from Globicephala melas, assembly GCF_963455315.2. Lineage (NCBI taxonomy): Eukaryota > Metazoa > Chordata > Mammalia > Artiodactyla > Delphinidae > Globicephala > Globicephala melas. The sequence goes on along the minus strand of NW_027207234.1, from coordinate 1,036,854 downwards.
AAAAATATACTGAAGTAAGGCTGCCAAGAGGACTTGAAAGCAGGGCAGAATTGCAGGAAACCGATTTCAGGAGGTAGACTGGAATTGCATTGAAAGCATAGGAAAAGAGGCAGAACGTCCACAATGATGCACTTGGCCAAAAAGGGCGTATGCGTTTTTTCCTGAATATATTCAGGAAAAAACGCATACGCCCTTTTTGGCCAACCAAGCAAGCTTGCAAAGGAAATCTGCACTACAATGAAGTCTCACTTCCCCCCGGTCAAAAGAGCCATCTGATAAAAGTGTAAAATCCAGAAAGGCAGGACAGGCCATGGAGAACTGGGAGCCTTGTTATGCTGATGGGCGGGATGTAAATTGCCAACAGCCACTCGGGAGAAGTGTATGGTGTTTCCTGAAACATCTAAAAAGCAAAGCAACAGAGCCTAGGGCACTTCCACATATGGTCCTATAGCTTAGGGAAATGAAAATCAAAAAGACACAGCCGCCCCAAATTTTGGGACGGCTCTGTTTACAAGAACCTCGTTTACGGTACAAGTTCAATATCGCAGAAACTGAAAAATGGATGAAGAAGTTGTGGTACTTACGTACAATGCAATATCACTCAGCAATGACATCTATGTCATCAGGCCCGTAGCAGCATAATGAGTGGATTCAGGTATGATGATTCTAACTGAAAGAAGTCACACAGAAAAAGAAACATCATAAGATATCACTAATACACGGAATGTAAACTTGGCTACACAGGAACTGGATTACAAAACAGAACAGGGTCTCAAATTTAGAAAACCAACTTATGCTTGCTTAAGGTGAAAGGTGAGTTGGGGTGCTGCATAAAACCAGAGATTGAAATGAGCACAGATAAAGTTCCTTAAGCCAAATATGGAATAGACAAGAGCTACTCCTTGCTCAACGAAATGGACTCAACACCCCATATTAAACGCCTAAGAATGTACCTGACTAGTAAGTATCTTAAAACCTATGGATTGCTATGTCTCCGAAAGAGAATCAAGCGTGTGTACAGGGGCATAAACGCAGCAGTGATAGGATTGGAGAGGTTCGGTGAGCAAATGAAGACCCTTTGAAGTCATATTGCATGGTACCCATTCCACGGGTCTCAACTCTCCAGGTTTAAGGGATTCTTCCTTCAGCTAAAACATGCATGTGGAACCCAGAGTATGATCAACCGTGTGATCGGGAGACGTGTTCAAATATGTCTCCGTTCTCGTCCCCTGGTACTCGGGTGCAACATTCCAGACGCTTTACTAACACTCTCCCGACTTGGAGAGTCAGTGCCTTTAACCTCCTGTTTGGCCCAGTTTGCAATTTCTGCGGAAGATGAACAGGAATAGGGAGAACCAATGAGAGACTAGCTGGAGGTGTCTGGACGGGCAAATTTAACTCTCATTTCCCACCAGGAAGAGGAATTAACCAAAGGCTCAGCGTGCCGTGCCGGAACCACATTAGGGCCTGAAGCAATCCTGCGGTGTTGCGGCCAGCTCACAAGAAAGCGAGTTGAAGAAAGGAGCTCAGGGGCACTGTAATTCACAAACCTGCAGAGTTATAAATGACAGCTATCGTCCAAAAATATACTGAAGTAAGGCTGCCAAGAGGACTTGAAAGCGGGGCAGAATTGCAGGAAACCGATTTCAGGAGGTAGACTGGAATTGCATTGAAAGCATAGGAAAAGAGGCAGAACGTCCACAATGATGCACTTGGCCAAAAAGGGCGTATGCGTTTTTTCCTGAATATATTCAGGAAAAAACGCATACGCCCTTTTTGGCCAACCAAGCAAGCTTGCAAAGGAAATCTGCACTACAATGAAGTCTCACTTCCCCCCGGTCAAAAGGGCCATCTGAAAAAAGTGTAAAATCCAGAAAGGCAGGACAGGCCATGGAGAACTGGGAGCCTTGTTATGCTGATGGGCGGGATGTAAATTGCCAACAGCCACTCGGGAGAAGTGTATGGTGTTTCCTGAAACATCTAAAAAGCAAAGCAACAGAGCCTAGGGCACTTCCACTTATGGTCCTATAGCTTAGGGAAATGAAAATCAAAAAGACACAGCCACCCCAAAGTTTGGGACGGCTCTGTTTACAAGAACCTCGTTTACGGTACAAGTTCAATATCGCAGAAAGTGAAAAATGGATGAAGAAGCTGTGGTACTTACGTACAATGCAATATCACTCAGCAATGACATCTATGTCATCAGCCCGTAGCAGCATAATGAGTGGATTCAGGTATGATGATTCTAACTGAAAGAAGTCACACAGAAAAAGAAACATCATAAGATATCACTAATACACGGAATGTAAACTTGGCTACACAGGAACTGGATTACAAAACAGAACAGGGTCTCAAATTGAGAAAACCAACTTATGCTTGCTTAAGGGGAAAGGTGAGTTGGGGTGCTGCATAAAACCAGAGATTGAAATGAGCACAGATAAAGTTCCTTAAGCCAAATATGGAATAGACAAGAGCTACTCCTTGCTCAACGAAATGGACTCAACACCCCATATTAAACGCCTAAGAATGTACCTGACTAGTCAGTATCTTAAAACCTATGGATTGCTATGTCTCCGAAAGAGAATCAAGCGTGTGCACAGGGGCATAAACGCAACAGTGATAGGATTGGAGAGGTTCGGTGAGCAAATGAAGACCCTTTGAAGTCATATTGCAAGGTACCCATTCCACGGGTCTCAACTCTCCAGGTTTAAGGGATTCTTCCTTCAGCTAAAACATGCATGTGGAACCCAGAGTATGATCAACGGTGTGATCGGGAGAAGTCTTCAAATATGTCTCCGTTCTCGTCCCCTGGTACTCGGGTGCAACATTCCAGACGCTTTACTAACACTCTCCCGACTTGGAGAGTCAGTGCCTTTAACCTCCTGTTTGGCCCAGTTTGCAATTTCTGCGGAAGATGAACAGGAATAGGGAGAACCAATGAGAGACTAGCTGGAGGTGTCTGGACGGGCAAATTTAACTCTCATTTCCCACCAGGAAGAGGAATTAACCAAAGGCTCAGCGTGCCGTGCCGGAACCAGATTAGGGCCTGAAGCAATCCTGCGGTGTTGCGGCCAGCTCACAAGAAAGCTAGTTGAAGAAAGGAGCTCAGGGGCACTGTAATTCACAAACCTGCAGAGTTATAAATGACAGCTATCGTCCAAAAATATACTGAAGTAAGGCTGCCAAGAGGACTTGAAAGCGGGGCAGAATTGCAGGAAACCGATTTCAGGAGGTAGACTGGAATTGCATTGAAAGCATAGGAAAAGAGGCAGAACGTCCACAATGATGCACTTGGCCAAAAAGGGCGTATGCGTTTTTTCCTGAATATATTCAGGAAAAAACGCATACGCCCTTTTTGGCCAACCAAGCAAGCTTGCAAAGGAAATCTGCACTACAATGAAGTCTCACTTCCCCCCGGTCAAAAGGGCCATCTGAAAAAAGTGTAAAATCCAGAAAGGCAGGACAGGCCATGGAGAACTGGGAGCCTTGTTATGCTGATGGGCGGGATGTAAATTGCCAACAGCCACTCGGGAGAAGTGTATGGTGTTTCCTGAAACATCTAAAAAACAAAGCAACAGAGCCTAGGGCACTTCCACTTATGGTCCTATAGCTTAGGGAAATGAAAATCAAAAAGACACAGCCACCCCAAAGTTTGGGACGGCTCTGTTTACAAGAACCTCGTTTACGGTACAAGTTCAATATCGCAGAAAGTGAAAAATGGATGAAGAAGTTGTGGTACTTACGTACAATGCAATATCACTCAGCAATGACATCTGTGTCATCAGGCCCGTAGCAGCATAATGAGTGGATTCAGGTATGATGATTCTAACTGAAATAAGTCACACAGAAAAAGAAACATCATAAGATATCACTAATACACGGAATGTAAACTTGGCTACACAGGAACTGGATTCCAAAACAGAACAGGGTCTCAAATTTAGAAAACCAACTTATGCTTGCTTAAGGGGAAAGGTGAGTTGGGGTGCTGCATAAAACCAGAGATTGAAATGAGCACAGATAAAGTTCCTTAAGAAAAATATGGAATAGACAAGAGCTACTCCTTGCTCAACGAAATGGACTCAACACCCCATATTAAACGCCTAAGAATGTACCTGACTAGTAAGTATCTTAAAACCTATGGATTGCTATGTCTCCGAAAGAGAATCAAGCGTGTGTACAGGGGCATAAACGCAGCAGTGATAGGATTGAAGAGGTTCGGTGAGCAAATGAAGACCCTTTGAAGTCATATTGCATGGTACCCATTCCACGGGTCTCAACTCTCCAGGTTTAAGGGATTCTTCCTTCAGCTAAAACATGCATGTGGAACCCAGAGTATGATCAACCGTGTGATCGGGAGACGTGTTCAAATATGTCTCCGTTCTCGTCCCCTGGTACTCGGGTGCAACATTCCAGACGCTTTACTAACACTCTCCCGACTTGGAGAGTCAGTGCCTTTAACCTCCTGTTTGGCCCAGTTTGCAATTTCTGCGGAAGATGAACAGGAATAGGGAGAACCAATGAGAGACTAGCTGGAGGTGTCTGGACGGGCAAATTTAACTCTCATTTCCCACCAGGAAGAGGAATTAACCAAAGGCTCAGCGTGCCGTGCCGGAACCAGATTAGGGCCTGAAGCAATCCTGCGGTGTTGCGGCCAGCTCACAAGAAAGCGAGTTGAAGAAAGGAGCTCAGGGGCACTGTAATTCACAAACCTGCAGAGTTATAAATGACAGCTATCGTCCAAAAGTATACTGAAGTAAGGCTGCCAAGAGGACTTGAAAGCGGGGCAGAATTGCAGGAAACCGATTTCAGGAGGTAGACTGGAATTGCATTGAAAGCATAGGAAAAGAGGCAGAACGTCCACAATGATGCACTTGGCCAAAAAGGGCGTATGCGTTTTTTCCTGAATATATTCAGGAAAAAACGCATACGCCCTTTTTGGCCAACCAAGCAAGCTTGCAAAGGAAATCTGCACTACAATGAAGTCTCACTTCCCCCCGGTCAAAAGGGCCATCTGATAAAAGTGTAAAATCCAGAAAGGCAGGACAGGCCATGGAGAACTGGGAGCCTTGTTATGCTGATGGGCGGGATGTAAATTGCCAACAGCCACTCGGGAGAAGTGTATGGTGTTTCCTGAAACATCTAAAAAACAAAGCAACAGAGCCTAGGGCACTTCCACTTATGGTCCTATAGCTTAGGGAAATGAAAATCAAAAAGACACAACCACCCCAAAGTTTGGGACGGCTCTGTTTACAAGAACCTCGTTTACGGTACAAGTTCAATATCGCAGAAAGTGAAAAATGGATGAAGAAGTTGTGGTACTTACGTACAATGCAATATCACTCAGCAATGACATCTATGTCATCAGGCCCGTAGCAGCATAATGAGTGGATTCAGGTATGATGATTCTAACTGAAAGAAGTCACACAGAAAAAGAAACATCATAAGATATCACTAATACACGGAATGTAAACTTGGCTACACAGGAACTGGATTCCAAAACAGAACAGGGTCTCAAATTTAGAAAACCAACTTATGCTTGCTTAAGGGGAAAGGTGAGTTGGGGTGCTGCATAAAACCAGAGATTGAAATGAGCACAGATAAAGTTCCTTAAGCCAAATATGGAATAGACAAGAGCTACTCCTTGCTCAACGAAATGGACTCAACACCCCATATTAAACGCCTAAGAATGTACCTGACTAGTAAGTATCTTAAAACCTATGGATTGCTATGTCTCCGAAAGAGAATCAAGCGTGTGTACAGGGGCATAAACGCAGCAGTGATAGGATTGGAGAGGTTCGGTGAGCAAATGAAGACCCTTTGAAGTCATATTGCATGGTACCCATTCCACGGGTCTCAACTCTCCAGGTTTAAGGGATTCTTCCTTCAGCTAAAACATGCATGTGGAACCCAGAGTATGATCAACCGTGTGATCGGGAGACGTGTTCAAATATGTCTCCGTTCTCGTCCCCTGGTACTCGAGTGCAACATTCCAGACGCTTTACTAACACTCTCCCGACTTGGAGAGTCAGTGCCTTTAACCTCCTGTTTGGCCCAGTTTGCAATTTCTGCGGAAGATGAACAGGAATAGGGAGAACCAATGAGAGACTAGCTGGAGGTGTCTGGACGGGCAAATTTAACTCTCATTTCCCACCAGGAAGAGGAATTAACCAAAGGCTCAGCGTGCCGTGCCGGAACCACATTAGGGCCTGAATCAATCCTGCGGTGTTGCGGCCAGCTCACAAGAAAGCGAGTTGAAGAAAGGAGCTCAGGGGCACTGTAATTCACAAACCTGCAGAGTTATAAATGACAGCTATCGTCCAAAAGTATACTGAAGTAAGGCTGCCAAGAGGACTTGAAAGCGGGGCAGAATTGCAGGAAACCGATTTCAGGAGGTAGACTGGAATTGCATTGAAAGCATAGGAAAGGAGGCAGAACGTCCACAATGATGCACTTGGCCAAAAAGGGCGTATGCGTTTTTTCCTGAATATATTCAGGAAAAAACGCATACGCCCTTTTTGGCCAACCAAGCAAGCTTGCAAAGGAAATCTGCACTACAATGAAGTCTCACTTCCCCCCGGTCAAAAGGGCCATCTGAAAAAAGTGTAAAATCCAGAAAGGCAGGACAGGCCATGGAGAACTGGGAGCCTTGTTATGCTGATGGGCGGGATGTAAATTGCCAACAGCCACTCGGGAGAAATGTATGGTGTTTCCTGAAACATCTAAAAAGCAAAGCAACAGAGCCTAGGGCACTTCCACTTATGGTCCTATAGCTTAGGGAAATGAAAATCAAAAAGACACAGCCACCCCAAAGTTTGGGACGGCTCTGTTTACAAGAACCTCGTTTACGGTACAAGTTCAATATCGCAGAAAGTGAAAAATGGATGAAGAAGCTGTGGTACTTACGTACAATGCAATATCACTCAGCAATGACATCTATGTCATCAGCCCGTAGCAGCATAATGAGTGGATTCAGGTATGATGATTCTAACTGAAATAAGTCACACAGAAAAAGAAACATCATAAGATATCACTAATACACGGAATGTAAACTTGGCTACACAGGAACTGGATTCCAAAACAGAACAGGGTCTCAAATTTAGAAAACCAACTTATGCTTGCTTAAGGGGAAAGGTGAGTTGGGGTGCTGCATAAATCCAGAGATTGAAATGAGCACAGATAAAGTTCCTTAAGAAAAATATGGAATAGACAAGAGCTACTCCTTGCTCAACGAAATGGACTCAACACCCCATATTAAACGCCTAAGAATGTACCTGACTAGTAAGTATCTTAAAACCTATGGATTGCTATGTCTCCGAAAGAGAATCAAGCGTGTGTACAGGGGCATAAACGCAGCAGTGATAGGATTGAAGAGGTTCGGTGAGCAAATGAAGACCCTTTGAAGTCATATTGCATGGTACCCATTCCACGGGTCTCAACTCTCCAGGTTTAAGGGATTCTTCCTTCAGCTAAAACATGCATGTGGAACCCAGAGTATGATCAACCGTGTGATCGGGAGACGTGTTCAAATATGTCTCCGTTCTCGTCCCCTGGTACTCGGGTGCAACATTCCAGACGCTTTACTAACACTCTCCCGACTTGGAGAGTCAGTGCCTTTAACCTCCTGTTTGGCCCAGTTTGCAATTTCTGCGGAAGATGAACAGGAATAGGGAGAACCAATGAGAGACTAGCTGGAGGTGTCTGGACGGGCAAATTTAACTCTCATTTCCCACCAGGAAGAGGAATTAACCAAAGGCTCAGCGTGCCGTGCCGGAACCAGATTAGGGCCTGAAGCAATCCTGCGGTGTTGCGGCCAGCTCACAAGAAAGCGAGTTGAAGAAAGGAGCTCAGGGGCACTGTAATTCACAAACCTGCAGAGTTATAAATGACAGCTATCGTCCAAAAGTATACTGAAGTAAGGCTGCCAAGAGGACTTGAAAGCGGGGCAGAATTGCAGGAAACCGATTTCAGGAGGTAGACTGGAATTGCATTGAAAGCATAGGAAAAGAGGCAGAACGTCCACAATGATGCACTTGGCCAAAAAGGGCGTATGCGTTTTTTCCTGAATATATTCAGGAAAAAACGCATACGCCCTTTTTGGCCAACCAAGCAAGCTTGCAAAGGAAATCTGCACTACAATGAAGTCTCACTTCCCCCCGGTCAAAAGGGCCATCTGATAAAAGTGTAAAATCCAGAAAGGCAGGACAGGCCATGGAGAACTGGGAGCCTTGTTATGCTGATGGGCGGGATGTAAATTGCCAACAGCCACTCGGGAGAAGTGTATGGTGTTTCCTGAAACATCTAAAAAACAAAGCAACAGAGCCTAGGGCACTTCCACTTATGGTCCTATAGCTTAGGGAAATGAAAATCAAAAAGACACAACCACCCCAAAGTTTGGGACGGCTCTGTTTACAAGAACCTCGTTTACGGTACAAGTTCAATATCGCAGAAAGTGAAAAATGGATGAAGAAGTTGTGGTACTTACGTACAATGCAATATCACTCAGCAATGACATCTATGTCATCAGGCCCGTAGCAGCATAATGAGTGGATTCAGGTATGATGATTCTAACTGAAAGAAGTCACACAGAAAAAGAAACATCATAAGATATCACTAATACACGGAATGTAAACTTGGCTACACAGGAACTGGATTCCAAAACAGAACAGGGTCTCAAATTTAGAAAACCAACTTATGCTTGCTTAAGGGGAAAGGTGAGTTGGGGTGCTGCATAAAACCAGAGATTGAAATGAGCACAGATAAAGTTCCTTAAGCCAAATATGGAATAGACAAGAGCTACTCCTTGCTCAACGAAATGGACTCAACACCCCATATTAAACGCCTAAGAATGTACCTGACTAGTAAGTATCTTAAAACCTATGGATTGCTATGTCTCCGAAAGAGAATCAAGCGTGTGTACAGGGGCATAAACGCAGCAGTGATAGGATTGGAGAGGTTCGGTGAGCAAATGAAGACCCTTTGAAGTCATATTGCATGGTACCCATTCCACGGGTCTCAACTCTCCAGGTTTAAGGGATTCTTCCTTCAGCTAAAACATGCATGTGGAACCCAGAGTATGATCAACCGTGTGATCGGGAGACGTGTTCAAATATGTCTCCGTTCTCGTCCCCTGGTACTCGGGTGCAACATTCCAGACGCTTTACTAACACTCTCCCGACTTGGAGAGTCAGTGCCTTTAACCTCCTGTTTGGCCCAGTTTGCAATTTCTGCGGAAGATGAACAGGAATAGGGAGAACCAATGAGAGACTAGCTGGAGGTGTCTGGACGGGCAAATTTAACTCTCATTTCCCACCAGGAAGAGGAATTAACCAAAGGCTCAGCGTGCCGTGCCGGAACCACATTAGGGCCTGAATCAATCCTGCGGTGTTGCGGCCAGCTCACAAGAAAGCGAGTTGAAGAAAGGAGCTCAGGGGCACTGTAATTCACAAACCTGCAGAGTTATAAATGACAGCTATCGTCCAAAAGTATACTGAAGTAAGGCTGCCAAGAGGACTTGAAAGCGGGGCAGAATTGCAGGAAACCGATTTCAGGAGGTAGACTGGAATTGCATTGAAAGCATAGGAAAGGAGGCAGAACGTCCACAATGATGCACTTGGCCAAAAAGGGCGTATGCGTTTTTTCCTGAATATATTCAGGAAAAAACGCATACGCCCTTTTTGGCCAACCAAGCAAGCTTGCAAAGGAAATCTGCACTACAATGAAGTCTCACTTCCCCCCGGTCAAAAGGGCCATCTGAAAAAAGTGTAAAATCCAGAAAGGCAGGACAGGCCATGGAGAACTGGGAGCCTTGTTATGCTGATGGGCGGGATGTAAATTGCCAACAGCCACTCGGGAGAAGTGTATGGTGTTTCCTGAAACATCTAAAAAGCAAAGCAACAGAGCCTAGGGCACTTCCACTTATGGTCCTATAGCTTAGGGAAATGAAAATCAAAAAGACACAGCCACCCCAAAGTTTGGGACGGCTCTGTTTACAAGAACCTCGTTTACGGTACAAGTTCAATATCGCAGAAAGTGAAAAATGGATGAAGAAGCTGTGGTACTTACGTACAATGCAATATCACTCAGCAATGACATCTATGTCATCAGCCCGTAGCAGCATAATGAGTAGATTCAGGTATGATGATTCTAACTGAAAGAAGTCACACAGAAAAAGAAACATCATAAGATATCACTAATACACGGAATGTAAACTTGGCTACACAGGAACTGGATTACAAAACAGAACAGGGTCTCAAATTGAGAAAACCAACTTATGCTTGCTTAAGGGGAAAGGTGAGTTGGGGTGCTGCATAAAACCAGAGATTGAAATGAGCACAGATAAAGTTCCTTAAGCCAAATATGGAATAGACAAGAGCTACTCCTTGCTCAACGAAATGGACTCAACACCCCATATTAAACGCCTAAGAATGTACCTGACTAGTCAGTATCTTAAAACCTATGGATTGCTATGTCTCCGAAAGAGAAACAAGCGTGTGCACAGGGGCATAAACGCAGCAGTGATAGGATTGGAGAGGTTCGGTGAGCAAATGAAGACCCTTTGAAGTCATATTGCATGGTACCCATTCCACGGGTCTCAACTCTCCAGGTTTAAGGGATTCTTCCTTCAGCTAAAACATGCATGTGGAACCCAGAGTATGATCAACCGTGTGATCGGGAGAAGTCTTCAAATATGTCTCCGTTCTCGTCCCCTGGTACTCGGGTGCAACATTCCAGACGCTTTACTAACACTCTCCCGACTTGGAGAGTCAGTGCCTTTAACCTCCTGTTTGGCCCAGTTTGCAATTTCTGCGGAAGATGAACAGGAATAGGGAGAACCAATGAGAGACTAGCTGGAGGTGTCTGGACGGGCAAATTTAACTCTCATTTCCCACCAGGAAGAGGAATTAACCAAAGGCTCAGCGTGCCGTGCCGGAACCAGATTAGGGCCTGAAGCAATCCTGCGGTGTTGCGGCCAGCTCACAAGAAAGCGAGTTGAAGAAAGGAGCTCAGGGGCACTGTAATTCACAAACCTGCAGAGTTATAAATGACAGCTATCGTCCAAAAGTATACTGAAGTAAGGCTGCCAAGAGGACTTGAAAGCGGGGCAGAATTGCAGGAAACCGATTTCAGGAGGTAGACTGGAATTGCATTGAAAGCATAGGAAAAGAGGCAGAACGTCCACAATGATGCACTTGGCCAAAAAGGGCGTATGCGTTTTTTCCTGAATATATTCAGGAAAAAACGCATACGCCCTTTTTGGCCAACCAAGCAAGCTTGCAAAGGAAATCTGCACTACAATGAAGTCTCACTTCCCCCCGGTCAAAAGGGCCATCTGATAAAAGTGTAAAATCCAGAAAGGCAGAACAGGCCATGGAGAACTGGGAGCCTTGTTATGCTGATGGGCGGGATGTAAATTGCCAACAGCCACTCGGGAGAAGTGTATGGTGTTTCCTGAAACATCTAAAAAACAAAGCAACAGAGCCTAGGGCACTTCCACTTATGGTCCTATAGCTTAGGGAAATGAAAATCAAAAAGACACAACCACCCCAAAGTTTGGGATGGCTCTGTTTACAAGAACCTCGTTTACGGTACAAGTTCAATATCGCAGAAAGTGAAAAATGGATGAAGAAGTTGTGGTACTTACGTACAATGCAATATCACTCAGCAATGACATCTATGTCATCAGGCCCGTAGCAGCATAATGAGTGGATTCAGGTATGATGATTCTAACTGAAAGAAGTCACACAGAAAAAGAAACATCTTAAGATATCACTAATACACGGAATGTAAACTTGGCTACACAGGAACTGGATTCCAAAACAGAACAGGGTCTCAAATTTAGAAAACCAACTTATGCTTGCTTAAGGGGAAAGGTGAGTTGGGGTGCTGCATAAAACCAGAGATTGAAATGAGCACAGATAAAGTTCCTTAAGCCAAATATGGAATAGACAAGAGCTACTCCTTGCTCAACGAAATGGACTCAACACCCCATATTAAACGCCTAAGAATGTACCTGACTAGTAAGTATCTTAAAACCTATGGATTGCTATGTCTCCGAAAGAGAATCAAGCGTGTGTACAGGGGCATAAACGCAGCAGTGATAGGATTGGAGAGGTTCGGTGAGCAAATGAAGACCCTTTGAAGTCATATTGCATGGTACCCATTCCACGGGTCTCAACTCTCCAGGTTTAAGGGATTCTTCCTTCAGCTAAAACATGCATGTGGAACCCAGAGTATGATCAACCGTGTGATCGGGAGACGTGTTCAAATATGTCTCCGTTCTCGTCCCCTGGTACTCGGGTGCAACATTCCAGACGCTTTACTAACACTCTCCCGACTTGGAGAGTCAGTGCCTTTAACCTCCTGTTTGGCCCAGTTTGCAATTTCTGCGGAAGATGAACAGGAATAGGGAGAACCAATGAGAGACTAGCTGGAGGTGTCTGGACGGGCAAATTTAACTCTCATTTCCCACCAGGAAGAGGAATTAACCAAAGGCTCAGCGTGCCGTGCCGGAACCAGATTAGGGCCTGAAGCCATCCTGCGGTGTTGCGGCCAGCTCAAAAGAAAGCGAGTTGAAGAAAGGAGCTCAGGGGCACTGTAATTCACAAACCTGCAGAGTTATAAATGACAGCTATCGTCCAAAAATATACTGAAGTAAGGCTGCCAAGAGGACTTGAAAGCGGGGCAGAATTGCAGGAAACCGATTTCAGGAGGTAGACTGGAATTGCATTGAAAGCATAGGAAAAGAGGCAGAACGTCCACAATGATGCACTTGGCCAAAAAGGGCGTATGCGTTTTTTCCTGAATATATTCAGGAAAAAACGCATACGCCCTTTTTGGCCAACCAAGCAAGCTTGCAAAGGAAATCTGCACTACAATGAAGTCTCACTTCCCCCCGGTCAAAAGGGCCATCTGAAAAAAGTGTAAAATCCAGAAAGGCAGGACAGGCCATGGAGAACTGGGAGCCTTGTTATGCTGATGGGCGGGATGTAAATTGCCAACAGCCACTGGGGAGAAGTGTATGGTGTTTCCTGAAACATCTAAAAAACAAAGCAACAGAGCCTAGGGCACTTCCACTTATGGTCCTATAGCTTAGGGAAATGAAAATCAAAAAGACACAGCCACCCCAAAGTTTGGGACGGCTCTGTTTACAAGAACCTCGTTTACGGTACAAGTTCAATATCGCAGAAAGTGAAAAATGGATGAAGAAGTTGTGGTACTTACGTACAATGCAATATCACTCAGCAATGACATCTATGTCATCAGGCCCGTAGCAGCATAATGAGTGGATTCAGGTATGATGATTCTAACTGAAATAAGTCACACAGAAAAAGAAACATCATAAGATATCACTAATACACGGAATGTAAACTTGGCTACACAGGAACTGGATTCCAAAACAGAACAGGGTCTCAAATTTAGAAAACCAACTTATGCTTGCTTAAGGGGAAAGGTGAGTTGGGGTGCTGCATAAAACCAGACATTGAAATGAGCACAGATAAAGTTCCTTAAGAAAAATATGGAATAGACAAGAGCTACTCCTTGCTCAACGAAATGGACTCAACACCCCATATTAAACGCCTAAGAATGTACCTGACTAGTAAGTATCTTAAAACCTATGGATTGCTATGTCTCCGAAAGAGAATCAAGCGTGTGTACAGGGGCATAAACGCAGCAGTGATAGGATTGGAGAGGTTCGGTGAGCAAATGAAGACCCTTTGAAGTCATATTGCATGGTACCCATTCCACGGGTCTCAACTCTCCAGGTTTAAGGGATTCTTCCTTCAGCTAAAACATGCATGTGGAACCCAGAGTATGATCAACCGTGTGATCGGGAGACGTGTTCAAATATGTCTCCGTTCTCGTCCCCTGGTACTCGGGTGCAACATTCCAGACGCTTTACTAACACTCTCCCGACTTGGAGAGTCAGTGCCTTTAACCTCCTGTTTGGCCCAGTTTGCAATTTCTGCGGAAGATGAACAGGAATAGGGAGAACCAATGAGAGACTAGCTGGAGGTGTCTGGACGGGCAAATTTAACTCTCATTTCCCACCAGGAAGAGGAATTAACCAAAGGCTCAGCGTGCCGTGCCGGAACCACATTAGGGCCTGAAGCAATCCTGCGGTGTTGCGGCCAGCTCACAAGAAAGCGAGTTGAAGAAAGGAGCTCAGGGGCACTGTAATTCACAAACCTGCAGAGTTATAAATGACAGCAATCGTCCAAAAATATACTGAAGTAAGGCTGCCAAGAGGACTTGAAAGCGGGGCCGAATTGCAGGAAACCGATTTCAGGAGGTAGACTGGAATTGCATTGAAAGCATAGGAAAAGAGGCAGAACGTCCACAATGATGCACTTGGCCAAAAAGGGCGTATGCGTTTTTTCCTGAATATATTCAGGAAAGAACGCATACGCCCTTTTTGGCCAACCAAGCAAGCTTGCAAAGGAAATCTGCACTACAATGAAGTCTCACTTCCCCCCGGTCAAAAGGGCCATCTGATAAAAGTGTAAAATCCAGAAAGGCAGGACAGGCCATGGAGAACTGGGAGCCTTGTTATGCTGATGGGCGGGATGTAAATTGCCAACAGCCACTCGGGAGAAGTGTATGGTGTTTCCTGAAACATCTAAAAAACAAAGCAACAGAGCCTAGGGCACTTCCACTTATGGTCCTATAGCTTAGGGAAATGAAAATCAAAAAGACACAACCACCCCAAAGTTTGGGACGGCTCTGTTTACAAGAACCTCGTTTACGGTACAAGTTCAATATCGCAGAAAGTGAAAAATGGATGAAGAAGCTGTGGTACTTACGTACAATGCAATATCACTCAGCAATGACATCTATGTCATCAGGCCCGTAGCAGCATAATGAGTGGATTCAGGTATGATGATTCTAACTGAAAGAAGTCACACAGAAAAAGAAACATCATAAGATATCACTAATACACGGAATGTAAACTTGGCTACACAGGAACTGGATTCCAAAACAGAACAGGGTCTCAAATTTAGAAAACCAACTTATGCTTGCTTAAGGGGAAAGGTGAGTTGGGGTGCTGCATAAAACCAGAGATTGAAATGAGCACAGATAAAGTTCCTTAAGCCAAATATGGAATAGACAAGAGCTACTCCTTGCTCAACGAAATGGACTCAACACCCCATATTAAACGCCTAAGAATGTACCTGACTAGTAAGTATCTTAAAACCTATGGATTGCTATGTCTCCGAAAGAGAATCAAGCGTGTGTACAGGGGCATAAACGCAGCAGTGATAGGATTGGAGAGGTTCGGTGAGCAAATGAAGACCCTTTGAAGTCATATTGCATGGTACCCATTCCACGGGTCTCAACTCTCCAGGTTTAAGGGATTCTTCCTTCAGCTAAAACATGCATGTGGAACCCAGAGTATGATCAACCGTGTGATCGGGAGACGTGTTCAAATATGTCTCCGTTCTCGTCCCCTGGTACTCGGGTGCAACATTCCAGACGCTTTACTAACACTCTCCCGACTTGGAGAGTCAGTGCCTTTAACCTCCTGTTTGGCCCAGTTTGCAATTTCTGCGGAAGATGAACAGGAATAGGGAGAACCAATGAGAGACTAGCTGGAGGTGTCTGGACGGGCAAATTTAACTCTCATTTCCCACCAGGAAGAGGAATTAACCAAAGGCTCAGCGTGCCGTGCCGGAACCACATTAGGGCCTGAATCAATCCTGCGGTGTTGCGGCCAGCTCACAAGAAAGCGAGTTGAAGAAAGGAGCTCAGGGGCACTGTAATTCACAAACCTGCAGAGTTATAAATGACAGCTATCGTCCAAAAGTATACTGAAGTAAGGCTGCCAAGAGGACTTGAAAGCGGGGCAGAATTGCAGGAAACCGATTTCAGGAGGTAGACTGGAATTGCATTGAAAGCATAGGAAAGGAGGCAGAACGTCCACAATGATGCACTTGGCCAAAAAGGGCGTATGCGTTTTTTCCTGAATATATTCAGGAAAAAACGCATACGCCCTTTTTGGCCAACCAAGCAAGCTTGCAAAGGAAATCTGCACTACAATGAAGTCTCACTTCCCCCCGGTCAAAAGGGCCATCTGAAAAAAGTGTAAAATCCAGAAAGGCAGGACAGGCCATGGAGAACTGGGAGCCTTGTTATGCTGATGGGCGGGATGTAAATTGCCAACAGCCACTCGGGAGAAGTGTATGGTGTTTCCTGAAACATCTAAAAAACAAAGCAACAGAGCCTAGGGCACTTCCACTTATGGTCCTATAGCTTAGGGAAATGAAAATCAAAAAGACACAGCCACCCCAAAGTTTGGGACGGCTCTGTTTACAAGAACCTCGTTTACGGTACAAGTTCAATATCGCAGAAAGTGAAAAATGGATGAAGA
The DNA here is from genome assembly GCF_963455315.2 of Globicephala melas. Lineage (NCBI taxonomy): Eukaryota > Metazoa > Chordata > Mammalia > Artiodactyla > Delphinidae > Globicephala > Globicephala melas. Next base: position 1,020,488 of record NW_027207234.1, on the reverse strand, counting down.
AGCTGTGGTACTTACGTACAATGCAATATCACTCAGCAATGACATCTATGTCATCAGGCCCGTAGCAGCATAATGAGTGGATTCAGGTATGATGATTCTAACTGAAAGAAGTCACACAGAAAAAGAAACATCATAAGATATCACTAATACACGGAATGTAAACTTGGCTACACAGGAACTGGATTCCAAAACAGAACAGGGTCTCAAATTTAGAAAACCAACTTATGCTTGCTTAAGGGGAAAGGTGAGTTGGGGTGCTGCATAAAACCAGAGATTGAAATGAGCACAGATAAAGTTCCTTAAGAAAAATATGGAATAGACAAGAGCTACTCCTTGCTCAACGAAATGGACTCAACACCCCATATTAAACGCCTAAGAATGTACCTGACTAGTAAGTATCTTAAAACCTATGGATTGCTATGTCTCCGAAAGAGAATCAAGCGTGTGTACAGGGGCATAAACGCAGCAGTGATAGGATTGGAGAGGTTCGGTGAGCAAATGAAGACCCTTTGAAGTCATATTGCATGGTACCCATTCCATGGGTCTCAACTCTCCAGGTTTAAGGGATTCTTCCTTCAGCTAAAACATGCATGTGGAACCCAGAGTATGATCAACCGTGTGATCGGGAGACGTGTTCAAATATGTCTCCGTTCTCGTCCCCTGGTACTCGGGTGCAACATTCCAGACGCTTTACTAACACTCTCCCGACTTGGAGAGTCAGTGCCTTTAACCTCCTGTTTGGCCCAGTTTGCAATTTCTGCGGAAGATGAACAGGAATAGGGAGAACCAATGAGAGACTAGCTGGAGGTGTCTGGACGGGCAAATTTAACTCTCATTTCCCACCAGGAAGAGGAATTAACCAAAGGCTCAGCGTGCCGTGCCGGAACCAGATTAGGGCCTGAAGCAATCCTGCGGTGTTGCGGCCAGCTCACAAGAAAGCGAGTTGAAGAAAGGAGCTCAGGGGCACTGTAATTCACAAACCTGCAGAGTTATAAATGACAGCAATCGTCCAAAAATATACTGAAGTAAGGCTGCCAAGAGGACTTGAAAGCGGGGCAGAATTGCAGGAAACCGATTTCAGGAGGTAGACTGGAATTGCATTGAAAGCATAGGAAAAGAGGCAGAACGTCCACAATGATGCACTTGGCCAAAAAGGGCGTATGCGTTCTTTCCTGAATATATTCAGGAAAGAACGCATACGTCCTTTTTGGCCAACCAAGCAAGCTTGCAAAGGAAATCTGCACTACAATGAAGTCTCACTTCCCCCCGGTCAAAAGGGCCATCTGAAAAAAGTGTAAAATCCAGAAAGGCAGGACAGGCCATGGAGAACTGGGAGCCTTGTTATGCTGATGGGCGGGATGTAAATTGCCAACAGCCACTCGGGAGAAGTGTATGGTGTTTCCTGAAACATCTAAAAAACAAAGCAACAGAGCCTAGGGCACTTCCACTTATGGTCCTATAGCTTAGGGAAATGAAAATCAAAAAGACACAGCCACCCCAAAGTTTGGGACGGCTCTGTTTACAAGAACCTCGTTTACGGTACAAGTTCAATATCGCAGAAAGTGAAAAATGGATGAAGAAGCTGTGGTACTTACGTACAATGCAATATCACTCAGCAATGACATCTATGTCATCAGGCCTGTAGCAGCATAATGAGTGGATTCAGGTATGATGATTCTAACTGAAAGAAGTCACACAGAAAAAGAAACATCATAAGATATCACTAATACACGGAATGTAAACTTGGCTACACAGGAACTGGATTCCAAAACAGAACAGGGTCTCAAATTTAGAAAACCAACTTATGCTTGCTTAAGGGGAAAGGTGAGTTGGGGTGCTGCATAAAACCAGAGATTGAAATGAGCACCGATAAAGTTCCTTAAGAAAAATATGGAATAGACAAGAGCTACTCCTTGCTCAACGAAATGGACTCAACACCCCATATTAAACACCTAAGAATGTACCTGACTAGTAAGTATCTTAAAACCTATGGATTGCTATGTCTCCGAAAGAGAATCAAGCGTGTGTACAGGGGCATAAACGCAGCAGTGATAGGATTGGAGAGGTTCGGTGAGCAAATGAAGACCCTTTGAAGTCATATTGCATGGTACCCATTCCACGGGTCTCAACTCTCCAGGTTTAAGGGATTCTTCCTTCAGCTAAAACATGCATGTGGAACCCAGAGTATGATCAACCGTGTGATCGGGAGACGTGTTCAAATATGTCTCCGTTCTCGTCCCCTGGTACTCGGGTGCAACATTCCAGACGCTTTACTAACACTCTCCCGACTTGGAGAGTCAGTGCCTTTAACCTCCTGTTTGGCCCAGTTTGCAATTTCTGCGGAAGATGAACAGGAATAGGGAGAACCAATGAGAGACTAGCTGGAGGTGTCTGGACGGGCAAATTTAACTCTCATTTCCCACCAGGAAGAGGAATTAACCAAAGGCTCAGCGTGCCGTGCCGGAACCAGATTAGGGCCTGAAGCAATCCTGCGGTGTTGCGGCCAGCTCACAAGAAAGCGAGTTGAAGAAAGGAGCTCAGGGGCACTGTAATTCACAAACCTGCAGAGTTATAAATGACAGCTATCGTCCAAAAGTATACTGAAGTAAGGCTGCCAAGAGGACTTGAAAGCGGGGCAGAATTGCAGGAAACCGATTTCAGGAGGTAGACTGGAATTGCATTGAAAGCATAGGAAAAGAGGCAGAACGTCCACAATGATGCACTTGGCCAAAAAGGGCGTATGCGTTTTTTCCTGAATATATTCAGGAAAAAACGCATACGCCCTTTTTGGCCAACCAAGCAAGCTTGCAAAGGAAATCTGCACTACAATGAAGTCTCACTTCCCCCCGGTCAAAAGGGCCATCTGATAAAAGTGTAAAATCCAGAAAGGCAGGACAGGCCATGGAGAACTGGGAGCCTTGTTATGCTGATGGGCGGGATGTAAATTGCCAACAGCCACTCGGGAGAAGTGTATGGTGTTTCCTGAAACATCTAAAAAACAAAGCAACAGAGCCTAGGGCACTTCCACTTATGGTCCTATAGCTTAGGGAAATGAAAATCAAAAAGACACAACCACCCCAAAGTTTGGGACGGCTCTGTTTACAAGAACCTCGTTTACGGTACAAGTTCAATATCGCAGAAAGTGAAAAATGGATGAAGAAGTTGTGGTACTTACGTACAATGCAATATCACTCAGCAATGACATCTATGTCATCAGGCCCGTAGCAGCATAATGAGTGGATTCAGGTATGATGATTCTAACTGAAAGAAGTCACACAGAAAAAGAAACATCTTAAGATATCACTAATACACGGAATGTAAACTTGGCTACACAGGAACTGGATTCCAAAACAGAACAGGGTCTCAAATTTAGAAAACCAACTTATGCTTGCTTAAGGGGAAAGGTGAGTTGGGGTGCTGCATAAAACCAGAGATTGAAATGAGCACAGATAAAGTTCCTTAAGCCAAATATGGAATAGACAAGAGCTACTCCTTGCTCAACGAAATGGACTCAACACCCCATATTAAACGCCTAAGAATGTACCTGACTAGTAAGTATCTTAAAACCTATGGATTGCTATGTCTCCGAAAGAGAATCAAGCGTGTGTACAGGGGCATAAACGCAGCAGTGATAGGATTGGAGAGGTTCGGTGAGCAAATGAAGACCCTTTGAAGTCATATTGCATGGTACCCATTCCACGGGTCTCAACTCTCCAGGTTTAAGGGATTCTTCCTTCAGCTAAAACATGCATGTGGAACCCAGAGTATGATCAACCGTGTGATCGGGAGACGTGTTCAAATATGTCTCCGTTCTCGTCCCCTGGTACTCGGGTGCAACATTCCAGACGCTTTACTAACACTCTCCCGACTTGGAGAGTCAGTGCCTTTAACCTCCTGTTTGGCCCAGTTTGCAATTTCTGCGGAAGATGAACAGGAATAGGGAGAACCAATGAGAGACTAGCTGGAGGTGTCTGGACGGGCAAATTTAACTCTCATTTCCCACCAGGAAGAGGAATTAACCAAAGGCTCAGCGTGCCGTGCCGGAACCAGATTAGGGCCTGAAGCAATCCTGCGGTGTTGCGGCCAGCTCACAAGAAAGCGAGTTGAAGAAAGGAGCTCAGGGGCACTGTAATTCACAAACCTGCAGAGTTATAAATGACAGCTATCGTCCAAAAGTATACTGAAGTAAGGCTGCCAAGAGGACTTGAAAGCGGGGCAGAATTGCAGGAAACCGATTTCAGGAGGTAGACTGGAATTGCATTGAAAGCATAGGAAAAGAGGCAGAACGTCCACAATGATGCACTTGGCCAAAAAGGGCGTATGCGTTTTTTCCTGAATATATTCAGGAAAAAACGCATACGCCCTTTTTGGCCAACCAAGCAAGCTTGCAAAGGAAATCTGCACTACAATGAAGTCTCACTTCCCCCCGGTCAAAAGGGCCATCTGATAAAAGTGTAAAATCCAGAAAGGCAGGACAGGCCATGGAGAACTGGGAGCCTTGTTATGCTGATGGGCGGGATGTAAATTGCCAACAGCCACTCGGGAGAAGTGTATGGTGTTTCCTGAAACATCTAAAAAACAAAGCAACAGAGCCTAGGGCACTTCCACTTATGGTCCTATAGCTTAGGGAAATGAAAATCAAAAAGACACAACCACCCCAAAGTTTGGGACGGCTCTGTTTACAAGAACCTCGTTTACGGTACAAGTTCAATATCGCAGAAAGTGAAAAATGGATGAAGAAGTTGTGGTACTTACGTACAATGCAATATCACTCAGCAATGACATCTATGTCATCAGGCCCGTAGCAGCATAATGAGTGGATTCAGGTATGATGATTCTAACTGAAAGAAGTCACACAGAAAAAGAAACATCTTAAGATATCACTAATACACGGAATGTAAACTTGGCTACACAGGAACTGGATTCCAAAACAGAACAGGGTCTCAAATTTAGAAAACCAACTTATGCTTGCTTAAGGGGAAAGGTGAGTTGGGGTGCTGCATAAAACCAGAGATTGAAATGAGCACAGATAAAGTTCCTTAAGCCAAATATGGAATAGACAAGAGCTACTCCTTGCTCAACGAAATGGACTCAACACCCCATATTAAACGCCTAAGAATGTACCTGACTAGTAAGTATCTTAAAACCTATGGATTGCTATGTCTCCGAAAGAGAATCAAGCGTGTGTACAGGGGCATAAACGCAGCAGTGATAGGATTGGAGAGGTTCGGTGAGCAAATGAAGACCCTTTGAAGTCATATTGCATGGTACCCATTCCACGGGTCTCAACTCTCCAGGTTTAAGGGATTCTTCCTTCAGCTAAAACATGCATGTGGAACCCAGAGTATGATCAACCGTGTGATCGGGAGACGTGTTCAAATATGTCTCCGTTCTCGTCCCCTGGTACTCGGGTGCAACATTCCAGACGCTTTACTAACACTCTCCCGACTTGGAGAGTCAGTGCCTTTAACCTCCTGTTTGGCCCAGTTTGCAATTTCTGCGGAAGATGAACAGGAATAGGGAGAACCAATGAGAGACTAGCTGGAGGTGTCTGGACGGGCAAATTTAACTCTCATTTCCCACCAGGAAGAGGAATTAACCAAAGGCTCAGCGTGCCGTGCCGGAACCAGATTAGGGCCTGAAGCAATCCTGCGGTGTTGCGGCCAGCTCACAAGAAAGCGAGTTGAAGAAAGGAGCTCAGGGGCACTGTAATTCACAAACCTGCAGAGTTATAAATGACAGCAATCATCCAAAAATATACTGAAGTAAGGCTGCCAAGAGGACTTGAAAGCGGGGCAGAATTGCAGGAAACCGATTTCAGGAGGTAGACTGGAATTGCATTGAAAGCATAGGAAAAGAGGCAGAACGTCCACAATGATGCACTTGGCCAAAAAGGGCGTATGCGTTTTTTCCTGAATATATTCAGGAAAGAACGCATATGCCCTTTTTGGCCAACCAAGCAAGCTTGCAAAGGAAATCTGCACTACAATGAAGTCTCACTTCCCCCCGGTCAAAAGGGCCATCTGAAAAAAGTGTAAAATCCAGAAAGGCAGGACAGGCCATGGAGAACTGGGAGCCTTGTTATGCTGATGGGCGGGATGTAAATTGCCAACAGCCACTCGGGAGAAGTGTATGGTGTTTCCTGAAACATCTAAAAAACAAAGCAACAGAGCCTAGGGCACTTCCACTTATGGTCCTATAGCTTAGGGAAATGAAAATCAAAAAGACACAGCCACCCCAAAGTTTGGGACGGCTCTGTTTACAAGAACCTCGTTTACGGTACAAGTTCAATATCGCAGAAAGTGAAAAATGGATGAAGAAGCTGTGGTACTTACGTACAATGCAATATCACTCAGCAATGACATCTATGTCATCAGGCCCGTAGCAGCATAATGAGTGGATTCAGGTATGATGATTCTAACTGAAAGAAGTCACACAGAAAAAGAAACATCATAAGATATCACTAATACACGGAATGTAAACTTGGCTACACAGGAACTGGATTCCAAAACAGAACAGGGTCTCAAATTTAGAAAACCAACTTATGCTTGCTTAAGGGGAAAGGTGAGTTGGGGTGCTGCATAAAACCAGAGATTGAAATGAGCACAGATAAAGTTCCTTAAGAAAAATATGGAATAGACAAGAGCTACTCCTTGCTCAACGAAATGGACTCAACACCCCATATTAAACGCCTAAGAATGTACCTGACTAGTAAGTATCTTAAAACCTATGGATTGCTATGTCTCCGAAAGAGAATCAAGCGTGTGTACAGGGGCATAAACGCAGCAGTGATAGGATTGGAGAGGTTCGGTGAGCAAATGAAGACCCTTTGAAGTCATATTGCATGGTACCCATTCCATGGGTCTCAACTCTCCAGGTTTAAGGGATTCTTCCTTCAGCTAAAACATGCATGTGGAACCCAGAGTATGATCAACCGTGTGATCGGGAGACGTGTTCAAATATGTCTCCGTTCTCGTCCCCTGGTACTCGGGTGCAACATTCCAGACGCTTTACTAACACTCTCCCGACTTGGAGAGTCAGTGCCTTTAACCTCCTGTTTGGCCCAGTTTGCAATTTCTGCGGAAGATGAACAGGAATAGGGAGAACCAATGAGAGACTAGCTGGAGGTGTCTGGACGGGCAAATTTAACTCTCATTTCCCACCAGGAAGAGGAATTAACCAAAGGCTCAGCGTGCCGTGCCGGAACCAGATTAGGGCCTGAAGCAATCCTGCGGTGTTGCGGCCAGCTCACAAGAAAGCGAGTTGAAGAAAGGAGCTCAGGGGCACTGTAATTCACAAACCTGCAGAGTTATAAATGACAGCAATCGTCCAAAAATATACTGAAGTAAGGCTGCCAAGAGGACTTGAAAGCGGGGCAGAATTGCAGGAAACCGATTTCAGGAGGTAGACTGGAATTGCATTGAAAGCATAGGAAAAGAGGCAGAACGTCCACAATGATGCACTTGGCCAAAAAGGGCGTATGCGTTCTTTCCTGAATATATTCAGGAAAGAACGCATACGTCCTTTTTGGCCAACCAAGCAAGCTTGCAAAGGAAATCTGCACTACAATGAAGTCTCACTTCCCCCCGGTCAAAAGGGCCATCTGAAAAAAGTGTAAAATCCAGAAAGGCAGGACAGGCCATGGAGAACTGGGAGCCTTGTTATGCTGATGGGCGGGATGTAAATTGCCAACAGCCACTCGGGAGAAGTGTATGGTGTTTCCTGAAACATCTAAAAAACAAAGCAACAGAGCCTAGGGCACTTCCACTTATGGTCCTATAGCTTAGGGAAATGAAAATCAAAAAGACACAGCCACCCCAAAGTTTGGGACGGCTCTGTTTACAAGAACCTCGTTTACGGTACAAGTTCAATATCGCAGAAAGTGAAAAATGGATGAAGAAGCTGTGGTACTTACGTACAATGCAATATCACTCAGCAATGACATCTATGTCATCAGGCCTGTAGCAGCATAATGAGTGGATTCAGGTATGATGATTCTAACTGAAAGAAGTCACACAGAAAAAGAAACATCATAAGATATCACTAATACACGGAATGTAAACTTGGCTACACAGGAACTGGATTCCAAAACAGAACAGGGTCTCAAATTTAGAAAACCAACTTATGCTTGCTTAAGGGGAAAGGTGAGTTGGGGTGCTGCATAAAACCAGAGATTGAAATGAGCACCGATAAAGTTCCTTAAGAAAAATATGGAATAGACAAGAGCTACTCCTTGCTCAACGAAATGGACTCAACACCCCATATTAAACACCTAAGAATGTACCTGACTAGTAAGTATCTTAAAACCTATGGATTGCTATGTCTCCGAAAGAGAATCAAGCGTGTGTACAGGGGCATAAACGCAGCAGTGATAGGATTGGAGAGGTTCGGTGAGCAAATGAAGACCCTTTGAAGTCATATTGCATGGTACCCATTCCACGGGTCTCAACTCTCCAGGTTTAAGGGATTCTTCCTTCAGCTAAAACATGCATGTGGAACCCAGAGTATGATCAACCGTGTGATCGGGAGACGTGTTCAAATATGTCTCCGTTCTCGTCCCCTGGTACTCGGGTGCAACATTCCAGATGCTTTACTAACACTCTCCCGACTTGGAGAGTCAGTGCCTTTAACCTCCTGTTTGGCCCAGTTTGCAATTTCTGCGGAAGATGAACAGGAATAGGGAGAACCAATGAGAGACTAGCTGGAGGTGTCTGGACGGGCAAATTTAACTCTCATTTCCCACCAGGAAGAGGAATTAACCAAAGGCTCAGCGTGCCGTGCCGGAACCAGATTAGGGCCTGAAGCAATCCTGCGGTGTTGCGGCCAGCTCACAAGAAAGCGAGTTGAAGAAAGGAGCTCAGGGGCACTGTAATTCACAAACCTGCAGAGTTATAAATGACAGCTATCGTCCAAAAGTATACTGAAGTAAGGCTGCCAAGAGGACTTGAAAGCGGGGCAGAATTGCAGGAAACCGATTTCAGGAGGTAGACTGGAATTGCATTGAAAGCATAGGAAAAGAGGCAGAACGTCCACAATGATGCACTTGGCCAAAAAGGGCGTATGCGTTTTTTCCTGAATATATTCAGGAAAAAACGCATACGCCCTTTTTGGCCAACCAAGCAAGCTTGCAAAGGAAATCTGCACTACAATGAAGTCTCACTTCCCCCCGGTCAAAAGGGCCATCTGATAAAAGTGTAAAATCCAGAAAGGCAGGACAGGCCATGGAGAACTGGGAGCCTTGTTATGCTGATGGGCGGGATGTAAATTGCCAACAGCCACTCGGGAGAAGTGTATGGTGTTTCCTGAAACATCTAAAAAACAAAGCAACAGAGCCTAGGGCACTTCCACTTATGGTCCTATAGCTTAGGGAAATGAAAATCAAAAAGACACAACCACCCCAAAGTTTGGGACGGCTCTGTTTACAAGAACCTCGTTTACGGTACAAGTTCAATATCGCAGAAAGTGAAAAATGGATGAAGAAGCTGTGGTACTTACGTACAATGCAATATCACTCAGCAATGACATCTATGTCATCAGGCCCGTAGCAGCATAATGAGTGGATTCAGGTATGATGATTCTAACTGAAAGAAGTCACACAGAAAAAGAAACATCTTAAGATATCACTAATACACGGAATGTAAACTTGGCTACACAGGAACTGGATTCCAAAACAGAACAGGGTCTCAAATTTAGAAAACCAACTTATGCTTGCTTAAGGGGAAAGGTGAGTTGGGGTGCTGCATAAAACCAGAGATTGAAATGAGCACAGATAAAGTTCCTTAAGCCAAATATGGAATAGACAAGAGCTACTCCTTGCTCAACGAAATGGACTCAACACCCCATATTAAACGCCTAAGAATGTACCTGACTAGTAAGTATCTTAAAACCTATGGATTGCTATGTCTCCGAAAGAGAATCAAGCGTGTGTACAGGGGCATAAACGCAGCAGTGATAGGATTGGAGAGGTTCGGTGAGCAAATGAAGACCCTTTGAAGTCATATTGCATGGTACCCATTCCACGGGTCTCAACTCTCCAGGTTTAAGGGATTCTTCCTTCAGCTAAAACATGCATGTGGAACCCAGAGTATGATCAACCGTGTGATCGGGAGACGTGTTCAAATATGTCTCCGTTCTCGTCCCCTGGTACTCGGGTGCAACATTCCAGACGCTTTACTAACACTCTCCCGACTTGGAGAGTCAGTGCCTTTAACCTCCTGTTTGGCCCAGTTTGCAATTTCTGCGGAAGATGAACAGGAATAGGGAGAACCAATGAGAGACTAGCTGGAGGTGTCTGGACGGGCAAATTTAACTCTCATTTCCCACCAGGAAGAGGAATTAACCAAAGGCTCAGCGTGCCGTGCCGGAACCACATTAGGGCCTGAATCAATCCTGCGGTGTTGCGGCCAGCTCACAAGAAAGCGAGTTGAAGAAAGGAGCTCAGGGGCACTGTAATTCACAAACCTGCAGAGTTATAAATGACAGCTATCGTCCAAAAGTATACTGAAGTAAGGCTGCCAAGAGGACTTGAAAGCGGGGCAGAATTGCAGGAAACCGATTTCAGGAGGTAGACTGGAATTGCATTGAAAGCATAGGAAAGGAGGCAGAACGTCCACAATGATGCACTTGGCCAAAAAGGGCGTATGCGTTTTTTCCTGAATATATTCAGGAAAAAACGCATACGCCCTTTTTGGCCAACCAAGCAAGCTTGCAAAGGAAATCTGCACTACAATGAAGTCTCACTTCCCCCCGGTCAAAAGGGCCATCTGAAAAAAGTGTAAAATCCAGAAAGGCAGGACAGGCCATGGAGAACTGGGAGCCTTGTTATGCTGATGGGCGGGATGTAAATTGCCAACAGCCACTCGGGAGAAGTGTATGGTGTTTCCTGAAACATCTAAAAAACAAAGCAACAGAGCCTAGGGCACTTCCACTTATGGTCCTATAGCTTAGGGAAATGAAAATCAAAAAGACACAGCCACCCCAAAGTTTGGGACGGCTCTGTTTACAAGAACCTCGTTTACGGTACAAGTTCAATATCGCAGAAAGTGAAAAATGGATGAAGAAGCTGTGGTACTTACGTACAATGCAATATCACTCAGCAATGACATCTATGTCATCAGGCCTGTAGCAGCATAATGAGTGGATTCAGGTATGATGATTCTAACTGAAAGAAGTCACACAGAAAAAGAAACATCATAAGATATCACTAATACACGGAATGTAAACTTGGCTACACAGGAACTGGATTCCAAAACAGAACAGGGTCTCAAATTTAGAAAACCAACTTATGCTTGCTTAAGGGGAAAGGTGAGTTGGGGTGCTGCATAAAACCAGAGATTGAAATGAGCACAGATAAAGTTCCTTAAGAAAAATATGGAATAGACAAGAGCTACTCCTTGCTCAACGAAATGGACTCAACACCCCATATTAAACGCCTAAGAATGTACCTGACTAGTAAGTATCTTAAAACCTATGGATTGCTATGTCTCCGAAAGAGAATCAAGCGTGTGTACAGGGGCATAAACGCAGCAGTGATAGGATTGGAGAGGTTCGGTGAGCAAATGAAGACCCTTTGAAGTCATATTGCATGGTACCCATTCCATGGGTCTCAACTCTCCAGGTTTAAGGGATTCTTCCTTCAGCTAAAACATGCATGTGGAACCCAGAGTATGATCAACCGTGTGATCGGGAGACGTGTTCAAATATGTCTCCGTTCTCGTCCCCTGGTACTCGGGTGCAACATTCCAGACGCTTTACTAACACTCTCCCGACTTGGAGAGTCAGTGCCTTTAACCTCCTGTTTGGCCCAGTTTGCAATTTCTGCGGAAGATGAACAGGAATAGGGAGAACCAATGAGAGACTAGCTGGAGGTGTCTGGACGGGCAAATTTAACTCTCATTTCCCACCAGGAAGAGGAATTAACCAAAGGCTCAGCGTGCCGTGCCGGAACCAGATTAGGGCCTGAAGCAATCCTGCGGTGTTGCGGCCAGCTCACAAGAAAGCGAGTTGAAGAAAGGAGCTCAGGGGCACTGTAATTCACAAACCTGCAGAGTTATAAATGACAGCAATCGTCCAAAAATATACTGAAGTAAGGCTGCCAAGAGGACTTGAAAGCGGGGCAGAATTGCAGGAAACCGATTTCAGGAGGTAGACTGGAATTGCATTGAAAGCATAGGAAAAGAGGCAGAACGTCCACAATGATGCACTTGGCCAAAAAGGGCGTATGCGTTCTTTCCTGAATATATTCAGGAAAGAACGCATACGTCCTTTTTGGCCAACCAAGCAAGCTTGCAAAGGAAATCTGCACTACAATGAAGTCTCACTTCCCCCCGGTCAAAAGGGCCATCTGAAAAAAGTGTAAAATCCAGAAAGGCAGGACAGGCCATGGAGAACTGGGAGCCTTGTTATGCTGATGGGCGGGATGTAAATTGCCAACAGCCACTCGGGAGAAGTGTATGGTGTTTCCTGAAACATCTAAAAAACAAAGCAACAGAGCCTAGGGCACTTCCACTTATGGTCCTATAGCTTAGGGAAATGAAAATCAAAAAGACACAGCCACCCCAAAGTTTGGGACGGCTCTGTTTACAAGAACCTCGTTTACGGTACAAGTTCAATATCGCAGAAAGTGAAAAATGGATGAAGAAGCTGTGGTACTTACGTACAATGCAATATCACTCAGCAATGACATCTATGTCATCAGGCCTGTAGCAGCATAATGAGTGGATTCAGGTATGATGATTCTAACTGAAAGAAGTCACACAGAAAAAGAAACATCATAAGATATCACTAATACACGGAATGTAAACTTGGCTACACAGGAACTGGATTCCAAAACAGAACAGGGTCTCAAATTTAGAAAACCAACTTATGCTTGCTTAAGGGGAAAGGTGAGTTGGGGTGCTGCATAAAACCAGAGATTGAAATGAGCACAGATAAAGTTCCTTAAGAAAAATATGGAATAGACAAGAGCTACTCCTTGCTCAACGAAATGGACTCAACACCCCATATTAAACACCTAAGAATGTACCTGACTAGTAAGTATCTTAAAACCTATGGATTGCTATGTCTCCGAAAGAGAATCAAGCGTGTGTACAGGGGCATAAACGCAGCAGTGATAGGATTGGAGAGGTTCGGTGAGCAAATGAAGACCCTTTGAAGTCATATTGCATGGTACCCATTCCACGGGTCTCAACTCTCCAGGTTTAAGGGATTCTTCCTTCAGCTAAAACATGCATGTGGAACCCAGAGTATGATCAACCGTGTGATCGGGAGACGTGTTCAAATATGTCTCCGTTCTCGTCCCCTGGTACTCGGGTGCAACATTCCAGACGCTTTACTAACACTCTCCCGACTTGGAGAGTCAGTGCCTTTAACCTCCTGTTTGGCCCAGTTTGCAATTTCTGCGGAAGATGAACAGGAATAGGGAGAACCAATGAGAGACTAGCTGGAGGTGTCTGGACGGGCAAATTTAACTCTCATTTCCCACCAGGAAGAGGAATTAACCAAAGGCTCAGCGTGCCGTGCCGGAACCAGATTAGGGCCTGAAGCAATCCTGCGGTGTTGCGGCCAGCTCACAAGAAAGCGAGTTGAAGAAAGGAGCTCAGGGGCACTGTAATTCACAAACCTGCAGAGTTATAAATGACAGCTATCGTCCAAAAGTATACTGAAGTAAGGCTGCCAAGAGGACTTGAAAGCGGGGCAGAATTGCAGGAAACCGATTTCAGGAGGTAGACTGGAATTGCATTGAAAGCATAGGAAAAGAGGCAGAACGTCCACAATGATGCACTTGGCCAAAAAGGGCGTATGCGTTTTTTCCTGAATATATTCAGGAAAAAACGCATACGCCCTTTTTGGCCAACCAAGCAAGCTTGCAAAGGAAATCTGCACTACAATGAAGTCTCACTTCCCCCCGGTCAAAAGGGCCATCTGATAAAAGTGTAAAATCCAGAAAGGCAGGACAGGCCATGGAGAACTGGGAGCCTTGTTATGCTGATGGGCGGGATGTAAATTGCCAACAGCCACTCGGGAGAAGTGTATGGTGTTTCCTGAAACATCTAAAAAACAAAGCAACAGAGCCTAGGGCACTTCCACTTATGGTCCTATAGCTTAGGGAAATGAAAATCAAAAAGACACAACCACCCCAAAGTTTGGGACGGCTCTGTTTACAAGAACCTCGTTTACGGTACAAGTTCAATATCGCAGAAAGTGAAAAATGGATGAAGAAGTTGTGGTACTTACGTACAATGCAATATCACTCAGCAATGACATCTATGTCATCAGGCCCGTAGCAGCATAATGAGTGGATTCAGGTATGATGATTCTAACTGAAAGAAGTCACACAGAAAAAGAAACATCTTAAGATATCACTAATACACGGAATGTAAACTTGGCTACACAGGAACTGGATTCCAAAACAGAACAGGGTCTCAAATTTAGAAAACCAACTTATGCTTGCTTAAGGGGAAAGGTGAGTTGGGGTGCTGCATAAAACCAGAGATTGAAATGAGCACAGATAAAGTTCCTTAAGCCAAATATGGAATAGACAAGAGCTACTCCTTGCTCAACGAAATGGACTCAACACCCCATATTAAACGCCTAAGAATGTACCTGACTAGTAAGTATCTTAAAACCTATGGATTGCTATGTCTCCGAAAGAGAATCAAGCGTGTGTACAGGGGCATAAACGCAGCAGTGATAGGATTGGAGAGGTTCGGTGAGCAAATGAAGACCCTTTGAAGTCATATTGCATGGTACCCATTCCACGGGTCTCAACTCTCCAGGTTTAAGGGATTCTTCCTTCAGCTAAAACATGCATGTGGAACCCAGAGTATGATCAACCGTGTGATCGGGAGACGTGTTCAAATATGTCTCCGTTCTCGTCCCCTGGTACTCGGGTGCAACATTCCAGACGCTTTACTAACACTCTCCCGACTTGGAGAGTCAGTGCCTTTAACCTCCTGTTTGGCCCAGTTTGCAATTTCTGCGGAAGATGAACAGGAATAGGGAGAACCAATGAGAGACTAGCTGGAGGTGTCTGGACGGGCAAATTTAACTCTCATTTCCCACCAGGAAGAGGAATTAACCAAAGGCTCAGCGTGCCGTGCCGGAACCACATTAAGGCCTGAATCAATCCTGCGGTGTTGCGGCCAGCTCACAAGAAAGCGAGTTGAAGAAAGGAGCTCAGGGGCACTGTAATTCACAAACCTGCAGAGTTATAAATGACAGCTATCGTCCAAAAGTATACTGAAGTAAGGCTGCCAAGAGGACTTGAAAGCGGGGCAGAATTGCAGGAAACCGATTTCAGGAGGTAGACTGGAATTGCATTGAAAGCATAGGAAAGGAGGCAGAACGTCCACAATGATGCACTTGGCCAAAAAGGGCGTATGCGTTTTTTCCTGAATATATTCAGGAAAAAACGCATACGCCCTTTTTGGCCAACCAAGCAAGCTTGCAAAGGAAATCTGCACTACAATGAAGTCTCACTTCCCCCCGGTCAAAAGGGCCATCTGAAAAAAGTGTAAAATCCAGAAAGGCAGGACAGGCCATGGAGAACTGGGAGCCTTGTTATGCTGATGGGCGGGATGTAAATTGCCAACAGCCACTCGGGAGAAGTGTATGGTGTTTCCTGAAACATCTAAAAAACAAAGCAACAGAGCCTAGGGCACTTCCACTTATGGTCCTATAGCTTAGGGAAATGAAAATCAAAAAGACACAGCCACCCCAAAGTTTGGGACGGCTCTGTTTACAAGAACCTCGTTTACGGTACAAGTTCAATATCGCAGAAAGTGAAAAATGGATGAAGAAGCTGTGGTACTTACGTACAATGCAATATCACTCAGCAATGACATCTATGTCATCAGGCCCGTAGCAGCATAATGAGTGGATTCAGGTATGATGATTCTAACTGAAAGAAGTCACACAGAAAAAGAAACATCATAAGATATCACTAATACACGGAATGTAAACTTGGCTACACAGGAACTGGATTCCAAAACACAACAGGGTCTCAAATTTAGAAAACCAACTTATGCTTGCTTAAGGGGAAAGGTGAGTTGGGGTGCTGCATAAAACCAGAGATTGAAATGAGCACAGATAAAGTTCCTTAAGAAAAATATGGAATAGACAAGAGCTACTCCTTGCTCAACGAAATGGACTCAACACCCCATATTAAACGCCTAAGAATGTACCTGACTAGTAAGTATCTTAAAACCTATGGATTGCTATGTCTCCGAAAGAGAATCAAGCGTGTGTACAGGGGCATAAACGCAGCAGTGATAGGATTGGAGAGGTTCGGTGAGCAAATGAAGACCCTTTGAAGTCATATTGCATGGTACCCATTCCACGGGTCTCAACTCTCCAGGTTTAAGGGATTCTTCCTTCAGCTAAAACATGCATGTGGAACCCAGAGTATGATCAACCGTGTGATCGGGAGACGTGTTCAAATATGTCTCCGTTCTCGTCCCCTGGTACTCGGGTGCAACATTCCAGACGCTTTACTAACACTCTCCCGACTTGGAGAGTCAGTGCCTTTAACCTCCTGTTTGGCCCAGTTTGCAATTTCTGCGGAAGATGAACAGGAATAGGGAGAACCAATGAGAGACTAGCTGGAGGTGTCTGGACGGGCAAATTTAACTCTCATTTCCCACCAGGAAGAGGAATTAACCAAAGGCTCAGCGTGCCGTGCCGGAACCAGATTAGGGCCTGAAGCAATCCTGCGGTGTTGCGGCCAGCTCACAAGAAAGCGAGTTGAAGAAAGGAGCTCAGGGGCACTGTAATTCACAAACCTGCAGAGTTATAAATGACAGCTATCGTCCAAAAATATACTGAAGTAAGGCTGCCAAGAGGACTTGAAAGCGGGGCAGAATTGCAGGAAACCGATTTCAGGAGGTAGACTGGAATTGCATTGAAAGCATAGGAAAAGAGGCAGAACGTCCACAATGATGCACTTGGCCAAAAAGGGCGTATGCGTTTTTTCCTGAATATATTCAGGAAAGAACGCATACGCCCTTTTTGGCCAACCAAGCAAGCTTGCAAAGGAAATCTGCACTACAATGAAGTCTCACTTCCCCCCGGTCAAAAGGGCCATCTGAAAAAAGTGTAAAATCCAGAAAGGCAGGACAGGCCATGGAGAACTGGGAGCCTTGTTATGCTGATGGGCGGGATGTAAATTGCCAACAGCCACTCGGGAGAAGTGTATGGTGTTTCCTGAAACATCTAAAAAACAAAGCAACAGAGCCTAGGGCACTTCCACTTATGGTCCTATAGCTTAGGGAAATGAAAATCAAAAAGACACAGCCACCCCAAAGTTTGGGACGGCTCTGTTTACAAGAACCTCGTTTACGGTACAAGTTCAATATCGCAGAAAGTGAAAAATGGATGAAGAAGCTGTGGTACTTACGTACAATGCAATATCACTCAGCAATGACATCTATGTCATCAGGCCCGAAGCAGCATAATGAGTGGATTCAGGTATGATGATTCTAACTGAAAGAAGTCACACAGAAAAAGAAACATCATAAGATATCACTAATACACGGAATGTAAACTTGGCTACACAGGAACTGGATTCCAAAACAGAACAGGGTCTCAAATTTAGAAAACCAACTTATGCTTGCTTAAGGGGAAAGGTGAGTTGGGGTGCTGCATAAAACCAGAGATTGAAATGAGCACAGATAAAGTTCCTTAAGAAAAATATGGAATAGACAAGAGCTACTCCTTGCTCAACGAAATGGACTCAACACCCCATATTAAACGCCTAAGAATGTACCTGACTAGTAAGTATCTTAAAACCTATGGATTGCTATGTCTCCGAAAGAGAATCAAGCGTGTGTACAGGGGCATAAACGCAGCAGTGATAGGATTGGAGAGGTTCGGTGAGCAAATGAAGACCCTTTGAAGTCATATTGCATGGTACCCATTCCACGGGTCTCAACTCTCCAGGTTTAAGGGATTCTTCCTTCAGCTAAAACATGCATGTGGAACCCAGAGTATGATCAACCGTGTGATCGGGAGACGTGTTCAAATATGTCTCCGTTCTCGTCCCATGGTACTCGGGTGCAAAATTCCAGACGCTTTACTAACACTCTCCCGACTTGGAGAGTCAGTGCCTTTAACCTCCTGTTTGGCCCAGTTTGCAATTTCTGCGGAAGATGAACAGGAATAGGGAGAACCAATGAGAGACTAGCTGGAGGTGTCTGGACGGGCAAATTTAACTCTCATTTCCCACCAGGAAGAGGAATTAACCAAAGGCTCAGCGTGCCGTGCCGGAACCACATTAGGGCCTGAAGCAATCCTGCGGTGTTGCGGCCAGCTCACAAGAAAGCGAGTTGAAGAAAGGAGCTCAGGGGCACTGTAATTCACAAACCTGCAGAGTTATAAATGACAGCAATCGTCCAAAAATATACTGAAGTAAGGCTGCCAAGAGGACTTGAAAGCGGGGCAGAATTGCAGGAAACCGATTTCAGGAGGTAGACTGGAATTGCATTGAAAGCATAGGAAAAGAGGCAGAACGTCCACAATGATGCACTTGGCCAAAAAGGGCGTATGCGTTTTTTCCTGAATATATTCAGGAAAGAACGCATACGCCCTTTTTGGCCAACCAAGCAAGCTTGCAAAGGAAATCTGCACTACAATGAAGTCTCACTTCCCCCCGGTCAAAAGGGCCATCTGATAAAAGTGTAAAATCCAGAAAGGCAGGACAGGCCATGGAGAACTGGGAGCCTTGTTATGCTGATGGGCGGGATGTAAATTGCCAACAGCCACTCGGGAGAAGTGTATGGTGTTTCCTGAAACATCTAAAAAACAAAGCAACAGAGCCTAGGGCACTTCCACTTATGGTCCTATAGCTTAGGGAAATGAAAATCAAAAAGACACAACCACCCCAAAGTTTGGGACGGCTCTGTTTACAAGAACCTCGTTTACGGTACAAGTTCAATATCGCAGAAAGTGAAAAATGGATGAAGAAGCTGTGGTACTTACGTACAATGCAATATCACTCAGCAATGACATCTATGTCATCAGGCCCGTAGCAGCATAATGAGTGGATTCAGGTATGATGATTCTAACTGAAAGAAGTCACACAGAAAAAGAAACATCATAAGATATCACTAATACACGGAATGTAAACTTGGCTACACAGGAACTGGATTCCAAAACAGAACAGGGTCTCAAATTTAGAAAACCAACTTATGCTTGCTTAAGGGGAAAGGTGAGTTGGGGTGCTGCATAAAACCAGAGATTGAAATGAGCACAGATAAAGTTCCTTAAGCCAAATATGGAATAGACAAGAGCTACTCCTTGCTCAACGAAATGGACTCAACACCCCATATTAAACGCCTAAGAATGTACCTGACTAGTAAGTATCTTAAAACCTATGGATTGCTATGTCTCCGAAAGAGAATCAAGCGTGTGTACAGGGGCATAAACGCAGCAGTGATAGGATTGGAGAGGTTCGGTGAGCAAATGAAGACCCTTTGAAGTCATATTGCATGGTACCCATTCCACGGGTCTCAACTCTCCAGGTTTAAGGGATTCTTCCTTCAGCTAAAACATGCATGTGGAACCCAGAGTATGATCAACCGTGTGATCGGGAGACGTGTTCAAATATGTCTCCGTTCTCGTCCCCTGGTACTCGGGTGCAACATTCCAGACGCTTTACTAACACTCTCCCGACTTGGAGAGTCAGTGCCTTTAACCTCCTGTTTGGCCCAGTTTGCAATTTCTGCGGAAGATGAACAGGAATAGGGAGAACCAATGAGAGACTAGCTGGAGGTGTCTGGACGGGCAAATTTAACTCTCATTTCCCACCAGGAAGAGGAATTAACCAAAGGCTCAGCGTGCCGTGCCGGAACCAGATTAGGGCCTGAAGCAATCCTGCGGTGTTGCGGCCAGCTCACAAGAAAGCGAGTTGAAGAAAGGAGCTCAGGGGCACTGTAATTCACAAACCTGCAGAGTTATAAATGACAGCTATCGTCCAAAAGTATACTGAAGTAAGGCTGCCAAGAGGACTTGAAAGCGGGGCAGAATTGCAGGAAACCGATTTCAGGAGGTAGACTGGAATTGCATTGAAAGCATAGGAAAAGAGGCAGAACGTCCACAATGATGCACTTGGCCAAAAAGGGCGTATGCGTTTTTTCCTGAATATATTCAGGAAAAAACGCATACGCCCTTTTTGGCCAACCAAGCAAGCTTGCAAAGGAAATCTGCACTACAATGAAGTCTCACTTCCCCCCGGTCAAAAGGGCCATCTGATAAAAGTGTAAAATCCAGAAAGGCAGGACAGGCCATGGAGAACTGGGAGCCTTGTTATGCTGATGGGCGGGATGTAAATTGCCAACAGCCACTCGGGAGAAGTGTATGGTGTTTCCTGAAACATCTAAAAAACAAAGCAACAGAGCCTAGGGCACTTCCACTTATGGTCCTATAGCTTAGGGAAATGAAAATCAAAAAGACACAGCCACCCCAAAGTTTGGGACGGCTCTGTTTACAAGAACCTCGTTTACGGTACAAGTTCAATATCGCAGAAAGTGAAAAATGGATGAAGAAGCTGTGGTACTTACGTACAATGCAATATCACTCAGCAATGACATCTATGTCATCAGGCCCGTAGCAGCATAATGAGTGGATTCAGGTATGATGATTCTAACTGAAAGAAGTCACACAGAAAAAGAAACATCATAAGATATCACTAATACACGGAATGTAAACTTGGCTACACAGGAACTGGATTCCAAAACACAACAGGGTCTCAAATTTAGAAAACCAACTTATGCTTGCTTAAGGGGAAAGGTGAGTTGGGGTGCTGCATAAAACCAGAGATTGAAATGAGCACAGATAAAGTTCCTTAAGAAAAATATGGAATAGACAAGAGCTACTCCTTGCTCAACGAAATGGACTCAACACCCCATATTAAACGCCTAAGAATGTACCTGACTAGTAAGTATCTTAAAACCTATGGATTGCTATGTCTCCGAAAGAGAATCAAGCGTGTGTACAGGGGCATAAACGCAGCAGTGATAGGATTGGAGAGGTTCGGTGAGCAAATGAAGACCCTTTGAAGTCATATTGCATGGTACCCATTCCACGGGTCTCAACTCTCCAGGTTTAAGGGATTCTTCCTTCAGCTAAAACATGCATGTGGAACCCAGAGTATGATCAACCGTGTGATCGGGAGACGTGTTCAAATATGTCTCCGTTCTCGTCCCCTGGTACTCGGGTGCAACATTCCAGACGCTTTACTAACACTCTCCCGACTTGGAGAGTCAGTGCCTTTAACCTCCTGTTTGGCCCAGTTTGCAATTTCTGCGGAAGATGAACAGGAATAGGGAGAACCAATGAGAGACTAGCTGGAGGTGTCTGGACGGGCAAATTTAACTCTCATTTCCCACCAGGAAGAGGAATTAACCAAAGGCTCAGCGTGCCGTGCCGGAACCAGATTAGGGCCTGAAGCAATCCTGCGGTGTTGCGGCCAGCTCACAAGAAAGCGAGTTGAAGAAAGGAGCTCAGGGGCACTGTAATTCACAAACCTGCAGAGTTATAAATGACAGCTATCGTCCAAAAATATACTGAAGTAAGGCTGCCAAGAGGACTTGAAAGCGGGGCAGAATTGCAGGAAACCGATTTCAGGAGGTAGACTGGAATTGCATTGAAAGCATAGGAAAAGAGGCAGAACGTCCACAATGATGCACTTGGCCAAAAAGGGCGTATGCGTTTTTTCCTGAATATATTCAGGAAAGAACGCATACGCCCTTTTTGGCCAACCAAGCAAGCTTGCAAAGGAAATCTGCACTACAATGAAGTCTCACTTCCCCCCGGTCAAAAGGGCCATCTGAAAAAAGTGTAAAATCCAGAAAGGCAGGACAGGCCATGGAGAACTGGGAGCCTTGTTATGCTGATGGGCGGGATGTAAATTGCCAACAGCCACTCGGGAGAAGTGTATGGTGTTTCCTGAAACATCTAAAAAACAAAGCAACAGAGCCTAGGGCACTTCCACTTATGGTCCTATAGCTTAGGGAAATGAAAATCAAAAAGACACAGCCACCCCAAAGTTTGGGACGGCTCTGTTTACAAGAACCTCGTTTACGGTACAAGTTCAATATCGCAGAAAGTGAAAAATGGATGAAGAAGCTGTGGTACTTACGTACAATGCAATATCACTCAGCAATGACATCTATGTCATCAGGCCCGAAGCAGCATAATGAGTGGATTCAGGTATGATGATTCTAACTGAAAGAAGTCACACAGAAAAAG
Organism: Globicephala melas; assembly: GCF_963455315.2. NCBI lineage: Eukaryota > Metazoa > Chordata > Mammalia > Artiodactyla > Delphinidae > Globicephala > Globicephala melas. The sequence continues at coordinate 998,243 of NW_027207234.1, read as the reverse complement.
AAACATCATAAGATATCACTAATACACGGAATGTAAACTTGGCTACACAGGAACTGGATTCCAAAACAGAACAGGGTCTCAAATTTAGAAAACCAACTTATGCTTGCTTAAGGGGAAAGGTGAGTTGGGGTGCTGCATAAAACCAGAGATTGAAATGAGCACAGATAAAGTTCCTTAAGAAAAATATGGAATAGACAAGAGCTACTCCTTGCTCAACGAAATGGACTCAACACCCCATATTAAACGCCTAAGAATGTACCTGACTAGTAAGTATCTTAAAACCTATGGATTGCTATGTCTCCGAAAGAGAATCAAGCGTGTGTACAGGGGCATAAACGCAGCAGTGATAGGATTGGAGAGGTTCGGTGAGCAAATGAAGACCCTTTGAAGTCATATTGCATGGTACCCATTCCACGGGTCTCAACTCTCCAGGTTTAAGGGATTCTTCCTTCAGCTAAAACATGCATGTGGAACCCAGAGTATGATCAACCGTGTGATCGGGAGACGTGTTCAAATATGTCTCCGTTCTCGTCCCATGGTACTCGGGTGCAAAATTCCAGACGCTTTACTAACACTCTCCCGACTTGGAGAGTCAGTGCCTTTAACCTCCTGTTTGGCCCAGTTTGCAATTTCTGCGGAAGATGAACAGGAATAGGGAGAACCAATGAGAGACTAGCTGGAGGTGTCTGGACGGGCAAATTTAACTCTCATTTCCCACCAGGAAGAGGAATTAACCAAAGGCTCAGCGTGCCGTGCCGGAACCACATTAGGGCCTGAAGCAATCCTGCGGTGTTGCGGCCAGCTCACAAGAAAGCGAGTTGAAGAAAGGAGCTCAGGGGCACTGTAATTCACAAACCTGCAGAGTTATAAATGACAGCAATCGTCCAAAAATATACTGAAGTAAGGCTGCCAAGAGGACTTGAAAGCGGGGCCGAATTGCAGGAAACCGATTTCAGGAGGTAGACTGGAATTGCATTGAAAGCATAGGAAAAGAGGCAGAACGTCCACAATGATGCACTTGGCCAAAAAGGGCGTATGCGTTTTTTCCTGAATATATTCAGGAAAGAACGCATACGCCCTTTTTGGCCAACCAAGCAAGCTTGCAAAGGAAATCTGCACTACAATGAAGTCTCACTTCCCCCCGGTCAAAAGGGCCATCTGATAAAAGTGTAAAATCCAGAAAGGCAGGACAGGCCATGGAGAACTGGGAGCCTTGTTATGCTGATGGGCGGGATGTAAATTGCCAACAGCCACTCGGGAGAAGTGTATGGTGTTTCCTGAAACATCTAAAAAACAAAGCAACAGAGCCTAGGGCACTTCCACTTATGGTCCTATAGCTTAGGGAAATGAAAATCAAAAAGACACAACCACCCCAAAGTTTGGGACGGCTCTGTTTACAAGAACCTCGTTTACGGTACAAGTTCAATATCGCAGAAAGTGAAAAATGGATGAAGAAGTTGTGGTACTTACGTACAATGCAATATCACTCAGCAATGACATCTATGTCATCAGGCCCGTAGCAGCATAATGAGTGGATTCAGGTATGATGATTCTAACTGAAAGAAGTCACACAGAAAAAGAAACATCATAAGATATCACTAATACACGGAATGTAAACTTGGCTACACAGGAACTGGATTCCAAAACAGAACAGGGTCTCAAATTTAGAAAACCAACTTATGCTTGCTTAAGGGGAAAGGTGAGTTGGGGTGCTGCATAAAACCAGAGATTGAAATGAGCACAGATAAAGTTCCTTAAGCCAAATATGGAATAGACAAGAGCTACTCCTTGCTCAACGAAATGGACTCAACACCCCATATTAAACGCCTAAGAACGTACCTGACTAGTAAGTATCTTAAAACCTATGGATTGCTATGTCTCCGAAAGAGAATCAAGCGTGTGTACAGGGGCATAAACGCAGCAGTGATAGGATTGGAGAGGTTCGGTGAGCAAATGAAGACCCTTTGAAGTCATATTGCATGGTACCCATTCCACGGGTCTCAACTCTCCAGGTTTAAGGGATTCTTCCTTCAGCTAAAACATGCATGTGGAACCCAGAGTATGATCAACCGTGTGATCGGGAGACGTGTTCAAATATGTCTCCGTTCTCGTCCCCTGGTACTCGGGTGCAACATTCCAGACGCTTTACTAACACTCTCCCGACTTGGAGAGTCAGTGCCTTTAACCTCCTGTTTGGCCCAGTTTGCAATTTCTGCGGAAGATGAACAGGAATAGGGAGAACCAATGAGAGACTAGCTGGAGGTGTCTGGACGGGCAAATTTAACTCTCATTTCCCACCAGGAAGAGGAATTAACCAAAGGCTCAGCGTGCCGTGCCGGAACCACATTAGGGCCTGAAGCAATCCTGCGGTGTTGCGGCCAGCTCACAAGAAAGCGAGTTGAAGAAAGGAGCTCAGGGGCACTGTAATTCACAAACCTGCAGAGTTATAAATGACAGCAATCGTCCAAAAATATACTGAAGTAAGGCTGCCAAGAGGACTTGAAAGCGGGGCAGAATTGCAGGAAACCGATTTCAGGAGGTAGACTGGAATTGCATTGAAAGCATAGGAAAAGAGGCAGAACGTCCACAATGATGCACTTGGCCAAAAAGGGCGTATGCGTTTTTTCCTGAATATATTCAGGAAAGAACGCATACGTCCTTTTTGGCCAACCAAGCAAGCTTGCAAAGGAAATCTGCACTACAATGAAGTCTCACTTCCCCCCGGTCAAAAGGGCCATCTGAAAAAAGTGTAAAATCCAGAAAGGCAGGACAGGCCATGGAGAACTGGGAGCCTTGTTATGCTGATGGGCGGGATGTAAATTGCCAACAGCCACTCGGGAGAAGTGTATGGTGTTTCCTGAAACATCTAAAAAACAAAGCAACAGAGCCTAGGGCACTTCCACTTATGGTCCTATAGCTTAGGGAAATGAAAATCAAAAAGACACAGCCACCCCAAAGTTTGGGACGGCTCTGTTTACAAGAACCTCGTTTACGGTACAAGTTCAATATCGCAGAAAGTGAAAAATGGATGAAGAAGCTGTGGTACTTACGTACAATGCAATATCACTCAGCAATGACATCTATGTCATCAGGCCCGAAGCAGCATAATGAGTGGATTCAGGTATGATGATTCTAACTGAAAGAAGTCACACAGAAAAAGAAACATCATAAGATATCACTAATACACGGAATGTAAACTTGGCTACACAGGAACTGGATTCCAAAACAGAACAGGGTCTCAAATTTAGAAAACCAACTTATGCTTGCTTAAGGGGAAAGGTGAGTTGGGGTGCTGCATAAAACCAGAGATTGAAATGAGCACAGATAAAGTTCCTTAAGAAAAATATGGAATAGACAAGAGCTACTCCTTGCTCAACGAAATGGACTCAACACCCCATATTAAACGCCTAAGAATGTACCTGACTAGTAAGTATCTTAAAACCTATGGATTGCTATGTCTCCGAAAGAGAATCAAGCGTGTGTACAGGGGCATAAACGCAGCAGTGATAGGATTGGAGAGGTTCGGTGAGCAAATGAAGACCCTTTGAAGTCATATTGCATGGTACCCATTCCACGGGTCTCAACTCTCCAGGTTTAAGGGATTCTTCCTTCAGCTAAAACATGCATGTGGAACCCAGAGTATGATCAACCGTGTGATCGGGAGACGTGTTCAAATATGTCTCCGTTCTCGTCCCCTGGTACTCGGGTGCAACATTCCAGACGCTTTACTAACACTCTCCCGACTTGGAGAGTCAGTGCCTTTAACCTCCTGTTTGGCCCAGTTTGCAATTTCTGCGGAAGATGAACAGGAATAGGGAGAACCAATGAGAGACTAGCTGGAGGTGTCTGGACGGGCAAATTTAACTCTCATTTCCCACCAGGAAGAGGAATTAACCAAAGGCTCAGCGTGCCGTGCCGGAACCAGATTAGGGCCTGAAGCAATCCTGCGGTGTTGCGGCCAGCTCACAAGAAAGCGAGTTGAAGAAAGGAGCTCAGGGGCACTGTAATTCACAAACCTGCAGAGTTATAAATGACAGCAATCGTCCAAAAATATACTGAAGTAAGGCTGCCAAGAGGACTTGAAAGCGGGGCAGAATTGCAGGAAACCGATTTCAGGAGGTAGACTGGAATTGCATTGAAAGCATAGGAAAAGAGGCAGAACGTCCACAATGATGCACTTGGCCAAAAAGGGCGTATGCGTTTTTTCCTGAATATATTCAGGAAAGAACGCATACGTCCTTTTTGGCCAACCAAGCAAGCTTGCAAAGGAAATCTGCACTACAATGAAGTCTCACTTCCCCCCGGTCAAAAGGGCCATCTGAAAAAAGTGTAAAATCCAGAAAGGCAGGACAGGCCATGGAGAACTGGGAGCCTTGTTATGCTGATGGGCGGGATGTAAATTGCCAACAGCCACTCGGGAGAAGTGTATGGTGTTTCCTGAAACATCTAAAAAGCAAAGCAACAGAGCCTAGGGCACTTCCACTTATGGTCCTATAGCTTAGGGAAATGAAAATCAAAAAGACACAGCCACCCCAAAGTTTGGGACGGCTCTGTTTACAAGAACCTCGTTTACGGTACAAGTTCAATATCGCAGAAAGTGAAAAATGGATGAAGAAGCTGTGGTACTTACGTACAATGCAATATCACTCAGCAATGACATCTATGTCATCAGGCCCGTAGCAGCATAATGAGTGGATTCAGGTATGATGATTCTAACTGAAAGAAGTCACACAGAAAAAGAAACATCATAAGATATCACTAATACACGGAATGTAAACTTGGCTACACAGGAACTGGATTCCAAAACAGAACAGGGTCTCAAATTTAGAAAACCAACTTATGCTTGCTTAAGGGGAAAGGTGAGTTGGGGTGCTGCATAAAACCAGAGATTGAAATGAGCACAGATAAAGTTCCTTAAACCAAATATGGAATAGACAAGAGCTACTCCTTGCTCAACGAAATGGACTCAACACCCCATATTAAACGCCTAAGAATGTACCTGACTAGTCAGTATCTTAAAACCTATGGATTGCTATGTCTCCGAAAGAGAATCAAGCATGTGTACAGGGGCATAAACGCAGCAGTGATAGGATTGGAGAGGTTCGGTGAGCAAATGAAGACCCTTTGAAGTCATATTGCATGGTACCCATTCCACGGGTCTCAACTCTCCAGGTTTAAGGGATTCTTCCTTCAGCTAAAACATGCATGTGGAACCCAGAGTATGATCAACCGTGTGATCGGGAGACGTGTTCAAATATGTCTCCGTTCTCGTCCCCTGGTACTCGGGTGCAACATTCCAGACGCTTTACTAACACTCTCCCGACTTGGAGAGTCAGTGCCTTTAACCTCCTGTTTGGCCCAGTTTGCAATTTCTGCGGAAGATGAACAGGAATAGGGAGAACCAATGAGAGACTAGCTGGAGGTGTCTGGACGGGCAAATTTAACTCTCATTTCCCACCAGGAAGAGGAATTAACCAAAGGCTCAGCGTGCCGTGCCGGAACCACATTAGGGCCTGAAGCAATCCTGCGGTGTTGTGGCCAGCTCACAAGAAAGCGAGTTGAAGAAAGGAGCTCAGGGGCACTGTAATTCACAAACCTGCAGAGTTATAAATGACAGCTATCGTCCAAAAATATACTGAAGTAAGGCTGCCAAGAGGACTTGAAAGCGGGGCAGAATTGCAGGAAACCGATTTCAGGAGGTAGACTGGAATTGCATTGAAAGCATAGGAAAAGAGGCAGAACGTCCACAATGATGCACTTGGCCAAAAAGGGCGTATGCGTTTTTTCCTGAATATATTCAGGAAAAAACGCATACGCCCTTTTTGGCCAACCAAGCAAGCTTGCAAAGGAAATCTGCACTACAATGAAGTCTCACTTCCCCCCGGTCAAAAGGGCCATCTGAAAAAAGTGTAAAATCCAGAAAGGCAGGACAGGCCATGGAGAACTGGGAGCCTTGTTATGCTGATGGGCGGGATGTAAATTGCCAACAGCCACTCAGGAGAAGTGTATGGTGTTTCCTGAAACATATAAAAAACAAAGCAACAGAGCCTAGGGCACTTCCACTTATGGTCCTATAGCTTAGGGAAATGAAAATCAAAAAGACACAGCCACCCCAAAGTTTGGGACGGCTCTGTTTACAAGAACCTCGTTTACGGTACAAGTTCAATATCGCAGAAAGTGAAAAATGGATGAAGAAGTTGTGGTACTTACGTACAATGCAATATCACTCAGCAATGACATCTATGTCATCAGGCCCGTAGCAGCATAATGAGTGGATTCAGGTATGATGATTCTAACTGAAAGAAGTCACACAGAAAACGAAACATCATAAGATATCACTAATACACGGAATGTAAACTTGGCTACACAGGAACTGGATTCCAAAACAGAACAGGGTCTCAAATTTAGAAAACCAACTTATGCTTGCTTAAGGGGAAAGGTGAGTTGGGGTGCTGCATAAAACCAGAGATTGAAATGAGCACAGATAAAGTTCCTTAAGCCAAATATGGAATAGACAAGAGCTACTCCTTGCTCAACGAAATGGACTCAACACCCCATATTAAACGGCTAAGAATGTACCTGACTAGTCAGTATCTTAAAACCTATGGATTGCTATGTCTCCGAAAGAGAATCAAGCGTGTGTACAGGGGCATAAACGCAGCAGTGATAGGATTGGAGAGGTTCGGTGAGCAAATGAAGACCCTTTGAAGTCATATTGCATGGTACCCATTCCACGGGTCTCAACTCTCCAGGTTTAAGGGATTCTTCCTTCAGCTAAAACATGCATGTGGAACCCAGAGTATGATCAACCGTGTGATCGGGAGACGTGTTCAAATATGTCTCCGTTCTCGTCCCCTGGTACTCGGGTGCAACATTCCAGACGCTTTACTAACACTCTCCCGACTTGGAGAGTCAGTGCCTTTAACCTCCTGTTTGGCCCAGTTTGCAATTTCTGCGGAAGATGAACAGGAATAGGGAGAACCAATGAGAGACTAGCTGGAGGTGTCTGGACGGGCAAATTTAACTCTCATTTCCCACCAGGAAGAGGAATTAACCAAAGGCTCAGCGTGCCGTGCCGGAACCACATTAGGGCCTGAAGCAATCCTGCGGTGTTGCGGCCAGCTCACAAGAAAGCGAGTTGAAGAAAGGAGCTCAGGGGCACTGTAATTCACAAACCTGCAGAGTTATAAATGACAGCTATCGTCCAAAAATATACTGAAGTAAGGCTGCCAAGAGGACTTGAAAGCGGGGCAGAATTGCAGGAAACCGATTTCAGGAGGTAGACTGGAATTGCATTGAAAGCATAGGAAAAGAGGCAGAACGTCCACAATGATGCACTTGGCCAAAAAGGGCGTATGCGTTTTTTCCTGAATATATTCAGGAAAAAACGCATATGCCCTTTTTGGCCAACCAAGCAAGCTTGCAAAGGAAATCTGCACTACAATGAAGTCTCACTTCCCCCCGGTCAAAAGGGCCATCTGAAAAAAGTGTAAAATCCAGAAAGGCAGGACAGGCCATGGAGAACTGGGAGCCTTGTTATGCTGATGGGCGGGATGTAAATTGCCAACAGCCACTCGGGAGAAGTGTATGGTGTTTCCTGAAACATCTAAAAAGCAAAGCAACAGAGCCTAGGGCACTTCCACTTATGGTCCTATAGCTTAGGGAAATGAAAATCAAAAAGACACAGCCACCCCAAAGTTTGGGACGGCTCTGTTTACAAGAACCTCGTTTACGGTACAAGTTCAATATCGCAGAAAGTGAAAAATGGATGAAGAAGCTGTGGTACTTACGTACAATGCAATATCACTCAGCAATGACATCTATGTCATCAGCCCGTAGCAGCATAATGAGTGGATTCAGGTATGATGATTCTAACTGAAAGAAGTCACACAGAAAAAGAAACATCATAAGATTTCACTAATACACGGGATGTAAACTTGGCTACACAGGAACTGGATTACAAAACAGAACAGGGTCTCAAATTGAGAAAACCAACTTATGCTTGCTTAAGGGGAAAGGTGAGTTGGGGTGCTGCATAAAACCAGAGATTGAAATGAGCACAGATAAAGTTCCTTAAGCCAAATATGGAATAGACAAGAGCTACTCCTTGCTCAACGAAATGGACTCAACACCCCATATTAAACGCCTAAGAATGTACCTGACTAGTAAGTATCTTAAAACCTATGGATTGCTATGTCTCCGAAAGAGAATCAAGCGTGTGCACAGGGGCATAAACGCAGCAGTGATAGGATTGGAGAGGTTCGGTGAGCAAATGAAGACCCTTTGAAGTCATATTGCATGGTACCCATTCCACGGGTCTCAACTCTCCAGGTTTAAGGGATTCTTCCTTCAGCTAAAACATGCATGTGGAACCCAGAGTATGATCAACCGTGTGATCGGGAGACGTGTTCAAATATGTCTCCGTTCTCGTCCCCTGGTACTCGGGTGCAACATTCCAGACGCTTTACTAACACTCTCCCGACTTGGAGAGTCAGTGCCTTTAACCTCCTGTTTGGCCCAGTTTGCAATTTCTGCGGAAGATGAACAGGAATAGGGAGAACCAATGAGAGACTAGCTGGAGGTGTCTGGACGGGCAAATTTAACTCTCATTTCCCACCAGGAAGAGGAATTAACCAAAGGCTCAGCGTGCCGTGCCGGAACCAGATTGGGGCCTGAAGCAATCCTGCGGTGTTGCGGCCAGCTCACAAGAAAGCTAGTTGAAGAAAGGAGCTCAGGGGCACTGTAATTCACAAACCTGCAGAGTTATAAATGACAGCTATCGTCCAAAAATATACTGAAGTAAGGCTGCCAAGAGGACTTGAAAGCGGGGCAGAATTACAGGAAACCGATTTCAGGAGGTAGACTGGAATTGCATTGAAAGCATAGGAAAAGAGGCAGAACGTCCACAATGATGCACTTGGCCAAAAAGGGCGTATGCGTTTTTTCCTGAATATATTCAGGAAAAAACGCATACGCCCTTTTTGGCCAACCAAGCAAGCTTGCAAAGGAAATCTGCACTACAATGAAGTCTCACTTCCCCCCGGTCAAAAGGGCCATCTGAAAAAAGTGTAAAATCCAGAAAGGCAGGACAGGCCATGGAGAACTGGGAGCCTTGTTATGCTGATGGGCGGGATGTAAATTGCCAACAGCCACTCGGGAGAAGTGTATGGTGTTTCCTGAAACATCTAAAAAACAAAGCAACAGAGCCTAGGGCACTTCCACTTATGGTCCTATAGCTTAGGGAAATGAAAATCAAAAAGACACAGCCACCCCAAAGTTTGGGACGGCTCTGTTTACAAGAACCTCGTTTACGGTACAAGTTCAATATCGCAGAAAGTGAAAAATGGATGAAGAAGTTGTGGTACTTACGTACAATGCAATATCACTCAGCAATGACATCTATGTCATCAGGCCCGTAGCAGCATAATGAGTGGATTCAGGTATGATGATTCTAACTGAAAGAAGTCACACAGAAAAAGAAACATCATAAGATATCACTAATACACGGAATGTAAACTTGGCTACACAGGAACTGGATTCCAAAACAGAACAGGGTCTCAAATTTAGAAAACCAACTTATGCTTGCTTAAGGGGAAAGGTGAGTTGGGGTGCTGCATAAAACCAGAGATTGAAATGAGCACAGATAAAGTTCCTTAAGCCAAATATGGAATAGACAAGAGCTACTCCTTGCTCAACGAAATGGACTCAACACCCCATATTAAACGCCTAAGAATGTACCTGACTAGTCAGTATCTTAAAACCTATGGATTGCTATGTCTCCGAAAGAGAATCAAGCGTGTGTACAGGGGCATAAACGCAGCAGTGATAGGATTGGAGAGGTTCGGTGAGCAAATGAAGACCCTTTGAAGTCATATTGCATGGTACCCATTCCACGGGTCTCAACTCTCCAGGTTTAAGGGATTCTTCCTTCAGATAAAACATGCATGTGGAACCCAGAGTATGATCAACCGTGTGATCGGGAGACGTGTTCAAATATGTCTCCGTTCTCGTCCCCTGGTACTCGGGTGCAACATTCCAGACGCTTTACTAACACTCTCCCGACTTGGAGAGTCAGTGCCTTTAACCTCCTGTTTGGCCCAGTTTGCAATTTCTGCGGAAGATGAACAGGAATAGGGAGAACCAATGAGAGACTAGCTGGAGGTGTCTGGACGGGCAAATTTAACTCTCATTTCCCACCAGGAAGAGGAATTAACCAAAGGCTCAGCGTGCCGTGCCGGAACCACATTAGGGCCTGAAGCAATCCTGCGGTGTTGCGGCCAGCTCACAAGAAAGCGAGTTGAAGAAAGGAGCTCAGGGGCACTGTAATTCACAAACCTGCAGAGTTATAAATGACAGCTATCGTCCAAAAATATACTGAAGTAAGGCTGCCAAGAGGACTTGAAAGCGGGGCCGAATTGCAGGAAACCGATTTCAGGAGGTAGACTGGAATTGCATTGAAAGCATAGGAAAAGAGGCAGAACGTCCACAATGATGCACTTGGCCAAAAAGGGCGTATGAGTTTTTTCCTGAATATATTCAGGAAAAAACGCATACGCACTTTTTGGCCAACCAAGCAAGCTTGCAAAGGAAATCTGCACTACAATGAAGTCTCACTTCCCCCCGGTCAAAAGGGCCATCTGAAAAAAGTGTAAAATCCAGAAAGGCAGGACAGGCCATGGAGAACTGGGAGCCTTGTTATGCTGATGGGCGGGATGTAAATTGCCAACAGCCACTCGGGAGAAGTGTATGGTGTTTCCTGAAACATCTAAAAAGCAAAGCAACAGAGCCTAGGGCACTTCCACTTATGGTCCTATAGCTTAGGGAAATGAAAATCAAAAAGACACAGCCACCCGAAAGTTTGGGACGGCATTGTTTACAAGAACCTCATTTACGGTACAAGTCCAATATCGCAGAAAGTGAAAAATGGATGAAGAAGTTGTGGTACTTACGTACAATGCAATATCACTCAGCAATGACATCTATGTCATCAGGCCCGTAGCAGCATAATGAGTGGATTCAGGTATGATGATTCTAACTGAAAGAAGTCACACTGAAAAAGAAACATCATAAGATATCACTAATACACGGAATGTAAACTTGTCTACACAGGAACTGGATTACCAAACAGAACAGGGTCTCAAATTTAGAAAACCAACTTATGCTTGCTTAAGGGGAAAGGTGAGTTGGGGTGCTGCATAAAACCAGAGATTGAAATGAGCACAGATAAAGTTCCTTAAGCCAAATATGGAATAGACAAGAGCTACTCCTTGCTCAACGAAATGGACTCAACCCCCCATATTAAACGCCTAAGAATGTACCTGACTAGTAAGTATCTTAAAACCTATGGATTGCTATGTCTCCGAAAGAGAATCAAGCGTGTGTACAGGGGCATAAACGCAGCAGTGATAGGATTGGAGAGGTTCGGTGAGCTAATGAAGACCCTTTGAAGTCATATTGCATGGTACCCATTCCACGGGTCTCAACTCTCCAGGTTTAAGGGATTCTTCCTTCAGCTAAAACATGCATGTGGAACCCAGAGTATGATCAACCGTGTGATCGGGAGACGTGTTCAAATATGTCTCCGTTCTCGTCCCCTGGTACTCGGGTGCAACATTCCAGACGCTTTACTAACACTCTCCCGACTTGGAGAGTCAGTGCCTTTAACCTCCTGTTTGGCCCAGTTTGCAATTTCTGCGGAAGATGAACAGGAATAGGGAGAACCAATGAGAGACTAGCTGGAGGTGTCTGGACGGGCAAATTTAACTCTCATTTCCCACCAGGAAGAGGAATTAACCAAAGGCTCAGCGTGCCGTGCCGGAACCACATTAGGGCCTGAAGCAATCCTGCGGTGTTGCGGCCAGCTCACAAGAAAGCGAGTTGAAGAAAGGAGCTCAGGGGCACTGTAATTCACAAACCTGCAGAGTTATAAATGACAGCTATCGTCCAAAAATATACTGAAGTAAGGCTGCCAAGAGGACTTGAAAGCGGGGCAGAATTGCAGGAAACCGATTTCAGGAGGTAGACTGGAATTGCATTGAAAGCATAGGAAAAGAGGCAGAACGTCCACAATGATGCACTTGGCCAAAAAGGTCGTATGCGTTTTTTCCTGAATATATTCAGGAAAAAACGCATACGCCATTTTTGGCCAACCAAGCAAGCTTGCAAAGGAAATCTGCACTACAATGAAGTCTCACTTCCCCCCGGTCAAAAGGGCCATCTGAAAAAAGTGTAAAATCCAGAAAGGCAGGACAGGCCATGGAGAACTGGGAGCCTTGTTATGCTGATGGGCGGGATGTAAATTGCCAACAGCCACTCGGGAGAAGTGTATGGTGTTTCCTGAAACATCTAAAAAGCAAAGCAACAGAGCCTAGGGCACTTCCACTTATGGTCCTATAGCTTAGGGAAATGAAAATCAAAAAGACACAGCCACCCCAAAGTTTGGGACGGCTCTGTTTACAAGAACCTCGTTTACGGTACAAGTTCAATATCACAGAAAGTGAAAAATGGATGAAGAAGTTGTGGTACTTACGTACAATGCAATATCACTCAGCAATGACATCTATGTCATCAGGCCCGTAGCCGCATAATGAGTGGATTCAGGTATGATGATTCTAACTGAAAGAAGTCACACAGAAAAAGAAACATCATAAGATATCACTAATACACGGAATGTAAACTTGTCTACACAGGAACTGGAATACCAAACAGAACAGGGTCTCAAATTTAGAAAACCAACTTATGCTTGCTTAAGGGGAAAGGTGAGTTGAGGTGCTGCATAAAACCAGAGATTGAAATGAGCACAGATAAAGTTCCTTAAGCCAAATATGGAATAGACAAGAGCTACTCCTTGCTCAACGAAATGGACTCAACCCCCCATATTAAACTCCTAAGAATGTACCTGACTAGTAAGTATCTTAAAACCTATGGATTGCTATGTCTCCGAAAGAGAATCAAGCGTGTGTACAGGGGCATAAACGCAGCAGTGATAGGATTGGAGAGGTTCGGTGAGCAAATGAAGACCCTTTGAAGTCATATTGCATGGTACCCATTCCACGGGTCTCAACTCTCCAGGTTTAAGGGATTCTTCCTTCAGCTAAAACATGCATGTGGAACCCAGAGTATGATCAACCGTGTGATCGGGAGACGTGTTCAAATATGTCTCCGTTCTCGTCCCCTGGTACTCGGGTGCAACATTCCAGACGCTTTACTAACACTCTCCCGACTTGGAGAGTCAGTGCCTTTAACCTCCTGTTTGGCCCAGTTTGCAATTTCTGCGGAAGATGAACAGGAATAGGGAGAACCAATGAGAGACTAGCTGGAGGTGTCTGGACGGGCAAATTTAACTCTCATTTCCCACCAGGAAGAGGAATTAACCAAAGGCTCAGCGTGCCGTGCCGGAACCAGATCAGGGCCTGAAGCAATCCTGCGGTGTTGCGGCCAGCTCACAAGAAAGCGAGTTGAAGAAAGGAGCTCAGGGGCACTGTAATTCACAAACCTGCAGAGTTATAAATGACAGCTATCGTCCAAAAATATACTGAAGTAAGGCTGCCAAGAGGACTTGAAAGCGGGGCAGAATTGCAGGAAACCGATTTCAGGAGGTAGACTGGAATTGCATTGAAAGCATAGGAAAAGAGGCAGAACGTCCACAATGATGCACTTGGCCAAAAAGGGCGTATGCGTTTTTTCCTGAATATATTCAGGAAAAAACGCATCCGCCCTTTTTGGCCAACCAAGCAAGCTTGCAAAGGAAATCTGCACTACAATGAAGTCTCACTTCCCCCCGGTCAAAAGGGCCATCTGAAAAAAGTGTAAAATCCAGAAAGGCAGGACAGGCCATGGAGAACTGGGAGCCTTGTTATGCTGATGGGCGGGATGTAAATTGCCAACAGCCACTCGGGAGAAGTGTATGGTGTTTCCTGAAACATCTAAAAAACAAAGCAACAGAGCCTAGGGCACTTCCACTTATGGTCCTATAGCTTAGGGAAATGAAAATCAAAAAGACACAGCCACCCCAAAGTTTGGGACGGCTCTGTTTACAAGAACCTCGTTTACGGTACAAGTTCAATATCGCAGAAAGTGAAAAATGGATGAAGAAGTTGTGGTACTTACGTACAATGCAATATCACTCAGCAATGACATCTATGTCATCAGGCCCGTAGCCGCATAATGAGTGGATTCAGGTATGATGATTCTAACTGAAAGAAGTCACACAGAAAAAGAAACATCATAAGATATCACTAATACACGGAATGTAAACTTGTCTACACAGGAACTGGAATACCAAACAGAACAGGGTCTCAAATTTAGAAAACCAACTTATGCTTGCTTAAGGGGAAAGGTGAGTTGAGGTGCTGCATAAAACCAGAGATTGAAATGAGCACAGATAAAGTTCCTTAAGCCAAATATGGAATAGACAAGAGCTACTCCTTGCTCAACGAAATGGACTCAACACCCCATATTAAACTCCTAAGAATGTACCTGACTAGTAAGTATCTTAAAACCTATGGATTGCTATGTCTCCGAAAGAGAATCAAGCGTGTGTACAGGGGCATAAACGCAGCAGTGATAGGATTGGAGAGGTTCGGTGAGCAAATGAAGACCCTTTGAAGTCATATTGCATGGTACCCATTCCACGGGTCTCAACTCTCCAGGTTTAAGGGATTCTTCCTTCAGCTAAAACATGCATGTGGAACCCAGAGTATGATCAACCGTGTGATCGGGAGACGTGTTCAAATATGTCTCCGTTCTCGTCCCCTGGTACTCGGGTGCAACATTCCAGACGCTTTACTAACACTCTCCCGACTTGGAGAGTCAGTGCCTTTAACCTCCTGTTTGGCCCAGTTTGCAATTTCTGCGGAAGATGAACAGGAATAGGGAGAACCAATGAGAGACTAGCTGGAGGTGTCTGGACGGGCAAATTTAACTCTCATTTCCCACCAGGAAGAGGAATTAACCAAAGGCTCAGCGTGCCGTGCCGGAACCAGATCAGGGCCTGAAGCAATCCTGCGGTGTTGCGGCCAGCTCACAAGAAAGCGAGTTGAAGAAAGGAGCTCAGGGGCACTGTAATTCACAAACCTGCAGAGTTATAAATGACAGCTATCGTCCAAAAATATACTGAAGTAAGGCTGCCAAGAGGACTTGAAAGCGGGGCAGAATTGCAGGAAACCGATTTCAGGAGGTAGACTGGAATTGCATTGAAAGCATAGGAAAAGAGGCAGAACGTCCACAATGATGCACTTGGCCAAAAAGGGCGTATGCGTTTTTTCCTGAATATATTCAGGAAAGAACGCATCCGCCCTTTTTGGCCAACCAAGCAAGCTTGCAAAGGAAATCTGCACTACAATGAAGTCTCACTTCCCCCCGGTCAAAAGGGCCATCTGAAAAAAGTGTAAAATCCAGAAAGGCAGGACAGGCCATGGAGAACTGGGAGCCTTGTTATGCTGATGGGCGGGATGTAAATTGCCAACAGCCACTCGGGAGAAGTGTATGGTGTTTCCTGAAACATCTAAAAAGCAAAGCAACAGAGCCTAGGGCACTTCCACTTATGGTCCTATAGCTTAGGGAAATGAAAATCAAAAAGACACAGCCACCCCAAAGTTTGGGACGGCTCTGTTTACAAGAACCTCGTTTATGGTACAAGTTCAATATCACAGAAAGTGAAAAATGGATGAAGAAGTTGTGGTACTTACGTACAATGCAATATCACTCAGCAATGACATCTATGTCATCAGGCCCGTAGCAGCATAATGAGTGGATTCAGGTATGATGATTCTAACTGAAAGAAGTCACACAGAAAAAGAAACATCATAAGATATCAGTAATACACGGAATGTAAACTTGGCTACACAGGAACTGGATTACCAAACAGAACAGGGTCTCAAATTTAGAAAACCAACTTATGCTTGCTTAAGGGGAAAGGTGAGTTGGGGTGCTGCATAAAACCAGAGATTGAAATGAGCACAGATAAAGTTCCTTAAGCCAAATATGGAATAGACAAGAGCTACTCCTTGCTCAACGAAATGGACTCAACACCCCATATTAAACGCCTAAGAATGTACCTGACTAGTAAGTATCTTAAAACCTATGGATTGCTATTTCTCCGAAAGGGAATCAAGCGTGTGTACAGGGGAATAAACGCAGCAGTGATAGGATTGGAGAGGTTCGGTGAGCAAATGAAGTCCCTTTGAAGTCATATTGCATGGTACCCATTCCACGGGTCTCAACTCTCCAGGTTTAAGGGATTCTTCCTTCAGCTAAAACATGCATGTGGAACCCAGAGTATGATCAACCGTGTGATCGGGAGACGTCTTCAAATATGTCTCCGTTCTCGTCCCCTGGTACTCGGGTGCAACATTCCAGACGCTTTACTAACACTCTCCCGACTTGGAGAGTCAGTGCCTTTAACCTCCTGTTTGGCCCAGTTTGCAATTTCTGCGGAAGATGAACAGGAATAGGGAGAACCAATGAGAGACTAGCTGGAGGTGTCTGGACGGGCAAATTTAACTCTCATTTCCCACCAGGAAGAGGAATTAACCAAAGGCTCAGCGTGCCGTGCCGGAACCACATTAGGGCCTGAAGCAATCCTGCGGTGTTGCGGCCAGCTCACAAGAAAGCGAGTTGAAGAAAGGAGCTCAGGGGCACTGTAATTCACAAACCTGCAGAGTTATAAATGACAGCAATCGTCCAAAAATATACTGAAGTAAGGCTGCCAAGAGGACTTGAAAGCGGGGCAGAATTGCAGGAAACCGATTTCAGGAGGTAGACTGGAATTGCATTGAAAGCATAGGAAAAGAGGCAGAACGTCCACAATGATGCACTTGGCCAAAAAGGGCGTATGCGTTTTTTCCTGAATATATTCAGGAAAAAACGCATACGCCCTTTTTGGCCAACCAAGCAAGCTTGCAAAGGAAATCTGCACTACAATGAAGTCTCACTTCCCCCCGGTCAAAAGGGCCATCTGAAAAAAGTGTAAAATCCAGAAAGGCAGGACAGGCCATGGAGAACTGGGAGCCTTGTTATGCTGATGGGCGGGATGTAAATTGCCAACAGCCACTCGGGAGAAGTGTATGGTGTTTCCTGAAACATCTAAAAAACAAAGCAACAGAGCCCAGGGCACTTCCACTTATGGTCCTATAGCTTAGGGAAATGAAAATCAAAAAGACACAGCCACCCCAAAGTTTGGGACGGCTCTGTTTACAAGAACCTCGTTTACGGTACAAGTTCAATATCGCAGAAAGTGAAAAATGGATGAAGAAGTTGTGGTACTTACGTACAATGCAATATCACTCAGCAATGACATCTATGTCATCAGGCCCGTAGCAGCATAATGAGTGGATTCAGGTATGATGATTCTAACTGAAAGAAGTCACACAGAAAAAAGAAACATCATAAGATATCACTAATACACGGAATGTAAACTTGGCTACACAGGAACTGGATTACAAAACAGAACAGGGTCTCAAATTTAGAAAACCAACTTATGCTTGCTTAAGGGGAAAGGTGAGTTGGGGTGCTGCATAAAACCAGAGATTGAAATGAGCACAGATAAAGTTCCTTAAGCCAAATATGGAATAGACAAGAGCTACTCCTTGCTCAACGAAATGGACTCAACACCCCATATTAAACGCCTAAGAATGTACCTGACTAGTAAGTATCTTAAAACCTATGGATTGCTATGTCTCCGAAAGAGAATCAAGCGTGTGTACAGGGACATAAACGCAGCAGTGATAGGATTGGAGAGGTTCGGTGAGCAAATGAAGACCCTTTGAAGTCATATTGCATGGTACCCATTCCACGGGTCTCAACTCTCCAGGTTTAAGGGATTCTTCCTTCAGCTAAAACATGCATGTGGAACCCAGAGTATGATCAACCGTGTGATCGGGAGACGTGTTCAAATATGTCTCCGTTCTCGTCCCCTGGTACTCGGGTGCAACATTCCAGACGCTTTACTAACACTCTCCCGACTTGGAGAGTCAGTGCCTTTAACCTCCTGTTTGGCCCAGTTTGCAATTTCTGCGGAAGATGAACAGGAATAGGGAGAACCAATGAGAGACTAGCTGGAGGTGTCTGGACGGGCAAATTTAACTCTCATTTCCCACCAGGAAGAGGAATTAACCAAAGGCTCAGCGTGCCGTGCCGGAACCAGATTAGGGCCTGAAGCAATCCTGCGGTGTTGCGGCCAGCTCACAAGAAAGCGAGTTGAAGAAAGGAGCTCAGGGGCACTGTAATTCACAAACCTGCAGAGTTATAAATGACAGCTATCGTCCAAAAATATACTGAAGTAAGGCTGCCAAGAGGACTTGAAAGCGGGGCAGAATTGCAGGAAACCGATTTCAGGAGGTAGACTGGAATTGCATTGAAAGCATAGGAAAAGAGGCAGAACGTCCACAATGATGCACTTGGCCAAAAAGGGCGTATGCGTTTTTTCCTGAATATATTCAGGAAAAAACGCATACGCCCTTTTTGGCCAACCAAGCAAGCTTGCAAAGGAAATCTGCACTACAATGAAGTCTCACTTCCCCCCGGTCAAAAGGGCCATCTGAAAAAAGTGTAAAATCCAGAAAGGCAGGACTGGCCATGGAGAACTGGGAGCCTTGTTATGCTGATGGGCGGGATGTAAATTGCCAACAGCCACTCGGGAGAAGTGTATGGTGTTTCCTGAAACATCTAAAAAGCAAAGCAACAGAGCCTAGGGCACTTCCACTTATGGTCCTATAGCTTAGGGAAATGAAAATCAAAAAGACACAGCCACCCCAAAGTTTGGGACGGCTCTGTTTACAAGAACCTCGTTTACGGTACAAGTTCAATATCGCAGAAAGTGAAAAATGGATGAAGAAGTTGTGGTACTTACGTACAATGCAATATCACTCAGCAATGACATCTATGTCATCAGGCCCGTAGCAGCATAATGAGTGGATTCAGGTATGATGATTCTAACTGAAAGAAGTCACACAGAAAAAGAAACATCATAAGATATCACTAATACACGGAATGTAAACTTGGCTACACAGGAACTGGATTACCAAACAGAACAGGGTCTCAAATTTAGAAAACCAACTTATGCTTGCTTAAGGGGAAAGGTGAGTTGGGGTGCTGCATAAAACCAGAGATTGAAATGAGCACAGATAAAGTTCCTTAAGCCAAATATGGAATAGACAAGAGCTACTCCTTGCTCAACGAAATGGACTCAACACCCCATATTAAACGCCTAAGAATGTACCTGACTAGTAAGTATCTTAAAACCTATGGATTGCTATGTCTCCCGAAGAGAATCAAGCGTGTGTACAGGGGCATAAACGCAGCAGTGATAGGATTGGAGAGGTTCGGTGAGCAAATGAAGACCCTTTGAAGTCATATTGCATGGTACCCATTCCACGGGTCTCAACTCTCCAGGTTTAAGGGATTCTTCCTTCAGCTAAAACATGCATGTGGAACCCAGAGTATGATCAACCGTGTGATCGGGAGACGTGTTCAAATATGTCTCCGTTCTCGTCCCCTGGTACTCGGGTGCAACATTCCAGACGCTTTACTAACACTCTCCCGACTTGGAGAGTCAGTGCCTTTAACCTCCTGTTTGGCCCAGTTTGCAATTTCTGCGGAAGATGAACAGGAATAGGGAGAACCAATGAGAGACTAGCTGGAGGTGTCTGGACGGGCAAATTTAACTCTCATTTCCCACCAGGAAGAGGAATTAACCAAAGGCTCAGCGTGCCGTGCCGGAACCAGATTAGGGCCTGAAGCAATCCTGCGGTGTTGCGGCCAGCTCACAAGAAAGCGAGTTGAAGAAAGGAGCTCAGGGGCACTGTAATTCACAAACCTGCAGAGTTATAAATGACAGCTATCGTCCAAAAATATACTGAAGTAAGGCTGCCAAGAGGACTTGAAAGCGGGGCAGAATTGCAGGAAACCGATTTCAGGAGGTAGACTGGAATTGCATTGAAAGCATAGGAAAAGAGGCAGAACGTCCACAATGATGCACTTGGCCAAAAAGGGCGTATGCGTTTTTTCCTGAATATATTCAGGAAAAAACGCATACGCCCTTTTTGGCCAACCAAGCAAGCTTGCAAAGGAAATCTGCACTACAATGAAGTCTCACTTCCCCCCGGTCAAAAGGGCCATCTGAAAAAAGTGTAAAATCCAGAAAGGCAGGACAGGCCATGGAGAACTGGGAGCCTTGTTATGCTGATGGGCGGGATGTAAATTGCCAACAGCCACTCGGGAGAAGTGTATGGTGTTTCCTGAAACATCTAAAAAGCAAAGCAACAGAGCCTAGGGCACTTCCACTTATGGTCCTATAGCTTAGGGAAATGAAAATCAAAAAGACACAGCCACCCCAAAGTTTGGGACGGCTCTGTTTACAAGAACCTCGTTTACGGTACAAGTTCAATATCGCAGAAAGTGAAAAATGGATGAAGAAGCTGTGGTACTTACGTACAATGCAATATCACTCAGCAATGACATCTATGTCATCAGGCCCGTAGCAGCATAATGAGTGGATTCAGGTATGATGATTCTAACTGAAAGAAGTCACACAGAAAAAGAAACATCATAAGATATCACTAATACACGGAATGTAAACTTGGCTACACAGGAACTGGATTCCAAAACAGAACAGGGTCTCAAATTTAGAAAACCAACTTATGCTTGCTTAAGGGGAAAGGTGAGTTGGGGTGCTGCATAAAACCAGAGATTGAAATGAGCACAGATAAAGTTCCTTAAACCAAATATGGAATAGACAAGAGCTACTCCTTGCTCAACAAAATGGACTCAACACCCCATATTAAACGCCTAAGAATGTACCTGACTAGTCAGTATCTTAAAACCTATGGATTGCTATGTCTCCGAAAGAGAATCAAGCATGTGTACAGGGGCATAAACGCAGCAGTGATAGGATTGGAGAGGTTCGGTGAGCAAATGAAGACCCTTTGAAGTCATATTGCATGGTACCCATTCCACGGGTCTCAACTCTCCAGGTTTAAGGGATTCTTCCTTCAGCTAAAACATGCATGTGGAACCCAGAGTATGATCAACCGTGTGATCGGGAGACGTGTTCAAATATGTCTCCGTTCTCGTCCCCTGGTACTCGGGTGCAACATTCCAGACGCTTTACTAACACTCTCCCGACTTGGAGAGTCAGTGCCTTTAACCTCCTGTTTGGCCCAGTTTGCAATTTCTGCGGAAGATGAACAGGAATAGGGAGAACCAATGAGAGACTAGCTGGAGGTGTCTGGACGGGCAAATTTAACTCACATTTCCCACCAGGAAGAGGAATTAACCAAAGGCTCAGCGTGCCGTGCCGGAACCACATTAGGGCCTGAAGCAATCCTGCGGTGTTGTGGCCAGCTCACAAGAAAGCGAGTTGAAGAAAGGAGCTCAGGGGCACTGTAATTCACAAACCTGCAGAGTTATAAATGACAGCTATCGTCCAAAAATATACTGAAGTAAGGCTGCCAAGAGGACTTGAAAGCGGGGCAGAATTGCAGGAAACCGATTTCAGGAGGTAGACTGGAATTGCATTGAAAGCATAGGAAAAGAGGCAGAACGTCCACAATGATGCACTTGGCCAAAAAGGGCGTATGCGTTTTTTCCTGAATATATTCAGGAAAAAACGCATACGCCCTTTTTGGCCAACCAAGCAAGCTTGCAAAGGAAATCTGCACTACAATGAAGTCTCACTTCCCCCCGGTCAAAAGGGCCATCTGAAAAAAGTGTAAAATCCAGAAAGGCAGGACAGGCCATGGAGAACTGGGAGCCTTGTTATGCTGATGGGCGGGATGTAAATTGCCAACAGCCACTCAGGAGAAGTGTATGGTGTTTCCTGAAACATATAAAAAACAAAGCAACAGAGCCTAGGGCACTTCCACTTATGGTCCTATAGCTTAGGGAAATGAAAATCAAAAAGACACAGCCACCCCAAAGTTTGGGACGGCTCTGTTTACAAGAACCTCGTTTACGGTACAAGTTCAATATCGCAGAAAGTGAAAAATGGATGAAGAAGTTGTGGTACTTACGTACAATGCAATATCACTCAGCAATGACATCTATGTCATCAGGCCCGTAGCAGCATAATGAGTGGATTCAGGTATGATGATTCTAACTGAAAGAAGTCACACAGAAAAAGAAACATCATAAGATATCAGTAATACACGGAATGTAAACTTGGCTACACAGGAACTGGATTACCAAACAGAACAGGGTCTCAAATTTAGAAAACCAACTTATGCTTGCTTAAGGGGAAAGGTGAGTTGGGGTGCTGCATAAAACCAGAGATTGAAATGAGCACAGATAAAGTTCCTTAAGCCAAATATGGAATAGACAAGAGCTACTCCTTGCTCAACGAAATGGACTCAACACCCCATATTAAACGCCTAAGAATGTACCTGACTAGTAAGTATCTTAAAACCTATGGATTGCTATGTCTCCGAAAGAGAATCAAGCGTGTGTACAGGGGCATAAACGCAGCAGTGATAGGATTGGAGAGGTTCGGTGAGCAAATGAAGACCCTTTGAAGTCATATTGCATGGTACCCATTCCACGGGTCTCAACTCTCCAGGTTTAAGGGATTCTTCCTTCAGCTAAAACATGCATGTGGAACCCAGAGTATGATCAACCGTGTGATCGGGAGACGTGTTCAAATATGTCTCCGTTCTCGTCCCCTGGTACTCGGGTGCAACATTCCAGACGCTTTACTAACACTCTCCCGACTTGGAGAGTCAGTGCCTTTAACCTCCTGTTTGGCCCAGTTTGCAATTTCTGCGGAAGATGAACAGGAATAGGGAGAACCAATGAGAGACTAGCTGGAGGTGTCTGGACGGGCAAATTTAACTCTCATTTCCCACCAGGAAGAGGAATTAACCAAAGGCTCAGCGTGCCGTGCCGGAACCACATTAGGGCCTGAAGCAATCCTGCGGTGTTGCGGCCAGCTCACAAGAAAGCGAGTTGAAGAAAGGAGCTCAGGGGCACTGTAATACACAAACCTGCAGAGTTATAAATGACAGCTATCGTCCAAAAATATACTGAAGTAAGGCTGCCAAGAGGACTTGAAAGCGGGGCAGAATTGCAGGAAACCGATTTCAGGAGGTAGACTGGAATTGCATTGAAAGCATAGGAAAAGAGGCAGAACGTCCACAATGATGCACTTGGCCAAAAAGGGCGTATGCGTTTTTTCCTGAATATATTCAGGAAAAAACGCATACGCCCTTTTTGGCCAACCAAGCAAGCTTGCAAAGGAAATCTGCACTACAATGAAGTCTCACTTCCCCCCGGTCAAAAGGGCCATCTGAAAAAAGTGTAAAATCCAGAAAGGCAGGACAGGCCATGGAGAACTGGGAGCCTTGTTATGCTGATGGGCGGGATGTAAATTGCCAACAGCCACTCGGGAGAAGTGTATGGTGTTTCCTGAAACATCTAAAAAGCAAAGCAACAGAGCCTAGGGCACTTCCACTTATGGTCCTATAGCTTAGGGAAATGAAAATCAAAAAGACACAGCCACCCCAAAGTTTGGGACGGCTCTGTTTACAAGAACCTCGTTTACGGTACAAGTTCAATATCGCAGAAAGTGAAAAATGGATGAAGAAGCTGTGGTACTTACGTACAATGCAATATCACTCAGCAATGACATCTATGTCATCAGCCCGTAGCAGCATAATGAGTGGATTCAGGTATGATGATTCTAACTGAAAGAAGTCACACAGAAAAAGAAACATCATAAGATATCACTAATACACGGAATGTAAACTTGGCTACACAGGAACTGGATTACAAAACAGAACAGGGTCTCAAATTGAGAAAACCAACTTATGCTTGCTTAAGGGGAAAGGTGAGTTGGGGTGCTGCATAAAACCAGAGATTGAAATGAGCACAGATAAAGTTCCTTAAGCCAAATATGGAATAGACAAGAGCTACTCCTTGCTCAACGAAATGGACTCAACACCCCATATTAAACGCCTAAGAATGTACCTGACTAGTAAGTATCTTAAAACCTATGGATTGCTATGTCTCCGAAAGAGAATCAAGCGTGTGCACAGGGGCATAAACGCAGCAGTGATAGGATTGGAGAGGTTCGGTGAGCAAATGAAGACCCTTTGAAGTCATATTGCATGGTACCCATTCCACGGGTCTCAACTCTCCAGGTTTAAGGGATTCTTCCTTCAGCTAAAACATGCATGTGGAACCCAGAGTATGATCAACCGTGTGATCGGGAGACGTGTTCAAATATGTCTCCGTTCTCGTCCCCTGGTACTCGGATGCAACATTCCAGACGCTTTACTAACACTCTCCCGACTTGGAGAGTCAGTGCCTTTAACCTCCTGTTTGGCCCAGTTTGCAATTTCTGCGGAAGATGAACAGTAATAGGGAGAACCAATGAGAGACTAGCTGGAGGTGTCTGGACGGGCAAATTTAACTCTCATTTCCCACCAGGAAGAGGAATTAACCAAAGGCTCAGCGTGCCGTGCCGGAACCAGATTAGGGCCTGAAGCAATCCTGCGGTGTCGCGGCCAGCTCACAAGAAAGCTAGTTGAAGAAAGGAGCTCAGGGGCACTGTAATTCACAAACCTGCAGAGTTATAAATGACAGCTATCGTCCAAAAATATACTGAAGTAAGGCTGCCAAGAGGACTTGAAAGCGGGGCAGAATTACAGGAAACCGATTTCAGGAGGTAGACTGGAATTGCATTGAAAGCATAGGAAAAGAGGCAGAACGTCCACAATGATGCACTTGGCCAAAAAGGGCGTATGCGTTTTTTCCTGAATATATTCAGGAAAAAACGCATACGCCCTTTTTGGCCAACCAAGCAAGCTTGCAAAGGAAATCTGCACTACAATGAAGTCTCACTTCCCCCCGGTCAAAAGGGCCATCTGAAAAAAGTGTAAAATCCAGAAAGGCAGGACAGGCCATGGAGAACTGGGAGCCTTGTTATGCTGATGGGCGGGATGTAAATTGCCAACAGCCACTCGGGAGAAGTGTATGGTGTTTCCTGAAACATCTAAAAAACAAAGCTACAGAGCCTAGGGCACTTCCACTTATGGTCCTATAGCTTAGGGAAATGAAAATCAAAAAGACACAGCCACCCCAAAGTTTGGGACGGCTCTGTTTACAAGAACCTCGTTTACGGTACAAGTTCAATATCGCAGAAAGTGAAAAATGGATGAAGAAGCTGTGGTACTTACGTACAATGCAATATCACTCAGCAATGACATCTATGTCATCAGGCCCGTAGCAGCATAATGAGTGGATTCAGGTATGATGATTCTAACTGAAAGAAGTCACACAGAAAAAGAAACATCATAAGATATCAGTAATACACGGAATGTAAACTTGGCTACACAGGAACTGGATTACCAAACAGAACAGGGTCTCAAATTTAGAAAACCAACTTATGCTTGCTTAAGGGGAAAGGTGAGTTGGGGTGCTGCATAAAACCAGAGATTGAAATGAGCACAGATAAAGTTCCTTAAGCCAAATATGGAATAGACAAGAGCTACTCCTTGCTCAACGAAATGGACTCAACACCCCATATTAAACGCCTAAGAATGTACCTGACTAGTAAGTATCTTAAAACCTATGGATTGCTATGTCTCCGAAAGAGAATCAAGCGTGTGTACAGGGGCATAAACGCAGCAGTGATAGGATTGGAGAGGTTCGGTGAGCAAATGAAGACCCTTTGAAGTCATATTGCATGGTACCCATTCCACGGGTCTCAACTCTCCAGGTTTAAGGGATTCTTCCTTCAGCTAAAACATGCATGTGGAACCCAGAGTATGATCAACCGTGTGATCGGGAGACGTGTTCAAATATGTCTCCGTTCTCGTCCCCTGGTACTCGGGTGCAACATTCCAGACGCTTTACTAACACTCTCCCGACTTGGAGAGTCAGTGCCTTTAACCTCCTGTTTGGCCCAGTTTGCAATTTCTGCGGAAGATGAACAGGAATAGGGAGAACCAATGAGAGACTAGCTGGAGGTGTCTGGACGGGCAAATTTAACTCTCATTTCCCACCAGGAAGAGGAATTAACCAAAGGCTCAGCGTGCCGTGCCGGAACCACATTAGGGCCTGAAGCAATCCTGCGGTGTTGCGGCCAGCTCACAAGAAAGCGAGTTGAAGAAAGGAGCTCAGGGGCACTGTAATACACAAACCTGCAGAGTTATAAATGACAGCTATCGTCCAAAAATATACTGAAGTAAGGCTGCCAAGAGGACTTGAAAGCGGGGCAGAATTGCAGGAAACCGATTTCAGGAGGTAGACTGGAATTGCATTGAAAGCATAGGAAAAGAGGCAGAACGTCCACAATGATGCACTTGGCCAAAAAGGGCGTATGCGTTTTTTCCTGAATATATTCAGGAAAAAACGCATACGCCCTTTTTGGCCAACCAAGCAAGCTTGCAAAGGAAATCTGCACTACAATGAAGTCTCACTTCCCCCCGGTCAAAAGGGCCATCTGAAAAAAGTGTAAAATCCAGAAAGGCAGGACAGGCCATGGAGAACTGGGAGCCTTGTTATGCTGATGGGCGGGATGTAAATTGCCAACAGCCACTCGGGAGAAGTGTATGGTGTTTCCTGAAACATCTAAAAAGCAAAGCAACAGAGCCTAGGGCACTTCCACTTATGGTCCTATAGCTTAGGGAAATGAAAATCAAAAAGACACAGCCACCCCAAAGTTTGGGACGGCTCTGTTTACAAGAACCTCGTTTACGGTACAAGTTCAATATCGCAGAAAGTGAAAAATGGATGAAGAAGTTGTGGTACTTACGTACAATGCAATATCACTCAGCAATGACATCTATGTCATCAGGCCCGTAGCAGCATAATGAGTGGATTCAGGTATGATGATTCTAACTGAAAGAAGTCACACAGAAAAAGAAACATCATAAGATATCACTAATACACGGAATGTAAACTTGGCTACACAGGAACTGGATTACAAAACAGAACAGGGTCTCAAATTGAGAAAACCAACTTATGCTTGCTTAAGGGGAAAGGTGAGTTGGGGTGCTGCATAAAACCAGAGATTGAAATGAGCACAGATAAAGTTCCTTAAGCCAAATATGGAATAGACAAGAGCTACTCCTTGCTCAACGAAATGGACTCAACACCCCATATTAAACGCCTAAGAATGTACCTGACTAGTAAGTATCTTAAAACCTATGGATTGCTATGTCTCCCGAAGAGAATCAAGCGTGTGTACAGGGGCATAAACGCAGCAGTGATAGGATTGGAGAGGTTCGGTGAGCAAATGAAGACCCTTTGAAGTCATATTGCATGGTACCCATTCCACGGGTCTCAACTCTCCAGGTTTAAGGGATTCTTCCTTCAGCTAAAACATGCATGTGGAACCCAGAGTATGATCAACCGTGTGATCGGGAGACGTGTTCAAATATGTCTCCGTTCTCGTCCCCTGGTACTCGGGTGCAACATTCCAGACGCTTTACTAACACTCTCCCGACTTGGAGAGTCAGTGCCTTTAACCTCCTGTTTGGCCCAGTTTGCAATTTCTGCGGAAGATGAACAGGAATAGGGAGAACCAATGAGAGACTAGCTGGAGGTGTCTGGACGGGCAAATTTAACTCTCATTTCCCACCAGGAAGAGGAATTAACCAAAGGCTCAGCGTGCCGTGCCGGAACCACATTAGGGCCTGAAGCAATCCTGCGGTGTTGCGGCCAGCTCACAAGAAAGCGAGTTGAAGAAAGGAGCTCAGGGGCACTGTAATTCACAAACCTGCAGAGTTATAAATGACAGCTATCGTCCAAAAATATACTGAAGTAAGGCTGCCAAGAGGACTTGAAAGCGGGGCAGAATTGCAGGAAACCGATTTCAGGAGGTAGACTGGAATTGCATTGAAAGCATAGGAAAAGAGGCAGAACGTCCACAATGATGCACTTGGCCAAAAAGGGCGTATGCGTTTTTTCCTGAATATATTCAGGAAAAAACGCATATGCCCTTTTTGGCCAACCAAGCAAGCTTGCAAAGGAAATCTGCACTACAATGAAGTCTCACTTCCCCCCGGTCAAAAGGGCCATCTGAAAAAAGTGTAAAATCCAGAAAGGCAGGACAGGCCATGGAGAACTGGGAGCCTTGTTATGCTGATGGGCGGGATGTAAATTGCCAACAGCCACTCGGGAGAAGTGTATGGTGTTTCCTGAAACATCTAAAAAGCAAAGCAACAGAGCCTAGGGCACTTCCACTTATGGTCCTATAGCTTAGGGAAATGAAAATCAAAAAGACACAGCCACCCCAAAGTTTGGGACGGCTCTGTTTACAAGAACCTCGTTTACGGTACAAGTTCAATATCGCAGAAAGTGAAAAATGGATGAAGAAGCTGTGGTACTTACGTACAATGCAATATCACTCAGCAATGACATCTATGTCATCAGCCCGTAGCAGCATAATGAGTGGATTCAGGTATGATGATTCTAACTGAAAGAAGTCACACAGAAAAAGAAACATCATAAGATATCACTAATACACGGGATGTAAACTTGGCTACACAGGAACTGGATTACAAAACAGAACAGGGTCTCAAATTTAGAAAACCAACTTATGCTTGCTTAAGGGGAAAGGTGAGTTGGGGTGCTGCATAAAACCAGAGATTGAAATGAGCACAGATAAAGTTCCTTAAGCCAAATATGGAATAGACAAGAGCTACTCCTTGCTCAACGAAATGGACTCAACACCCCATATTAAACGCCTAAGAATGTACCTGACTAGTCAGTATCTTAAAACCTATGGATTGCTATGTCTCCAAAAGAGAATCAAGCGTGTGTACAGGGGCATAAACGCAGCAGTGATAGGATTGGAGAGGTTCGGTGAGCAAATGAAGACCCTTTGAAGTCATATTGCATGGTACCCATTCCACGGGTCTCAACTCTCCAGGTTTAAGGGATTCTTCCTTCAGCTAAAACATGCATGTGGAACCCAGAGTATGATCAACCGTGTGATCGGGAGACGTGTTCAAATATGTCTCCGTTCTCGTCCCCTGGTACTCGGGTGCAACATTCCAGACGCTTTACTAACACTCTCCCGACTTGGAGAGTCAGTGCCTTTAACCTCCTGTTTGGCCCAGTTTGCAATTTCTGCGGAAGATGAACAGGAATAGGGAGAACCAATGAGAGACTAGCTGGAGGTGTCTGGACGGGCAAATTTAACTCTCATTTCCCACCAGGAAGAGGAATTAACCAAAGGCTCAGCGTGCCGTGCCGGAACCACATTAGGGCCTGAAGCAATCCTGCGGTGTTGCGGCCAGCTCACAAGAAAGCGAGTTGAAGAAAGGAGCTCAGGGGCACTGTAATTCACAAACCTGCAGAGTTATAAATGACAGCTATCGTCCAAAAATATACTGAAGTAAGGCTGCCAAGAGGACTTGAAAGCGGGGCCGAATTGCAGGAAACCGATTTCAGGAGGTAGACTGGAATTGCATTGAAAGCATAGGAAAAGAGGCAGAACGTCCACAATGATGCACTTGGCCAAAAAGGGCGTATGAGTTTTTTCCTGAATATATTCAGGAAAAAACGCATACGCACTTTTTGGCCAACCAAGCAAGCTTGCAAAGGAAATCTGCACTACAATGAAGTCTCACTTCCCCCCGGTCAAAAGGGCCATCTGAAAAAAGTGTAAAATCCAGAAAGGCAGGACAGGCCATGGAGAACTGGGAGCCTTGTTATGCTGATGGGCGGGATGTAAATTGCCAACAGCCACTCGGGAGAAGTGTATGGTGTTTCCTGAAACATCTAAAAAGCAAAGCAACAGAGCCTAGGGCACTTCCACTTATGGTCCTATAGCTTAGGGAAATGAAAATCAAAAAGACACAGCCACCCGAAAGTTTGGGACGGCTTTGTTTACAAGAACCTCATTTACGGTACAAGTCCAATATCGCAGAAAGTGAAAAATGGATGAAGAAGTTGTGGTACTTACGTACAATGCAATATCACTCAGCAATGACATCTATGTCATCAGGCCCGTAGCAGCATAATGAGTGGATTCAGGTATGATGATTCTAACTGAAAGAAGTCACACTGAAAAAGAAACATCATAAGATATCACTAATACACGGAATGTAAACTTGTCTACACAGGAACTGGATTACCAAACAGAACAGGGTCTCAAATTTAGAAAACCAACTTATGCTTGCTTAAGGGGAAAGGTGAGTTGGGGTGCTGCATAAAACCAGAGATTGAAATGAGCACAGATAAAGTTCCTTAAGCCAAATATGGAATAGACAAGAGCTACTCCTTGCTCAACGAAATGGACTCAACCCCCCATATTAAACGCCTAAGAATGTACCTGACTAGTAAGTATCTTAAAACCTATGGATTGCTATGTCTCCGAAAGAGAATCAAGCGTGTGTACAGGGGCATAAACGCAGCAGTGATAGGATTGGAGAGGTTCGGTGAGCTAATGAAGACCCTTTGAAGTCATATTGCATGGTACCCATTCCACGGGTCTCAACTCTCCAGGTTTAAGGGATTCTTCCTTCAGCTAAAACATGCATGTGGAACCCAGAGTATGATCAACCGTGTGATCGGGAGACGTGTTCAAATATGTCTCCGTTCTCGTCCCCTGGTACTCGGGTGCAACATTCCAGACGCTTTACTAACACTCTCCCGACTTGGAGAGTCAGTGCCTTTAACCTCCTGTTTGGCCCAGTTTGCAATTTCTGCGGAAGATGAACAGGAATAGGGAGAACCAATGAGAGACTAGCTGGAGGTGTCTGGACGGGCAAATTTAACTCTCATTTCCCACCAGGAAGAGGAATTAACCAAAGGCTCAGCGTGCCGTGCCGGAACCACATTAGGGCCTGAAGCAATCCTGCGGTGTTGCGGCCAGCTCACAAGAAAGCGAGTTGAAGAAAGGAGCTCAGGGGCACTGTAATTCACAAACCTGCAGAGTTATAAATGACAGCTATCGTCCAAAAATATACTGAAGTAAGGCTGCCAAGAGGACTTGAAAGCGGGGCAGAATTGCAGGAAACCGATTTCAGGAGGTAGACTGGAATTGCATTGAAAGCATAGGAAAAGAGGCAGAACGTCCACAATGATGCACTTGGCCAAAAAGGTCGTATGCGTTTTTTCCTGAATATATTCAGGAAAAAACGCATACGCCCTTTTTGGCCAACCAAGCAAGCTTGCAAAGGAAATCTGCACTACAATGAAGTCTCACTTCCCCCCGGTCAAAAGGGCCATCTGAAAAAAGTGTAAAATCCAGAAAGGCAGGACAGGCCATGGAGAACTGGGAGCCTTGTTATGCTGATGGGCGGGATGTAAATTGCCAACAGCCACTCGGGAGAAGTGTATGGTGTTTCCTGAAACATCTAAAAAGCAAAGCAACAGAGCCTAGGGCACTTCCACTTATGGTCCTATAGCTTAGGGAAATGAAAATCAAAAAGACACAGCCACCCCAAAGTTTGGGACGGCTCTGTTTACAAGAACCTCTTTTACGGTACAAGTTCAATATCGCAGAAAGTGAAAAATGGATGAAGAAGTTGTGGTACTTACGTACAATGCAATATCACTCAGCAATGACATCTATGTCATCAGGCCCGTAGCCGCATAATGAGTGGATTCAGGTATGATGATTCTAACTGAAAGAAGTCACACAGAAAAAGAAACATCATAAGATATCACTAATACACGGAATGTAAACTTGTCTACACAGGAACTGGAATACCAAACAGAACAGGGTCTCAAATTTAGAAAACCAACTTATGCTTGCTTAAGGGGAAAGGTGAGTTGAGGTGCTGCATAAAACCAGAGATTGAAATGAGCACAGATAAAGTTCCTTAAGCCAAATATGGAATAGACAAGAGCTACTCCTTGCTCAACGAAATGGACTCAACCCCCCATATTAAACTCCTAAGAATGTACCTGACTAGTAAGTATCTTAAAACCTATGGATTGCTATGTCTCCGAAAGAGAATCAAGCGTGTGTACAGGGGCATAAACGCAGCAGTGATAGGATTGGAGAGGTTCGGTGAGCAAATGAAGACCCTTTGAAGTCATATTGCATGGTACCCATTCCACGGGTCTCAACTCTCCAGGTTTAAGGGATTCTTCCTTCAGCTAAAACATGCATGTGGAACCCAGAGTATGATCAACCGTGTGATCGGGAGACGTGTTCAAATATGTCTCCGTTCTCGTCCCCTGGTACTCGGGTGCAACATTCCAGACGCTTTACTAACACTCTCCCGACTTGGAGAGTCAGTGCCTTTAACCTCCTGTTTGGCCCAGTTTGCAATTTCTGCGGAAGATGAACAGGAATAGGGAGAACCAATGAGAGACTAGCTGGAGGTGTCTGGACGGGCAAATTTAACTCTCATTTCCCACCAGGAAGAGGAATTAACCAAAGGCTCAGCGTGCCGTGCCGGAACCAGATCAGGGCCTGAAGCAATCCTGCGGTGTTGCGGCCAGCTCACAAGAAAGCGAGTTGAAGAAAGGAGCTCAGGGGCACTGTAATTCACAAACCTGCAGAGTTATAAATGACAGCTATCGTCCAAAAATATACTGAAGTAAGGCTGCCAAGAGGACTTGAAAGCGGGGCAGAATTGCAGGAAACCGATTTCAGGAGGTAGACTGGAATTGCATTGAAAGCATAGGAAAAGAGGCAGAACGTCCACAATGATGCACTTGGCCAAAAAGGGCGTATGCGTTTTTTCCTGAATATATTCAGGAAAAAACGCATCCGCCCTTTTTGGCCAACCAAGCAAGCTTGCAAAGGAAATCTGCACTACAATGAAGTCTCACTTCCCCCCGGTCAAAAGGGCCATCTGAAAAAAGTGTAAAATCCAGAAAGGCAGGACAGGCCATGGAGAACTGGGAGCCTTGTTATGCTGATGGGCGGGATGTAAATTGCCAACAGCCACTCGGGAGAAGTGTATGGTGTTTCCTGAAACATCTAAAAAGCAAAGCAACAGAGCCTAGGGCACTTCCACTTATGGTCCTATAGCTTAGGGAAATGAAAATCAAAAAGACACAGCCACCCCAAAGTTTGGGACGGCTCTGTTTACAAGAACCTCGTTTATGGTACAAGTTCAATATCACAGAAAGTGAAAAATGGATGAAGAAGTTGTGGTACTTACGTACAATGCAATATCACTCAGCAATGACATCTATGTCATCAGGCCCGTAGCAGCATAATGAGTGGATTCAGGTATGATGATTCTAACTGAAAGAAGTCACACAGAAAAAGAAACATCATAAGATATCAGTAATACACGGAATGTAAACTTGGCTACACAGGAACTGGATTACCAAACAGAACAGGGTCTCAAATTTAGAAAACCAACTTATGCTTGCTTAAGGGGAAAGGTGAGTTGGGGTGCTGCATAAAACCAGAGATTGAAATGAGCACAGATAAAGTTCCTTAAGCCAAATATGGAATAGACAAGAGCTACTCCTTGCTCAACGAAATGGACTCAACACCCCATATTAAACGCCTAAGAATGTACCTGACTAGTAAGTATCTTAAAACCTATGGATTGCTATTTCTCCGAAAGGGAATCAAGCGTGTGTACAGGGGAATAAACGCAGCAGTGATAGGATTGGAGAGGTTCGGTGAGCAAATGAAGTCCCTTTGAAGTCATATTGCATGGTACCCATTCCACGGGTCTCAACTCTCCAGGTTTAAGGGATTCTTCCTTCAGCTAAAACATGCATGTGGAACCCAGAGTATGATCAACCGTGTGATCGGGAGACGTCTTCAAATATGTCTCCGTTCTCGTCCCCTGGTACTCGGGTGCAACATTCCAGACGCTTTACTAACACTCTCCCGACTTGGAGAGTCAGTGCCTTTAACCTCCTGTTTGGCCCAGTTTGCAATTTCTGCGGAAGATGAACAGGAATAGGGAGAACCAATGAGAGACTAGCTGGAGGTGTCTGGACGGGCAAATTTAACTCTCATTTCCCACCAGGAAGAGGAATTAACCAAAGGCTCAGCGTGCCGTGCCGGAACCAGATTAGGGCCTGAAGCAATCCTGCGGTGTTGCGGCCAGCTCACAAGAAAGCGAGTTGAAGAAAGGAGCTCAGGGGCACTGTAATTCACAAACCTGCAGAGTTATAAATGACAGCAATCGTCCAAAAATATACTGAAGTAAGGCTGCCAAGAGGACTTGAAAGCGGGGCAGAATTGCAGGAAACCGATTTCAGGAGGTAGACTGGAATTGCATTGAAAGCATAGGAAAAGAGGCAGAATGTCCACAATGATGCACTTGGCCAAAAAGGGCGTATGCGTTTTTTCCTGAATATATTCAGGAAAAAACGCATACGCCCTTTTTGGCCAACCAAGCAAGCTTGCAAAGGAAATCTGCACTACAATGAAGTCTCACTTCCCCCCGGTCAAAAGGGCCATCTGAAAAAAGTGTAAAATCCAGAAAGGCAGGACAGGCCATGGAGAACTGGGAGCCTTGTTATGCTGATGGGCGGGATGTAAATTGCCAACAGCCACTCGGGAGAAGTGTATGGTGTTTCCTGAAACATCTAAAAAACAAAGCAACAGAGCCCAGGGCACTTCCACTTATGGTCCTATAGCTTAGGGAAATGAAAATCAAAAAGACACAGCCACCCCAAAGTTTGGGACGGCTCTGTT
Source organism: Globicephala melas (assembly GCF_963455315.2). Taxonomy (NCBI): domain Eukaryota; kingdom Metazoa; phylum Chordata; class Mammalia; order Artiodactyla; family Delphinidae; genus Globicephala; species Globicephala melas. Next base: position 963,670 of record NW_027207234.1, on the reverse strand, counting down.
TACAAGAACCTCGTTTACGGTACAAGTTCAATATCGCAGAAAGTGAAAAATGGATGAAGAAGTTGTGGTACTTACGTACAATGAAATATCACTCAGCAATGACATCTATGTCATCAGGCCCGTAGCAGCATAATGAGTGGATTCAGGTATGATGATTCTAACTGAAAGAAGTCACACAGAAAAAAGAAACATCATAAGATATCACTAATACACGGAATGTAAACTTGGCTACACAGGAACTGGATTACAAAACAGAACAGGGTCTCAAATTTAGAAAACCAACTTATGCTTGCTTAAGGGGAAAGGTGAGTTGGGGTGCTGCATAAAACCAGAGATTGAAATGAGCACAGATAAAGTTCCTTAAGCCAAATATGGAATAGACAAGAGCTACTCCTTGCTCAACGAAATGGACTCAACACCCCATATTAAACGCCTAAGAATGTACCTGACTAGTAAGTATCTTAAAACCTATGGATTGCTATGTCTCCGAAAGAGAATCAAGCGTGTGTACAGGGACATAAACGCAGCAGTGATAGGATTGGAGAGTTTCGGTGAGCAAATGAAGACCCTTTGAAGTCATATTGCATGGTACCCATTCCACGGGTCTCAACTCTCCAGGTTTAAGGGATTCTTCCTTCAGCTAAAACATGCATGTGGAACCCAGAGTATGATCAACCGTGTGATCGGGAGACGTGTTCAAATATGTCTCCGTTCTCGTCCCCTGGTACTCGGGTGCAACATTCCAGACACTTTACTAACACTCTCCCGACTTGGAGGGTCAGTGCCTTTAACCTCCTGTTTGGCCCAGTTTGCAATTTCTGCGGAAGATGAACAGGAATAGGGAGAACCAATGAGAGACTAGCTGGAGGTGTCTGGACGGGCAAATTTAACTCTCATTTCCCACCAGGAAGAGGAATTAACCAAAGGCTCAGCGTGCCGTGCCGGAACCAGATTAGGGCCTGAAGCAATCCTGCGGTGTTGCAGCCAGCTCACAAGAAAGCGAGTTGAAGAAAGGAGCTCAGGGGCACTGTAATTCACTAAACTGCAGAGTTATAAATGACAGCTATCGTCCAAAAATATACTGAAGTAAGGCTGCCAAGAGGACTTGAAAGCGGGGCAGAATTGCAGGAAACCGATTTCAGGAGGTAGACTGGAATTGCATTGAAAGCATAGGAAAAGAGGCAGAACGTCCACAATGATGCACTTGGCCAAAAAGGGCGTATGCGTTTTTTCCTGAATATATTCAGGAAAAAACGCATACGCCCTTTTTGGCCAACCAAGCAAGCTTGCAAAGGAAATCTGCACTACAATGAAGTCTCACTTCCCCCCGGTCAAAAGGGCCATCTGAAAAAAGTGTAAAATCCAGAAAGGCAGGACAGGCCATGGAGAACTGGGAGCCTTGTTATGCTGATGGGCGGGATGTAAATTGCCAACAGCCACTCGGGAGAAGTGTATGGTGTTTCCTGAAACATCTAAAAAGCAAAGCAACAGAGCCTAGGGCACTTCCACTTATGGTCCTATAGCTTAGGGAAATGAAAATCAAAAAGACACAGCCACCCCAAAGTTTGGGACGGCTCTGTTTACAAGAACCTCGTTTATGGTACAAGTTCAATATCACAGAAAGTGAAAAATGGATGAAGAAGTTGTGGTACTTACGTACAATGCAATATCACTCAGCAATGACATCTATGTCATCAGGCCCGTAGCAGCATAATGAGTGGATTCAGGTATGATGATTCTAACTGAAAGAAGTCACACAGAAAAAGAAACATCATAAGATATCAGTAATACACGGAATGTAAACTTGGCTACACAGGAACTGGATTACCAAACAGAACAGGGTCTCAAATTTAGAAAACCAACTTATGCTTGCTTAAGGGGAAAGGTGAGTTGGGGTGCTGCATAAAACCAGAGATTGAAATGAGCACAGATAAAGTTCCTTAAGCCAAATATGGAATAGACAAGAGCTACTCCTTGCTCAACGAAATGGACTCAACACCCCATATTAAACGCCTAAGAATGTACCTGACTAGTAAGTATCTTAAAACCTATGGATTGCTATTTCTCCGGAAGGGAATCAAGCGTGTGTACAGGGGAATAAACGCAGCAGTGATAGGATTGGAGAGGTTCGGTGAGCAAATGAAGTCCCTTTGAAGTCATATTGCATGGTACCCATTCCACGGGTCTCAACTCTCCAGGTTTAAGGGATTCTTCCTTCAGCTAAAACATGCATGTGGAACCCAGAGTATGATCAACCGTGTGATCGGGAGACGTCTTCAAATATGTCTCCGTTCTCGTCCCCTGGTACTCGGGTGCAACATTCCAGACGCTTTACTAACACTCTCCCGACTTGGAGAGTCAGTGCCTTTAACCTCCTGTTTGGCCCAGTTTGCAATTTCTGCGGAAGATGAACAGGAATAGGGAGAACCAATGAGAGACTAGCTGGAGGTGTCTGGACGGGCAAATTTAACTCTCATTTCCCACCAGGAAGAGGAATTAACCAAAGGCTCAGCGTGCCGTGCCGGAACCAGATTAGGGCCTGAAGCAATCCTGTGGTGTTGCGGCCAGCTCACAAGAAAGCGAGTTGAAGAAAGGAGCTCAGGGGCACTGTAATTCACAAACCTGCAGAGTTATAAATGACAGCAATCGTCCAAAAATATACTGAAGTAAGGCTGCCAAGAGGACTTGAAAGCGGGGCAGAATTGCAGGAAACCGATTTCAGGAGGTAGACTGGAATTGCATTGAAAGCATAGGAAAAGAGGCAGAACGTCCACAATGATGCACTTGGCCAAAAAGGGCGTATGCGTTTTTTCCTGAATATATTCAGGAAAAAACGCATACGCCCTTTTTGGCCAACCAAGCAAGCTTGCAAAGGAAATCTGCACTACAATGAAGTCTCACTTCCCCCCGGTCAAAAGGGCCATCTGAAAAAAGTGTAAAATCCAGAAAGGCAGGACAGGCCATGGAGAACTGGGAGCCTTGTTATGCTGATGGGCGGGATGTAAATTGCCAACAGCCACTCGGGAGAAGTGTAGGGTGTTTCCTGAAACATCTAAAAAACAAAGCAACAGAGCCCAGGGCACTTCCACTTATGGTCCTATAGCTTAGGGAAATGAAAATCAAAAAGACACAGCCACCCCAAAGTTTGGGACGGCTCTGTTTACAAGAACCTCGTTTACGGTACAAGTTCAATATCGCAGAAAGTGAAAAATGGATGAAGAAGTTGTGGTACTTACGTACAATGCAATATCACTCAGCAATGACATCTATGTCATCAGGCCCGTAGCAGCATAATGAGTGGATTCAGGTATGATGATTCTAACTGAAAGAAGTCACACAGAAAAAAGAAACATCATAAGATATCACTAATACACGGAATGTAAACTTGGCTACACAGGAACTGGATTACAAAACAGAACAGGGTCTCAAATTTAGAAAACCAACTTATGCTTGCTTAAGGGGAAAGGTGAGTTGGGGTGCTGCATAAAACCAGAGATTGAAATGAGCACAGATAAAGTTCCTTAAGCCAAATATGGAATAGACAAGAGCTACTCCTTGCTCAACGAAATGGACTCAACACCCCATTTTAAACGCCTAAGAATGTACCTGACTAGTAAGTATCTTAAAACCTATGGATTGCTATGTCTCCGAAAGAGAATCAAGCGTGTGTACAGGGACATAAACGCAGCAGTGATAGGATTGGAGAGGTTCGGTGAGCAAATGAAGACCCTTTGAAGTCATATTGCATGGTACCCATTCCACGGGTCTCAACTCTCCAGGTTTAAGGGATTCTTCCTTCAGCTAAAACATGCATGTGGAACCCAGAGTATGATCAACCGTGTGATCGGGAGACGTGTTCAAATATGTCTCCGTTCTCGTCCCCTGGTACTCGGGTGCAACATTCCAGACACTTTACTAACACTCTCCCGACTTGGAGGGTCAGTGCCTTTAACCTCCTGTTTGGCCCAGTTTGCAATTTCTGCGGAAGATGAACAGGAATAGGGAGAACCAATGAGAGACTAGCTGGAGGTGTCTGGACGGGCAAATTTAACTCTCATTTCCCACCAGGAAGAGGAATTAACCAAAGGCTCAGCGTGCCGTGCCGGAACCAGATTAGGGCCTGAAGCAATCCTGCGGTGTTGCGGCCAGCTCACAAGAAAGCGAGTTGAAGAAAGGAGCTCAGGGGCACTGTAATTCACTAAACTGCAGAGTTATAAATGACAGCTATCGTCCAAAAATATACTGAAGTAAGGCTGCCAAGAGGACTTGAAAGCGGGGCAGAATTGCAGGAAACCGATTTCAGGAGGTAGACTGGAATTGCATTGAAAGCATAGGAAAAGAGGCAGAACGTCCACAATGATGCACTTGGCCAAAAAGGGCGTATGCGTTTTTTCCTGAATATATTCAGGAAAAAACGCATACGCCCTTTTTGGCCAACCAAGCAAGCTTGCAAAGGAAATCTGCACTACAATGAAGTCTCACTTCCCCCCGGTCAAAAGGGCCATCTGAAAAAAGTGTAAAATCCAGAAAGGCAGGACAGGCCATGGAGAACTGGGAGCCTTGTTATGCTGATGGGCGGGATGTAAATTGCCAACAGCCACTCGGGAGAAGTGTATGGTGTTTCCTGAAACATCTAAAAAACAAAGCAACAGAGCCTAGGGCACTTCCACTTATGGTCCAATAGTTTAGGGAAATGAAAATCAAAAAGACACAGCCACCCCAAAGTTTGGGACGGCTCTGTTTACAAGAACCTCGTTTACGGTACAAGTTCAATATCGCAGAAAGTGAAAAATGGATGAAGAAGTTGTGGTACTTACGTACAATGCAATATCACTCAGCAATGACATCTATGTCATCAGGCCCGTAGCAGCATAATGAGTGGATTCAGGTATGATGATTCTAACTGAAAGAAGTCACACAGAAAAAAGAAACATCATAAGATATCACTAATACACGGAATGTAAACTTGGCTACACAGGAACTGGATTACAAAACAGAACAGGGTCTCAAATTTAGAAAACCAACTTATGCTTGCTTAAGGGGAAAGGTGAGTTGGGGTGCTGCATAAAACCAGAGATTGAAATGAGCACAGATAAAGTTCCTTAAGCCAAATATGGAATAGACAAGAGCTACTCCTTGCTCAACGAAATGGACTCAACACCCCATATTAAACGCCTAAGAATGTACCTGACTAGTAAGTATCTTAAAACCTATGGATTGCTATGTCTACGAAAGAGAATCAAGCGTGTGTACAGGGGCATAAACGCAGCAGTGATAGGATTGGAGAGGTTCGGTGAGCAAATGAAGACCCTTTGAAGTCATATTGCATGGTACCCATTCCACGGGTCTCAACTCTCCAGGTTTAAGGGATTCTTCCTTCAGCTAAAACATGCATGTGGAACCCAGAGTATGATCAACCGTGTGATCGGGAGACGTGTTCAAATATGTCTCCGTTCTCGTCCCCTGGTACTCGGGTGCAACATTCCAGACGCTTTACTAACACTCTCCCGACTTGGAGGGTCAGTGCCTTTAACCTCCTGTTTGGCCCAGTTTGCAATTTCTGCGGAAGATGAACAGGAATAGGGAGAACCAATGAGAGACTAGCTGGAGGTGTCTGGACGGGCAAATTTAACTCTCATTTCCCACCAGGAAGAGGAATTAACCAAAGGCTCAGCGTGCCGTGCCGGAACCACATTAGGGCCTGAAGCAATCCTGCGGTGTTGCGGCCAGCTCACAAGAAAGCGAGTTGAAGAAAGGAGCTCAGGGGCACTGTAATTCACAAACCTGCAGAGTTATAAATGACAGCTATCGTCCAAAAATATACTGAAGTAAGGCTGCCAAGAGGACTTGAAAGCGGGGCAGAATTGCAGGAAACCGATTTCAGGAGGTAGACTGGAATTGCATTGAAAGCATAGGAAAAGAGGCAGAACGTCCACAATGATGCACTTGGCCAAAAAGGGCGTATGCGTTTTTTCCTGAATATATTCAGGAAAAAACGCATACGCCCTTTTTGGCCAACCAAGCAAGCTTGCAAAGGAAATCTGCACTACAATGAAGTCTCACTTCCCCCCGGTCAAAAGGGCCATCTGAAAAAAGTGTAAAATCCAGAAAGGCAGGACAGGCCATGGAGAACTGGGAGCCTTGTTATGCTGATGGGCGGGATGTAAATTGCCAACAGCCACTCGGGAGAAGTGTATGGTGTTTCCTGAAACATCTAAAAAACAAAGCAACAGAGCCTAGGGCACTTCCACTTATGGTCCAATAGCTTAGGGAAATGAAAATCAAAAAGACACAGCCACCCCAAAGTTTGGGACGGCTCTGTTTACAAGAACCTCGTTTACGGTACAAGTTCAATATCGCAGAAAGTGAAAAATGGATGAAGAAGTTGTGGTACTTACGTACAATGCAATATCACTCAGCAATGACATCTATGTCATCAGGCCCGTAGCAGCATAATGAGTGGATTCAGGTATGATGATTCTAACTGAAAGAAGTCACACAGAAAAAAGAAACATCATAAGATATCACTAATACACGGAATGTAAACTTGGCTACACAGGAACTGGATTACAAAACAGAACAGGGTCTCAAATTTAGAAAACCAACTTATGCTTGCTTAAGGGGAAAGGTGAGTTGGGGTGCTGCATAAAACCAGAGATTGAAATGAGCACAGATAAAGTTCCTTAAGCCAAATATGGAATAGACAAGAGCTACTCCTTGCTCAACGAAATGGACTCAACACCCCATATTAAACGCCTAAGAATGTACCTGACTAGTAAGTATCTTAAAACCTATGGATTGCTATGTCTCCGAAAGAGAATCAAGCGTGTGTACAGGGGCATAAACGCAGCAGTGATAGGATTGGAGAGGTTCGGTGAGCAAATGAAGACCCTTTGAAGTCATATTGCATGGTACCCATTCCACGGGTGTCAACTCTCCAGGTTTAAGGGATTCTTCCTTCAGCAAAAACATGCATGTGGAACCCAGAGTATGATCAACCGTGTGATCGGGAGACGTGTTCAAATATGTCTCCGTTCTCGTCCCCTGGTACTCGGGTGCAACATTCCAGACGCTTTACTAACACTCTCCCGACTTGGAGGGTCAGTGCCTTTAACCTCCTGTTTGGCCCAGTTTGCAATTTCTGCGGAAGATGAACAGGAATAGGGAGAACCAATGAGAGACTAGCTGGAGGTGTCTGGACGGGCAAATTTAACTCTCATTTCCCACCAGGAAGAGGAATTAACCAAAGGCTCAGCGTGCCGTGCCGGAACCACATTAGGGCCTGAAGCAATCCTGCGGTGTTGCGGCCAGCTCACAAGAAAGCGAGTTGAAGAAAGGAGCTCAGGGGCACTGTAATTCACAAACCTGCAGAGTTATAAATGACAGCTATCGTCCAAAAATATACTGAAGTAAGGCTGCCAAGAGGACTTGAAAGCGGGGCAGAATTGCAGGAAACCGATTTCAGGAGGTAGACTGGAATTGCATTGAAAGCATAGGAAAAGAGGCAGAACGTCCACAATGATGCACTTGGCCAAAAAGGGCGTATGCGTTTTTTCCTGAATATATTCAGGAAAAAACGCATACGCCCTTTTTGGCCAACCAAGCAAGCTTGCAAAGGAAATCTGCACTACAATGAAGTCTCACTTCCCCCCGGTCAAAAGGGCCATCTGAAAAAAGTGTAAAATCCAGAAAGGCAGGACAGGCCATGGAGAACTGGGAGCCTTGTTATGCTGATGGGCGGGATGTAAATTGCCAACAGCCACTCGGGAGAAGTGTATGGTGTTTCCTGAAACATCTAAAAAACAAAGCAACAGAGCCTAGGGCACTTCCACTTATGGTCCTATAAGCTTAGGGAAATGAAAATCAAAAAGACACAGCTACCCCAAAGTTTGGGACAGCTCTGTTTACAAGACCCTCGTTTACGGTACAAGTTCAATATCGCAGAAAGTGAAAAATGGATGAAGAAGTTGTGGTACTTACGTACAATGCAATATCACTCAGCAATGACATCTATGTCATCAGGCCCGTAGCAGCATAATGAGTGGATTCAGGTATGATGATTCTAACTGAAAGAAGTCACACAGAAAAAGAAACATCATAAGATATCACTAATACACGGAATGTAAACTTGGCTACACAGGAACTGGATTACAAAACAGAACAGGGTCTCAAATTTAGAAAACCAACTTATGCTTGCTTAAGGGGAAAGGTGAGTTGGGGTGCTGCATAAAACCAGAGATTGAAATGAGCACAGATAAAGTTCCTTAAGCCAAATATGGAATAGACAAGAGCTACTCCTTGCTCAACGAAATGGACTCAACACCCCATATTAAACGCCTAAGAATGTACCTGACTAGTAAGTATCTTAAAACCTATGGATTGCTATGTCTCCGAAAGAGAATCAAGCGTGTGTACAGGGGCATAAACGCAGCAGTGATAGGATTGGAGAGGTTTGGTGAGCAAATGAAGACCCTTTGAAGTCATATTGCACGGAACCCATTCCACGGGTCTCAACTCTCCAGGTTTAAGGGATTCTTCCTTCAGCTAAAACATGCATGTGGAACCCAGAGTATGATCAACCGTGTGATCGGGAGACGTGTTCAAATATGTCTCCGTTCTCGTCCCCTGGTACTCGGGTGCAACATTCCAGACGCTTTACTAACACTCTCCCGACTTGGAGAGTCAGTGCCTTTAACCTCCTGTTTGGCCCAGTTTGCAATTTCTGCGGAAGATGAACAGGAATAGGGAGAACCAATGAGAGACTAGCTGGAGGTGTCTGGACGGGCAAATTTAACTCTCATTTCCCACCAGGAAGAGGAATTAACCAAAGGCTCAGCGTGCCGTGCCGGAACCACATTAGGGCCTGAAGCAATCCTGCGGTGTTGCGGCCAGCTCACAAGAAAGCGAGTTGAAGAAAGGAGCTCAGGGGCACTGTAATTCACAGACCTGCAGAGTTATAAATGACAGCTATCGTCCAAAAATATACTGAAGTAAGGCTGCCAAGAGGACTTGAAAGCGGGGCAGAATTGCAGGAAACCGATTTCAGGAGGTAGACTGGAATTGCATTGAAAGCATAGGAAAAGAGGCAGAACGTCCACAATGATGCACTTGGCCAAAAAGGGCGTATGCGTTTTTTCCTGAATATATTCAGGAAAAAACGCATACGCCCTTTTTGGCCAACCAAGCAAGCTTGCAAAGGAAATCTGCACTACAATGAAGTCTCACTTCCCCCCGGTCAAAAGGGCCATCTGAAAAAAGTGTAAAATCCAGAAAGGCAGGACAGGCCATGGAGAACTGGGAGCCTTGTTATGCTGATGGGCGGGATGTAAATTGCCAACAGCCACTCGGGAGAAGTGTATGGTGTTTCCTGAAACATCTAAAAAACAAAGCAACAGAGCCTAGGGCACTTCCACTTATGGTCCTATAGCTTAGGGAAATGAAAATCAAAAAGACACAGCCACCCCAAAGTTTGGGACGGCTCTGTTTACAAGACCCTCGTTTACGGTACAAGTTCAATATCGCAGAAAGTGAAAAATGGATGAAGAAGTTGTGGTACTTACGTACAATGCAATATCACTCAGCAATGACATCTATGTCATCAGGCCCGTAGCAGCATAATGAGTGGATTCAGGTATGATGATTCTAACTGAAAGAAGTCACACAGAAAAAGAAACATCATAAGATATCACTAATACACGGAATGTAAACTTGGCTACACAGGAACTGGATTACAAAACAGAACAGGGTCTCAAATTTAGAAAACCAACTTATGCTTGCTTAAGGGGAAAGGTGAGTTGGGGTGCTGCATAAAAACAGAGATTGAAAGGAGCACAGATAAAGTTCCTTAAGCCAAATATGGAATAGACAAGAGCTACTCCTTGCTCAACGAAATGGACTCAACACCCCATATTAAACGCCTAAGAATGTACCTGACTACTAAGTATCTTAAAACCTATGGATTGCTATGTCTCCCGAAGAGAATGAAGCGTGTGCACAGGGGAATAAACACAGCAGTGATAGGATTGGAGAGGTTCAGTGAGCAAATGAAGACCCTTTGAAGTCATATTGCATGGTACCCATTCCACGGGTCTCAACTCTCCAGGTTTAAGGGATTCTTCCTTCAGCTAAAACATGCATGTGGAACCCAGAGTATGATCAACCGTGTGATCGGGAGACGTCTTCAAATATGTCTCCGTTCTCATCCCCTGGTACTCGGGTGCAACATTCCAGACGCTTTACTAACACTCTCCCGACTTGGAGAGTCAGTGCCTTTAACCTCCTGTTTGGCCCAGTTTGCAATTTCTGCGGAAGATGAACAGGAATAGGGAGAACCAATGAGAGACTAGCTGGAGGTGTCTGGACGGGCAAATTTAACTCTCATTTCCCACCAGGAAGAGGAATTAACCAAAGGCTCAGCGTGCCGTGCCAGAACCACATTAGGGCCTGAAGCAATCCTGCGGTGTTGCGGCCAGCTCACAAGAAAGCGAGTTGAAGAAAGGAGCTCAGGGGCACTGTAATTCACAAACCTGCAGAGTTATAAATGACAGCTATCGTCCAAAAATATACTGAAGTAAGGCTGCCAAGAGGACTTGAAAGCGGGGCAGAATTGCAGGAAACCGATTTCAGGAGGTAGACTGGAATTGCATTGAAAGCATAGGAAAAGAGGCCGAACGTCCACAATGATGCACTTGGCCAAAAAGGGCGTATGCGTTTTTTCCTGAATATATTCAGGAAAAAACGCATACGCCCTTTTTGGACAACCAAGCAAGCTTGTAAAGGAAATCTGCAGTACAATGAAGTCTCACTTCCCCCCGGTCAAAAGGGCCATCTGAAAAAAGTGTAAAATCCAGAAAGGCAGGACAGGCCATGGAGAACTGGGAGCCTTGTTATGCTGATGTGTGGGATGTAAATTGCCAACAGCCACTCGGGAGAAGTGTATCGCGTTTCCTGAAACATCTAAAAAACAAAGCAACAGAGCCTAGGGCACTTCCACTTATGGTCCTATAGCTTAGGGAAATGAAAATCAAAAAGACACAGCCACCCCAAGTTTGGGACGGCTCTGTTTACAAGACCCTCGTTTACGGTACAAGTTCAATATCGCAGAAAGTGAAAAATGGATGAAGAAGTTGTGGTACTTACGTACAATGCAATATCACTCAGCAATGACATCTATGTCATCAGGCCCGTAGCAGCATAATGAGTGGATTCAGGTATGATGATTCTAACTGAAAGAAGTCACACAGAAAAAGAAACATCATAAGATATCACTAATACACGGAATGTAAACTTGGCTACACAGGAACTGGATTACAAAACAGAACAGGGTCTCAAATTTAGAAAACCAACTTATGCTTGCTTAAGGGGAAAGGTGAGTTGGGGTGCTGCATAAAACCAGAGATTGAAATGAGCACAGATAAAGTTCCTTAAGCCAAATATGGAATAGACAAGAGCTACTCCTTGCTCAACGAAATGGACTCAACACCCCATATTAAACGCCTAAGAATGTACCTGACTAGTAAGTATCTTAAAACCTATGGATTGCTATGTCTCCGAAAGAGAATCAAGCGTGTGTACAGGGGCATAAACGCAGCAGTGATAGGATTGGAGAGGTTCGGTGAGCAAATGAAGACCCTTTGAAGTCATATTGCATGGTACCCATTCCACGGGTCTCAACTCTCCAGGTTTAAGGGATTCTTCCTTCAGCTAAAACATGCATGTGGAACCCAGAGTATGATCAACCGTGTGATCGGGAGACGTGTTCAAATATGTCTCCGTTCTCGTCCCCTGGTACTCGGGTGCAACATTCCAGACGCTTTACTAACACTCTCCCGACTTGGAGAGTCAGTGCCTTTAACCTCCTGTTTGGCCCAGTTTGCAATTTCTGCGGAAGATGAACAGGAATAGGGAGAACCAATGAGAGACTAGCTGGAGGTGTCTGGACGGGCAAATTTAACTCTCATTTCCCACCAGGAAGAGGAATTAACCAAAGGCTCAGCGTGCCGTGCCGGAACCACATTAGGGCCTGAAGCAATCCTGCGGTGTTGCGGCCAGCTCACAAGAAAGCGAGTTGAAGAAAGGAGCTCAGGGGCACTGTAATTCACAGACCTGCAGAGTTATAAATGACAGCTATCGTCCAAAAATATACTGAAGTAAGGCTGCCAAGAGGACTTGAAAGCGGGGCAGAATTGCAGGAAACCGATTTCAGGAGGTAGACTGGAATTGCATTGAAAGCATAGGAAAAGAGGCAGAACGTCCACAATGATGCACTTGGCCAAAAAGGGCGTATGCGTTTTTTCCTGAATATATTCAGGAAAAAACGCATACGCCCTTTTTGGACAACCAAGCAAGCTTGTAAAGGAAATCTGCAGTACAATGAAGTCTCACTTCCCCCCGGTCAAAAGGGCCATCTGAAAAAAGTGTAAAATCCAGAAAGGCAGGACAGGCCATGGAGAACTGGGAGCCTTGTTATGCTGATGTGTGGGATGTAAATTGCCAACAGCCACTCGGGAGAAGTGTATCGCGTTTCCTGAAACATCTAAAAAACAAAGCAACAGAGCCTAGGGCACTTCCACTTATGGTCCTATAGCTTAGGGAAATGAAAATCAAAAAGACACAGCCACCCCAAGTTTGGGACGGCTCTGTTTACAAGACCCTCGTTTACGGTACAAGTTCAATATCGCAGAAAGTGAAAAATGGATGAAGAAGTTGTGGTACTTACGTACAATGCAATATCACTCAGCAATGACATCTATGTCATCAGGCCCGTAGCAGCATAATGAGTGGATTCAGGTATGATGATTCTAACTGAAAGAAGTCACACAGAAAAAGAAACATCATAAGATATCACTAATACACGGAATGTAAACTTGGCTACACAGGAACTGGATTACAAAACAGAACAGGGTCTCAAATTTAGAAAACCAACTTATGCTTGCTTAAGGGGAAAGGTGAGTTGGGGTGCTGCATAAAAACAGAGATTGAAAGGAGCACAGATAAAGTTCCTTAAGCCAAATATGGAATAGACAAGAGCTACTCCTTGCTCAACGAAATGGACTCAACACCCCATATTAAACGCCTAAGAATGTACCTGACTACTAAGTATCTTAAAACCTATGGATTGCTATGTCTCCCGAAGAGAATGAAGCGTGTGTACAGGGGAATAAACACAGCAGTGATAGGATTGGAGAGGTTCAGTGAGCAAATGAAGACCCTTTGAAGTCATATTGCATGGTACCCATTCCACGGGTCTCAACTCTCCAGGTTTAAGGGATTCTTCCTTCAGCTAAAACATGCATGTGGAACCCAGAGTATGATCAACCGTGTGATCGGGAGACGTCTTCAAATATGTCTCCGTTCTCGTCCCCTGGTACTCGGGTGCAACATTCCAGACGCTTTACTAACACTCTCCCGACTTGGAGAGTCAGTGCCTTTAACCTCCTGTTTGGCCCAGTTTGCAATTTCTGCGGAAGATGAACAGGAATAGGGAGAACCAATGAGAGACTAGCTGGAGGTGTCTGGACGGGCAAATTTAACTCTCATTTCCCACCAGGAAGAGGAATTAACCAAAGGCTCAGCGTGCCGTGCCAGAACCACATTAGGGCCTGAAGCAATCCTGCGGTGTTGCGGCCAGCTCACAAGAAAGCGAGTTGAAGAAAGGAGCTCAGGGGCACTGTAATTCACAAACCTGCAGAGTTATAAATGACAGCTATCGTCCAAAAATATACTGAAGTAAGGCTGCCAAGAGGACTTGAAAGCAGGGCAGAATTGCAGGAAACCGATTTCAGGAGGTAGACTGGAATTGCATTGAAAGCATAGGAAAAGAGGCAGAACGTCCACAATGATGCACTTGGCCAAAAAGGGCGTATGCGTTTTTTCCTGAATATATTCAGGAAAAAACGCATACGCCCTTTTTGGCCAACCAAGCAAGCTTGCAAAGGAAATCTGCACTACAATGAAGTCTCACTTCCCCCCGGTCAAAAGGGCCATCTGAAAAAAGTGTAAAATCCAGAAAGGCAGGACAGGCCATGGAGAACTGGGAGCCTTGTTATGCTGATGGGCGGGATGTAAATTGCCAACAGCCACTCGGGAGAAGTGTATGGTGTTTCCTGAAACATCTAAAAAACAAAGCAACAGAGCCTAGGGCACTTCCACTTATGGTCCAATAGCTTAGGGAAATGAAAATCAAAAAGACACAGCCACCCCAAAGTTTGGGACGGCTCTGTTTACAAGACCCTCGTTTACGGTACAAGTTCAATATCGCAGAAAGTGAAAAATGGATGAAGAAGTTGTGGTACTTACGTACAATGCAATATCACTCAGCAATGACATCTATGTCATCAGGCCCGTAGCAGCATAATGAGTGGATTCAGGTATGATGATTCTAACTGAAAGAAGTCACACAGAAAAAGAAACATCATAAGATATCACTAATACACGGAATGTAAACTTGGCTACACAGGAACTGGATTACAAAACAGAACAGGGTCTCAAATTTAGAAAACCAACTTATGCTTGCTTAAGGGGAAAGGTGAGTTGGGGTGCTGCATAAAACCAGAGATTGAAATGAGCACAGATAAAGTTCCTTAAGCCAAATATGGAATAGACAAGAGCTACTCCTTGCTCAACGAAATGGACTCAACACCCCATATTAAACGCCTAAGAATGTACCTGACTAGTAAGTATCTTAAAACCTATGGATTGCTATGTCTCCGAAAGAGAATCAAGCGTGTGTACAGGGACATAAAGGCAGCAGTGATAGGATTGGAGAGGTTCGGTGAGCAAATGAAGACCCTTTGAAGTCATATTGCATGGTACCCATTCCACGGGTCTCAACTCTCCAGGTTTAAGGGATTCTTCCTTCAGCTAAAACATGCATGTGGAACCCAGAGTATGATCAACCGTGTGATCGGGAGACGTGTTCAAATATGTCTCCGTTCTCGTCCCCTGGTACTCGGGTGCAACATTCCAGACGCTTTACTAACACTCTCCCGACGTGGAGAGTCAGTGCCTTTAACCTCCTGTTTGGCCCAGTTTGCAATTTCTGCGGAAGATGAACAGGAATAGGGAGAACCAATGAGAGACTAGCTGGAGGTGTCTGGACGGGCAAATTTAACTCTCATTTCCCACCAGGAAGAGGAATTAACCAAAGGCTCA
Organism: Globicephala melas; assembly: GCF_963455315.2. Lineage (NCBI taxonomy): Eukaryota > Metazoa > Chordata > Mammalia > Artiodactyla > Delphinidae > Globicephala > Globicephala melas. The sequence continues at coordinate 948,517 of NW_027207234.1, read as the reverse complement.
GCGTGCCGTGCCGGAACAACATTAGGGCCTGAAGCAATCCTGCGGTGTTGCGGCCAGCTCACAAGAAAGCGAGTTGAAGAAAGGAGCTCAGGGGCACTGTAATTCACAAACCTGCAGAGTTATAAATGACAGCTATCGTCCAAAAATATACTGAAGTAAGGCTGCCAAGAGGACTTGAAAGCGGGGCAGAATTGCAGGAAACCGATTTCAGGAGGTAGACTGGAATTGCATGTAAAGCATAGGAAAAGAGGCAGAATGTCCACAATGATGCACTTGGCCAAAAAGGGCGTATGCGTTTTTTCCTGAATATATTCAGGAAAAAACGCATACGCCCTTTTTGGACAACCAAGCAAGCTTGTAAAGGAAATCTGCAGTACAATGAAGTCTCACTTCCCCCCGGTCAAAAGGGCCATCTGAAGAAAGTGTAAAATCCAGAAAGGCAGGACAGGCCATGGAGAACTGGGAGCCTTGTTATGCTGATGTGTGGGATGTAAATTGCCAACAGCCATTCGGGAGAAGTGTATCGCGTTTCCTGAAACATCTAAAAAACAAAGCAACAGAGCCTAGGGCACTTCCACTTATGGTCCTATAGCTTAGGGAAATGAAAATCAAAAAGACACAGCTACCCCAAAGTTTGGGACAGCTCTGTTTACAAGACCCTCGTTTACGGTACAAGTTCAATATCGCAGAAAGTGAAAAATGGATGAAGAAGTTGTGGTACTTACGTACAATGCAATATCACTCAGCAATGACATCTATGTCATCAGGCCCGTAGCAGCATAATGAGTGGATTCAGGTATGATGATTCTAACTGAAAGAAGTCACACAGAAAAAGAAACATCATAAGATATCACTAATACACGGAATGTAAACTTGGCTACACAGGAACTGGATTACAAAACAGAACAGGGTCTCAAATTTAGAAAACCAACTTATGCTTGCTTAAGGGGAAAGGTGAGTTGGGGTGCTGCATAAAACCAGAGATTGAAATGAGCACAGATAAAGTTCCTTAAGCCAAATATGGAATAGACAAGAGCTACTCCTTGCTCAACGAAATGGACTCAACACCCCATATTAAACGCCTAAGAATGTACCTGACTAGTAAGTATCTTAAAACCTATGGATTGCTATGTCTCCGAAAGAGAATCAAGCGTGTGTACAGGGGCATAAACGCAGCAGTGATAGGATTGGAGAGGTTTGGTGAGCAAATGAAGACCCTTTGAAGTCATATTGCACGGAACCCATTCCACGGGTCTCAACTCTCCAGGTTTAAGGGATTCTTACTTCAGCTAAAACATGCATGTGGAACCCAGAGTATGATCAACCGTGTGATCGGGAGACGTGTTCAAATATGTCTCCGTTCTCGTCCCCTGGTACTCGGGTGCAACATTCCAGACGCTTTACTAACACTCTCCCGACTTGGAGAGTCAGTGCCTTTAACCTCCTGTTTGGCCCAGTTTGCAATTTCTGCGGAAGATGAACAGGAATAGGGAGAACCAATGAGAGACTAGCTGGAGGTGTCTGGACGGGCAAATTTAACTCTCATTTCCCACCAGGAAGAGGAATTAACCAAAGGCTCAGCGTGCCGTGCCGGAACCACATTAGGGCCTGAAGCAATCCTGCGGTGTTGCGGCCAGCTCACAAGAAAGCGAGTTGAAGAAAGGAGCTCAGGGGCACTGTAATTCACAGACCTGCAGAGTTATAAATGACAGCTATCGTCCAAAAATATACTGAAGTAAGGCTGCCAAGAGGACTTGAAAGCGGGGCAGAATTGCAGGAAACCGATTTCAGGAGGTAGACTGGAATTGCATTGAAAGCATAGGAAAAGAGGCAGAACGTCCACAATGATGCACTTGGCCAAAAAGGGCGTATGCGTTTTTTCCTGAATATATTCAGGAAAAAACGCATACGCCCTTTTTGGCCAACCAAGCAAGCTTGCAAAGGAAATCTGCACTACAATGAAGTCTCACTTCCCCCCGGTCAAAAGGGCCATCTGAAAAAAGTGTAAAATCCAGAAAGGCAGGACAGGCCATGGAGAACTGGGAGCCTTGTTATGCTGATGGGCGGGATGTAAATTGCCAACAGCCACTCGGGAGAAGTGTATGGTGTTTCCTGAAACATCTAAAAAACAAAGCAACAGAGCCTAGGGCACTTCCACTTATGGTCCTATAGCTTAGGGAAATGAAAATCAAAAAGACACAGCCACCCCAAAGTTTGGGACGGCTCTGTTTACAAGACCCTCGTTTACGGTACAAGTTCAATATCGCAGAAAGTGAAAAATGGATGAAGAAGTTGTGGTACTTACGTACAATGCAATATCACTCAGCAATGACATCTATGTCATCAGGCCCGTAGCAGCATAATGAGTGGATTCAGGTATGATGATTCTAACTGAAAGAAGTCACACAGAAAAAGAAACATCATAAGATATCACTAATACACGGAATGTAAACTTGGCTACACAGGAACTGGATTACAAAACAGAACAGGGTCTCAAATTTAGAAAACCAACTTATGCTTGCTTAAGGGGAAAGGTGAGTTGGGGTGCTGCATAAAAACAGAGATTGAAAGGAGCACAGATAAAGTTCCTTAAGCCAAATATGGAATAGACAAGAGCTACTCCTTGCTCAACGAAATGGACTCAACACCCCATATTAAACGCCTAAGAATGTACCTGACTACTAAGTATCTTAAAACCTATGGATTGCTATGTCTCCCGAAGAGAATGAAGCGTGTGTACAGGGACATAAAGGCAGCAGTGATAGGATTGGAGAGGTTCGGTGAGCAAATGAAGACCCTTTGAAGTCATATTGCATGGTACCCATTCCACGGGTCTCAACTCTCCAGGTTTAAGGGATTCTTCCTTCAGCTAAAACATGCATGTGGAACCCAGAGTATGATCAACCGTGTGATCGGGAGACGTCTTCAAATATGTCTCCGTTCTCGTCCCCTGGTACTCGGGTGCAACATTCCAGACGCTTTACTAACACTCTCCCGACGTGGAGAGTCAGTGCCTTTAACCTCCTGTTTGGCCCAGTTTGCAATTTCTGCGGAAGATGAACAGGAATAGGGAGAACCAATGAGAGACTAGCTGGAGGTGTCTGGACGGGCAAATTTAACTCTCATTTCCCACCAGGAAGAGGAATTAACCAAAGGCTCAGCGTGCCGTGCCGGAACCACATTAGGGCCTGAAGCAATCCTGCGGTGTTGCGGCCAGCTCACAAGAAAGCGAGTTGAAGAAAGGAGCTCAGGGGCACTGTAATTCACAAACCTGCAGAGTTATAAATGACAGCTATCGTCCAAAAATATACTGAAGTAAGGCTGCCAAGAGGACTTGAAAGCGGGGCAGAATTGCAGGAAACCGATTTCAGGAGGTAGACTGGAATTGCATGTAAAGCATAGGAAAAGAGGCCGAATGTCCACAATGATGCACTTGGCCAAAAAGGGCGTATGCGTTTTTTCCTGAATATATTCAGGAAAAAACGCATACGCCCTTTTTGGACAACCAAGCAAGCTTGTAAAGGAAATCTGCAGTACAATGAAGTCTCACTTCCCCCCGGTCAAAAGGGCCATCTGAAGAAAGTGTAAAATCCAGAAAGGCAGGACAGGCCATGGAGAACTGGGAGCCTTGTTATGCTGATGTGTGGGATGTAAATTGCCAACAGCCATTCGGGAGAAGTGTATCGCGTTTCCTGAAACATCTAAAAAACAAAGCAACAGAGCCTAGGGCACTTCCACTTATGGTCCTATAGCTTAGGGAAATGAAAATCAAAAAGACACAGCTACCCCAAAGTTTGGGACGGCTCTGTTTACAAGACCCTCGTTTACGGTACAAGTTCAATATCGCAGAAAGTGAAAAATGGATGAAGAAGTTGTGGTACTTACGTACAATGCAATATCACTCAGCAATGACATCTATGTCATCAGGCCCGTAGCAGCATAATGAGTGGATTCAGGTATGATGATTCTAACTGAAAGAAGTCACACAGAAAAAGAAACATCATAAGATATCACTAATACACGGAATGTAAACTTGGCTACACAGGAACTGGATTACAAAACAGAACAGGGTCTCAAATTTAGAAAACCAACTTATGCTTGCTTAAGGGGAAAGGTGAGTTGGGGTGCTGCATAAAACCAGAGATTGAAATGAGCACAGATAAAGTTCCTTAAGCCAAATATGGAATAGACAAGAGCTACTCCTTGCTCAACGAAATGGACTCAACACCCCATATTAAACGCCTAAGAATGTACCTGACTAGTAAGTATCTTAAAACCTATGGATTGCTATGTCTCCGAAAGAGAATCAAGCGTGTGTACAGGTGCATAAACGCAGCAGTGATAGGATTGGAGAGGTTTGGTGAGCAAATGAAGACCCTTTGAAGTCATATTGCACGGAACCCATTCCACGGGTCTCAACTCTCCAGGTTTAAGGGATTCTTCCTTCAGCTAAAACATGCATGTGGAACCCAGAGTATGATCAACCGTGTGATCGGGAGACGTGTTCAAATATGTCTCCGTTCTCGTCCCCTGGTACTCGGGTGCAACATTCCAGACGCTTTACTAACACTCTCCCGACTTGGAGAGTCAGTGCCTTTAACCTCCTGTTTGGCCCAGTTTGCAATTTCTGCGGAAGATGAACAGGAATAGGGAGAACCAATGAGAGACTAGCTGGAGGTGTCTGGACGGGCAAATTTAACTCTCATTTCCCACCAGGAAGAGGAATTAACCAAAGGCTCAGCGTGCCGTGCCGGAACCACATTAGGGCCTGAAGCAATCCTGCGGTGTTGCGGCCAGCTCACAAGAAAGCGAGTTGAAGAAAGGAGCTCAGGGGCACTGTAATTCACAGACCTGCAGAGTTATAAATGACAGCTATCGTCCAAAAATATACTGAAGTAAGGCTGCCAAGAGGACTTGAAAGCGGGGCAGAATTGCAGGAAACCGATTTCAGGAGGTAGACTGGAATTGCATTGAAAGCATAGGAAAAGAGGCAGAACGTCCACAATGATGCACTTGGCCAAAAAGGGCGTATGCGTTTTTTCCTGAATATATTCAGGAAAAAACGCATACGCCCTTTTTGGCCAACCAAGCAAGCTTGCAAAGGAAATCTGCACTACAATGAAGTCTCACTTCCCCCCGGTCAAAAGGGCCATCTGAAAAAAGTGTAAAATCCAGAAAGGCAGGACAGGCCATGGAGAACTGGGAGCCTTGTTATGCTGATGGGCGGGATGTAAATTGCCAACAGCCACTCGGGAGAAGTGTATGGTGTTTCCTGAAACATCTAAAAAACAAAGCAACAGAGCCTAGGGCACTTCCACTTATGGTCCTATAGCTTAGGGAAATGAAAATCAAAAAGACACAGCCACCCCAAAGTTTGGGACGGCTCTGTTTACAAGACCCTCGTTTACGGTACAAGTTCAATATCGCAGAAAGTGAAAAATGGATGAAGAAGTTGTGGTACTTACGTACAATGCAATATCACTCAGCAATGACATCTATGTCATCAGGCCCGTAGCAGCATAATGAGTGGATTCAGGTATGATGATTCTAACTGAAAGAAGTCACACAGAAAAAGAAACATCATAAGATATCACTAATACACGGAATGTAAACTTGGCTACACAGGAACTGGATTACAAAACAGAACAGGGTCTCAAATTTAGAAAACCAACTTATGCTTGCTTAAGGGGAAAGGTGAGTTGGGGTGCTGCATAAAAACAGAGATTGAAAGGAGCACAGATAAAGTTCCTTAAGCCAAATATGGAATAGACAAGAGCTACTCCTTGCTCAACGAAATGGACTCAACACCCCATATTAAACGCCTAAGAATGTACCTGACTACTAAGTATCTTAAAACCTATGGATTGCTATGTCTCCCGAAGAGAATGAAGCGTGTGCACAGGGGAATAAACACAGCAGTGATAGGATTGGAGAGGTTCAGTGAGCAAATGAAGACCCTTTGAAGTCATATTGCATGGTACCCATTCCACGGGTCTCAACTCTCCAGGTTTAAGGGATTCTTCCTTCAGCTAAAACATGCATGTGGAACCCAGAGTATGATCAACCGTGTGATCGGGAGACGTCTTCAAATATGTCTCCGTTCTCATCCCCTGGTACTCGGGTGCAACATTCCAGACGCTTTACTAACACTCTCCCGACTTGGAGAGTCAGTGCCTTTAACCTCCTGTTTGGCCCAGTTTGCAATTTCTGCGGAAGATGAACAGGAATAGGGAGAACCAATGAGAGACTAGCTGGAGGTGTCTGGACGGGCAAATTTAACTCTCATTTCCCACCAGGAAGAGGAATTAACCAAAGGCTCAGCGTGCCGTGCCAGAACCACATTAGGGCCTGAAGCAATCCTGCGGTGTTGCGGCCAGCTCACAAGAAAGCGAGTTGAAGAAAGGAGCTCAGGGGCACTGTAATTCACAAACCTGCAGAGTTATAAATGACAGCTATCGTCCAAAAATATACTGAAGTAAGGCTGCCAAGAGGACTTGAAAGCGGGGCAGAATTGCAGGAAACCGATTTCAGGAGGTAGACTGGAATTGCATTGAAAGCATAGGAAAAGAGGCCGAACGTCCACAATGATGCACTTGGCCAAAAAGGGCGTATGCGTTTTTTCCTGAATATATTCAGAAAAAAACGCATACGCCCTTTTTGGACAACCAAGCAAGCTTGTAAAGGAAATCTGCAGTACAATGAAGTCTCACTTCCCCCCGGTCAAAAGGGCCATCTGAAAAAAGTGTAAAATCCAGAAAGGCAGGACAGGCCATGGAGAACTGGGAGCCTTGTTATGCTGATGTGTGGGATGTAAATTGCCAACAGCCACTCGGGAGAAGTGTATCGCGTTTCCTGAAACATCTAAAAAACAAAGCAACAGAGCCTAGGGCACTTCCACTTATGGTCCTATAGCTTAGGGAAATGAAAATCAAAAAGACACAGCCACCCCAAGTTTGGGACGGCTCTGTTTACAAGACCCTCGTTTACGGTACAAGTTCAATATCGCAGAAAGTGAAAAATGGATGAAGAAGTTGTGGTACTTACGTACAATGCAATATCACTCAGCAATGACATCTATGTCATCAGGCCCGTAGCAGCATAATGAGTGGATTCAGGTATGATGATTCTAACTGAAAGAAGTCACACAGAAAAAGAAACATCATAAGATATCACTAATACACGGAATGTAAACTTGGCTACACAGGAACTGGATTACAAAACAGAACAGGGTCTCAAATTTAGAAAACCAACTTATGCTTGCTTAAGGGGAAAGGTGAGTTGGGGTGCTGCATAAAACCAGAGATTGAAATGAGCACAGATAAAGTTCCTTAAGCCAAATATGGAATAGACAAGAGCTACTCCTTGCTCAACGAAATGGACTCAACACCCCATATTAAACGCCTAAGAATGTACCTGACTAGTAAGTATCTTAAAACCTATGGATTGCTATGTCTCCGAAAGAGAATCAAGCGTGTGTACAGGGGCATAAACGCAGCAGTGATAGGATTGGAGAGGTTCGGTGAGCAAATGAAGACCCTTTGAAGTCATATTGCATGGTACCCATTCCACGGGTCTCAACTCTCCAGGTTTAAGGGATTCTTCCTTCAGCTAAAACATGCATGTGGAACCCAGAGTATGATCAACCGTGTGATCGGGAGACGTGTTCAAATATGTCTCCGTTCTCGTCCCCTGGTACTCGGGTGCAACATTCCAGACGCTTTACTAACACTCTCCCGACTTGGAGAGTCAGTGCCTTTAACCTCCTGTTTGGCCCAGTTTGCAATTTCTGCGGAAGATGAACAGGAATAGGGAGAACCAATGAGAGACTAGCTGGAGGTGTCTGGACGGGCAAATTTAACTCTCATTTCCCACCAGGAAGAGGAATTAACCAAAGGCTCAGCGTGCCGTGCCGGAACCACATTAGGGCCTGAAGCAATCCTGCGGTGTTGCGGCCAGCTCACAAGAAAGCGAGTTGAAGAAAGGAGCTCAGGGGCACTGTAATTCACAGACCTGCAGAGTTATAAATGACAGCTATCGTCCAAAAATATACTGAAGTAAGGCTGCCAAGAGGACTTGAAAGCGGGGCAGAATTGCAGGAAACCGATTTCAGGAGGTAGACTGGAATTGCATTGAAAGCATAGGAAAAGAGGCAGAACGTCCACAATGATGCACTTGGCCAAAAAGGGCGTATGCGTTTTTTCCTGAATATATTCAGGAAAAAACGCATACGCCCTTTTTGGCCAACCAAGCAAGCTTGCAAAGGAAATCTGCACTACAATGAAGTCTCACTTCCCCCCGGTCAAAAGGGCCATCTGAAAAAAGTGTAAAATCCAGAAAGGCAGGACAGGCCATGGAGAACTGGGAGCCTTGTTATGCTGATGGGCGGGATGTAAATTGCCAACAGCCACTCGGGAGAAGTGTATGGTGTTTCCTGAAACATCTAAAAAACAAAGCAACAGAGCCTAGGGCACTTCCACTTATGGTCCTATAGCTTAGGGAAATGAAAATCAAAAAGACACAGCCACCCCAAAGTTTGGGACGGCTCTGTTTACAAGACCCTCGTTTACGGTACAAGTTCAATATCGCAGAAAGTGAAAAATGGATGAAGAAGTTGTGGTACTTACGTACAATGCAATATCACTCAGCAATGACATCTATGTCATCAGGCCCGTAGCAGCATAATGAGTGGATTCAGGTATGATGATTCTAACTGAAAGAAGTCACACAGAAAAAGAAACATCATAAGATATCACTAATACACGGAATGTAAACTTGGCTACACAGGAACTGGATTACAAAACAGAACAGGGTCTCAAATTTAGAAAACCAACTTATGCTTGCTTAAGGGGAAAGGTGAGTTGGGGTGCTGCATAAAAACAGAGATTGAAAGGAGCACAGATAAAGTTCCTTAAGCCAAATATGGAATAGACAAGAGCTACTCCTTGCTCAACGAAATGGACTCAACACCCCATATTAAACGCCTAAGAATGTACCTGACTACTAAGTATCTTAAAACCTATGGATTGCTATGTCTCCCGAAGAGAATGAAGCGTGTGTACAGGGGAATAAACACAGCAGTGATAGGATTGGAGAGGTTCAGTGAGCAAATGAAGACCCTTTGAAGTCATATTGCATGGTACCCATTCCACGGGTCTCAACTCTCCAGGTTTAAGGGATTCTTCCTTCAGCTAAAACATGCATGTGGAACCCAGAGTATGATCAACCGTGTGATCGGGAGACGTCTTCAAATATGTCTCCGTTCTCATCCCCTGGTACTCGGGTGCAACATTCCAGACGCTTTACTAACACTCTCCCGACTTGGAGAGTCAGTGCCTTTAACCTCCTGTTTGGCCCAGTTTGCAATTTCTGCGGAAGATGAACAGGAATAGGGAGAACCAATGAGAGACTAGCTGGAGGTGTCTGGACGGGCAAATTTAACTCTCATTTCCCACCAGGAAGAGGAATTAACCAAAGGCTCAGCGTGCCGTGCCAGAACCACATTAGGGCCTGAAGCAATCCTGCGGTGTTGCGGCCAGCTCACAAGAAAGCGAGTTGAAGAAAGGAGCTCAGGGGCACTGTAATTCACAAACCTGCAGAGTTATAAATGACAGCTATCGTCCAAAAATATACTGAAGTAAGGCTGCCAAGAGGACTTGAAAGCAGGGCAGAATTGCAGGAAACCGATTTCAGGAGGTAGACTGGAATTGCATTGAAAGCATAGGAAAAGAGGCAGAACGTCCACAATGATGCACTTGGCCAAAAAGGGCGTATGCGTTTTTTCCTGAATATATTCAGGAAAAAACGCATACGCCCTTTTTGGCCAACCAAGCAAGCTTGCAAAGGAAATCTGCACTACAATGAAGTCTCACTTCCCCCCGGTCAAAAGGGCCATCTGAAAAAAGTGTAAAATCCAGAAAGGCAGGACAGGCCATGGAGAACTGGGAGCCTTGTTATGCTGATGGGCGGGATGTAAATTGCCAACAGCCACTCGGGAGAAGTGTATGGTGTTTCCTGAAACATCTAAAAAACAAAGCAACAGAGCCTAGGGCACTTCCACTTATGGTCCTATAGCTTAGGGAAATGAAAATCAAAAAGACACAGCCACCCCAAAGTTTGGGACGGCTCTGTTTACAAGAACCTCGTTTACGGTACAAGTTCAATATCGCAGAAAGTGAAAAATGGATGAAGAAGTTGTGGTACTTACGTACAATGCAATATCACTCAGCAATGACATCTATGTCATCAGGCCCGTAGCAGCATAATGAGTGGATTCAGGTATGATGATTCTAACTGAAAGAAGTCACACAGAAAAAGAAACATCATAAGATATCACTAATACACGGAATGTAAACTTGGCTACACAGGAACTGGATTACAAAACAGAACAGGGTCTCAAATTTAGAAAACCAACTTATGCTTGCTTAAGGGGAAAGGTGAGTTGGGGTGCTGCATAAAACCAGAGATTGAAATGAGCACAGACAAAGTTCCTTAAGCCAAATATGGAATAGACAAGAGCTACTCCTTGCTCAACGAAATGGACTCAACACCCCATATTAAACGCCTAAGAATGTACCTGACTAGTAAGTATCTTAAAACCTATGGATTGCTATGTCTCCGAAAGAGAATCAAGCGTGTGTACAGGGGCATAAACGCAGCAGTGATAGGATTGGAGAGGTTCGGTGAGCAAATGAAGACCCTTTGAAGTCATATTGCATGGTACCCATTCCACGGGTCTCAACTCTCCAGGTTTAAGGGATTCTTCCTTCAGCTAAAACATGCATGTGGAACCCAGAGTATGATCAACCGTGTGATCGGGAGACGTGTTCAAATATGTCTCCGTTCTCGTCCCCTGGTACTCGGGTGCAACATTCCAGACGCTTTACTAACACTCTCCCGACTTGGGGAGTCAGTGCCTTTAACCTCCTGTTTGGCCCAGTTTGCAATTTCTGCGGAAGATGAACAGGAATAGGGAGAACCAATGAGAGACTAGCTGGAGGTGTCTGGACGGGCAAATTTAACTCTCATTTCCCACCAGGAAGAGGAATTAACCAAAGGCTCAGCGTGCCGTGCCGGAACCACATTAGGGCCTGAAGCAATCCTGCGGTGTTGCGGCCAGCTCACAAGAAAGCGAGTTGAAGAAAGGAGCTCAGGGGCACTGTAATTCACAGACCTGCAGAGTTATAAATGACAGCTATCGTCCAAAAATATACTGAAGTAAGGCTGCCAAGAGGACTTGAAAGCGGGGCAGAATTGCAGGAAACCGATTTCAGGAGGTAGACTGGAATTGCATTGAAAGCATAGGAAAAGAGGCAGAACGTCCACAATGATGCACTTGGCCAAAAAGGGCGTATGCGTTTTTTCCTGAATATATTCAGGAAAAAACGCATACGCCCTTTTTGGCCAACCAAGCAAGCTTGCAAAGGAAATCTGCACTACAATGAAGTCTCACTTCCCCCCGGTCAAAAGGGCCATCTGAAAAAAGTGTAAAATCCAGAAAGGCAGGACAGGCCATGGAGAACTGGGAGCCTTGTTATGCTGATGGGCGGGATGTAAATTGCCAACAGCCACTTGGGAGAAGTGTATGTGTTTCCTGAAACATCTAAAAAACAAAGCAACAGAGCCTAGGGCACTTCCACTTATGGTCCTATAGCTTAGGGAAATGAAAATCAAAAAGACACAGCCACCCCAAAGTTTGGGACGGCTCTGTTTACAAGACCCTCGTTTACGGTACAAGTTCAATATCGCAGAAAGTGAAAAATGGATGAAGAAGTTGTGGTACTTACGTACAATGCAATATCACTCAGCAATGACATCTATGTCATCAGGCCCGTAGCAGCATAATGAGTGGATTCAGGTATGATGATTCTAACTGAAAGAAGTCACACAGAAAAAGAAACATCATAAGATATCACTAATACACGGAATGTAAACTTGGCTACACAGGAACTGGATTACAAAACAGAACAGGGTCTCAAATTTAGAAAACCAACTTATGCTTGCTTAAGGGGAAAGGTGAGTTGGGGTGCTGCATAAAACCAGAGATTGAAATGAGCACAGATAAAGTTCCTTAAGCCAAATATGGAATAGACAAGAGATACTCCTTGCTCAACGAAATGGACTCAACACCCCATATTAAACGCCTAAGAATGTACCTGACTAGTAATTATCTTAAAACCTATGGATTGCTATGTCTCCGAAAGAGAATCAAGCGTGTGCACAGGGGCATAAACGCAACAGTGATAGGATTGGAGAGGTTCGGTGAGCAAATGAAGACCCTTTGAAGTCATATTGCATGGTACCCATTCCACGGGTCTCAACTCTCCAGGTTTAAGGGATTCTTCCTTCAGGTAAAACATGCATGTGGAACCCAGAGTATGATCAACCGTGTGATCGGGAGACGTGTTCAAATATGTCTCCGTTCTCGTCCCCTGGTACTCGGGTGCAACATTCCAGACACTTTACTAACACTCTCCCGACTTGGAGGGTCAGTGCCTTTAACCTCCTGTTTGGCCCAGTTTGCAATTTCTGCGGAAGATGAACAGGAATAGGGAGAACCAATGAGAGACTAGCTGGAGGTGTCTGGACGGACAAATTTAACTCTCATTTCCCACCAGGAAGAGGAATTAACCAAAGGCTCAGCGTGCCGTGCCGGAACCACATTAGGGCCTGAAGCAATCCTGCGGTGTTGCGGCCAGCTCACAAGAAAGCGAGTTGAAGAAAGGAGCTCAGGGGCACTGTAATTCACAGACCTGCAGAGTTATAAATGACAGCTATCGTCCAAAAATATACTGAAGTAAGGCTGCCAAGAGGACTTGAAAGCGGGGCAGAATTGCAGGAAACCGATTTCAGGAGGTAGACTGGAATTGCATTGAAAGCATAGGAAAAGAGGCAGAACGTCCACAATGATGCACTTGGCCAAAAAGGGCGTATGCGTTTTTTCCTGAATATATTCAGGAAAAAACGCATACGCCCTTTTTGGCCAACCAAGCAAGCTTGCAAAGGAAATCTGCACTACAATGAAGTCTCACTTCCCCCCGGTCAAAAGGGCCATCTGAAAAAAGTGTAAAATCCAGAAAGGCAGGACAGGCCATGGAGAACTGGGAGCCTTGTTATGCTGATGGGCGGGATGTAAATTGCCAACAGCCACTTGGGAGAAGTGTATGTGTTTCCTGAAACATCTAAAAAACAAAGCAACAGAGCCTAGGGCACTTCCACTTATGGTCCTATAGCTTAGGGAAATGAAAATCAAAAAGACACAGCCACCCCAAAGTTTGGGACGGCTCTGTTTACAAGACCCTCGTTTACGGTACAAGTTCAATATCGCAGAAAGTGAAAAATGGATGAAGAAGTTGTGGTACTTACGTACAATGCAATATCACTCAGCAATGACATCTATGTCATCAGGCCCGTAGCAGCATAATGAGTGGATTCAGGTATGATGATTCTAACTGAAAGAAGTCACACAGAAAAAGAAACATCATAAGATATCACTAATACACGGAATGTAAACTTGGCTACACAGGAACTGGATTACAAAACAGAACAGGGTCTCAAATTTAGAAAACCAACTTATGCTTGCTTAAGGGGAAAGGTGAGTTGGGGTGCTGCATAAAACCAGAGATTGAAATGAGCACAGATAAAGTTCCTTAAGCCAAATATGGAATAGACAAGAGCTACTCCTTGCTCAACGAAATGGACTCAACACCCCATATTAAACGCCTAAGAATGTACCTGACTAGTAATTATCTTAAAACCTATGGATTGCTATGTCTCCGAAAGAGAATCAAGCGTGTGCACAGGGGCATAAACGCAACAGTGATAGGATTGGAGAGGTTCGGTGAGCAAATGAAGACCCTTTGAAGTCATATTGCATGGTACCCATTCCACGGGTCTCAACTCTCCAGGTTTAAGGGATTCTTCCTTCAGGTAAAACATGCATGTGGAACCCAGAGTATGATCAACCGTGTGATCGGGAGACGTGTTCAAATATGTCTCCGTTCTCGTCCCCTGGTACTCGGGTGCAACATTCCAGACACTTTACTAACACTCTCCCGACTTGGAGGGTCAGTGCCTTTAACCTCCTGTTTGGCCCAGTTTGCAATTTCTGCGGAAGATGAACAGGAATAGGGAGAACCAATGAGAGACTAGCTGGAGGTGTCTGGACGGACAAATTTAACTCTCATTTCCCACCAGGAAGAGGAATTAACCAAAGGCTCAGCGTGCCGTGCCGGAACCACATTAGGGCCTGAAGCAATCCTGCGGTGTTGCGGCCAGCTCACAAGAAAGCGAGTTGAAGAAAGGAGCTCAGGGGCACTGTAATTCACAAACCTGCAGAGTTATAAATGACAGCTATCGTCCAAAAATATACTGAAGTAAGGCTGCCAAGAGGACTTGAAAGCGGGGCAGAATTGCAGGAAACCGATTTCAGGAGGTAGACTGGAATTGCATTGAAAGCATAGGAAAAGAGGCAGAACGTCCACAATGATGCACTTGGCCAAAAAGGGCGTATGCGTTTTTTCCTGAATATATTCAGGAAAAAACGCATACGCCCTTTTTGGCCAACCAAGCAAGCTTGCAAAGGAAATCTGCACTACAATGAAGTCTCACTTCCCCCCGGTCAAAAGGGCCATCTGAAAAAAGTGTAAAATCCAGAAAGGCAGGACAGGCCATGGAGAACTGGGAGCCTTGTTATGCTGATGGGCGGGATGTAAATTGCCAACAGCCACTCGGGAGAAGTGTATGGTGTTTCCTGAAACATCTAAAAAACAAAGCAACAGAGCCTAGGGCACTTCCACTTATGGTCCAATAGCTTAGGGAAATGAAAATCAAAAAGACACAGCCACCCCAAAGTTTGGGACGGCTCTGTTTACAAGACCCTCGTTTACGGTACAAGTTCAATATCGCAGAAAGTGAAAAATGGATGAAGAAGTTGTGGTACTTACGTACAATGCAATATCACTCAGCAATGACATCTATGTCATCAGGCCCGTAGCAGCATAATGAGTGGATTCAGGTATGATGATTCTAACTGAAAGAAGTCACACAGAAAAAGAAACATCATAAGATATCACTAATACACGGAATGTAAACTTGGCTACACAGGAACTGGATTACAAAACAGAACAGGGTCTCAAATTTAGAAAACCAACTTATGCTTGCTTAAGGGGAAAGGTGAGTTGGGGTGCTGCATAAAACCAGAGATTGAAATGAGCACAGATAAAGTTCCTTAAGCCAAATATGGAATAGACAAGAGCTACTCCTTGCTCAACGAAATGGACTCAACACCCCATATTAAACGCCTAAGAATGTACCTGACTAGTAAGTATCTTAAAACCTATGGATTGCTATGTCTCCGAAAGAGAATCAAGCGTGTGTACAGGGACATAAACGCAGCAGTGATAGGATTGGAGAGGTTCGGTGAGCAAATGAAGACCCTTTGAAGTCATATTGCATGGTACCCATTCCACGGGTCTCAACTCTCCAGGTTTAAGGGATTCTTCCTTCAGCTAAAACATGCATGTGGAACCCAGAGTATGATCAACCGTGTGATCGGGAGACGTGTTCAAATATGTCTCCGTTCTCGTCCCCTGGTACTCGGGTGCAACATTCCAGACGCTTTACTAACACTCTCCCGACGTGGAGAGTCAGTGCCTTTAACCTCCTGTTTGGCCCAGTTTGCAATTTCTGCGGAAGATGAACAGGAATAGGGAGAACCAATGAGAGACTAGCTGGAGGTGTCTGGACGGGCAAATTTAACTCTCATTTCCCACCAGGAAGAGGAATTAACCAAAGGCTCAGCGTGCCGTGCCGGAACAACATTAGGGCCTGAAGCAATCCTGCGGTGTTGCGGCCAGCTCACAAGAAAGCGAGTTGAAGAAAGGAGCTCAGGGGCACTGTAATTCACAAACCTGCAGAGTTATAAATGACAGCTATCGTCCAAAAATATACTGAAGTAAGGCTGCCAAGAGGACTTGAAAGCGGGGCAGAATTGCAGGAAACCGATTTCAGGAGGTAGACTGGAATTGCATGTAAAGCATAGGAAAAGAGGCAGAATGTCCACAATGATGCACTTGGCCAAAAAGGGCGTATGCGTTTTTTCCTGAATATATTCAGGAAAAAACGCATACGCCCTTTTTGGACAACCAAGCAAGCTTGTAAAGGAAATCTGCAGTACAATGAAGTCTCACTTCCCCCCGGTCAAAAGGGCCATCTGAAGAAAGTGTAAAATCCAGAAAGGCAGGACAGGCCATGGAGAACTGGGAGCCTTGTTATGCTGATGTGTGGGATGTAAATTGCCAACAGCCATTCGGGAGAAGTGTATCGCGTTTCCTGAAACATCTAAAAAACAAAGCAACAGAGCCTAGGGCACTTCCACTTATGGTCCTATAGCTTAGGGAAATGAAAATCAAAAAGACACAGCTACCCCAAAGTTTGGGACGGCTCTGTTTACAAGACCCTCGTTTACGGTACAAGTTCAATATCGCAGAAAGTGAAAAATGGATGAAGAAGTTGTGGTACTTACGTACAATGCAATATCACTCAGCAATGACATCTATGTCATCAGGCCCGTAGCAGCATAATGAGTGGATTCAGGTATGATGATTCTAACTGAAAGAAGTCACACAGAAAAAGAAACATCATAAGATATCACTAATACACGGAATGTAAACTTGGCTACACAGGAACTGGATTACAAAACAGAACAGGGTCTCAAATTTAGAAAACCAACTTATGCTTGCTTAAGGGGAAAGGTGAGTTGGGGTGCTGCATAAAACCAGAGATTGAAATGAGCACAGATAAAGTTCCTTAAGCCAAATATGGAATAGACAAGAGCTACTCCTTGCTCAACGAAATGGACTCAACACCCCATATTAAACGCCTAAGAATGTACCTGACTAGTAAGTATCTTAAAACCTATGGATTGCTATGTCTCCGAAAGAGAATCAAGCGTGTGTACAGGGGCATAAACGCAGCAGTGATAGGATTGGAGAGGTTTGGTGAGCAAATGAAGACCCTTTGAAGTCATATTGCACGGAACCCATTCCACGGGTCTCAACTCTCCAGGTTTAAGGGATTCTTCCTTCAGCTAAAACATGCATGTGGAACCCAGAGTATGATCAACCGTGTGATCGGGAGACGTGTTCAAATATGTCTCCGTTCTCGTCCCCTGGTACTCGGGTGCAACATTCCAGACGCTTTACTAACACTCTCCCGACTTGGAGAGTCAGTGCCTTTAACCTCCTGTTTGGCCCAGTTTGCAATTTCTGCGGAAGATGAACAGGAATAGGGAGAACCAATGAGAGACTAGCTGGAGGTGTCTGGACGGGCAAATTTAACTCTCATTTCCCACCAGCAAGAGGAATTAACCAAAGGCTCAGCGTGCCGTGCCGGAACCACATTAGGGCCTGAAGCAATCCTGCGGTGTTGCGGCCAGCTCACAAGAAAGCGAGTTGAAGAAAGGAGCTCAGGGGCACTGTAATTCACAGACCTGCAGAGTTATAAATGACAGCTATCGTCCAAAAATATACTGAAGTAAGGCTGCCAAGAGGACTTGAAAGCGGGGCAGAATTGCAGGAAACCGATTTCAGGAGGTAGACTGGAATTGCATTGAAAGCATAGGAAAAGAGGCAGAACGTCCACAATGATGCACTTGGCCAAAAAGGGCGTATGCGTTTTTTCCTGAATATATTCAGGAAAAAACGCATACGCCCTTTTTGGCCAACCAAGCAAGCTTGCAAAGTAAATCTGCACTACAATGAAGTCTCACTTCCCCCCGGTCAAAAGGGCCATCTGAAAAAAGTGTAAAATCCAGAAAGGCAGGACAGGCCATGGAGAACTGGGAGCCTTGTTATGCTGATGGGCGGGATGTAAATTGCCAACAGCCACTTGGGAGAAGTGTATGTGTTTCCTGAAACATCTAAAAAACAAAGCAACAGAGCCTAGGGCACTTCCACTTATGGTCCTATAGCTTAGGGAAATGAAAATCAAAAAGACACAGCCACCCCAAAGTTTGGGACGGCTCTGTTTACAAGACCCTCGTTTACGGTACAAGTTCAATATCGCAGAAAGTGAAAAATGGATGAAGAAGTTGTGGTACTTACGTACAATGCAATATCACTCAGCAATGACATCTATGTCATCAGGCCCGTAGCAGCATAATGAGTGGATTCAGGTATGATGATTCTAACTGAAAGAAGTCACACAGAAAAAGAAACATCATAAGATATCACTAATACACGGAATGTAAACTTGGCTACACAGGAACTGGATTACAAAACAGAACAGGGTCTCAAATTTAGAAAACCAACTTATGCTTGCTTAAGGGGAAAGGTGAGTTGGGGTGCTGCATAAAACCAGAGATTGAAATGAGCACAGATAAAGTTCCTTAAGCCAAATATGGAATAGACAAGAGATACTCCTTGCTCAACGAAATGGACTCAACACCCCATATTAAACGCCTAAGAATGTACCTGACTAGTAATTATCTTAAAACCTATGGATTGCTATGTCTCCGAAAGAGAATCAAGCGTGTGCACAGGGGCATAAACGCAACAGTGATAGGATTGGAGAGGTTCGGTGAGCAAATGAAGACCCTTTGAAGTCATATTGCATGGTACCCATTCCACGGGTCTCAACTCTCCAGGTTTAAGGGATTCTTCCTTCAGGTAAAACATGCATGTGGAACCCAGAGTATGATCAACCGTGTGATCGGGAGACGTCTTCAAATATGTCTCCGTTCTCGTCCCCTGGTACTCGGGTGCAACATTCCAGACGCTTTACTAACACTCTCCCGACGTGGAGGGTCAGTGCCTTTAACCTCCTGTTTGGCCCAGTTTGCAATTTCTGCGGAAGATGAACAGGAATAGGGAGAACCAATGAGAGACTAGCTGGAGGTGTCTGGACGGACAAATTTAACTCTCATTTCCCACCAGGAAGAGGAATTAACCAAAGGCTCAGCGTGCCGTGCCGGAACCACATTAGGGCCTGAAGCAATCCTGCGGTGTTGCGGCCAGCTCACAAGAAAGCGAGTTGAAGAAAGGAGCTCAGGGGCACTGTAATTCACAGACCTGCAGAGTTATAAATGACAGCTATCGTCCAAAAATATACTGAAGTAAGGCTGCCAAGAGGACTTGAAAGCGGGGCAGAATTGCAGGAAACCGATTTCAGGAGGTAGACTGGAATTGCATTGAAAGCATAGGAAAAGAGGCAGAACGTCCACAATGATGCACTTGGCCAAAAAGGGCGTATGCGTTTTTTCCTGAATATATTCAGGAAAAAACGCATACGCCCTTTTTGGCCAACCAAGCAAGCTTGCAAAGTAAATCTGCACTACAATGAAGTCTCACTTCCCCCCGGTCAAAAGGGCCATCTGAAAAAAGTGTAAAATCCAGAAAGGCAGGACAGGCCATGGAGAACTGGGAGCCTTGTTATGCTGATGGGCGGGATGTAAATTGCCAACAGCCACTTGGGAGAAGTGTATGTGTTTCCTGAAACATCTAAAAAACAAAGCAACAGAGCCTAGGGCACTTCCACTTATGGTCCTATAGCTTAGGGAAATGAAAATCAAAAAGACACAGCCACCCCAAAGTTTGGGACGGCTCTGTTTACAAGACCCTCGTTTACGGTACAAGTTCAATATCGCAGAAAGTGAAAAATGGATGAAGAAGTTGTGGTACTTACGTACAATGCAATATCACTCAGCAATGACATCTATGTCATCAGGCCCGTAGCAGCATAATGAGTGGATTCAGGTATGATGATTCTAACTGAAAGAAGTCACACAGAAAAAGAAACATCATAAGATATCACTAATACACGGAATGTAAACTTGGCTACACAGGAACTGGATTACAAAACAGAACAGGGTCTCAAATTTAGAAAACCAACTTATGCTTGCTTAAGGGGAAAGGTGAGTTGGGGTGCTGCATAAAACCAGAGATTGAAATGAGCACAGATAAAGTTCCTTAAGCCAAATATGGAATAGACAAGAGCTACTCCTTGCTCAACGAAATGGACTCAACACCCCATATTAAACGCCTAAGAATGTACCTGACTAGTAATTATCTTAAAACCTATGGATTGCTATGTCTCCGAAAGAGAATCAAGCGTGTGCACAGGGGCATAAACGCAACAGTGATAGGATTGGAGAGGTTCGGTGAGCAAATGAAGACCCTTTGAAGTCATATTGCATGGTACCCATTCCACGGGTCTCAACTCTCCAGGTTTAAGGGATTCTTCCTTCAGGTAAAACATGCATGTGGAACCCAGAGTATGATCAACCGTGTGATCGGGAGACGTGTTCAAATATGTCTCCGTTCTCGTCCCCTGGTACTCGGGTGCAACATTCCAGACACTTTACTAACACTCTCCCGACTTGGAGGGTCAGTGCCTTTAACCTCCTGTTTGGCCCAGTTTGCAATTTCTGCGGAAGATGAACAGGAATAGGGAGAACCAATGAGAGACTAGCTGGAGGTGTCTGGACGGACAAATTTAACTCTCATTTCCCACCAGGAAGAGGAATTAACCAAAGGCTCAGCGTGCCGTGCCGGAACCACATTAGGGCCTGAAGCAATCCTGCGGTGTTGCGGCCAGCTCACAAGAAAGCGAGTTGAAGAAAGGAGCTCAGGGGCACTGTAATTCACAAACCTGCAGAGTTATAAATGACAGCTATCGTCCAAAAATATACTGAAGTAAGGCTGCCAAGAGGACTTGAAAGCGGGGCAGAATTGCAGGAAACCGATTTCAGGAGGTAGACTGGAATTGCATTGAAAGCATAGGAAAAGAGGCAGAACGTCCACAATGATGCACTTGGCCAAAAAGGGCGTATGCGTTTTTTCCTGAATATATTCAGGAAAAAACGCATACGCCCTTTTTGGCCAACCAAGCAAGCTTGCAAAGGAAATCTGCACTACAATGAAGTCTCACTTCCCCCCGGTCAAAAGGGCCATCTGAAAAAAGTGTAAAATCCAGAAAGGCAGGACAGGCCATGGAGAACTGGGAGCCTTGTTATGCTGATGGGCGGGATGTAAATTGCCAACAGCCACTCGGGAGAAGTGTATGGTGTTTCCTGAAACATCTAAAAAACAAAGCAACAGAGCCTAGGGCACTTCCACTTATGGTCCAATAGCTTAGGGAAATGAAAATCAAAAAGACACAGCCACCCCAAAGTTTGGGACGGCTCTGTTTACAAGACCCTCGTTTACGGTACAAGTTCAATATCGCAGAAAGTGAAAAATGGATGAAGAAGTTGTGGTACTTACGTACAATGCAATATCACTCAGCAATGACATCTATGTCATCAGGCCCGTAGCAGCATAATGAGTGGATTCAGGTATGATGATTCTAACTGAAAGAAGTCACACAGAAAAAGAAACATCATAAGATATCACTAATACACGGAATGTAAACTTGGCTACACAGGAACTGGATTACAAAACAGAACAGGGTCTCAAATTTAGAAAACCAACTTATGCTTGCTTAAGGGGAAAGGTGAGTTGGGGTGCTGCATAAAACCAGAGATTGAAATGAGCACAGATAAAGTTCCTTAAGCCAAATATGGAATAGACAAGAGCTACTCCTTGCTCAACGAAATGGACTCAACACCCCATATTAAACGCCTAAGAATGTACCTGACTAGTAAGTATCTTAAAACCTATGGATTGCTATGTCTCCGAAAGAGAATCAAGCGTGTGTACAGGGACATAAACGCAGCAGTGATAGGATTGGAGAGGTTCGGTGAGCAAATGAAGACCCTTTGAAGTCATATTGCATGGTACCCATTCCACGGGTCTCAACTCTCCAGGTTTAAGGGATTCTTCCTTCAGCTAAAACATGCATGTGGAACCCAGAGTATGATCAACCGTGTGATCGGGAGACGTGTTCAAATATGTCTCCGTTCTCGTCCCCTGGTACTCGGGTGCAACATTCCAGACGCTTTACTAACACTCTCCCGACGTGGAGAGTCAGTGCCTTTAACCTCCTGTTTGGCCCAGTTTGCAATTTCTGCGGAAGATGAACAGGAATAGGGAGAACCAATGAGAGACTAGCTGGAGGTGTCTGGACGGGCAAATTTAACTCTCATTTCCCACCAGGAAGAGGAATTAACCAAAGGCTCAGCGTGCCGTGCCGGAACAACATTAGGGCCTGAAGCAATCCTGCGGTGTTGCGGCCAGCTCACAAGAAAGCGAGTTGAAGAAAGGAGCTCAGGGGCACTGTAATTCACAAACCTGCAGAGTTATAAATGACAGCTATCGTCCAAAAATATACTGAAGTAAGGCTGCCAAGAGGACTTGAAAGCGGGGCAGAATTGCAGGAAACCGATTTCAGGAGGTAGACTGGAATTGCATGTAAAGCATAGGAAAAGAGGCAGAATGTCCACAATGATGCACTTGGCCAAAAAGGGCGTATGCGTTTTTTCCTGAATATATTCAGGAAAAAACGCATACGCCCTTTTTGGACAACCAAGCAAGCTTGTAAAGGAAATCTGCAGTACAATGAAGTCTCACTTCCCCCCGGTCAAAAGGGCCATCTGAAGAAAGTGTAAAATCCAGAAAGGCAGGACAGGCCATGGAGAACTGGGAGCCTTGTTATGCTGATGTGTGGGATGTAAATTGCCAACAGCCATTCGGGAGAAGTGTATCGCGTTTCCTGAAACATCTAAAAAACAAAGCAACAGAGCCTAGGGCACTTCCACTTATGGTCCTATAGCTTAGGGAAATGAAAATCAAAAAGACACAGCTACCCCAAAGTTTGGGACAGCTCTGTTTACAAGACCCTCGTTTACGGTACAAGTTCAATATCGCAGAAAGTGAAAAATGGATGAAGAAGTTGTGGTACTTACGTACAATGCAATATCACTCAGCAATGACATCTATGTCATCAGGCCCGTAGCAGCATAATGAGTGGATTCAGGTATGATGATTCTAACTGAAAGAAGTCACACAGAAAAAGAAACATCATAAGATATCACTAATACACGGAATGTAAACTTGGCTACACAGGAACTGGATTACAAAACAGAACAGGGTCTCAAATTTAGAAAACCAACTTATGCTTGCTTAAGGGGAAAGGTGAGTTGGGGTGCTGCATAAAACCAGAGATTGAAATGAGCACAGATAAAGTTCCTTAAGCCAAATATGGAATAGACAAGAGCTACTCCTTGCTCAACGAAATGGACTCAACACCCCATATTAAACGCCTAAGAATGTACCTGACTAGTAAGTATCTTAAAACCTATGGATTGCTATGTCTCCGAAAGAGAATCAAGCGTGTGTACAGGGGCATAAACGCAGCAGTGATAGGATTGGAGAGGTTTGGTGAGCAAATGAAGACCCTTTGAAGTCATATTGCACGGAACCCATTCCACGGGTCTCAACTCTCCAGGTTTAAGGGATTCTTCCTTCAGCTAAAACATGCATGTGGAACCCAGAGTATGATCAACCGTGTGATCGGGAGACGTGTTCAAATATGTCTCCGTTCTCGTCCCCTGGTACTCGGGTGCAACATTCCAGACGCTTTACTAACACTCTCCCGACTTGGAGAGTCAGTGCCTTTAACCTCCTGTTTGGCCCAGTTTGCAATTTCTGCGGAAGATGAACAGGAATAGGGAGAACCAATGAGAGACTAGCTGGAGGTGTCTGGACGGGCAAATTTAACTCTCATTTCCCACCAGGAAGAGGAATTAACCAAAGGCTCAGCGTGCCGTGCCGGAACCACATTAGGGCCTGAAGCAATCCTGCGGTGTTGCGGCCAGCTCACAAGAAAGCGAGTTGAAGAAAGGAGCTCAGGGGCACTGTAATTCACAGACCTGCAGAGTTATAAATGACAGCTATCGTCCAAAAATATACTGAAGTAAGGCTGCCAAGAGGACTTGAAAGCGGGGCAGAATTGCAGGAAACTGATTTCAGGAGGTAGACTGGAATTGCATTGAAAGCATAGGAAAAGAGGCAGAACGTCCACAATGATGCACTTGGCCAAAAAGGGCGTATGCGTTTTTTCCTGAATATATTCAGGAAAAAACGCATACGCCCTTTTTGGCCAACCAAGCAAGCTTGCAAAGGAAATCTGCACTACAATGAAGTCTCACTTCCCCCCGGTCAAAAGGGCCATCTGAAAAAAGTGTAAAATCCAGAAAGGCAGGACAGGCCATGGAGAACTGGGAGCCTTGTTATGCTGATGGGCGGGATGTAAATTGCCAACAGCCACTCGGGAGAAGTGTATGGTGTTTCCTGAAACATCTAAAAAACAAAGCAACAGAGCCTAGGGCACTTCCACTTATGGTCCTATAGCTTAGGGAAATGAAAATCAAAAAGACACAGCCACCCCAAAGTTTGGGACGGCTCTGTTTACAAGACCCTCGTTTACGGTACAAGTTCAATATCGCAGAAAGTGAAAAATGGATGAAGAAGTTGTGGTACTTACGTACAATGCAATATCACTCAGCAATGACATCTATGTCATCAGGCCCGTAGCAGCATAATGAGTGGATTCAGGTATGATGATTCTAACTGAAAGAAGTCACACAGAAAAAGAAACATCATAAGATATCACTAATACACGGAATGTAAACTTGGCTACACAGGAACTGGATTACAAAACAGAACAGGGTCTCAAATTTAGAAAACCAACTTATGCTTGCTTAAGGGGAAAGGTGAGTTGGGGTGCTGCATAAAAACAGAGATTGAAAGGAGCACAGATAAAGTTCCTTAAGCCAAATATGGAATAGACAAGAGCTACTCCTTGCTCAACGAAATGGACTCAACACCCCATATTAAACGCCTAAGAATGTACCTGACTACTAAGTATCTTAAAACCTATGGATTGCTATGTCTCCCGAAGAGAATGAAGCGTGTGTACAGGGGAATAAACACAGCAGTGATAGGATTGGAGAGGTTCAGTGAGCAAATGAAGACCCTTTGAAGTCATATTACATGGTACCCATTCCACGGGTCTCAACTCTCCAGGTTTAAGGGATTCTTCCTTCAGCTAAAACATGCATGTGGAACCCAGAGTATGATCAACCGTGTGATCGGGAGACGTCTTCAAATATGTCTCCGTTCTCATCCCCTGGTACTCGGGTGCAACATTCCAGACGCTTTACTAACACTCTCCCGACTTGGAGAGTCAGTGCCTTTAACCTCCTGTTTGGCCCAGTTTGCAATTTCTGCGGAAGATGAACAGGAATAGGGAGAACCAATGAGAGACTAGCTGGAGGTGTCTGGACGGACAAATTTAACTCTCATTTCCCACCAGGAAGAGGAATTAACCAAAGGCTCAGCGTGCCGTGCCGGAACCACATTAGGGCCTGAAGCAATCCTGCGGTGTTGCGGCCAGCTCACAAGAAAGCGAGTTGAAGAAAGGAGCTCAGGGGCACTGTAATTCACAAACCTGCAGAGTTATAAATGACAGCTATCGTCCAAAAATATACTGAAGTAAGGCTGCCAAGAGGACTTGAAAGCGGGGCAGAATTGCAGGAAACCGATTTCAGGAGGTAGACTGGAATTGCATTGAAAGCATAGGAAAAGAGGCAGAACGTCCACAATGATGCACTTGGCCAAAAAGGGCGTATGCGTTTTTTCCTGAATATATTCAGGAAAAAACGCATACGCCCTTTTTGGCCAACCAAGCAAGCTTGCAAAGGAAATCTGCACTACAATGAAGTCTCACTTCCCCCCGGTCAAAAGGGCCATCTGAAAAAAGTGTAAAATCCAGAAAGGCAGGACAGGCCATGGAGAACTGGGAGCCTTGTTATGCTGATGGGCGGGATGTAAATTGCCAACAGCCACTCGGGAGAAGTGTATGGTGTTTCCTGAAACATCTAAAAAACAAAGCAACAGAGCCTAGGGCACTTCCACTTATGGTCCTATAGCTTAGGGAAATGAAAATCAAAAAGACACAGCCACCCCAAAGTTTGGGACGGCTCTGTTTACAAGAACCTCGTTTACGGTACAAGTTCAATATCGCAGAAAGTGAAAAATGGATGAAGAAGTTGTGGTACTTACGTACAATGCAATATCACTCAGCAATGACATCTATGTCATCAGGCCCGTAGCAGCATAATGAGTGGATTCAGGTATGATGATTCTAACTGAAAGAAGTCACACAGAAAAAGAAACATCATAAGATATCACTAATACACGGAATGTAAACTTGGCTACACAGGAACTGGATTACAAAACAGAACAGGGTCTCAAATTTAGAAAACCAACTTATGCTTGCTTAAGGGGAAAGGTGAGTTGGGGTGCTGCATAAAACCAGAGATTGAAATGAGCACAGACAAAGTTCCTTAAGCCAAATATGGAATAGACAAGAGCTACTCCTTGCTCAACGAAATGGACTCAACACCCCATATTAAACGCCTAAGAATGTACCTGACTAGTAAGTATCTTAAAACCTATGGATTGCTATGTCTCCGAAAGAGAATCAAGCGTGTGTACAGGGGCATAAACGCAGCAGTGATAGGATTGGAGAGGTTCGGTGAGCAAATGAAGACCCTTTGAAGTCATATTGCATGGTACCCATTCCACGGGTCTCAACTCTCCAGGTTTAAGGGATTCTTCCTTCAGCTAAAACATGCATGTGGAACCCAGAGTATGATCAACCGTGTGATCGGGAGACGTGTTCAAATATGTCTCCGTTCTCGTCCCCTGGTACTCGGGTGCAACATTCCAGACGCTTTACTAACACTCTCCCGACTTGGGGAGTCAGTGCCTTTAACCTCCTGTTTGGCCCAGTTTGCAATTTCTGCGGAAGATGAACAGGAATAGGGAGAACCAATGAGAGACTAGCTGGAGGTGTCTGGACGGGCAAATTTAACTCTCATTTCCCACCAGGAAGAGGAATTAACCAAAGGCTCAGCGTGCCGTGCCGGAACCACATTAGGGCCTGAAGCAATCCTGCGGTGTTGCGGCCAGCTCACAAGAAAGCGAGTTGAAGAAAGGAGCTCAGGGGCACTGTAATTCACAGACCTGCAGAGTTATAAATGACAGCTATCGTCCAAAAATATACTGAAGTAAGGCTGCCAAGAGGACTTGAAAGCGGGGCAGAATTGCAGGAAACCGATTTCAGGAGGTAGACTGGAATTGCATTGAAAGCATAGGAAAAGAGGCAGAACGTCCACAATGATGCACTTGGCCAAAAAGGGCGTATGCGTTTTTTCCTGAATATATTCAGGAAAAAACGCATACGCCCTTTTTGGCCAACCAAGCAAGCTTGCAAAGTAAATCTGCACTACAATGAAGTCTCACTTCCCCCCGGTCAAAAGGGCCATCTGAAAAAAGTGTAAAATCCAGAAAGGCAGGACAGGCCATGGAGAACTGGGAGCCTTGTTATGCTGATGGGCGGGATGTAAATTGCCAACAGCCACTTGGGAGAAGTGTATGTGTTTCCTGAAACATCTAAAAAACAAAGCAACAGAGCCTAGGGCACTTCCACTTATGGTCCTATAGCTTAGGGAAATGAAAATCAAAAAGACACAGCCACCCCAAAGTTTGGGACGGCTCTGTTTACAAGACCCTCGTTTACGGTACAAGTTCAATATCGCAGAAAGTGAAAAATGGATGAAGAAGTTGTGGTACTTACGTACAATGCAATATCACTCAGCAATGACATCTATGTCATCAGGCCCGTAGCAGCATAATGAGTGGATTCAGGTATGATGATTCTAACTGAAAGAAGTCACACAGAAAAAGAAACATCATAAGATATCACTAATACACGGAATGTAAACTTGGCTACACAGGAACTGGATTACAAAACAGAACAGGGTCTCAAATTTAGAAAACCAACTTATGCTTGCTTAAGGGGAAAGGTGAGTTGGGGTGCTGCATAAAACCAGAGATTGAAATGAGCACAGATAAAGTTCCTTAAGCCAAATATGGAATAGACAAGAGATACTCCTTGCTCAACGAAATGGACTCAACACCCCATATTAAACGCCTAAGAATGTACCTGACTAGTAATTATCTTAAAACCTATGGATTGCTATGTCTCCGAAAGAGAATCAAGCGTGTGCACAGGGGCATAAACGCAACAGTGATAGGATTGGAGAGGTTCGGTGAGCAAATGAAGACCCTTTGAAGTCATATTGCATGGTACCCATTCCACGGGTCTCAACTCTCCAGGTTTAAGGGATTCTTCCTTCAGGTAAAACATGCATGTGGAACCCAGAGTATGATCAACCGTGTGATCGGGAGACGTGTTCAAATATGTCTCCGTTCTCGTCCCCTGGTACTCGGGTGCAACATTCCAGACACTTTACTAACACTCTCCCGACTTGGAGGGTCAGTGCCTTTAACCTCCTGTTTGGCCCAGTTTGCAATTTCTGCGGAAGATGAACAGGAATAGGGAGAACCAATGAGAGACTAGCTGGAGGTGTCTGGACGGACAAATTTAACTCTCATTTCCCACCAGGAAGAGGAATTAACCAAAGGCTCAGCGTGCCGTGCCGGAACCACATTAGGGCCTGAAGCAATCCTGCGGTGTTGCGGCCAGCTCACAAGAAAGCGAGTTGAAGAAAGGAGCTCAGGGGCACTGTAATTCACAGACCTGCAGAGTTATAAATGACAGCTATCGTCCAAAAATATACTGAAGTAAGGCTGCCAAGAGGACTTGAAAGCGGGGCAGAATTGCAGGAAACCGATTTCAGGAGGTAGACTGGAATTGCATTGAAAGCATAGGAAAAGAGGCAGAACGTCCACAATGATGCACTTGGCCAAAAAGGGCGTATGCGTTTTTTCCTGAATATATTCAGGAAAAAACGCATACGCCCTTTTTGGCCAACCAAGCAAGCTTGCAAAGGAAATCTGCACTACAATGAAGTCTCACTTCCCCCCGGTCAAAAGGGCCATCTGAAAAAAGTGTAAAATCCAGAAAGGCAGGACAGGCCATGGAGAACTGGGAGCCTTGTTATGCTGATGGGCGGGATGTAAATTGCCAACAGCCACTTGGGAGAAGTGTATGTGTTTCCTGAAACATCTAAAAAACAAAGCAACAGAGCCTAGGGCACTTCCACTTATGGTCCTATAGCTTAGGGAAATGAAAATCAAAAAGACACAGCCACCCCAAAGTTTGGGACGGCTCTGTTTACAAGACCCTCGTTTACGGTACAAGTTCAATATCGCAGAAAGTGAAAAATGGATGAAGAAGTTGTGGTACTTACGTACAATGCAATATCACTCAGCAATGACATCTATGTCATCAGGCCCGTAGCAGCATAATGAGTGGATTCAGGTATGATGATTCTAACTGAAAGAAGTCACACAGAAAAAGAAACATCATAAGATATCACTAATACACGGAATGTAAACTTGGCTACACAGGAACTGGATTACAAAACAGAACAGGGTCTCAAATTTAGAAAACCAACTTATGCTTGCTTAAGGGGAAAGGTGAGTTGGGGTGCTGCATAAAACCAGAGATTGAAATGAGCACAGATAAAGTTCCTTAAGCCAAATATGGAATAGACAAGAGATACTCCTTGCTCAACGAAATGGACTCAACACCCCATATTAAACGCCTAAGAATGTACCTGACTAGTAATTATCTTAAAACCTATGGATTGCTATGTCTCCGAAAGAGAATCAAGCGTGTGCACAGGGGCATAAACGCAACAGTGATAGGATTGGAGAGGTTCGGTGAGCAAATGAAGACCCTTTGAAGTCATATTGCATGGTACCCATTCCACGGGTCTCAACTCTCCAGGTTTAAGGGATTCTTCCTTCAGGTAAAACATGCATGTGGAACCCAGAGTATGATCAACCGTGTGATCGGGAGACGTCTTCAAATATGTCTCCGTTCTCGTCCCCTGGTACTCGGGTGCAACATTCCAGACACTTTACTAACACTCTCCCGACTTGGAGGGTCAGTGCCTTTAACCTCCTGTTTGGCCCAGTTTGCAATTTCTGCGGAAGATGAACAGGAATAGGGAGAACCAATGAGAGACTAGCTGGAGGTGTCTGGACGGACAAATTTAACTCTCATTTCCCACCAGGAAGAGGAATTAACCAAAGGCTCAGCGTGCCGTGCCGGAACCACATTAGGGCCTGAAGCAATCCTGCGGTGTTGCGGCCAGCTCACAAGAAAGCGAGTTGAAGAAAGGAGCTCAGGGGCACTGTAATTCACAAACCTGCAGAGTTATAAATGACAGCTATCGTCCAAAAATATACTGAAGTAAGGCTGCCAAGAGGACTTGAAAGCGGGGCAGAATTGCAGGAAACCGATTTCAGGAGGTAGACTGGAATTGCATTGAAAGCATAGGAAAAGAGGCAGAACGTCCACAATGATGCACTTGGCCAAAAAGGGCGTATGCGTTTTTTCCTGAATATATTCAGGAAAAAACGCATACGCCCTTTTTGGCCAACCAAGCAAGCTTGCAAAGGAAATCTGCACTACAATGAAGTCTCACTTCCCCCCGGTCAAAAGGGCCATCTGAAAAAAGTGTAAAATCCAGAAAGGCAGGACAGGCCATGGAGAACTGGGAGCCTTGTTATGCTGATGGGCGGGATGTAAATTGCCAACAGCCACTCGGGAGAAGTGTATGGTGTTTCCTGAAACATCTAAAAAACAAAGCAACAGAGCCTAGGGCACTTCCACTTATGGTCCAATAGCTTAGGGAAATGAAAATCAAAAAGACACAGCCACCCCAAAGTTTGGGACGGCTCTGTTTACAAGACCCTCGTTTACGGTACAAGTTCAATATCGCAGAAAGTGAAAAATGGATGAAGAAGTTGTGGTACTTACGTACAATGCAATATCACTCAGCAATGACATCTATGTCATCAGGCCCGTAGCAGCATAATGAGTGGATTCAGGTATGATGATTCTAACTGAAAGAAGTCACACAGAAAAAGAAACATCATAAGATATCACTAATACACGGAATGTAAACTTGGCTACACAGGAACTGGATTACAAAACAGAACAGGGTCTCAAATTTAGAAAACCAACTTATGCTTGCTTAAGGGGAAAGGTGAGTTGGGGTGCTGCATAAAACCAGAGATTGAAATGAGCACAGATAAAGTTCCTTAAGCCAAATATGGAATAGACAAGAGCTACTCCTTGCTCAACGAAATGGACTCAACACCCCATATTAAACGCCTAAGAATGTACCTGACTAGTAAGTATCTTAAAACCTATGGATTGCTATGTCTCCGAAAGAGAATCAAGCGTGTGTACAGGGACATAAACGCAGCAGTGATAGGATTGGAGAGGTTCGGTGAGCAAATGAAGACCCTTTGAAGTCATATTGCATGGTACCCATTCCACGGGTCTCAACTCTCCAGGTTTAAGGGATTCTTCCTTCAGCTAAAACATGCATGTGGAACCCAGAGTATGATCAACCGTGTGATCGGGAGACGTGTTCAAATATGTCTCCGTTCTCGTCCCCTGGTACTCGGGTGCAACATTCCAGACGCTTTACTAACACTCTCCCGACTTGGGGAGTCAGTGCCTTTAACCTCCTGTTTGGCCCAGTTTGCAATTTCTGCGGAAGATGAACAGGAATAGGGAGAACCAATGAGAGACTAGCTGGAGGTGTCTGGACGGGCAAATTTAACTCTCATTTCCCACCAGGAAGAGGAATTAACCAAAGGCTCAGCGTGCCGTGCCGGAACCACATTAGGGCCTGAAGCAATCCTGCGGTGTTGCGGCCAGCTCACAAGAAAGCGAGTTGAAGAAAGGAGCTCAGGGGCACTGTAATTCACAGACCTGCAGAGTTATAAATGACAGCTATCGTCCAAAAATATACTGAAGTAAGGCTGCCAAGAGGACTTGAAAGCGGGGCAGAATTGCAGGAAACCGATTTCAGGAGGTAGACTGGAATTGCATTGAAAGCATAGGAAAAGAGGCAGAACGTCCACAATGATGCACTTGGCCAAAAAGGGCGTATGCGTTTTTTCCTGAATATATTCAGGAAAAAACGCATACGCCCTTTTTGGCCAACCAAGCAAGCTTGCAAAGGAAATCTGCACTACAATGAAGTCTCACTTCCCCCCGGTCAAAAGGGCCATCTGAAAAAAGTGTAAAATCCAGAAAGGCAGGACAGGCCATGGAGAACTGGGAGCCTTGTTATGCTGATGGGCGGGATGTAAATTGCCAACAGCCACTTGGGAGAAGTGTATGTGTTTCCTGAAACATCTAAAAAACAAAGCAACAGAGCCTAGGGCACTTCCACTTATGGTCCTATAGCTTAGGGAAATGAAAATCAAAAAGACACAGCCACCCCAAAGTTTGGGACGGCTCTGTTTACAAGACCCTCGTTTACGGTACAAGTTCAATATCGCAGAAAGTGAAAAATGGATGAAGAAGTTGTGGTACTTACGTACAATGCAATATCACTCAGCAATGACATCTATGTCATCAGGCCCGTAGCAGCATAATGAGTGGATTCAGGTATGATGATTCTAACTGAAAGAAGTCACACAGAAAAAGAAACATCATAAGATATCACTAATACACGGAATGTAAACTTGGCTACACAGGAACTGGATTACAAAACAGAACAGGGTCTCAAATTTAGAAAACCAACTTATGCTTGCTTAAGGGGAAAGGTGAGTTGGGGTGCTGCATAAAACCAGAGATTGAAATGAGCACAGATAAAGTTCCTTAAGCCAAATATGGAATAGACAAGAGATACTCCTTGCTCAACGAAATGGACTCAACACCCCA
The DNA here is from genome assembly GCF_963455315.2 of Globicephala melas. Lineage (NCBI taxonomy): Eukaryota > Metazoa > Chordata > Mammalia > Artiodactyla > Delphinidae > Globicephala > Globicephala melas. Next base: position 915,853 of record NW_027207234.1, on the reverse strand, counting down.
TATTAAACGCCTAAGAATGTACCTGACTAGTAATTATCTTAAAACCTATGGATTGCTATGTCTCCGAAAGAGAATCAAGCGTGTGCACAGGGGCATAAACGCAACAGTGATAGGATTGGAGAGGTTCGGTGAGCAAATGAAGACCCTTTGAAGTCATATTGCATGGTACCCATTCCACGGGTCTCAACTCTCCAGGTTTAAGGGATTCTTCCTTCAGGTAAAACATGCATGTGGAACCCAGAGTATGATCAACCGTGTGATCGGGAGACGTGTTCAAATATGTCTCCGTTCTCGTCCCCTGGTACTCGGGTGCAACATTCCAGACACTTTACTAACACTCTCCCGACTTGGAGGGTCAGTGCCTTTAACCTCCTGTTTGGCCCAGTTTGCAATTTCTGCGGAAGATGAACAGGAATAGGGAGAACCAATGAGAGACTAGCTGGAGGTGTCTGGACGGACAAATTTAACTCTCATTTCCCACCAGGAAGAGGAATTAACCAAAGGCTCAGCGTGCCGTGCCGGAACCACATTAGGGCCTGAAGCAATCCTGCGGTGTTGCGGCCAGCTCACAAGAAAGCGAGTTGAAGAAAGGAGCTCAGGGGCACTGTAATTCACAGACCTGCAGAGTTATAAATGACAGCTATCGTCCAAAAATATACTGAAGTAAGGCTGCCAAGAGGACTTGAAAGCGGGGCAGAATTGCAGGAAACCGATTTCAGGAGGTAGACTGGAATTGCATTGAAAGCATAGGAAAAGAGGCAGAACGTCCACAATGATGCACTTGGCCAAAAAGGGCGTATGCGTTTTTTCCTGAATATATTCAGGAAAAAACGCATACGCCCTTTTTGGCCAACCAAGCAAGCTTGCAAAGGAAATCTGCACTACAATGAAGTCTCACTTCCCCCCGGTCAAAAGGGCCATCTGAAAAAAGTGTAAAATCCAGAAAGGCAGGACAGGCCATGGAGAACTGGGAGCCTTGTTATGCTGATGGGCGGGATGTAAATTGCCAACAGCCACTTGGGAGAAGTGTATGTGTTTCCTGAAACATCTAAAAAACAAAGCAACAGAGCCTAGGGCACTTCCACTTATGGTCCTATAGCTTAGGGAAATGAAAATCAAAAAGACACAGCCACCCCAAAGTTTGGGACGCCTCTGTTTACAAGACCCTCGTTTACGGTACAAGTTCAATATCGCAGAAAGTGAAAAATGGATGAAGAAGTTGTGGTACTTACGTACAATGCAATATCACTCAGCAATGACATCTATGTCATCAGGCCCGTAGCAGCATAATGAGTGGATTCAGGTATGATGATTCTAACTGAAAGAAGTCACACAGAAAAAGAAACATCATAAGATATCACTAATACACGGAATGTAAACTTGGCTACACAGGAACTGGATTACAAAACAGAACAGGGTCTCAAATTTAGAAAACCAACTTATGCTTGCTTAAGGGGAAAGGTGAGTTGGGGTGCTGCATAAAACCAGAGATTGAAATGAGCACAGATAAAGTTCCTTAAGCCAAATATGGAATAGACAAGAGCTACTCCTTGCTCAACGAAATGGACTCAACACCCCATATTAAACGCCTAAGAATGTACCTGACTAGTAATTATCTTAAAACCTATGGATTGCTATGTCTCCGAAAGAGAATCAAGCGTGTGCACAGGGGCATAAACGCAACAGTGATAGGATTGGAGAGGTTCGGTGAGCAAATGAAGACCCTTTGAAGTCATATTGCATGGTACCCATTCCACGGGTCTCAACTCTCCAGGTTTAAGGGATTCTTCCTTCAGGTAAAACATGCATGTGGAACCCAGAGTATGATCAACCGTGTGATCGGGAGACGTGTTCAAATATGTCTCCGTTCTCGTCCCCTGGTACTCGGGTGCAACATTCCAGACACTTTACTAACACTCTCCCGACTTGGAGGGTCAGTGCCTTTAACCTCCTGTTTGGCCCAGTTTGCAATTTCTGCGGAAGATGAACAGGAATAGGGAGAACCAATGAGAGACTAGCTGGAGGTGTCTGGACGGACAAATTTAACTCTCATTTCCCACCAGGAAGAGGAATTAACCAAAGGCTCAGCGTGCCGTGCCGGAACCACATTAGGGCCTGAAGCAATCCTGCGGTGTTGCGGCCAGCTCACAAGAAAGCGAGTTGAAGAAAGGAGCTCAGGGGCACTGTAATTCACAAACCTGCAGAGTTATAAATGACAGCTATCGTCCAAAAATATACTGAAGTAAGGCTGCCAAGAGGACTTGAAAGCGGGGCAGAATTGCAGGAAACCGATTTCAGGAGGTAGACTGGAATTGCATTGAAAGCATAGGAAAAGAGGCAGAACGTCCACAATGATGCACTTGGCCAAAAAGGGCGTATGCGTTTTTTCCTGAATATATTCAGGAAAAAACGCATACGCCCTTTTTGGCCAACCAAGCAAGCTTGCAAAGGAAATCTGCACTACAATGAAGTCTCACTTCCCCCCGGTCAAAAGGGCCATCTGAAAAAAGTGTAAAATCCAGAAAGGCAGGACAGGCCATGGAGAACTGGGAGCCTTGTTATGCTGATGGGCGGGATGTAAATTGCCAACAGCCACTCGGGAGAAGTGTATGGTGTTTCCTGAAACATCTAAAAAACAAAGCAACAGAGCCTAGGGCACTTCCACTTATGGTCCAATAGCTTAGGGAAATGAAAATCAAAAAGACACAGCCACCCCAAAGTTTGGGACGGCTCTGTTTACAAGACCCTCGTTTACGGTACAAGTTCAATATCGCAGAAAGTGAAAAATGGATGAAGAAGTTGTGGTACTTACGTACAATGCAATATCACTCAGCAATGACATCTATGTCATCAGGCCCGTAGCAGCATAATGAGTGGATTCAGGTATGATGATTCTAACTGAAAGAAGTCACACAGAAAAAGAAACATCATAAGATATCACTAATACACGGAATGTAAACTTGGCTACACAGGAACTGGATTACAAAACAGAACAGGGTCTCAAATTTAGAAAACCAACTTATGCTTGCTTAAGGGGAAAGGTGAGTTGGGGTGCTGCATAAAACCAGAGATTGAAATGAGCACAGATAAAGTTCCTTAAGCCAAATATGGAATAGACAAGAGCTACTCCTTGCTCAACGAAATGGACTCAACACCCCATATTAAACGCCTAAGAATGTACCTGACTAGTAAGTATCTTAAAACCTATGGATTGCTATGTCTCCGAAAGAGAATCAAGCGTGTGTACAGGGACATAAACGCAGCAGTGATAGGATTGGAGAGGTTCGGTGAGCAAATGAAGACCCTTTGAAGTCATATTGCATGGTACCCATTCCACGGGTCTCAACTCTCCAGGTTTAAGGGATTCTTCCTTCAGCTAAAACATGCATGTGGAACCCAGAGTATGATCAACCGTGTGATCGGGAGACGTGTTCAAATATGTCTCCGTTCTCGTCCCCTGGTACTCGGGTGCAACATTCCAGACGCTTTACTAACACTCTCCCGACGTGGAGAGTCAGTGCCTTTAACCTCCTGTTTGGCCCAGTTTGCAATTTCTGCGGAAGATGAACAGGAATAGGGAGAACCAATGAGAGACTAGCTGGAGGTGTCTGGACGGGCAAATTTAACTCTCATTTCCCACCAGGAAGAGGAATTAACCAAAGGCTCAGCGTGCCGTGCCGGAACAACATTAGGGCCTGAAGCAATCCTGCGGTGTTGCGGCCAGCTCACAAGAAAGCGAGTTGAAGAAAGGAGCTCAGGGGCACTGTAATTCACAAACCTGCAGAGTTATAAATGACAGCTATCGTCCAAAAATATACTGAAGTAAGGCTGCCAAGAGGACTTGAAAGCGGGGCAGAATTGCAGGAAACCGATTTCAGGAGGTAGACTGGAATTGCATGTAAAGCATAGGAAAAGAGGCAGAATGTCCACAATGATGCACTTGGCCAAAAAGGGCGTATGCGTTTTTTCCTGAATATATTCAGGAAAAAACGCATACGCCCTTTTTGGACAACCAAGCAAGCTTGTAAAGGAAATCTGCAGTACAATGAAGTCTCACTTCCCCCCGGTCAAAAGGGCCATCTGAAAAAAGTGTAAAATCCAGAAAGGCAGGACAGGCCATGGAGAACTGGGAGCCTTGTTATGCTGATGTGTGGGATGTAAATTGCCAACAGCCATTCGGGAGAAGTGTATCGCGTTTCCTGAAACATCTAAAAAACAAAGCAACAGAGCCTAGGGCACTTCCACTTATGGTCCTATAGCTTAGGGAAATGAAAATCAAAAAGACACAGCTACCCCAAAGTTTGGGACGGCTCTGTTTACAAGACCCTCGTTTACGGTACAAGTTCAATATCGCAGAAAGTGAAAAATGGATGAAGAAGTTGTGGTACTTACGTACAATGCAATATCACTCAGCAATGACATCTATGTCATCAGGCCCGTAGCAGCATAATGAGTGGATTCAGGTATGATGATTCTAACTGAAAGAAGTCACACAGAAAAAGAAACATCATAAGATATCACTAATACACGGAATGTAAACTTGGCTACACAGGAACTGGATTACAAAACAGAACAGGGTCTCAAATTTAGAAAACCAACTTATGCTTGCTTAAGGGGAAAGGTGAGTTGGGGTGCTGCATAAAACCAGAGATTGAAATGAGCACAGATAAAGTTCCTTAAGCCAAATATGGAATAGACAAGAGATACTCCTTGCTCAACGAAATGGACTCAACACCCCATATTAAACGCCTAAGAATGTACCTGACTAGTAATTATCTTAAAACCTATGGATTGCTATGTCTCCGAAAGAGAATCAAGCGTGTGCACAGGGGCATAAACGCAACAGTGATAGGATTGGAGAGGTTCGGTGAGCAAATGAAGACCCTTTGAAGTCATATTGCATGGTACCCATTCCACGGGTCTCAACTCTCCAGGTTTAAGGGATTCTTCCTTCAGGTAAAACATGCATGTGGAACCCAGAGTATGATCAACCGTGTGATCGGGAGACGTGTTCAAATATGTCTCCGTTCTCGACCCCTGGTACTCAGGTGCAACATTCCAGACGCTTGACTAACACTCTCCCGACTTGGAGAGTCAGTGCCTTTAACCTCCTGTTTGGCCCACTTTGCAATTTCTGCGGAAGATGAACAGGAATAGGGAGAACCAATGAGAGACTAGCTGGAGGTGTCTGGATGGGCAAATTTAACTCTCATTTCCCACCAGGAAGAGGAATTAACCAAAGGCTCAGCGTTCCATGCCGGAACCACATTAGGGCCTGAAGCAATCCTGCGGTGTTGCGGCCAGCTCACAAGAAAACGAGTTGAAGAAAGGAGCTCAGGGGCACGGTAATTCACTAACCTGCAGAGTTATAAATGACAGCTATCGTCCAAAAATATACTGAAGTAAGGCTGCCAAGAGGACTTGAAAGCGGGGCAGAATTGCAGGAAACCGATTTCAGGAGGTAGACTGGAATTGCATTTAAAGCATAGGAAAAGAGGCAGAACGTCCACAATGATGCACTTGGCCAAAAAGGGCGTATGCGTTTTTTCCTGAATATATTCAGGAAAAAACGCATACGCCCTTTTTGGCCAACCAAGCAAGCTTGCAAAGGAAATCTGCACTACAATGAAGTCTCACTTCCCCCCGGTCAAAAGGGCCATCTGAAAAAAGTGTAAAATCCAGAAAGGCAGGACAGGCCATGGAGAACTGGGAGCCTTGTTATGCTGATGGGCGGGATGTAAATTGCCAACAGCCACTTGGGAGAAGTGTATGGTGTTTCCTGAAACATCTAAAAAACAAAGCAACAGAGCCTAGGGCACTTCCACTTATGGTCCTATAGCTTAGGGAAATGAAAATCAAAAAGACACAGCCACCCCAAAGTTTGGGACGGCTCTGTTTACAAGAACCTCGTTTACGGTACAAGTTCAATATCGCAGAAAGTGAAAAATGGATGAAGAAGTTGTGGTACTTACGTACAATGCAATATCACTCAGCAATGACATCTATGTCATCAGGCCCGTAGCAGCATAATGAGTGGATTCAGGTATGATGATTCTAACTGAAAGAAGTCACGCAGAAAAAGAAACATCATAAGATATCACTAATACACGGAATGTAAACTTGGCTACACAGGAACTGGATTACAAAACAGAACAGGGTCTCAAATTTAGAAAACCAACTTATGCTTGCTTAAGGGGAAAGGTGAGTTGGGGTGCTGCATAAAACCAGAGATTGAAATGAGCACAGATAAAGTTCCTTAAGCCAAATATGGAATAGACAAGAGCTACTCCTTGCTCAACGAAATGGACTCAACACCCCATATTAAACGCCTAAGAATGTACCTGACTAGTAAGTATCTTAAAACCTATGGATTGCTATGTCTCCCGAAGAGAATGAAGCGTGTGTACAGGGGAATAAACACAGCAGTGATAGGATTGGAGAGGTTTGGTGAGCAAATGAAGACCCTTTGAAGTCATATTGCATGGTACCCATTCCACGGGTCTCAACTCTCCAGGTTTAAGGGATTCTTCCTTCAGCTAAAACATGCATGTGGAGCCCAGAGTATGATCAACCATGTGATCGGGAGACGTGTTCAAATATGTCTCCGTTCTCGTCCCCTGGTACTCGGGTGCAACATTCCAGACGCTTTACTAACACTCTCCCGACGTGGAGAGTCAGTGCCTTTAACCTCCTGTTTGGCCCAGTTTGCAATTTCTGCGGAACATGAACAGGAATAGGGAGAACCAATGAGAGACTAGCTGGAGGTGTCTGGACGGGCAAATTTAACTCTCATTTCCCACCAGGAAGAGGAATTAACCAAAGGCTCAGCGTGCCGTGCCGGAACAACATTAGGGCCTGAAGCAATCCTGCGGTGTTGCGGCCAGCTCACAAGAAAGCGAGTTGAAGAAAGGAGCTCAGGGGCACTGTAATTCACAAACCTGCAGAGTTATAAATGACAGCTATCGTCCAAAAATATACTGAAGTAAGGCTGCCAAGAGGACTTGAAAGCGGGGCAGAATTGCAGGAAACCGATTTCAGGAGGTAGACTGGAATTGCATTGAAAGCATAGGAAAAGAGGCAGAACGTCCACAATGATGCACTTGGCCAAAAAGGGCGTATGCGTTTTTTCCTGAATATATTCAGGAAAAAACGCATACGCCCTTTTTGGCCAACCAAGCAAGCTTGCAAAGTAAATCTGCACTACAATGAAGTCTCACTTCCCCCCAGTCAAAAGGGCCATCTGAAAAAAGTGTAAAATCCAGAAAGGCAGGACAGGCCATGGAGAACTGGGAGCCTTGTTATGCTGATGGGCGGGATGTAAATTGCCAACAGCCACTTGGGAGAAGTGTATGTGTTTCCTGAAACATCTAAAAAACAAAGCAACAGAGCCTAGGGCACTTCCACTTATGGTCCTATAGCTTAGGGAAATGAAAATCAAAAAGACACAGCCACCCCAAAGTTTGGGACGGCTCTGTTTACAAGACCCTCGTTTACGGTACAAGTTCAATATCGCAGAAAGTGAAAAATGGATGAAGAAGTTGTGGTACTTACGTACAATGCAATATCACTCAGCAATGACATCTATGTCATCAGGCCCGTAGCAGCATAATGAGTGGATTCAGGTATGATGATTCTAACTGAAAGAAGTCACACAGAAAAAGAAACATCATAAGATATCACTAATACACGGAATGTAAACTTGGCTACACAGGAACTGGATTACAAAACAGAACAGGGCCTCAAATTTAGAAAACCAACTTATGCTTGCTTAAGGGGAAAGGTGAGTTGGGGTGCTGCATAAAAACAGAGATTGAAATGAGCACAGATAAAGTTCCTTAAGCCAAATATGGAATAGACAAGAGATACTCCTTGCTCAACGAAATGGACTCAACACCCCATATTAAACGCCTAAGAATGTACCTGACTAGTAATTATCTTAAAACCTATGGATTGCTATGTCTCCGAAAGAGAATCAAGCGTGTGCACAGGGGCATAAACGCAACAGTGATAGGATTGGAGAGGTTCGGTGAGCAAATGAAGACCCTTTGAAGTCATATTGCATGGTACCCATTCCACGGGTCTCAACTCTCCAGGTTTAAGGGATTCTTCCTTCAGGTAAAACATGCATGTGGAACCCAGAGTATGATCAACCGTGTGATCGGGAGACGTGTTCAAATATGTCTCCGTTCTCGTCCCCTGGTACTCGGGTGCAACATTCCAGACACTTTACTAACACTCTCCCGACTTGGAGGGTCAGTGCCTTTAACCTCCTGTTTGGCCCAGTTTGCAATTTCTGCGGAAGATGAACAGGAATAGGGAGAACCAATGAGAGACTAGCTGGAGGTGTCTGGACGGACAAATTTAACTCTCATTTCCCACCAGGAAGAGGAATTAACCAAAGGCTCAGCGTGCCGTGCCGGAACCACATTAGGGCCTGAAGCAATCCTGCGGTGTTGCGGCCAGCTCACAAGAAAGCGAGTTGAAGAAAGGAGCTCAGGGGCACTGTAATTCACAAACCTGCAGAGTTATAAATGACAGCTATTGTCCAAAAATATACTGAAGTAAGGCTGCCAAGAGGACTTGAAAGCGGGGCAGAATTGCAGGAAACCGATTTCAGGAGGTAGACTGGAATTGCATTGAAAGCATAGGAAAAGAGGCAGAACGTCCACAATGATGCACTTGGCCAAAAAGGGCGTATGCGTTTTTTCCTGAATATATTCAGGAAAAAACGCATACGCCCTTTTTGGCCAACCAAGCAAGCTTGCAAAGGAAATCTGCACTACAATGAAGTCTCACTTCCCCCTGGTCAAAAGGGCCATCTGAAAAAAGTGTAAAATCCAGAAAGGCAGGACAGGCCATGGAGAACTGGGAGCCTTGTTATGCTGATGGGCGGGATGTAAATTGCCAACAGCCACTCGGGAGAAGTGTATGGTGTTTCCTGAAACATCTAAAAAACAAAGCAACAGAGCCTAGGGCACTTCCACTTATGGTCCAATAGCTTAGGGAAATGAAAATCAAAAAGACACAGCCACCCCAAAGTTTGGGACGGCTCTGTTTACAAGACCCTCGTTTACGGTACAAGTTCAATATCGCAGAAAGTGAAAAATGGATGAAGAAGTTGTGGTACTTACGTACAATGCAATATCACTCAGCAATGACATCTATGTCATCAGGCCCGTAGCAGCATAATGAGTGGATTCAGGTATGATGATTCTAACTGAATGAAGTCACACAGAAAAAGAAACATCATAAGATATCACTAATACACGGAATGTAAACTTGGCTACACAGGAACTGGATTACAAAACAGAACAGGGTCTCAAATTTAGAAAACCAACTTATGCTTGCTTAAGGGGAAAGGTGAGTTGGGGTGCTGCATAAAACCAGAGATTGAAATGAGCACAGATAAAGTTCCTTAAGCCAAATATGGAATAGACAAGAGCTACTCCTTGCTCAACGAAATGGACTCAACACCCCATATTAAACGCCTAAGAATGTACCTGACTAGTAATTATCTTAAAACCTATGGATTGCTATGTCTCCGAAAGAGAATCAAGCGTGTGCACAGGGGCATAAACGCAACAGTGATAGGATTGGAGAGGTTCGGTGAGCAAATGAAGACCCTTTGAAGTCATATTGCATGGTACCCATTCCACGGGTCTCAACTCTCCAGGTTTAAGGGATTCTTCCTTCAGGTAAAACATGCATGTGGAACCCAGAGTATGATCAACCGTGTGATCGGGAGACGTGTTCAAATATGTCTCCGTTCTCGTCCCCTGGTACTCGGGTGCAACATTCCAGACACTTTACTAACACTCTCCCGACTTGGAGGGTCAGTGCCTTTAACCTCCTGTTTGGCCCAGTTTGCAATTTCTGCGGAAGATGAACAGGAATAGGGAGAACCAATGAGAGACTAGCTGGAGGTGTCTGGACGGACAAATTTAACTCTCATTTCCCACCAGGAAGAGGAATTAACCAAAGGCTCAGCGTGCCGTGCCGGAACCACATTAGGGCCTGAAGCAATCCTGCGGTGTTGCGGCCAGCTCACAAGAAAGCGAGTTGAAGAAAGGAGCTCAGGGGCACTGTAATTCACAAACCTGCAGAGTTATAAATGACAGCTATCGTCCAAAAATATACTGAAGTAAGGCTGCCAAGAGGACTTGAAAGCGGGGCAGAATTGCAGGAAACCGATTTCAGGAGGTAGACTGGAATTGCATTGAAAGCATAGGAAAAGAGGCAGAACGTCCACAATGATGCACTTGGCCAAAAAGGGCGTATGCGTTTTTTCCTGAATATATTCAGGAAAAAACGCATACGCCCTTTTTGGCCAACCAAGCAAGCTTGCAAAGGAAATCTGCACTACAATGAAGTCTCACTTCCCCCCGGTCAAAAGGGCCATCTGAAAAAAGTGTAAAATCCAGAAAGGCAGGACAGGCCATGGAGAACTGGGAGCCTTGTTATGCTGATGGGCGGGATGTAAATTGCCAACAGCCACTCGGGAGAAGTGTATGGTGTTTCCTGAAACATCTAAAAAACAAAGCAACAGAGCCTAGGGCACTTCCACTTATGGTCCAATAGCTTAGGGAAATGAAAATCAAAAAGACACAGCCACCCCAAAGTTTGGGACGGCTCTGTTTACAAGACCCTCGTTTACGGTACAAGTTCAATATCGCAGAAAGTGAAAAATGGATGAAGAAGTTGTGGTACTTACGTACAATGCAATATCACTCAGCAATGACATCTATGTCATCAGGCCCGTAGCAGCATAATGAGTGGATTCAGGTATGATGATTCTAACTGAAAGAAGTCACACAGAAAAAGAAACATCATAAGATATCACTAATACACGGAATGTAAACTTGGCTACACAGGAACTGGATTACAAAACAGAACAGGGTCTCAAATTTAGAAAACCAACTTATGCTTGCTTAAGGGGAAAGGTGAGTTGGGGTGCTGCATAAAACCAGAGATTGAAATGAGCACAGATAAAGTTCCTTAAGCCAAATATGGAATAGACAAGAGCTACTCCTTGCTCAACGAAATGGACTCAACACCCCATATTAAACGCCTAAGAATGTACCTGACTAGTAAGTATCTTAAAACCTATGGATTGCTATGTCTCCGAAAGAGAATCAAGCGTGTGTACAGGGACATAAACGCAGCAGTGATAGGATTGGAGAGGTTCGGTGAGCAAATGAAGACCCTTTGAAGTCATATTGCATGGTACCCATTCCACGGGTCTCAACTCTCCAGGTTTAAGGGATTCTTCCTTCAGCTAAAACATGCATGTGGAACCCAGAGTATGATCAACCGTGTGATCGGGAGACGTGTTCAAATATGTCTCCGTTCTCGTCCCCTGGTACTCGGGTGCAACATTCCAGACGCTTTACTAACACTCTCCCGACGTGGAGAGTCAGTGCCTTTAACCTCCTGTTTGGCCCAGTTTGCAATTTCTGCGGAAGATGAACAGGAATAGGGAGAACCAATGAGAGATTAGCTGGAGGTGTCTGGACGGGCAAATTTAACTCTCATTTCCCACCAGGAAGAGGAATTAACCAAAGGCTCAGCGTGCCGTGCCGGAACAACATTAGGGCCTGAAGCAATCCTGCGGTGTTGCGGCCAGCTCACAAGAAAGCGAGTTGAAGAAAGGAGCTCAGGGGCACTGTAATTCACAAACCTGCAGAGTTATAAATGACAGCTATCGTCCAAAAATATACTGAAGTAAGGCTGCCAAGAGGACTTGAAAGCGGGGCAGAATTGCAGGAAACCGATTTCAGGAGGTAGACTGGAATTGCATGTAAAGCATAGGAAAAGAGGCAGAATGTCCACAATGATGCACTTGGCCAAAAAGGGCGTATGCGTTTTTTCCTGAATATATTCAGGAAAAAACGCATACGCCCTTTTTGGACAACCAAGCAAGCTTGTAAAGGAAATCTGCAGTACAATGAAGTCTCACTTCCCCCCGGTCAAAAGGGCCATCTGAAAAAAGTGTAAAATCCAGAAAGGCAGGACAGGCCATGGAGAACTGGGAGCCTTGTTATGCTGATGTGTGGGATGTAAATTGCCAACAGCCATTCGGGAGAAGTGTATCGCGTTTCCTGAAACATCTAAAAAACAAAGCAACAGAGCCTAGGGCACTTCCACTTATGGTCCTATAGCTTAGGGAAATGAAAATCAAAAAGACACAGCTACCCCAAAGTTTGGGACGGCTCTGTTTACAAGACCCTCGTTTACGGTACAAGTTCAATATCGCAGAAAGTGAAAAATGGATGAAGAAGTTGTGGTACTTACGTACAATGCAATATCACTCAGCAATGACATCTATGTCATCAGGCCCGTAGCAGCATAATGAGTGGATTCAGGTATGATGATTCTAACTGAAAGAAGTCACACAGAAAAAGAAACATCATAAGATATCACTAATACACGGAATGTAAACTTGGCTACACAGGAACTGGATTACAAAACAGAACAGGGTCTCAAATTTAGAAAACCAACTTATGCTTGCTTAAGGGGAAAGGTGAGTTGGGGTGCTGCATAAAACCAGAGATTGAAATGAGCACAGATAAAGTTCCTTAAGCCAAATATGGAATAGACAAGAGCTACTCCTTGCTCAACGAAATGGACTCAACACCCCATATTAAACGCCTAAGAATGTACCTGACTAGTAATTATCTTAAAACCTATGGATTGCTATGTCTCCGAAAGAGAATCAAGCGTGTGCACAGGGGCATAAACGCAACAGTGATAGGATTGGAGAGGTTCGGTGAGCAAATGAAGACCCTTTGAAGTCATATTGCATGGTACCCATTCCACGGGTCTCAACTCTCCAGGTTTAAGGGATTCTTCCTTCAGGTAAAACATGCATGTGGAACCCAGAGTATGATCAACCGTGTGATCGGGAGACGTGTTCAAATATGTCTCCGTTCTCGTCCCCTGGTACTCGGGTGCAACATTCCAGACGCTTTACTAACACTCTCCCGACTTGGAGGGTCAGTGCCTTTAACCTCCTGTTTGGCCCAGTTTGCAATTTCTGCGGAAGATGAACAGGAATAGGGAGAACCAATGAGAGACTAGCTGGAGGTGTCTGGACGGACAAATTTAACTCTCATTTCCCACCAGGAAGAGGAATTAACCAAAGGCTCAGCGTGCCGTGCCGGAACCACATTAGGGCCTGAAGCAATCCTGCGGTGTTGCGGCCAGCTCACAAGAAAGCGAGTTGAAGAAAGGAGCTCAGGGGCACTGTAATTCACAAACCTGCAGAGTTATAAATGACAGCTATCGTCCAAAAATATACTGAAGTAAGGCTGCCAAGAGGACTTGAAAGCGGGGCAGAATTGCAGGAAACCGATTTCAGGAGGTAGACTGGAATTGCATTGAAAGCATAGGAAAAGAGGCAGAACGTCCACAATGATGCACTTGGCCAAAAAGGGCGTATGCGTTTTTTCCTGAATATATTCAGGAAAAAACGCATACGCCCTTTTTGGCCAACCAAGCAAGCTTGCAAAGGAAATCTGCACTACAATGAAGTCTCACTTCCCCCCGGTCAAAAGGGCCATCTGAAAAAAGTGTAAAATCCAGAAAGGCAGGACAGGCCATGGAGAACTGGGAGCCTTGTTATGCTGATGGGCGGGATGTAAATTGCCAACAGCCACTCGGGAGAAGTGTATGGTGTTTCCTGAAACATCTAAAAAACAAAGCAACAGAGCCTAGGGCACTTCCACTTATGGTCCAATAGCTTAGGGAAATGAAAATCAAAAAGACACAGCCACCCCAAAGTTTGGGACGGCTCTGTTTACAAGACCCTCGTTTACGGTACAAGTTCAATATCGCAGAAAGTGAAAAATGGATGAAGAAGTTGTGGTACTTACGTACAATGCAATATCACTCAGCAATGACATCTATGTCATCAGGCCCGTAGCAGCATAATGAGTGGATTCAGGTATGATGATTCTAACTGAAAGAAGTCACACAGAAAAAGAAACATCATAAGATATCACTAATACACGGAATGTAAACTTGGCTACACAGGAACTGGATTACAAAACAGAACAGGGTCTCAAATTTAGAAAACCAACTTATGCTTGCTTAAGGGGAAAGGTGAGTTGGGGTGCTGCATAAAACCAGAGATTGAAATGAGCACAGATAAAGTTCCTTAAGCCAAATATGGAATAGACAAGAGCTACTCCTTGCTCAACGAAATGGACTCAACACCCCATATTAAACGCCTAAGAATGTACCTGACTAGTAAGTATCTTAAAACCTATGGATTGCTATGTCTCCGAAAGAGAATCAAGCGTGTGTACAGGGACATAAACGCAGCAGTGATAGGATTGGAGAGGTTCGGTGAGCAAATGAAGACCGTTTGAAGTCATATTGCATGGTACCCATTCCACGGGTCTCAACTCTCCAGGTTTAAGGGATTCTACCTTCAGCTAAAACATGCATGTGGAACCCAGAGTATGATCAACCGTGTGATCGGGAGACGTGTTCAAATATGTCTCCGTTCTCGTCCCCTGGTACTCGGGTGCAACATTCCAGACGCTTTACTAACACTCTCCCGACGTGGAGAGTCAGTGCCTTTAACCTCCTGTTTGGCCCAGTTTGCAATTTCTGCGGAAGATGAACAGGAATAGGGAGAACCAATGAGAGACTAGCTGGAGGTGTCTGGACGGGCAAATTTAACTCTCATTTCCCACCAGGAAGAGGAATTAACCAAAGGGTCAGCGTGCCGTGCCGGAACAACATTAGGGCCTGAAGCAATCCTGCGGTGTTGCGGCCAGCTCACAAGAAAGCGAGTTGAAGAAAGGAGCTCAGGGGCACTGTAATTCACAAACCTGCAGAGTTATAAATGACAGCTATCGTCCAAAAATATACTGAAGTAAGGCTGCCAAGAGGACTTGAAAGCGGGGCAGAATTGCAGGAAACCGATTTCAGGAGGTAGACTGGAATTGCATGTAAAGCATAGGAAAAGAGGCAGAATGTCCACAATGATGCACTTGGCCAAAAAGGGCGTATGCGTTTTTTCCTGAATATATTCAGGAAAAAACGCATACGCCCTTTTTGGACAACCAAGCAAGCTTGTAAAGGAAATCTGCAGTACAATGAAGTCTCACTTCCCCCCGGTCAAAAGGGCCATCTGAAAAAAGTGTAAAATCCAGAAAGGCAGGACAGGCCATGGAGAACTGGGAGCCTTGTTATGCTGATGTGTGGGATGTAAATTGCCAACAGCCATTCGGGAGAAGTGTATCGCGTTTCCTGAAACATCTAAAAAACAAAGCAACAGAGCCTAGGGCACTTCCACTTATGGTCCTATAGCTTAGGGAAATGAAAATCAAAAAAACACAGCTACCCCAAAGTTTGGGACGGCTCTGTTTACAAGACCCTCATTTACGGTACAAGTTCAATATCGCAGAAAGTGAAAAATGGATGAAGAAGTTGTGGTACTTACGTACAATGCAATATCACTCAGCAATGACATCTATGTCATCAGGCCCGTAGCAGCATAATGAGTGGATTTAGGTATGATGATTCTAACTGAAAGAAGTCACACAGAAAAAGAAACATCATAAGATATCACTAATACACGGAATGTAAACTTGGCTACACAGGAACTGGATTACAAAACAGAACAGGGTCTCAAATTTAGAAAACCAACTTATGCTTGCTTAAGGGGAAAGGTGAGTTGGGGTGCTGCATAAAACCAGAGATTGAAATGAGCACAGATAAAGTTCCTTAAGCCAAATATGGAATAGACAAGAACTACTCCTTGCTCAACGAAATGGACTCAACACCCCATATTAAACGCCTAAGAATGTACCTGACTAGTAAGTATCTTAAAACCTATGGATTGCTATGTCTCCGAAAGAGAATCAAGCGTGTGTACAGGGGCATAAACGCAGCAGTGATAGGATTGGAGAGGTTTGGTGAGCAAATGAAGACCCTTTGAAGTCATATTGCACGGAACCCATTCCACGGGTCTCAACTCTCCAGGTTTAAGGGATTCTTCCTTCAGCTAAAACATGCATGTGGAGCCCAGAGTATGATCAACCATGTGATCGGGAGACGTGTTCAAATATGTCTCCGTTCTCGACCCCTGGTACTCAGGTGCAACATTCCAGACGCTTGACTAACACTCTCCCGACTTGGAGAGTCAGTGCCTTTAACCTCCTGTTTGGCCCAGTTTGCAATTTCTGCGGAAGATGAACAGGAATAGGGAGAACCAATGAGAGACTAGCTGGAGGTGTCTGGATGGGCAAATTTAACTCTCATTTCCCACCAGGAAGAGGAATTAACCAAAGGCTCAGCGTTCCATGCCGGAACCACATTAGGGCCTGAAGCAATCCTGCGGTGTTGCGGCCAGCTCACAAGAAAACGAGTTGAAGAAAGGAGCTCAGGGGCACTGTAATTCACTAACCTGCAGAGTTATAAATGACAGCTATCGTCCAAAAATATACTGAAGTAAGGCTGCCAAGAGGACTTGAAAGCGGGGCAGAATTGCAGGAAACCGATTTCAGGAGGTAGACTGGAATTGCATTTAAAGCATAGGAAAAGAGGCAGAACGTCCACAATGATGCACTTGGCCAAAAAGGGCGTATGCGTTTTTTCCTGAATATATTCAGGAAAAAACGCATACGCCCTTTTTGGCCAACCAAGCAAGCTTGCAAAGGAAATCTGCACTACAATGAAGTCTCACTTCCCCCCGGTCAAAAGGGCCATCTGAAAAAAGTGTAAAATCCAGAAAGGCAGGACAGGCCATGGAGAACTGGGAGCCTTGTTATGCTGATGGGCGGGATGTAAATTGCCAACAGCCACTCGGGAGAAGTGTATGGTGTTTCCTGAAACATCTAAAAAACAAAGCAACAGAGCCTAGGGCACTTCCACTTATGGTCCTATAGCTTAGGGAAATGAAAATCAAAAAGACACAGCCACCCCAAAGTTTGGGACGGCTCTGTTTACAAGAACCTCGTTTACGGTACAAGTTCAATATCGCAGAAAGTGAAAAATGGATGAAGAAGTTGTGGTACTTACGTACAATGCAATATCACTCAGCAATGACATCTATGTCATCAGGCCCGTAGCAGCATAATGAGTGGATTCAGGTATGATGATTCTAACTGAAAGAAGTCACACAGAAAAAGAAACATCATAAGATATCACTAATACACGGAATGTAAACTTGGCTACACAGGAACTGGATTACAAAACAGAACAGGGTCTCAAATTTAGAAAACCAACTTATGCTTGCTTAAGGGGAAAGGTGAGTTGGGGTGCTGCATAAAACCAGAGATTGAAATGAGCACAGATAAAGTTCCTTAAGCCAAATATGGAATAGACAAGAGCTACTCCTTGCTCAACGAAATGGACTCAACACCCCATATTAAACGCCTAAGAATGTACCTGACTAGTAAGTATCTTAAAACCTATGGATTGCTATGTCTCCCGAAGAGAATGAAGCGTGTGTACAGGGGAATAAACACAGCAGTGATAGGATTGGAGAGGTTCGGTGAGCAAATGAAGACCCTTTGAAGTCATATTGCATGGTACCCATTCCACGGGTCTCAACTCTCCAGGTTTAAGGGATTCTTCCTTCAGCTAAAACATGCATGTGGAGCCCAGAGTATGATCAACCATGTGATCGGGAGACGTGTTCAAATATGTCTCCGTTCTCGACCCCTGGTACTCGGGTGCAACATTCCAGACGCTTTACTAACACTCTCCCGACTTGGAGAGTCAGTGCCTTTAACCTCCTGTTTGGCCCAGTTTGCAATTTCTGCGGAAGATGAACAGGAATAGGGAGAACCAATGAGAGACTAGCTGGAGGTGTCTGGACGGGCAAATTTAACTCTCATTTCCCACCAGGAAGAGGAATTAATCAAAGGCTCAGCGTGCCATGCCGGAACCACATTAGGGCCTGAAGCAATCCCGCAGTGTTGCGGCCAGCTCACAAGAAAGCGAGTTGAAGAAAGGAGCTCAGGGGCACTGTAATTCACAAACCTGCAGAGTTATAAATGACAGCTATCGTCCAAAAATATACTGAAGTAAGGCTGCCAAGAGGACTTGAAAGCGGGGCCGAATTGCAGGAAACCGATTTCGGGAGGTAGACTGGAATTGCATTGAAAGCATAGGAAAAGAGGCAGAACGTCCACAATGATGCACTTGGCCAAAAAGGGCGTATGCGTTTTTTCCTGAATATATTCAGGAAAAAACGCATACGCCCTTTTTGGCCAACCAAGCAAGCTTGCAAAGGAAATCTGCACTACAATGAAGTCTCACTTCCCCCCGGTCAAAAGGGCCATCTGAAAAAAGTGTAAAATCCAGAAAGGCAGGACAGGCCATGGAGAACTGGGAGCCTTGTTATGCTGATGGGCGGGATGTAAATTGCCAACAGCCACTCGGGAGAAGTGTATGGTGTTTCCTGAAACATCTAAAAAACAAAGCAACAGAGCCTAGGGCACTTCCACTTATGGTCCAATAGCTTAGGGAAATGAAAATCAAAAAGACACAGCCACCCCAAAGTTTGGGACGGCTCTGTTTACAAGACCCTCGTTTACGGTACAAGTTCAATATCGCAGAAAGTGAAAAATGGATGAAGAAGTTGTGGTAATTACGTACAATGCAATATCACTCAGCAATGACATCTATGTCATCAGGCCCGTAGCAGCATAATGAGTGGATTCAGGTATGATGATTCTAACTGAAATAAGTCACGCAGAAAAAGAAACATCATAAGATATCACTAATACACGGAATGTAAACTTGGCTACACAGGAACTGGATTACAAAACAGAACAGGGTCTCAAATTTAGAAAACCAACTTATGCTTGCTTAAGGGGAAAGGTGAGTTGGGGTGCTGCATAAAACTAGAGATTGAAATGAGCACAGATAAAGTTCCTTAAGCCAAATATGGAATAGACAAGAGCTACTCCTTGCTCAACGAAATGGACTCAACACCCCATATTAAACGCCTAAGAATGTACCTGACTAGTAATTATCTTAAAACCTATGGATTGCTATGTCTCCGAAAGAGAATCAAGCATGTGCACAGGGGCATAAACGCAACAGTGATAGGATTGGAGAGGTTCGGTGAGCAAATGAAGACCCTTTGAAGTCATATTGCATGGTACCCATTCCACGGGTCTCAACTCTCCAGGTTTAAGGGATTCTTCCTTCAGCTAAAACATGCATGTGGAGCCCAGAGTATGATCAACCATGTGATCGGGAGACGTGTTCAAATATGTCTCCGTTCTCGACACCTGGTACTCAGGTGCAACATTCCAGACGCTTGACTAACACTCTCCCGACTTGGAGAGTCAGTGCCTTTAACCTCCTGTTTGGCCCAGTTTGCAATTTCTGCGGAAGATGAACAGGAATAGGGAGAACCAATGAGAGACTAGCTGGAGGTGTCTGGATGGGCAAATTTAACTCTCATTTCCCACCAGGAAGAGGAATTAACCAAAGGCTCAGCGTGCCATGCCGGAACCACATTAGGGACTGAAGCAATCCTGGGGTGTTGCGGCCAGCTCACAAGAAAGCGAGTTGAAGAAAGGAGCTCAGGGGCACTGTAATTCACAAACCTGCAGAGTTATAAATGACAGCTATCGTCCAAAAATATACTGAAGTAAGGCTGCCAAGAGGACTTGAAAGCGGGGCAGAATTGCAGGAAACCAATTTCAGGAGGTAGACTGGAATTGCATTGAAAGCATAGGAAAAGAGGCAGAACGTCCACAATGATGCACTTGGCCAAAAAGGGCGTATGCGTTTTTTCCTGAATATATTCAGGAAAAAACGCATACGCCCTTTTTGGCCAACCAAGCAAGCTTGCAAAGGAAATCTGCACTACAATGAAGTCTCACTTCCCCCCGGTCAAAAGGGCCATCTGAAAAAAGTGTAAAATTCAGAAAGGCAGGACAGGCCATGGAGAACTGGGAGCCTTGTTATGCTGATGGGCGGGATGTAAATTGCCAACAGCCACTCGGGAGAAGTGTATGGTGTTTCCTGAAACATCTAAAAAACAAAGCAACAGAGCCTAGGGCACTTCCACTTATGGTCCTATAGCTTAGGGAAATGAAAATCAAAAAGACACAGCCACCCCAAAGTTTGGGACGGCTCTGTTTACAAGAACCTCGTTTACGGTACAAGTTCAATATCGCAGAAAGTGAAAAATGGATGAAGAAGTTGTGGTACTTACGTACAATGCAATATCACTCAGCAATGACATCTATGTCATCAGGCCCGTAGCAGCATAATGAGTGGATTCAGGTATGATGATTCTAACTGAAAGAAGTCACACAGAAAAAGAAACATCATAAGATATCACTAATACACGGAATGTAAACTTGGCTACACAGGAACTGGATTACAAAACAGAACAGGGTCTCAAATTTAGAAAACCAACTTATGCTTGCTTAAGGGGAAAGGTGAGTCGGGGTGCTGCATAAAACCAGAGATTGAAATGAGCACAGATAAATTTCCTTAAGCCAAATATGGAATAGACAAGAGCTACTCCTTGCTCAACGAAATGGACTCAACACCCCATATTAAACGCCTAAGAATGTACATGACTAGTAAGTATCTTAAAACCTATGGATTGCTATGTCTCCGAAAGAGAATCAAGCATGTGTACAGGGGCATAAACGCAGCAGTGATAGGATTGGAGAGGTTCGGTGAGCAAATGAAGACCCTTTGAAGTCATATTGCACGGTACCCATTCCACGGGTCTCAACTCTCCAGGTTTAGAGGATTCTTCCTTCAGCTAAAACATGCATGTGGAACCCAGAGTATGATCAACCATGTGATCGGGAGACGTGTTCAAATATGTCTCCGTTCTCATCCCCTGGTACTCGGGTGCAACATTCCAGACGCTTTACTAACACTCTCCCGACTTGGAGAGTCAGTGCCTTTAACCTCCTGTTTGGCCCAGTTTGCAATTTCTGCGGAAGATGAACAGGAATAGGGAGAACTAATGACAGACTAGCTGGAGGCGTCTGGACGGGCAAATTTAACTCTCATTTCCCACCAGGAAGAGGAATTAACCAAACGCTCAGCGTGCCGTGCCGGAACCACATTAGGGCCTGAAGCAATCCTGCGGTGTTGCGGCCAGCTCACAAGAAAGCGAGTTGAAGAAAGGAGCTCAGGGGCACTGTAATTCACAAACCTGCAGAGTTATAAATGACAGCTATCGTCCAAAAATATACTGAAGTAAGGCTGCCAAGAGGACTTGAAAGCGGGGCCGAATTGCAGGAAACCGATTTCAGGAGGTAGACTGGAATTGCATTGAAAGCATAGGAAAAGAGGCAGAACGTCCACAATGATGCACTTGGCCAAAAGGGCGTATGCGTTTTTTCCTGAATATATTCAGGAAAAAACGCATACGCCCTTTTTGGCCAACCAAGCAAGCTTGCAAAGGAAATCTGCACTACAATGAAGTCTCACTTCCCCCCGGTCAAAAGGGCCATCTGAAAAAAGTGTAAAATCCAGAAAGGCAGGACAGGCCATGGAGAACTGGGAGCCTTGTTATGCTGATGGGCGGGATGTAAATTGCTAACAGCCAATCGGGAGAAGTGTATGGTGTTTCCTGAAACATCTAAAAAACAAAGCAACAGAGCCTAGGGCACTTCCACTTATGGTCCTATAGTTTAGGGAAATGAAAATCAAAAAGACACAGCCACCCCAAAGTTTGGGACGGCTCTGTTTACAAGAACCTCGTTTACGGTACAAGTTCAATATCGCAGAAAGTGAAAAATGGATGAAGAAGTTGTGGTACTTACGTACAATGCAATATCACTCAGCAATGACATCTATGTCATCAGGCCCGTAGCAGCATAATGAGTGCATTCAGGTATGATGATTCTAACTGAAAGAAGTCACACAGAAAAAGAAACATCATAAGATATCACTAATACACGGAATGTAAACTTGGCTACACAGGAACTGGATTACAAAACAGAACAGGGTCTCAAATTTAGAAAACCAACTTATGCTTGCTTAAGGGTAAAGGTGAGTTGGGGTGCTGCATAAAACCAGAGATTGAAATGAGCACAGATAAAGTTCCTTAAGCCAAATATGGAATAGACAAGAGCTACTCCTTGCTCAACGAAATGGACTCAACACCCCATATTGAACGCCTAAGAATGTACCTGACTAGTAACTATCTTAAAACCTATGGATTGCTATGTCTCCGAAAGAGAATCAAGCGTGTGTACAGGGGCATAAACGCAGCAGTGATAGGATTGGAGAGGTTCGGTGAGCAAATGAAGACCCTTTGAAGTCATATTGCACGGTACCCATTCCACGGGTCTCAACTCTCCAGGTTTAAGGGATTCTTCCTTCAGCTAAAACATGCATGTGGAACCCAGAGTATGATCAACCGTGTGATCGGGAGACGTGTTCAAATATGTCTCTGTTCTCATCCCCTGGTACTCGGGTGCAACATTCCAGACGCTTTACTAACACTCTCCCGACTTGGAGAGTCAGTGCCTTTAACCTCCTGTTTGGCCCAGTTTGCAATTTCTGCGGAAGATGAAAAGGAATAGGGAGAACCAATGAGAGACTAGCTGGAGGTGTCTGGACGGGCAAATTTAACTCTCATTTCCCACCAGGAAGAGGAATTAACCAAAGGCTCAGCGTGCCGTGCCGGAACCACATTAGGGCCTGAAGCAATCCTGCGGTGTTACGGCCAGCTCACAAGAAAGCGAGTTGAAGAAAGGAGCTCAGGGGCACTGTAATTCACAAACCTGCAGAGTTATAAATGACAGCTATCGTCCAAAAATATACTGAAGTAAGGCTGCCAAGAGGACTTGAAAGCGGGGCAGAATTGCAGGAAACCGATTTCAGGAGGTAGACTGGAATTGCATTGAAAGCATAGGAAAAGAGGCAGAACGTCCACAATGATGCACTTGGCCAAAAAGTGCGTATGCGTTTTTTCCTGAATATATTCAGGAAAAAACGCATACGCCCTTTTTGGCCAACCAAGCAAGCTTGCAAAGGAAATCTGCACTACAATGAAGTCTCACTTCCCCCCAGTCAAAAGGGCCATCTGAAAAAAGTGTAAAATCCAGAAAGGCAGGACAGGCCATGGAGAACTGGGAGCCTTGTTATGCTGATGGGCGGGATGTAAATTGCCAACAGCCACTCGGGAGAAGTGTATGGTGTTTCCTGAAACATCTAAAAAACAAAGCAACAGAGCCTAGGGCACTTCCACTTATGGTCCTATAGCTTAGGGAAATGAAAATCAAAAAGACACAGCCACCCCAAAGTTTGGGACGGCTCTGTTTACAAGAACCTCGTTTACGGTACAAGTTCAATATCGCAGAAAGTGAAAAATGGATGAAGAAGTTGTGGTACTTACGTACAATGCAATATCACTCAGCAATGACATCTATGTCATCAGGCCCGTAGCAGCATAATGAGTGCATTCAGGTATGATGATTCTAACTGAAATAAGTCACGCAGAAAAAGAAACATCATAAGCTATCTCTAATACACGGAATGTAAACTTGGCTACACAGGAACTGGATTACAAAACAGAACAGGGTCTCAAATTTAGAAAACCAACTTATGCTTGCTTAAGGGGAAAGGTGAGTTGGGGTGCTGCATAAAACCAGAGATTGAAATGAGCACAGATAAAGTTCCTTAAGCCAAATATGGAATAGACAAGAGCTACTCCTTGCTCAACGAAATGGACTCAACACCCCATATTAAACGCCTAAGAATGTACCTGACTAGTAAGTATCTTAAAACCTATGGATTGCTATGTCTCCGAAAGAGAATCAAGCGTGTGTACAGGGGAATAAACACAGCAGTGATAGGATTGGAGAGGTTCGGTGAGCAAATGAAGACCCTTTGAAGTCATATTGCACGGTACCCATTCCACGGGTCTCAACTCTCCAGGTTTAAGGGATTCTTCCTTCAGCTAAAACATGCATGTGGAACCCAGAGTATGATCAACCGTGTGATCGGGAGACGTGTTCAAATATGTCTCCGTTCTCGTCCCTGGTACTCGGGTGCAACATTCCAGACGCTTTACTAACACTCTCCCGACATGGAGAGTCAGTGCCTTTAACCTCCTGTTTGGCCCAGTTTGCAATTTCTGCGGAAGATGAACAGGAATAGGGAGAACCAATGAGAGACTAGCTGGAGGTGTCTGGACGGGCAAATTTAACTCTCATTTCCCACCAGGAAGAGGAATTAACCAAAGGCTCAGCGTGCCGTGCCAGAACCACATTAGGGCCTGAAGCAATCCTGCGGTGTTGCGGCCAGCTCACAAGAAAGCGAGTTGAAGAAAGGAGCTCAGGGGCACTTTAATTCACAAATCTGCAGAGTTATAAATGACAGCTATCGTCCAAAAATATACTGAAGTAAGGCTGCCAAGAGGACTTGAAAGCGGGGCCGAATTGCAGGAAACCGATTTCAGGAGGTAGACTGGAATTGCATTGAAAGCATAGGAAAAGAGGCAGAACGTCCACAATGATGCACTTGGCCAAAAAGTGCGTATGCGTTTTTTCCTGAATATATTCAGGAAAAAACGCATACGCCCTTTTTGGCCAACCAAGCAAGCTTGCAAAGGAAATCTGCACTACAATGAAGTCTCACTTCCCCCCAGTCAAAAGGGCCATCTGAAAAAAGTGTAAAATCCAGAAAGGCAGGACAGGCCATGGAGAACTGGGAGCCTTGTTATGCTGATGGGCGGGATGTAAATTGCCAACAGCCACTCAGGAGAAGTGTATGGTGTTTCCTGAAACATATAAAAAACAGAGCAACAGAGCCTAGGGCACTTCCACTTATGGTCCTATAGCTTAGGGAAATGAAAATGAAAAAGACACAGTCACCCCAATGTTTGGGACGGCTCTGTTTACAAGAACCTCGTTTACGGTACAAGTTCAATATCGCAGAAAGTGAAAAATGGATGAAGAAGTTGTGGTACTTACGTACAATGCAATATCACTCAGCAATGACATCTATGTCATCAGGTCCGTAGCAGCATAATGAGTGGATTCAGGTATGATGATTGTAACTGAAATAAGTCACGCAGAAAAAGGAACATCGTAAGCTATCACTAATACACGGAATGTAAACTTGGCTACACAGGAACTGGATTACAAAACAGAACAGGGTCTCAAATTTAGAAAACCAACTTATGCTTGCTTAAGGGGAAAGGTGAGTTGGGGTGCTGCATAAAACCAGAGATTGAAATGAGCACAGATAAAGTTCCTTAAGCCAAATATGGAATAGACAAGAGCTACTCCTTGCTCAACGAAATGGACTCAACACCCCATATTAAACGCCTAAGAATGTACCTGACTAGTAAGTATCTTAAAACCTATGGATTGCTATGTCTCCGAAAGAGAATCAAGCGTGTGCACAGGGGCATAAACGCAGCAGTGATAGGATTGGAGAGGTTCGGTGAGCAAATGAAGACCCTTTGAAGTCATATTGCATGGTACCCATTCCACGGGTCTCAACTCTCCAGGTTTAGAGGATTCTTCCTTCAGCTAAAACATGCATGTGGAACCCAGAGTATGATCAACCATGTGATCGGGAGACGTGTTCAAATATGTCTCCGTTCTCATCCCCTGGTACTCGGGTGCAACATTCCAGACGCTTTACTAACACTCTCCCGACTTGGAGAGTCAGTGCCTTTAACCTCCTGTTTGGCCCAGTTTGCAATTTCTGCGGAAGATGAACAGGAATAGGGAGAACTAATGACAGACTAGCTGGAGGCGTCTGGACGGGCAAATTTAACTCTCATTTCCCACCAGGAAGAGGAATTAACCAAACGCTCAGCGTGCCGTGCCGGAACCACATTAGGGCCTGAAGCAATCCTGCGGTGTTGCGGCCAGCTCACAAGAAAGCGAGTTGAAGAAAGGAGCTCAGGGGCACTGTAATTCACAAACCTGCAGAGTTATAAATGACAGCTATCGTCCAAAAATATACTGAAGTAAGGCTGCCAAGAGGACTTGAAAGCGGGGCCGAATTGCAGGAAACCGATTTCAGGAGGTAGACTGGAATTGCATTGAAAGCATAGGAAAAGAGGCAGAACGTCCACAATGATGCACTTGGCCAAAAGGGCGTATGCGTTTTTTCCTGAATATATTCAGGAAAAAACGCATACGCCCTTTTTGGCCAACCAAGCAAGCTTGCAAAGGAAATCTGCACTACAATGAAGTCTCACTTCCCCCCGGTCAAAAGGGCCATCTGAAAAAAGTGTAAAATCCAGAAAGGCAGGACAGGCCATGGAGAACTGGGAGCCTTGTTATGCTGATGGGCGGGATGTAAATTGCTAACAGCCAATCGGGAGAAGTGTATGGTGTTTCCTGAAACATCTAAAAAACAAAGCAACAGAGCCTAGGGCACTTCCACTTATGGTCCTATAGTTTAGGGAAATGAAAATCAAAAAGACACAGCCACCCCAAAGTTTGGGACGGCTCTGTTTACAAGAACCTCGTTTACGGTACAAGTTCAATATCGCAGAAAGTGAAAAATGGATGAAGAAGTTGTGGTACTTACGTACAATGCAATATCACTCAGCAATGACATCTATGTCATCAGGCCCGTAGCAGCATAATGAGTGCATTCAGGTATGATGATTCTAACTGAAAGAAGTCACACAGAAAAAGAAACATCATAAGATATCACTAATACACGGAATGTAAACTTGGCTACACAGGAACTGGATTACAAAACAGAACAGGGTCTCAAATTTAGAAAACCAACTTATGCTTGCTTAAGGGTAAAGGTGAGTTGGGGTGCTGCATAAAACCAGAGATTGAAATGAGCACAGATAAAGTTCCTTAAGCCAAATATGGAATAGACAAGAGCTACTCCTTGCTCAACGAAATGGACTCAACACCCCATATTGAACGCCTAAGAATGTACCTGACTAGTAACTATCTTAAAACCTATGGATTGCTATGTCTCCGAAAGAGAATCAAGCGTGTGTACAGGGGCATAAACGCAGCAGTGATAGGATTGGAGAGGTTCGGTGAGCAAATGAAGACCCTTTGAAGTCATATTGCACGGTACCCATTCCACGGGTCTCAACTCTCCAGGTTTAGAGGATTATTCCTTCAGCTAAAACATGCATGTGGAACCCAGAGTATGATCAACCGTGTGATCGGGAGACGTGTTCAAATATGTCTCTGTTCTCATCCCCTGGTACTCGGGTGCAACATTCCAGACGCTTTACTAACACTCTCCCGACTTGGAGAGTCAGTGCCTTTAACCTCCTGTTTGGCCCAGTTTGCAATTTATGCGGAAGATGAAAAGGAATAGGGAGAACCAATGAGAGACTAGCTGGAGGTGTCTGGACGGGCAAATTTAACTCTCATTTCCCACCAGGAAGAGGAATTAACCAAAGGCTCAGCGTGCCGTGCCGGAACCACATTAGGGCCTGAAGCAATCCTGCGGTGTTACGGCCAGCTCACAAGAAAGCGAGTTGAAGAAAGGAGCTCAGGGGCACTGTAATTCACAAACCTGCAGAGTTATAAATGACAGCTATCGTCCAAAAATATACTGAAGTAAGGCTGCCAAGAGGACTTGAAAGCGGGGCAGAATTGCAGGAAACCGATTTCAGGAGGTAGACTGGAATTGCATTGAAAGCATAGGAAAAGAGGCAGAACGTCCACAATGATGCACTTGGCCAAAAAGTGCGT
The DNA here is from genome assembly GCF_963455315.2 of Globicephala melas. NCBI lineage: Eukaryota > Metazoa > Chordata > Mammalia > Artiodactyla > Delphinidae > Globicephala > Globicephala melas. The sequence continues at coordinate 888,200 of NW_027207234.1, read as the reverse complement.
ATGCGTTTTTTCCTGAATATATTCAGGAAAAAACGCATACGCCCTTTTTGGCCAACCAAGCAAGCTTGCAAAGGAAATCTGCACTACAATGAAGTCTCACTTCCCCCCAGTCAAAAGGGCCATCTGAAAAAAGTGTAAAATCCAGAAAGGCAGGACAGGCCATGGAGAACTGGGAGCCTTGTTATGCTGATGGGCGGGATGTAAATTGCCAACAGCCACTCGGGAGAAGTGTATGGTGTTTCCTGAAACATCTAAAAAACAAAGCAACAGAGCCTAGGGCACTTCCACTTATGGTCCTATAGCTTAGGGAAATGAAAATCAAAAAGACACAGCCACCCCAAAGTTTGGGACGGCTCTGTTTACAAGAACCTCGTTTACGGTACAAGTTCAATATCGCAGAAAGTGAAAAATGGATGAAGAAGTTGTGGTACTTACGTACAATGCAATATCACTCAGCAATGACATCTATGTCATCAGGCCCGTAGCAGCATAATGAGTGCATTCAGGTATGATGATTCTAACTGAAATAAGTCACGCAGAAAAAGAAACATCATAAGCTATCTCTAATACACGGAATGTAAACTTGGCTACACAGGAACTGGATTACAAAACAGAACAGGGTCTCAAATTTAGAAAACCAACTTATGCTTGCTTAAGGGGAAAGGTGAGTTGGGGTGCTGCATAAAACCAGAGATTGAAATGAGCACAGATAAAGTTCCTTAAGCCAAATATGGAATAGACAAGAGCTACTCCTTGCTCAACGAAATGGACTCAACACCCCATATTAAACGCCTAAGAATGTACCTGACTAGTAAGTATCTTAAAACCTATGGATTGCTATGTCTCCGAAAGAGAATCAAGCGTGTGTACAGGGGAATAAACACAGCAGTGATAGGATTGGAGAGGTTCGGTGAGCAAATGAAGACCCTTTGAAGTCATATTGCACGGTACCCATTCCACGGGTCTCAACTCTCCAGGTTTAAGGGATTCTTCCTTCAGCTAAAACATGCATGTGGAACCCAGAGTATGATCAACCGTGTGATCGGGAGACGTGTTCAAATATGTCTCCGTTCTCGTCCCTGGTACTCGGGTGCAACATTCCAGACGCTTTACTAACACTCTCCCGACATGGAGAGTCAGTGCCTTTAACCTCCTGTTTGGCCCAGTTTGCAATTTCTGCGGAAGATGAACAGGAATAGGGAGAACCAATGAGAGACTAGCTGGAGGTGTCTGGACGGGCAAATTTAACTCTCATTTCCCACCAGGAAGAGGAATTAACCAAAGGCTCAGCGTGCCGTGCCAGAACCACATTAGGGCCTGAAGCAATCCTGCGGTGTTGCGGCCAGCTCACAAGAAAGCGAGTTGAAGAAAGGAGCTCAGGGGCACTTTAATTCACAAATCTGCAGAGTTATAAATGACAGCTATCGTCCAAAAATATACTGAAGTAAGGCTGCCAAGAGGACTTGAAAGCGGGGCCGAATTGCAGGAAACCGATTTCAGGAGGTAGACTGGAATTGCATTGAAAGCATAGGAAAAGAGGCAGAACGTCCACAATGATGCACTTGGCCAAAAAGTGCGTATGCGTTTTTTCCTGAATATATTCAGGAAAAAACGCATACGCCCTTTTTGGCCAACCAAGCAAGCTTGCAAAGGAAATCTGCACTACAATGAAGTCTCACTTCCCCCCAGTCAAAAGGGCCATCTGAAAAAAGTGTAAAATCCAGAAAGGCAGGACAGGCCATGGAGAACTGGGAGCCTTGTTATGCTGATGGGCGGGATGTAAATTGCCAACAGCCACTCAGGAGAAGTGTATGGTGTTTCCTGAAACATATAAAAAACAGAGCAACAGAGCCTAGGGCACTTCCACTTATGGTCCTATAGCTTAGGGAAATGAAAATCAAAAAGACACAGTCACCCCAATGTTTGGGACGGCTCTGTTTACAAGAACCTCGTTTACGGTACAAGTTCAATATCGCAGAAAGTGAAAAATGGATGAAGAAGTTGTGGTACTTACGTACAATGCAATATCACTCAGCAATGACATCTATGTCATCAGGTCCGTAGCAGCATAATGAGTGGATTCAGGTATGATGATTCTAACTGAAATAAGTCACGCAGAAAAAGGAACATCGTAAGCTATCACTAATACACGGAATGTAAACTTGGCTACACAGGAACTGGATTACAAAACAGAACAGGGTCTCAAATTTAGAAAACCAACTTATGCTTGCTTAAGGGGAAAGGTGAGTTGGGGTGCTGCATAAAACCAGAGATTGAAATGAGCACAGATAAAGTTCCTTAAGCCAAATATGGAATAGACAAGAGCTACTCCTTGCTCAACGAAATGGACTCAACACCCCATATTAAACGCCTAAGAATGTACCTGACTAGTAAGTATCTTAAAACCTATGGATTGCTATGTCTCCGAAAGAGAATCAAGCGTGTGTACAGGGGAATAAACACAGCAGTGATAGGATTGGAGAGGTTCGGTGAGCAAATGAAGACCCTTTGAAGTCATATTGCACGGTACCCATTCCACGGGTCTCAACTCTCCAGGTTTAGAGGATTATTCATTCAGCTAAAACATGCATGTGGACCCCAGAGTATGATCAACCGTGTGATCGGGAGACGTGTTCAAATATGTCTCCGTTCTCGTCCCTGGTACTCGGGTGCAACATTCCAGACGCTTTACTAACACTCTCCCGACATGGAGAGTCAGTGCCTTTAACCTCCTGTTTGGCCCAGTTTGCAATTTCTGCGGAAGATGAACAGGAATAGGGAGAACCAATGAGAGACTAGCTGGAGGTGTCTGGACGGGCAAATTTAACTCTCATTTCCCACCAGGAAGAGGAATTAACCAAAGGCTCAGCGTGCCGTGCCAGAACCACATTAGGGCCTGAAGCAATCCTGCGGTGTTGCGGCCAGCTCACAAGAAAGCGAGTTGAAGAAAGGAGCTCAGGGGCACTTTAATTCACAAATCTGCAGAGTTATAAATGACAGCTATCGTCCAAAAATATACTGAAGTAAGGCTGCCAAGAGGACTTGAAAGCGGGGCCGAATTGCAGGAAACCGATTTCAGGAGGTAGACTGGAATTGCATTGAAAGCATAGGAAAAGAGGCAGAACGTCCACAATGATGCACTTGGCCAAAAAGGGCGTATGCGTTTTTTCCTGAATATATTCAGGAAAAAACGCATACGCCCTTTTTGGCCAACCAAGCAAGCTTGCAAAGGAAATCTGCACTACAATGAAGTCTCACTTCCCCCCAGTCAAAAGGGCCATCTGAAAAAAGTGTAAAATCCAGAAAGGCAGGACAGGCCATGGAGAACTGGGAGCCTTGTTATGCTGATGGGCGGGATGTAAATTGCCAACAGCCACTCAGGAGAAGTGTATGGTGTTTCCTGAAACATATAAAAAACAGAGCAACAGAGCCTAGGGCACTTCCACTTATGGTCCTATAGCTTAGGGAAATGAAAATCAAAAAGACACAGTCACCCCAATGTTTGGGACGGCTCTGTTTACAAGAACCTCGTTTACGGTACAAGTTCAATATCGCAGAAAGTGAAAAATGGATGAAGAAGTTGTGGTACTTACGTACAATGCAATATCACTCAGCAATGACATCTATGTCATCAGGTCCGTAGCAGCATAATGAGTGGATTCAGGTATGATGATTCTAACTGAAATAAGTCACGCAGAAAAAGGAACATCATAAGCTATCACTAATACACGGAATGTAAACTTGGCTACACAGGAACTGGATTACAAAACAGAACAGGGTCTCAAATTTAGAAAACCAACTTATGCTTGCTTAAGGGGAAAGGTGAGTTGGGGTGCTGCATAAAACCAGAGATTGAAATGAGCACAGATAAATTTCCTTAAGCCAAATATGGAATAGACAAGAGCTACTCCTTGCTCAACGAAATGGACTCAACACCCCATATTAAACGCCTAAGAATGTACCTGACTAGTAAGTATCTTAAAACCTATGGATTGCTATGTCTCCGAAAGAGAATCAAGCGTGTGTACAGGGGCATAAACGCAGCAGTGATAGGATTGGAGAGGTTCGGTGAGCAAATGAAGACCCTTTGAAGTCATATTGCATGGTACCCATTCCACGGGTCTCAACTCTCCAGGTTTAAGGGATTCTTCCTTCAGCTAAAACATGCATGTGGAACCCAGAGTATGATCAACCGTGTGATCGGGAGACGTGTTCAAATATGTCTCCGTTCTCGTCCCCTGGTACTCGGGTGCAACATTCCAGACGCTTTACTAACACTCTCCCGACTTGGAGAGTCAGTGCCTTTAACCTCCTGTTTGGCCCAGTTTGCAATTTCTGCGGAAGATGAACAGGAATAGGGAGAACCAATGAGAGACTAGCTGGAGGTGTCTGGACGGGCAAATTTAACTCTCATTTCCCACCAGGAAGAGGAATTAACCAAAGGCTCAGCGTGCCGTGCCGGAACCACATTAGGGCCTGAAGCAATCCTGCGGTGTTGCGGCCAGCTCACAAGAAAGCGAGTTGAAGAAAGGAGCTCAGGGGCACTGTAATTCACAAACCTGCAGAGTTATAAATGACAGCTATCGTCCAAAAATATACTGAAGTAAGGCTGCCAAGAGGACTTGAAAGCGGGGCAGAATTGCAGGAAACCGATTTCAGGAGGTAGACTGGAATTGCATTGAAAGCATAGGAAAAGAGGCAGAACGTCCACAATGATGCACTTGGCCAAAAAGGGCGTATGCGTTTTTTCCTGAATATATTCAGGAAAAAACGCATACGCCCTTTTTGGCCAACCAAGCAAGCTTGCAAAGGAAATCTGCACTACAATGAAGTCTCACTTCCCCCCGGTCAAAAGGGCCATCTGAAAAAAGTGTAAAATCCAGAAAGGCAGGACAGGCCATGGAGAACTGGGAGCCTTGTTATGCTGATGGGCGGGATGTAAATTGCTAACAGCCAATCGGGAGAAGTGTATGGTGTTTCCTGAAACATCTAAAAAACAAAGCAACAGAGCCTAGGGCACTTCCACTTATGGTCCTATAGTTTAGGGAAATGAAAATCAAAAAGACACAGCCACCCCAAAGTTTGGGACGGCTCTGTTTACAAGAACCTCGTTTACGGTACAAGTTCAATATCGCAGAAAGTGAAAAATGGATGAAGAAGTTGTGGTACTTACGTACAATGCAATATCACTCAGCAATGACATCTATGTCATCAGGCCCGTAGCAGCATAATGAGTGCATTCAGGTATGATGATTCTAACTGAAAGAAGTCACACAGAAAAAGAAACATCATAAGATATCACTAATACACGGAATGTAAACTTGGCTACACAGGAACTGGATTACAAAACAGAACAGGGTCTCAAATTTAGAAAACCAACTTATGCTTGCTTAAGGGTAAAGGTGAGTTGGGGTGCTGCATAAAACCAGAGATTGAAATGAGCACAGATAAAGTTCCTTAAGCCAAATATGGAATAGACAAGAGCTACTCCTTGCTCAACGAAATGGACTCAACACCCCATATTGAACGCCTAAGAATGTACCTGACTAGTAACTATCTTAAAACCTATGGATTGCTATGTCTCCGAAAGAGAATCAAGCGTGTGTACAGGGGCATAAACGCAGCAGTGATAGGATTGGAGAGGTTCGGTGAGCAAATGAAGACCCTTTGAAGTCATATTGCACGGTACCCATTCCACGGGTCTCAACTCTCCAGGTTTAGAGGATTATTCCTTCAGCTAAAACATGCATGTGGAACCCAGAGTATGATCAACCGTGTGATCGGGAGACGTGTTCAAGTATGTCTCTGTTCTCATCCCCTGGTACTCGGGTGCAACATTCCAGACGCTTTACTAACACTCTCCCGACTTGGAGAGTCAGTGCCTTTAACCTCCTGTTTGGCCCAGTTTGCAATTTCTGCGGAAGATGAAAAGGAATAGGGAGAACCAATGAGAGACTAGCTGGAGGTGTCTGGACGGGCAAATTTAACTCTCATTTCCCACCAGGAAGAGGAATTAACCAAAGGCTCAGCGTGCCGTGCCGGAACCACATTAGGGCCTGAAGCAATCCTGCGGTGTTACGGCCAGCTCACAAGAAAGCGAGTTGAAGAAAGGAGCTCAGGGGCACTGTAATTCACAAACCTGCAGAGTTATAAATGACAGCTATCGTCCAAAAATATACTGAAGTAAGGCTGCCAAGAGGACTTGAAAGCGGGGCAGAATTGCAGGAAACCGATTTCAGGAGGTAGACTGGAATTGCATTGAAAGCATAGGAAAAGAGGCAGAACGTCCACAATGATGCACTTGGCCAAAAAGGGCGTATGCGTTTTTTCCTGAATATATTCAGGAAAAAACGCATACGCCCTTTTTGGCCAACCAAGCAAGCTTGCAAAGGAAATCTGCACTACAATGAAGTCTCACTTCCCCCCAGTCAAAAGGGCCATCTGAAAAAAGTGTAAAATCCAGAAAGGCAGGACAGGCCATGGAGAACTGGGAGCCTTGTTATGCTGATGGGCGGGATGTAAATTGCCAACAGCCACTCGGGAGAAGTGTATGGTGTTTCCTGAAACATCTAAAAAACAAAGCAACAGAGCCTAGGGCACTTCCACTTATGGTCCTATAGCTTAGGGAAATGAAAATCAAAAAGACACAGCCACCCCAAAGTTTGGGACGGCTCTGTTTACAAGAACCTCGTTTACGGTACAAGTTCAATATCGCAGAAAGTGAAAAATGGATGAAGAAGTTGTGGTACTTACGTACAATGCAATATCACTCAGCAATGACATCTATGTCATCAGGCCCGTAGCAGCATAATGAGTGCATTCAGGTATGATGATTCTAACTGAAATAAGTCACGCAGAAAAAGAAACATCATAAGCTATCTCTAATACACGGAATGTAAACTTGGCTACACAGGAACTGGATTACAAAACAGAACAGGGTCTCAAATTTAGAAAACCAACTTATGCTTGCTTAAGGGGAAAGGTGAGTTGGGGTGCTGCATAAAACCAGAGATTGAAATGAGCACAGATAAAGTTCCTTAAGCCAAATATGGAATAGACAAGAGCTACTCCTTGCTCAACGAAATGGACTCAACACCCCATATTAAACGCCTAAGAATGTACCTGACTAGTAAGTATCTTAAAACCTATGGATTGCTATGTCTCCGAAAGAGAATCAAGCGTGTGTACAGGGGCATAAACGCAGCAGTGATAGGATTGGAGAGGTTCGGTGAGCAAATGAAGACCCTTTGAAGTCATATTGCATGGTACCCATTCCACGGGTCTCAACTCTCCAGGTTTAAGGGATTCTTCCTTCAGCTAAAACATGCATGTGGAACCCAGAGTATGATCAACCGTGTGATCGGGAGACGTGTTCAAATATGTCTCCGTTCTCGTCCCCTGGTACTCGGGTGCAACATTCCAGACGCTTTACTAACACTCTCCCGACTTGGAGAGTCAGTGCCTTTAACCTCCTGTTTGGCCCAGTTTGCAATTTCTGCGGAAGATGAACAGGAATAGGGAGAACCAATGAGAGACTAGCTGGAGGTGTCTGGACGGGCAAATTTAACTCTCATTTCCCACCAGGAAGAGGAATTAACCAAAGGCTCAGCGTGCCGTGCCGGAACCACATTAGGGCCTGAAGCAATCCTGCGGTGTTGCGGCCAGCTCACAAGAAAGCGAGTTGAAGAAAGGAGCTCAGGGGCACTGTAATTCACAAACCTGCAGAGTTATAAATGACAGCTATCGTCCAAAAATATACTGAAGTAAGGCTGCCAAGAGGACTTGAAAGCGGGGCAGAATTGCAGGAAACCGATTTCAGGAGGTAGACTGGAATTGCATTGAAAGCATAGGAAAAGAGGCAGAACGTCCACAATGATGCACTTGGCCAAAAAGGGCGTATGCGTTTTTTCCTGAATATATTCAGGAAAAAACGCATACGCCCTTTTTGGCCAACCAAGCAAGCTTGCAAAGGAAATCTGCACTACAATGAAGTCTCACTTCCCCCCGGTCAAAAGGGCCATCTGAAAAAAGTGTAAAATCCAGAAAGGCAGGACAGGCCATGGAGAACTGGGAGCCTTGTTATGCTGATGGGCGGGATGTAAATTGCCAACAGCCACTCGGGAGAAGTGTATGGTGTTTCCTGAAACATCTAAAAAACAAAGCAACAGAGCCTAGGGCACTTCCACTTATGGTCCTATAGCTTAGGGAAATGAAAATCAAAAAGACACAGCCACCCCAAAGTTTGGGACGGCTCTGTTTACAAGAACCTCGTTTACGGTACAAGTTCAATATCGCAGAAAGTGAAAAATGGATGAAGAAGTTGTGGTACTTACGTACAATGCAATATCACTCAGCAATGACATCTATGTCATCAGGCCCGTAGCAGCATAATGAGTGGATTCAGGTATGATGATTCTAACTGAAAGAAGTCACACAGAAAAAGAAACATCATAAGATATCACTAATACACGGAATGTAAACTTGGCTACACAGGAACTGGATTACAAAACAGAACAGGGTCTCAAATTTAGAAAACCAACTTATGCTTGCTTAAGGGTAAAGGTGAGTTGGGGTGCTGCATAAAACCAGAGATTGAAATGAGCACACATAAAGTTCCTTAAGCCAAATATGGAATAGACAAGAGCTACTCCTTGCTCAACGAAATGGACTCAACACCCCATATTAAACGCCTAAGAATGTACCTGACTACTAAGTATCTTAAAACCTATGGATTGCTATGTCTCTGAAAGAGAATCAAGCGTGTGTACAGGGGCATAAACGCAGCAGTGATAGGATTGGAGAGGTTCGGTGAGCAAATGAAGACCCTTTGAAGTCATATTGCATGGTACCCATTCCACGGGTCTCAACTCTCCAGGTTTAAGGGATTCTTCCTTCAGCTAAAACATGCATGTGGAACCCAGAGTATGATCAACCGTGTGATCGGGAGACGTGTTCAAATATGTCTCCGTTCTCGTCCCCTGGTACTCGGGTGAAACATTCCAGACGCTTTACTAACACTCTCCCGACTTGGAGAGTCAGTGCCTTTAACCTCCTGTTTGGCCCAGTTTGCAATTTCTGCGGAAGATGAACAGGAATAGGGAGAACCAATGAGAGACTAGCTGGAGGTGTCTGGACGGGCAAATTTAACTCTCATTTCCCACCAGGAAGAGGAATTAACCAAAGGCTCAGCATGCCGTGCCGGAACCACATTAGGGCCTGAAGCAATCCTGCGGTGTTGTGGCCAGCTCACAAGAAAGCGAGTTGAAGAAAGGAGCTCAGGGGCACTGTAATTCACAAACCTGCAGAGTTATTAATGACAGCTATCGTCCAAAAATATACTGAAGTAAGGCTGCCAAGAGGACTTGAAAGCGGGGCAGAATTGCAGGAAACCGATTTCAGGAGGTAGACTGGAATTGCATTGAAAGCATAGGAAAAGAGGCAGAACGTCCACAATGATGCACTTGGCCAAAAAGGGCGTATGCGTTTTTTCCTGAATATATTCAGGAAAAAACGCATACGCCCTTTTTGGCCAACCAAGCAAGCTTGCAAAGGAAATCTGCACTACAATGAAGTCTCACTTCCCACCGGTCAAAAGGGCCATCTGAAAAAAGTGTAAAATCCAGAAAGGCAGGACAGGCCATGGAGAACTGGGAGCCTTGTTATGCTGATGGGCGGGATGTAAATTGCCAACAGCCACTCGGGAGAAGTGTATGGTGTTTCCTGAAACATCTAAAAAACAAAGCAACAGAGCCTAGGGCACTTCCACTTATGGTCCTATAGCTTAGGGAAATGAAAATCAAAAAGACACAGCCACCCCAAAGTTTGGGACGGCTCTGTTTACAAGAACCTCGTTTACGGTACAAGTTCAATATCGCAGAAAGTGAAAAATGGATGAAGAAGTTGTGGTACTTACGTACAATGCAATATCACTCAGCAATGACATCTATGTCATCAGGCCCGTAGCAGCATAATGAGTGGATTCAGGTATGATGATTCTAACTGAAATAAGTCACGCAGAAAAAGAAACATCATAAGATATCACTAATACACGGAATGTAAACTTGGCTACACAGGAACTGGATTACAAAACAGAACAGGGTCTCAAATTTAGAAAACCAACTTATGCTTGCTTAAGGGGAAAGGTGAGTTGGGGTGCTGCATAAAACCAGAGATTGAAATGAGCACAGATAAAGTTCCTTAAGCCAAATATGGAATAGACAAGAGCTACTCCTTGCTCAATGAAATGGACTCAACACCCCATATTAAACGCCTAAGAATGTACCTGACTAGTAAGTATCTTAAAACCTATGGATTGCTATGTCTCCGAAAGAGAATCAAGCGTGTGTACAGGGGCATAAACGCAGCAGTGATAGGATTGGAGAGGTTCGGTGAGCAAATGAAGACCCTTTGAAGTCATATTGCATGGTACCCATTCCACGGGTCTCAACTCTCCAGGTTTAAGGGATTCTTCCTTCAGCTAAAACATGCATGTGGAACCCAGAGTATGACCAACCGTGTGATCGGGAGACGTGTTCAAATATGTCTCCGTTCTCATCCCCTGGTACTCGGGTGCAACATTCCAGACGCTTTACTAACACTCTCCCGACTTGGAGAGTCAGTGCCTTTAACCTCCTGTTTGGCCCAGTTTGCAATTTCTGCGGAAGATGAACAGGAATAGGGAGAACCAATGAGAGACTAGCTGGAGGTGTCTGGACGGGCAAATTTAACTCTCTATTTCCCACCAGGAAGAGGAATTAACCAAAGGCTCAGCGTGCCGTGCCGGAACCAGATTAGGGCCTGAAGCAATCCTGCGGTGTTGCGGCCAGCTCACAAGAAAGCGAGTTGAAGAAAGGAGCTCAGGGGCACTGTAATTCACAAACATGCAGAGTTATAAATGACAGCTATCGTCCAAAAATATACTGAAGTAAGGCTGCCAAGAGGACTTGAATGCGGGGCAGAATTGCAGGAAACCGATTTCAGGAGGTAGACTGGAATTGCATTGAAAGCATAGGAAAAGAGGCAGAACGTCCACAATGATGCACTTGGCCAAAAAGGGCGTATGCGTTTTTTCCTGAATATATTCAGGAAAAAACGCATACGCCCTTTTTGGCCAACCAAGCAAGCTTGCAAAGGAAATCTGCACTACAATGAAGTCTCACTTCCCCCCGGTCAAAAGGGCCATCTGAAAAAAGTGTAAAATCCAGAAAGGCAGGACAGGCCATGGAGAACTGGGAGCCTTGTTATGCTGATGGGCGGGATGTAAATTGCCAACAGCCACTCAGGAGAAGTGTATGGTGTTTCCTAAAACATCTAAAAAACAAAGCAACAGAGCCTAGGGCACTTCCACTTATGGTCCTATAGCTTAGGGAAATGAAAATCAAAAAGACACAGCCACCCCAAAGTTTGGGACGCCTCTGTTTACAAGAACCTCGTTTACGGTACAAGTTCAATATCGCAGAAATTGAAAAATGGATGAAGAAGTTGTGGTACTTACGTACAATGCAATATCACTCAGCAATGACATCTATGTCATCAGGCCCGTAACAGCATAATGAGTGGATTCAGGTATGATGATTCTAACTGAAAGAAGTCACACAGAAAAAGAAACATCATAAGATATCACTAATACACGGAATGTAAACTTGGCTACACAGGAACTGCATTACAAAACAGAACAGGGTCTCAAATTTAGAAAACCAACTTATGCTTGCTTAAGGGGAAAGGTGAGTTGGGGTGCTGCATAAAACCAGAGATTGAAATGAGCACAGATAAAGTTCCTTAAGCCAAATATGGAATAGACAAGAGCTACTCCTTGCTCAACGAAATGGACTCAACACCCCATATTAAACGCCTAAGAATGTACCTGACTAGTAAGTATCTTAAAACCTATGGATTGCTATGTCTCCGAAAGAGAATCAAGCATGTGTACAGGGGCATAAACGCAGCAGTGATAGGATTGGAGAGGTTCGGTGAGCAAATGAAGACCCTTTGAAGTCATATTGCACGGTACCCATTCCACGGGTCTCAACTCTCCAGGTTTAGAGGATTCTTCCTTCAGCTAAAACATGCATGTGGAACCCAGAGTATGATCAACCGTGTGATCGGGAGACGTGTTCAAATATGTCTCCGTTCTCATCCCCTGGTACTCGGGTGCAACATTCCAGACGCTTTACTAACACTATCCCGACTTGGAGAGTCAGTGCCTTTAACCTCCTGTTTGGCCCAGTTTGCAATTTCTGCGGAAGATGAACAGGAATAGGGAGAACTAATGAGAGACTAGCTGGAGGCGTCTGGACGGGCAAATTTAACTCTCATTTCCCACCAGGAAGAGGAATTAACCAAAGGCTCAGCGTGCCGTGCCGGAACCACATTAGGGCCTGAAGCAATCCTGCGGTGTTGCGGCCAGCTCACAAGAAAGCGAGTTGAAGAAAGGAGCTCAGGGGCACTGTAATTCACAAACCTGCAGAGTTATAAATGACAGCTATCGTCCAAAAATATACTGAAGTAAGGCTGCCAAGAGGACTTGAAAGCGGGGCCGAATTGCAGGAAACCGATTTCAGGAGGTAGACTGGAATTGCATTGAAAGCATAGGAAAAGAGGCAGAACGTCCACAATGATGCACTTGGCCAAAAAGGGCGTATGCGTTTTTTCCTGAATATATTCAGGAAAAAACGCATACGCCCTTTTTGGCCAACCAAGCAAGCTTGCAAAGGAAATCTGCACTACAATGAAGTCTCACTTCCCCCCGGTCAAAAGGGCCATCTGAAAAAAGTGTAAAATCCAGAAAGGCAGGACAGGCCATGGAGAACTGGGAGCCTTGTTATGCTGATGGGCGGGATGTAAATTGCTAACAGCCAATCGGGAGAAGTGTATGGTGTTTCCTGAAACATCTAAAAAACAAAGCAACAGAGCCTAGGGCACTTCCACTTATGGTCCTATAGTTTAGGGAAATGAAAATCAAAAAGACACAGCCACCCCAAAGTTTGGGACGGCTCTGTTTACAAGAACCTCGTTTACGGTACAAGTTCAATATCGCAGAAAGTGAAAAATGGATGAAGAAGTTGTGGTACTTACGTACAATGCAATATCACTCAGCAATGACATCTATGTCATCAGGCCCGTAGCAGCATAATGAGTGCATTCAGGTATGATGATTCTAACTGAAAGAAGTCACACAGAAAAAGAAACATCATAAGATATCACTAATACACGGAATGTAAACTTGGCTACACAGGAACTGGATTACAAAACAGAACAGGGTCTCAAATTTAGAAAACCAACTTATGCTTGCTTAAGGGTAAAGGTGAGTTGGGGTGCTGCATAAAACCAGAGATTGAAATGAGCACAGATAAAGTTCCTTAAGCCAAATATGGAATAGACAAGAGCTACTCCTTGCTCAACGAAATGGACTCAACACCCCATATTGAACGCCTAAGAATGTACCTGACTAGTAAGTATCTTAAAACCTATGGATTGCTATGTCTCCGAAAGAGAATCAAGCGTGTGTACAGGGGCATAAACGCAGCAGTGATAGGATTGGAGAGGTTCGGTGAGCAAATGAAGACCCTTTGAAGTCATATTGCATGGTACCCATTCCACGGGTCTCAACTCTCCAGGTTTAAGGGATTCTTCCTTCAGCTAAAACATGCATGTGGAACCCAGAGTATGATCAACCGTGTGATCGGGAGACGTGTTCAAATATGTCTCCGTTCTCGTCCCCTGGTACTCGGGTGCAACATTCCAGACGCTTTACTAACACTCTCCCGACTTGGAGAGTCAGTGCCTTTAACCTCCTGTTTGGCCCAGTTTGCAATTTCTGCGGAAGATGAACAGGAATAGGGAGAACCAATGAGAGACTAGCTGGAGGTGTCTGGACGGGCAAATTTAACTCTCATTTCCCACCAGGAAGAGGAATTAACCAAAGGCTCAGCGTGCCGTGCCGGAACCACATTAGGGCCTGAAGCAATCCTGCGGTGTTGCGGCCAGCTCACAAGAAAGCGAGTTGAAGAAAGGAGCTCAGGGGCACTGTAATTCACAAACCTGCAGAGTTATAAATGACAGCTATCGTCCAAAAATATACTGAAGTAAGGCTGCCAAGAGGACTTGAAAGCGGGGCAGAATTGCAGGAAACCGATTTCAGGAGGTAGACTGGAATTGCATTGAAAGCATAGGAAAAGAGGCAGAACGTCCACAATGATGCACTTGGCCAAAAAGGGCATATGCGTTTTTTCCTGAATATATTCAGGAAAAAACGCATACGCCCTTTTTGGCCAACCAAGCAAGCTTGCAAAGGAAATCTGCACTACAATGAAGTCTCACTTCCCCCCGGTCAAAAGGGCCATCTGAAAAAAGTGTAAAATCCAGAAAGGCAGGACAGGCCATGGAGAACTGGGAGCCTTGTTATGCTGATGGGCGGGATGTAAATTGCCAACAGCCACTCGGGAGAAGTGTATGGTGTTTCCTGAAACATCTAAAAAACAAAGCAACAGAGCCTAGGGCACTTCCACTTATGGTCCTATAGCTTAGGGAAATGAAAATCAAAAAGACACAGCCACCCCAAAGTTTGGGACGGCTCTGTTTACAAGAACCTCGTTTACGGTACAAGTTCAATATCGCAGAAAGTGAAAAATGGATGAAGAAGTTGTGGTACTTACGTACAATGCAATATCACTCAGCAATGACATCTATGTCATCAGGCCCGTAGCAGCATAATGAGTGCATTCAGGTATGATGATTCTAACTGAAAGAAGTCACACAGAAAAAGAAACATCATAAGATATCACTAATACACGGAATGTAAACTTGGCTACACAGGAACTGGATTACAAAACAGAACAGGGTCTCAAATTTAGAAAACCAACTTATGCTTGCTTAAGGGTAAAGGTGAGTTGGGGTGCTGCATAAAACCAGAGATTGAAATGAGCACAGATAAAGTTCCTTAAGCCAAATATGGAATAGACAAGAGCTACTCCTTGCTCAACGAAATGGACTCAACACCCCATATTAAACGCCTAAGAATGTACCTGACTAGTAAGTATCTTAAAACCTATGGATTGCTATGTCTCCGAAAGAGAATCAAGCGTGTGTACAGGGGCATAAACGCAGCAGTGATAGGATTGGAGAGGTTCGGTGAGCAAATGAAGACCCTTTGAAGTCATATTGCACGGTACCCATTCCACGGGTCTCAACTCTCCAGGTTTAGAGGATTATTCCTTGAGCTAAAACATGCATGTGGAACCCAGAGTATGATCAACCGTGTGATCGGGAGACGTGTTCAAATATGTCTCCGTTCTCGTCCCTGGTACTCGGGTGCAACATTCCAGACGCTTTACTAACACTCTCCCGACATGGAGAGTCAGTGCCTTTAACCTCCTGTTTGGCCCAGTTTGCAATTTCTGCGGAAGATGAACAGGAATAGGGAGAACCAATGAGAGACTAGCTGGAGGTGTCTGGACGGGGAAATTTAACTCTCATTTCCCACCAGGAAGAGGAATTAACCAAAGGCTCAGCGTGCCGTGCCGGAACCAGATTAGGGCCTGAAGCAATCCTGCGGTGTTGCGGCCAGCTCACAAGAAAGCGAGTTGAAGAAAGGAGCTCAGGGGCACTTTAATTCACGAATCTGCAGAGTTATAAATGACAGCTATCGTCCAAAAATATACTGAAGTAAGGCTGCCAAGAGGACTTGAAAGCGGGTCCGAATTGCAGGAAACCGATTTCAGGAGGTAGACTGGAATTGCATTGAAAGCATAGGAAAAGAGGCAGAACGTCCACAATGATGCACTTGGCCAAAAAGGGCGTATGCGTTTTTCCTGAATATATTCAGGAAAAAACGCATACGCCCTTTTTGGCCAACCAAGCAAGCTTGCAAAGGAAATCTGCACTACAATGAAGTCTCACTTCCCCCCGGTCAAAAGGGCCTTCTGAAAAAAGTGTAAAACCCAGAAAGGCAGGACAGGCCATGGAGAACTGGGAGCCTTGTTATGCTGATGGGCGGGATGTAAATTGCCAACAGCCACTCAGGAGAAGTGTATGGTGTTTCCTGAAACATATAAAAAACAGAGCAACAGAGCCTAGGGCACTTCCACTTATGGTCCTATAGCTTAGGGAAATGAAAATCAAAAAGACACAGTCACCCCAATGTTTGGGACGGCTCTGTTTACAAGAACCTCGTTTACGGTACAAGTTCAATATCGCAGAAAGTGAAAAATGGATGAAGAAGTTGTGGTACTTACGTACAATGCAATATCACTCAGCAATGACATCTATGTCATCAGGTCCGTAGCAGCATAATGAGTGGATTCAGGTATGATGATTCTAACTGAAATAAGTCACGCAGAAAAAGGAACATCATAAGCTATCACTAATACACGGAATGTAAACTTGGCTACACAGGAACTGGATTACAAAACAGAACAGGGTCTCAAATTTAGAAAACCAACTTATGCTTGCTTAAGGGGAAAGGTGAGTTGGGGTGCTGCATAAAACCAGAGATTGAAATGAGCACAGATAAAGTTCCTTAAGCCAAATATGGAATAGACAAGAGCTACTCCTTGCTCAACGAAATGGACTCAACACCCCATATTAAACGCCTAAGAATGTACCTGACTAGTAAGTATCTTAAAACCTATGGATTGCTATGTCTCCGAAAGAGAATCAAGCATGTGTACAGGGGCATAAACGCAGCAGTGATAGGATTGGAGAGGTTCGGTGAGCAAATGAAGACCCTTTTAAGTCATATTGCACGGTACCCATTCCACGGGTCTCAACTCTCCAGTTTTAGAGGATTCTTCCTTCAGCTAAAACATGCATGTGGAACCCAGAGTATGATCAACCGTGTGATCGGGAGACGTGTTCAAATATGTCTCCGTTCTCATCCCCTGGTACTCGGGTGCAACATTCCAGACGCTTTACTAACACTATCCCGACTTGGAGAGTCAGTGCCTTTAACCTCCTGTTTGGCCCAGTTTGCAATTTCTGCGGAAGATGAACAGGAATAGGGAGAACTAATGAGAGACTAGCTGGAGGCGTCTGGACGGGCAAATTTAACTCTCATTTCCCACCAGGAAGAGGAATTAACCAAAGGCTCAGCGTGCCGTGCCGGAACCACATTAGGGCCTGAAGCAATCCTGCGGTGTTGCGGCCAGCTCACAAGAAAGCGAGTTGAAGAAAGGAGCTCAGGGGCACTGTAATTCACAAACCTGCAGAGTTATAAATGACAGCTATCGTCCAAAAATATACTGAAGTAAGGCTGCCAAGAGGACTTGAAAGCGGGGCCGAATTGCAGGAAACCGATTTCAGGAGGTAGACTGGAATTGCATTGAAAGCATAGGAAAAGAGGCAGAACGTCCACAATGATGCACTTGGCCAAAAAGGGCGTATGCGTTTTTTCCTGAATATATTCAGGAAAAAACGCATACGCCCTTTTTGGCCAACCAAGCAAGCTTGCAAAGGAAATCTGCACTACAATGAAGTCTCACTTCCCCCCGGTCAAAAGGGCCATCTGAAAAAAGTGTAAAATCCAGAAAGGCAGGACAGGCCATGGAGAACTGGGAGCCTTGTTATGCTGATGGGCGGGATGTAAATTGCTAACAGCCAATCGGGAGAAGTGTATGGTGTTTCCTGAAACATCTAAAAAACAAAGCAACAGAGCCTAGGGCACTTCCACTTATGGTCCTATAGCTTAGGGAAATGAAAATCAAAAAGACACAGCCACCCCAAAGTTTGGGACGGCTCTGTTTACAAGAACCTCGTTTACGGTACAAGTTCAATATCGCAGAAAGTGAAAAATGGATGAAGAAGTTGTGGTACTTACGTACAATGCAATATCACTCAGCAATGACATCTATGTCATCAGGCCCGTAGCAGCATAATGAGTGCATTCAGGTATGATGATTCTAACTGAAAGAAGTCACACAGAAAAAGAAACATCATAAGATATCACTAATACACGGAATGTAAACTTGGCTACACAGGAACTGGATTACAAAACAGAACAGGGTCTCAAATTTAGAAAACCAACTTATGCTTGCTTAAGGGTAAAGGTGAGTTGGGGTGCTGCATAAAACCAGAGATTGAAATGAGCACAGATAAAGTTCCTTAAGCCAAATATGGAATAGACAAGAGCTACTCCTTGCTCAACGAAATGGACTCAACACCCCATATTGAACGCCTAAGAATGTACCTGACTAGTAAGTATCTTAAAACCTATGGATTGCTATGTCTCCGAAAGAGAATCAAGCGTGTGTACAGGGGCATAAACGCAGCAGTGATAGGATTGGAGAGGTTCGGTGAGCAAATGAAGACCCTTTGAAGTCATATTGCATGGTACCCATTCCACGGGTCTCAACTCTCCAGGTTTAAGGGATTCTTCCTTCAGCTAAAACATGCATGTGGAACCCAGAGTATGATCAACCGTGTGATCGGGAGACGTGTTCAAATATGTCTCCGTTCTCGTCCCCTGGTACTCGGGTGCAACATTCCAGACGCTTTACTAACACTCTCCCGACTTGGAGAGTCAGTGCCTTTAACCTCCTGTTTGGCCCAGTTTGCAATTTCTGCGGAAGATGAACAGGAATAGGGAGAACCAATGAGAGACTAGCTGGAGGTGTCTGGACGGGCAAATTTAACTCTCATTTCCCACCAGGAAGAGGAATTAACCAAAGGCTCAGCGTGCCGTGCCGGAACCACATTAGGGCCTGAAGCAATCCTGCGGTGTTGCGGCCAGCTCACAAGAAAGCGAGTTGAAGAAAGGAGCTCAGGGGCACTGTAATTCACAAACCTGCAGAGTTATAAATGACAGCTATCGTCCAAAAATATACTGAAGTAAGGCTGCCAAGAGGACTTGAAAGCGGGGCAGAATTGCAGGAAACCGATTTCAGGAGGTAGACTGGAATTGCATTGAAAGCATAGGAAAAGAGGCAGAACGTCCACAATGATGCACTTGGCCAAAAAGGGCGTATGCGTTTTTTCCTGAATATATTCAGGAAAAAACGCATACGCCCTTTTTGGCCAACCAAGCAAGCTTGCAAAGGAAATCTGCACTACAATGAAGTCTCACTTCCCCCCGGTCAAAAGGGCCATCTGAAAAAAGTGTAAAATCCAGAAAGGCAGGACAGGCCATGGAGAACTGGGAGCCTTGTTATGCTGATGGGCGGGATGTAAATTGCCAACAGCCACTCGGGAGAAGTGTATGGTGTTTCCTGAAACATCTAAAAAACAAAGCAACAGAGCCTAGGGCACTTCCACTTATGGTCCTATAGCTTAGGGAAATGAAAATCAAAAAGACACAGCCACCCCAAAGTTTGGGACGGCTCTGTTTACAAGAACCTCGTTTACGGTACAAGTTCAATATCGCAGAAAGTGAAAAATGGATGAAGAAGTTGTGGTACTTACGTACAATGCAATATCACTCAGCAATGACATCTATGTCATCAGGCCCGTAGCAGCATAATGAGTGCATTCAGGTATGATGATTCTAACTGAAAGAAGTCACACAGAAAAAGAAACATCATAAGATATCACTAATACACGGAATGTAAACTTGGCTACACAGGAACTGGATTACAAAACAGAACAGGGTCTCAAATTTAGAAAACCAACTTATGCTTGCTTAAGGGTAAAGGTGAGTTGGGGTGCTGCATAAAACCAGAGATTGAAATGAGCACAGATAAAGTTCCTTAAGCCAAATATGGAATAGACAAGAGCTACTCCTTGCTCAACGAAATGGACTCAACACCCCATATTAAACGCCTAAGAATGTACCTGACTAGTAAGTATCTTAAAACCTATGGATTGCTATGTCTCCGAAAGAGAATCAAGCGTGTGTACAGGGGCATAAACGCAGCAGTGATAGGATTGGAGAGGTTCGGTGAGCAAATGAAGACCCTTTGAAGTCATATTGCACGGTACCCATTCCACGGGTCTCAACTCTCCAGGTTTAGAGGATTATTCCTTGAGCTAAAACATGCATGTGGAACCCAGAGTATGATCAACCGTGTGATCGGGAGACGTGTTCAAATATGTCTCCGTTCTCGTCCCTGGTACTCGGGTGCAACATTCCAGACGCTTTACTAACACTCTCCCGACATGGAGAGTCAGTGCCTTTAACCTCCTGTTTGGCCCAGTTTGCAATTTCTGCGGAAGATGAACAGGAATAGGGAGAACCAATGAGAGACTAGCTGGAGGTGTCTGGACGGGGAAATTTAACTCTCATTTCCCACCAGGAAGAGGAATTAACCAAAGGCTCAGCGTGCCGTGCCGGAACCAGATTAGGGCCTGAAGCAATCCTGCGGTGTTGCGGCCAGCTCACAAGAAAGCGAGTTGAAGAAAGGAGCTCAGGGGCACTTTAATTCACGAATCTGCAGAGTTATAAATGACAGCTATCGTCCAAAAATATACTGAAGTAAGGCTGCCAAGAGGACTTGAAAGCGGGTCCGAATTGCAGGAAACCGATTTCAGGAGGTAGACTGGAATTGCATTGAAAGCATAGGAAAAGAGGCAGAACGTCCACAATGATGCACTTGGCCAAAAAGGGCGTATGCGTTTTTCCTGAATATATTCAGGAAAAAACGCATACGCCCTTTTTGGCCAACCAAGCAAGCTTGCAAAGGAAATCTGCACTACAATGAAGTCTCACTTCCCCCCGGTCAAAAGGGCCTTCTGAAAAAAGTGTAAAACCCAGAAAGGCAGGACAGGCCATGGAGAACTGGGAGCCTTGTTATGCTGATGGGCGGGATGTAAATTGCCAACAGCCACTCGGGAGAAGTGTATGGTGTTTCCTGAAACATATAAAAAACAGAGCAACAGAGCCTAGGGCACTTCCACTTATGGTCCTATAGCTTAGGGAAATGAAAATCAAAAAGACACAGCCACCCCAATGTTTGGGACGGCTCTGTTTACAAGAACCTCGTTTACGGTACAAGTTCAATATCGCAGAAAGTGAAAAATGGATGAAGAAGTTGTGGTACTTACGTACAATGCAATATCACTCAGCAATGACATCTATGTCATCAGGTCCGTAGCAGCATAATGAGTGGATTCAGGTATGATGATTCTAACTGAAATAAGTCACGCAGAAAAAGGAACATCATAAGCTATCACTAATACACGGAATGTAAACTTGGCTACACAGGAACTGGATTACAAAACAGAACAGGGTCTCAAATTTAGAAAACCAACTTATGCTTGCTTAAGGGGAAAGGTGAGTTGGGGTGCTGCATAAAACCAGAGATTGAAATGAGCACAGATAAAGTTCCTTAAGCCAAATATGGAATAGACAAGAGCTACTCCTTGCTCAACGAAATGGACTCAACACCCCATATTAAACGCCTAAGAATGTACCTGACTAGTAAGTATCTTAAAACCTATGGATTGCTATGTCTCCGAAAGAGAATCAAGCATGTGTACAGGGGCATAAACGCAGCAGTGATAGGATTGGAGAGGTTCGGTGAGCAAATGAAGACCCTTTGAAGTCATATTGCACGGTACCCATTCCACGGGTCTCAACTCTCCAGGTTTAGAGGATTCTTCCTTCAGCTAAAACATGCATGTGGAACCCAGAGTATGATCAACCGTGTGATCGGGAGACGTGTTCAAATATGTCTCCGTTCTCATCCCCTGGTACTCGGGTGCAACATTCCAGACGCTTTACTAACACTATCCCGACTTGGAGAGTCAGTGCCTTTAACCTCCTGTTTGGCCCAGTTTGCAATTTCTGCGGAAGATGAACAGGAATAGGGAGAACTAATGAGAGACTAGCTGGAGGCGTCTGGACGGGCAAATTTAACTCTCATTTCCCACCAGGAAGAGGAATTAACCAAAGGCTCAGCGTGCCGTGCCGGAACCACATTAGGGCCTGAAGCAATCCTGCGGTGTTGCGGCCAGCTCACAAGAAAGCGAGTTGAAGAAAGGAGCTCAGGGGCACTGTAATTCACAAACCTGCAGAGTTATAAATGACAGCTATCGTCCAAAAATATACTGAAGTAAGGCTGCCAAGAGGACTTGAAAGCGGGGCCGAATTGCAGGAAACCGATTTCAGGAGGTAGACTGGAATTGCATTGAAAGCATAGGAAAAGAGGCAGAACGTCCACAATGATGCACTTGGCCAAAAAGGGCATATGCGTTTTTTCCTGAATATATTCAGGAAAAAACGCATACGCCCTTTTTGGCCAACCAAGCAAGCTTGCAAAGGAAATCTGCACTACAATGAAGTCTCACTTCCCCCCGGTCAAAAGGGCCATCTGAAAAAAGTGTAAAATCCAGAAAGGCAGGACAGGCCATGGAGAACTGGGAGCCTTGTTATGCTGATGGGCGGGATGTAAATTGTCAACAGCCACTCGGGAGAAGTGTATGGTGTTTCCTGAAACATCTAAAAAACAAAGCAACAGAGCCTAGGGCACTTCCACTTATGGTCCTATAGCTTAGGGAAATGAAAATCAAAAAGACACAGCCACCCCAAAGTTTGGGACGGCTCTGTTTACAAGAACCTCGTTTACAGTACAAGTTCAATATCGCAGAAAGTGAAAAATGGATGAAGAAGTTGTGGTACTTACGTACAATGCAATATCACTCAGCAATGACATCTATGTCATCAGGCCCGTAGCAGCATAATGAGTGCATTCAGGTATGATGATTCTAACTGAAAGAAGTCACACAGAAAAAGAAACATCATAAGATATCACTAATACACGGAATGTAAACTTGGCTACACAGGAACTGGATTACAAAACAGAACAGGGTCTCAAATTTAGAAAACCAACTTATGCTTGCTTAAGGGTAAAGGTGAGTTGGGGTGCTGCATAAAACCAGAGATTGAAATGAGCACAGATAAAGTTCCTTAAGCCAAATATGGAATAGACAAGAGCTACTCCTTGCTCAACGAAATGGACTCAACACCCCATATTGAACGCCTAAGAATGTACCTGACTAGTAAGTATCTTAAAACCTATGGATTGCTATGTCTCCGAAAGAGAATCAAGCGTGTGTACAGGGGCATAAACGCAGCAGTGATAGGATTGGAGAGGTTCGGTGAGCAAATGAAGACCCTTTGAAGTCATATTGCATGGTACCCATTCCACGGGTCTCAACTCTCCAGGTTTAAGGGATTCTTCCTTCAGCTAAAACATGCATGTGGAACCCAGAGTATGATCAACCGTGTGATCGGGAGACGTGTTCAAATATGTCTCCGTTCTCGTCCCCTGGTACTCGGGTGCAACATTCCAGACGCTTTACTAACACTCTCCCGACTTGGAGAGTCAGTGCCTTTAACCTCCTGTTTGGCCCAGTTTGCAATTTCTGCGGAAGATGAACAAGAATAGGGAGAACCAATGAGAGACTAGCTGGAGGTGTCTGGACGGGCAAATTTAACTCTCATTTCCCACCAGGAAGAGGAATTAACCAAAGGCTCAGCGTGCCGTGCCGGAACCACATTAGGGCCTGAAGCAATCCTGCGGTGTTGCGGCCAGCTCACAAGAAAGCGAGTTGAAGAAAGGAGCTCAGGGGCACTGTAATTCACAAACCTGCAGAGTTATAAATGACAGCTATCGTCCAAAAATATACTGAAGTAAGGCTGCCAAGAGGACTTGAAAGCGGGGCAGAATTGCAGGAAACCGATTTCAGGAGGTAGACTGGAATTGCATTGAAAGCATAGGAAAAGAGGCAGAACGTCCACAATGATGCACTTGGCCAAAAAGGGCATATGCGTTTTTTCCTGAATATATTCAGGAAAAAACGCATACGCCCTTTTTGGCCAACCAAGCAAGCTTGCAAAGGAAATCTGCACTACAATGAAGTCTCACTTCCCCCCGGTCAAAAGGGCCATCTGAAAAAAGTGTAAAATCCAGAAAGGCAGGACAGGCCATGGAGAACTGGGAGCCTTGTTATGCTGATGGGCGGGATGTAAATTGCCAACAGCCACTCGGGAGAAGTGTATGGTGTTTCCTGAAACATCTAAAAAACAAAGCAACAGAGCCTAGGGCACTTCCACTTATGGTCCTATAGCTTAGGGAAATGAAAATCAAAAAGACACAGCCACCCCAAAGTTTGGGACGGCTCTGTTTACAAGAACCTCGTTTACGGTACAAGTTCAATATCGCAGAAAGTGAAAAATGGATGAAGAAGTTGTGGTACTTACGTACAATGCAATATCACTCAGCAATGACATCTATGTCATCAGGCCCGTAGCAGCATAATGAGTGCATTCAGGTATGATGATTCTAACTGAAAGAAGTCACACAGAAAAAGAAACATCATAAGATATCACTAATACACGGAATGTAAACTTGGCTACACAGGAACTGGATTACAAAACAGAACAGGGTCTCAAATTTAGAAAACCAACTTATGCTTGCTTAAGGGGAAAGGTGAGTTGGGGTGCTGCATAAAACCAGAGATTGAAATGAGCACAGATAAAGTTCCTTAAGCCAAATATGGAATAGACAAGAGCTACTCCTTGCTCAACGAAATGGACTCAACACCCCATATTAAACGCCTAAGAATGTACCTGACTAGTAAGTATCTTAAAACCTATGGATTGCTATGTCTCCGAAAGAGAATCAAGCGTGTGTACAGGGGCATAAACGCAGCAGTGATAGGATTGGAGAGGTTCGGTGAGCAAATGAAGACCCTTTGAAGTCATATTGCATGGTACCCATTCCACGGGTCTCAACTCTCCAGGTTTAAGGGATTCTTCCTTCAGCTAAAACATGCATGTGGAACCCAGAGTATGATCAACCGTGTGATCGGGAGACGTGTTCAAATATGTCTCCGTTCTCGTCCCCTGGTACTCGGGTGCAACATTCCAGACGCTTTACTAACACTCTCCCGACTTGGAGAGTCAGTGCCTTTAACCTCCTGTTTGGCCCAGTTTGCAATTTCTGCGGAAGATGAACAGGAATAGGGAGAACCAATGAGAGACTAGCTGGAGGTGTCTGGACGGGCAAATTTAACTCTCATTTCCCACCAGGAAGAGGAATTAACCAAAGGCTCAGCGTGCCGTGCCGGAACCACATTAGGGCCTGAAGCAATCCTGCGGTGTTGCGGCCAGCTCACAAGAAAGCGAGTTGAAGAAAGGAGCTCAGGGGCACTGTAATTCACAAACCTGCAGAGTTATAAATGACAGCTATCGTCCAAAAATATACTGAAGTAAGGCTGCCAAGAGGACTTGAAAGCGGGGCAGAATTGCAGGAAACCGATTTCAGGAGGTAGACTGGAATTGCATTGAAAGCATAGGAAAAGAGGCAGAACGTCCACAATGATGCACTTGGCCAAAAAGGGCGTATGCGTTTTTTCCTGAATATATTCAGGAAAAAACGCATACGCCCTTTTTGGCCAACCAAGCAAGCTTGCAAAGGAAATCTGCACTACAATGAAGTCTCACTTCCCCCCGGTCAAAAGGGCCATCTGAAAAAAGTGTAAAATCCAGAAAGGCAGGACAGGCCATGGAGAACTGGGAGCCTTGTTATGCTGATGGGCGGGATGTAAATTGCCAACAGCCACTCGGGAGAAGTGTATGGTGTTTCCTGAAACATCTAAAAAACAAAGCAACAGAGCCTAGGGCACTTCCACTTATGGTCGTATAGCTTAGGGAAATGAAAATCAAAAAGACACAGCCACCCCAAAGTTTGGGACGGCTCTGTTTACAAGAACCTCGTTTACGGTACAAGTTCAATATCGCAGAAAGTGAAAAATGGATGAAGAAGTTGTGGTACTTACGTACAATGCAATATCACTCAGCAATGACATCTATGTCATCAGGCCCGTAGCAGCATAATGAGTGCATTCAGGTATGATGATTCTAACTGAAAGAAGTCACACAGAAAAAGAAACATCATAAGATATCACTAATACACGGAATGTAAACTTGGCTACACAGGAACTGGATTACAAAACAGAACAGGGTCTCAAATTTAGAAAACCAACTTATGCTTGCTTAAGGGTAAAGGTGAGTTGGGGTGCTGCATAAAACCAGAGATTGAAATGAGCACAGATAAAGTTCCTTAAGCCAAATATGGAATAGACAAGAGCTACTCCTTGCTCAACGAAATGGACTCAACACCCCATATTAAACGCCTAAGAATGTACCTGACTACTAAGTATCTTAAAACCTATGGATTGCTATGTCTCCGAAAGAGAATCAAGCGTGTGTACAGGGGCATAAACGCAGCAGTGATAGGATTGGAGAGGTTCGGTGAGCAAATGAAGACCCTTTGAAGTCATATTGCATGGTACCCATTCCACGGGTCTCAACTCTCCAGGTTTAAGGGATTCTTCCTTCAGCTAAAACATGCATGTGGAACCCAGAGTATGATCAACCGTGTGATCGGGAGACGTGTTCAAATATGTCTCCGTTCTCGTCCCCTGGTACTCGGGTGCAACATTCCAGACGCTTTACTAACACTCTCCCGACTTGGAGAGTCAGTGCCTTTAACCTCCTGTTTGGCCCAGTTTGCAATTTCTGCGGAAGATGAACAGGAATAGGGAGAACCAATGAGAGACTAGCTGGAGGTGTCTGGACGGGCAAATTTAACTCTCATTTCCCACCAGGAAGAGGAATTAACCAAAGGCTCAGCATGCCGTGCCGGAACCAGATTAGGGCCTGAAGCAATCCTGCGGTGTTGCGGCCAGCTCACAAGAAAGCGAGTTGAAGAAAGGAGCTCAGGGGCACTGTAATTCACAAACATGCAGAGTTATAAATGACAGCTATCGTCCAAAAATATACTGAAGTAAGGCTGCCAAGAGGACTTGAAAGCGGGGCAGAATTGCAGGAAACCGATTTCAGGAGGTAGACTGGAATTGCATTGAAAGCATAGGAAAAGAGGCAGAACGTCCACAATGATGCACTTGGCCAAAAAGGGCGTATGCGTTTTTTCCTGAATATATTCAGGAAAAAACGCATACGCCCTTTTTGGCCAACCAAGCAAGCTTGCAAAGGAAATCTGCACTACAATGAAGTCTCACTTCCCCCCGGTCAAAAGGGCCATGTGAAAAAAGTGTAAAATCCAGAAAGGCAGGACAGGCCATGGAGAACTGGGAGCCTTGTTATGCTGATGGGCGGGATGTAAATTGCCAACAGCCACTCGGGAGAAGTGTATGGTGTTTCCTAAAACATCTAAAAAACAAAGCAACAGAGCCTAGGGCACTTCCACTTATGGTCCTATAGCTTAGGGAAATGAAAATCAAAAAGACACAGCCACCCCAATGTTTGGGACGCCTCTGTTTACAAGAACCTCGTTTACGGTACAAGTTCAATATCGCAGAAATTGAAAAATGGATGAAGAAGTTGTGGTACTTACGTACAATGCAATATCACTCAGCAATGACATCTATGTCATCAGGCCCGTAGCAGCATAATGAGTGGATTCAGGTATGATGATTCTAACTGAAAGAAGTCACACAGAAAAAGAAACATCATAAGATATCACTAATACACGGAATGTAAACTTGGCTACACAGGAACTGCATTACAAAACAGAACAGGGTCTCAAATTTAGAAAACCAACTTATGCTTGCTTAAGGGGAAAGGTGAGTTGGGGTGCTGCATAAAACCAGAGATTGAAATGAGCACAGATAAAGTTCCTTAAGCCAAATATGGAATAGACAAGAGCTACTCGTTGCTCAACGAAATGGACTCAACACCCCATATTAAACGCCTAAGAATGTACCTGACTAGTAAGTATCTTAAAACCTATGGATTGCTATGTCTCCGAAAGAGAATCAAGCGTGTGTACAGGGGCATAAACGCAGCAGTGATAGGATTGGAGAGGTTTGGTGAGCAAATGAAGACCCTTTGAAGTCATATTGCATGGTACCCATTCCACGGGTCTCAACTCTCCAGGTTTAAGGGATTCTTCCTTCAGCTAAAACATGCATGTGGAACCCAGAGTATGATCAACCGTGTGATCGGGAGACGTCTTCAAATATGTCTCCGTTCTCGTCCCCTGGTACTCGGGTGCAACATTCCAGACGCTTTACTAACACTCTCCCGACTTGGAGAGTCAGTGCCTTTAACCTCCTGTTTGGCCCAGTTTGCAATTTCTGCGGAAGATGAACAGGAATAGGGAGAACCAATGAGAGACTAGCTGGAGGTGTCTGGACGGGCAAATTTAACTGTCATTTCCCACCAGGAAGAGGAATTAACCAAAGGCTCAGCGTGCCGTGCCGGAACCACATTAGGGCCTGAAGCAATCCTGCGGTGTTGCGGCCAGCTCACAAGAAAGCGAGTTGAAGAAAGGAGCTCAGGGGCACTGTAATTCACAAACCTGCAGAGTTATAAATGACAGCTATCGTCCAAAAATATACTGAAGTAAGGCTGCCAAGAGGACTTGAAAGCGGGGCAGAATTGCAGGAAACCGATTTCAGGAGGTAGACTGGAATTGCATTGAAAGCATAGGAAAAGAGGCAGAACGTCCACAATGATGCACTTGGCCAAAAAGGGCGTATGCGTTTTTTCCTGAATATATTCAGGAAAAAACGCATATGCCGTTTTTGGCCAACCAAGCAAGCTTGCAAAGGAAATCTGCACTACAATGAAGTCTCACTTCCCCCCGGTCAAAAGGGCCATCTGAAAAAAGTGTAAAATCCAGAAAGGCAGGACAGGCCATGGAGAACTGGGAGCCTTGTTATGCTGATGGGCGGGATGTAAATTGCCAACAGCCACTCGGGAGAAGTGTATGGTGTTTCCTGAAACATCTAAAAAACAAAGCAACAGAGCCTAGGGCACTTCCACTTATGGTCCAATAGCTTAGGGAAATGAAAATCAAAAAGACACAGCCACCCCAAAGTTTGGGACGGCTCTGTTTACAAGAACCTCGTTTACGGTACAAGTTCAATATCGCAGAAAGTGAAAAATGGATGAAGAAGTTGTGGTACTTACGTACAATGCAATATCACTCAGCAATGACATCTATGTCATCAGGCCCGTAGCAGCATAATGAGTGGATTCAGGTATGATGATTCTAACTGAAAGAAGTCACACAGAAAAAGAAACATCATAAGATATCACTAATACACGGAATGTAAACTTGGCTACACAGGAACTGGATTACAAAACAGAACAGGGTCTCAAATTTAGAAAACCAACTTATGCTTGCTTAAGGGTAAAGGTGAGTTGGGGTGCTGCATAAAACCAGAGATTGAAATGAGCACAGATAAAGTTCCTTAAGCCAAATATGGAATAGACAAGAGCTACTCGTTGCTCAACGAAATGGACTCAACACTCCATATTAAACGCCTAAGAATGTACCTGACTAGTAAGTATCTTAAAACCTATGGATTGCTATGTCTCCGAAAGGGAATCAAGCGTGTGTACAGGGGCATAAACGCAGCAGTGATAGGATTGGAGAGGTTCGGTGAGCAAATGAAGACCCTTTGAAGTCATATTGCATGGTACCCATTCCACGGGTCTCAACTCTCCAGGTTTAAGGGATTCTTCCTTCAGCTAAAACATGCATGTGGAACCCAGAGTATGATCAACCGTGTGATCGGGAGACGTGTTCAAATATGTCTCCGTTCTCGTCCCCTGGTACTCGGGTGCAACATTCCAGACGGTTTACTAACACTCTCCCGACTTGGAGAGTCAGTGCCTTTAACCTCCTGTTTGGCCCAGTTTGCAGTTTCTGCGGAAGATGAACAGGAATAGGGAGAACCAATGAGAGACTAGCTGGAGGTGTCTGGACGGGCAAATTTAACTCTCATTTCCCACCAGGAAGAGGAATTAACCAAAGGCTCAGCGTGCCGTGCCGGAACCACATTAGGGCCTGAAGCAATCCTGCGGTGTTGCGGCCAGCTCACAAGAAAGCGAGTTGAAGAAAGGAGCTCAGGGGCACTGTAATTCACAAACCTGCAG
This sequence comes from Globicephala melas, assembly GCF_963455315.2. Lineage (NCBI taxonomy): Eukaryota > Metazoa > Chordata > Mammalia > Artiodactyla > Delphinidae > Globicephala > Globicephala melas. The sequence goes on along the minus strand of NW_027207234.1, from coordinate 858,358 downwards.
AGTTATAAATGACAGCTATCGTCCAAAAGTATACTGAAGTAAGGCTGGCAAGAGGACTTGAAAGCGGGGCAGAATTGCAGGAAACCGATTTCAGGAGGTAGACTGGAATTGCATTGAAAGCATAGGAAAAGAGGCAGAACGTCCACAATGATGCACTTGGCCAAAAAGGGCGTATGCGTTTTTTCCTGAATATATTCAGGAAAAAACGCATACGCCCTTTTTGGCCAACCAAGCAAGCTTGCAAAGGAAATCTGCACTACAATGAAGTCTCACTTCCCCCCGGTCAAAAGGGCCATCTGAAAAAAGTGTAAAATCCAGAAAGGCAGGACAGGCCATGGAGAACTGGGAGCCTTGTTATGCTGATGGGCGGGATGTAAATTGCCAACAGCCACTCGGGAGAAGTGTATGGTGTTTCCTGAAACATCTAAAAAACAAAGCAACAGAGCCTAGGGCACTTCCACTTATGGTCCTATAGCTTAGGGAAATGAAAATCAAAAAGACACAGCCACCCCAAAGTTTGGGACGGCTCTGTTTACAAGAACCTCGTTTACGGTACAAGTTCAATATCGCAGAAAGTGAAAAATGGATGAAGAAGTTGTGGTACTTACGTACAATGCAATATCACTCAGCAATGACCTCTATGTCATCAGGCCCGTAGCAGCATAATGAGTGGATTCAGGTATGATGATTCTAACTGAAAGAAGTCACACAGAAAAAGAAACATCATAAGATATCACTAATACACGGAATGTAAACTTGGCTACACAGGAACTGGATTACAAAACAGAACAGGGTCTCAAATTTAGAAAACCAACTTATGCTTGCTTAAGGGTAAAGGTGAGTTGGGGTGCTGCATAAAACCAGAGATTGAAATGAGCACAGATAAAGTTCCTTAAGCCAAATATGGAATAGACAAGAGCTACTCGTTGCTCAACGAAATGGACTCAACACCCCATATTAAAAGCCTAAGAATGTACCTGACTAGTAAGTATCTTAAAACCTATGGATTGCTATGTCTCCGAAAGAGAATCAAGCGTGTGTACAGGGGCATAAACGCAGCAGTGATAGGATTGGAGAGGTTTGGTGAGCAAATGAAGACCCTTTGAAGTCATATTGCATGGTACCCATTCCACGGGTCTCAACTCTCCAGGTTTAAGGGATTCTTCCTTCAGCTAAAACATGCATGTGGAACCCAGAGTATGATCAACCGTGTGATCGGGAGACGTGTTCAAATATGTCTCCGTTCTCGTCCCCTGGTACTCGGGTGCAACATTCCAGACGCTTTACTAACACTCTCCCGACTTGGAGAGTCAGTGCCTTTAACCTCCTGTTTGGCCCAGTTTGCAATTTCTGCGGAAGATGAACAGGAATAGGGAGAACCAATGAGAGACTAGCTGGAGGTGTCTGGACGGGCAAATTTAACTCTCATTTCCCACCAGGAAGAGGAATTAACCAAAGGCTCAGCGTGCCGTGCCGGAACCACATTAGGGCCTGAAGCAATCCTGCGGTGTTGCGGCCAGCTCACAAGAAATCGAGTTGAAGAAAGGAGCTCAGGGGCACTGTAATTCACAAACCTGCAGAGTTATAAATGACAGCTATCGTCCAAAAATATACTGAAGTAAGGCTGCCAAGAGGACTTGAAAGCGGGGCAGAATTGCAGGAAACCGATTTCAGGAGGTAGACTGGAATTGCATTGAAAGCATAGGAAAAGAGGCAGAACGTCCACAATGATGCACTTGGCCAAAAAGGGCGTATGCGTTTTTTCCTGAATATATTCAGGAAAAAACGCATACGCCCTTTTTGGCCAACCAAGCAAGCTTGCAAAGGAAATCTGCACTACAATGAAGTCTCACTTCCCCCTGGTCAAAAGGGCCATCTGAAAAAAGTGTAAAATCCAGAAAGGCAGGACAGGCCATGGAGAACTGGGAGCCTTGTTATGCTGATGGGCGGGATGTAAATTGCCAACAGCCACTCGGGAGAAGTGTATGTGTTTCCTGAAACATCTAAAAAACAAAGCAACAGAGCCCAGGGCACTTCCACTTATGGTCCTATAGCTTAGGGAAATGAAAATCAAAACGACACAGCCACCCCAAAGTTTGGGACGGCTCTGTTTACAAGAACCTCGTTTACGGTACAAGTTCAGTATCGCAGAAAGTGAAAAATGGATGAAGATGTTCTGATACTTACGTACAATGCAATATCACTCAGCAATGACATCTATGTCATCAGGCCCGTAGCAGCATAATGAGTGGATTCAGGTATGATGATTCTAACTGAAAGAAGTCACACAGAAAAAGAAACTTCATAAGATATCACTAATACACGGAATGTAAACTTGGCTACACAGGAACTGGATTACAAAACAGAACAGGGTCTCAAATTTAGAAAACCAACTTATGCTTGCTTAAGGGGAAAGGTGAGTTGGGGTGCTGCATAAAACCAGAGATTGAAATGAGCACAGATAAAGTTCCTTAAGCCAAATATGGAATAGACAAGAGCTACTCCTTGCTCAACGAAATGGACTCAACACCCCATATTAAACGCCTAAGAATGTACCTGACTAGTAAGTATCTTAAAACCTATGGATTGCTATGTCTCCGAAAGAGAATCAAGCGTGTGCACAGGGGCATAAACGCAGCAGTGATAGGATTGGAGAGGTTCGGTGAGCAAATGAAGACCCTTTCAAGTCATATTGCATGGTACCCATTCCACGGGTCTCAACTCTCCAGGTTTAAGGGATTCTTCCTTCAGCTAAAACATGCATGTGGAACCCAGAGTATGATCAACCGTGTGATCGGGAGACGTGTTCAAATATGTCTCCGTTCTCGTCCCCTGGTACTCGGGTGCAACATTCCAGACGCTTTACTAACACTCTCCCGACTTGGAGAGTCAGTGCCTTTAACCTCCTGTTTGGCCCAGTTTGCAATTTCTGCGGAAGATGAACAGGAATAGGGAGAACCAATGAGAGACTAGCTGGAGGTGTCTGGACGGGCAAATTTAACTCTCATTTCCCACCAGGAAGAGGAATTAACCAAAGGCTCAGCGTGCCGTGCCGGAACCACATTAGGGCCTGAAGCAATCCTGCGGTGTTGCGGCCAGCTCACAAGAAAGCGAGTTGAAGAAAGGAGCTCAGGGGCACTGTAATTCACAAACCTGCAGAGTTATAAATGACAGCTATCGTCCAAAAGTATACTGAAGTAAGGCTGCCAAGAGGACTTGAAAGCGGGGCAGAATTGCAGGAAACCGATTTCAGGAGGTAGACTGGAATTGCATTGAAAGCATAGGAAAAGAGGCAGAACGTCCACAATGATGCACTTGGCCAAAAAGGGCGTATGCGTTTTTTCCTGAATATATTCAGGAAAAAACGCATACGCCCTTTTTGGCCAACCAAGCAAGCTTGCAAAGGAAATCTGCACTACAATGAAGTCTCACTTCCCCCCGGTCAAAAGGGCCATCTGAAAAAAGTGTAAAATCCAGAAAGGCAGGACAGGCCATGGAGAACTGGGAGCCTTGTTATGCTGATGGGCGGGATGTAAATTGCCAACAGCCAATCGGGAGAAGTGTATGGTGTTTCCTGAAACATCTAAAAAACAAAGCAACAGAGCCTAGGGCACTTCCACTTATGGTCCTATAGCTTAGGGAAATGAAAATCAAAAAGACACAGCCACCCCAAAGTTTGGGACGGCTCTGTTTACAAGAACCTCGTTTACGGTACAAGTTCAATATCGCAGAAAGTGAAAAATGGATGAAGAAGTTGTGGTACTTACGTACAATGCAATATCACTCAGCAATGACATCTATGTCATCAGGCCCGTAGCAGCATAATGAGTGGATTCAGGTATGATGATTCTAACTGAAAGAAGTCACACAGAAAAAGAAACATCATAAGATATCACTAATACACGGAATGTAAACTTGGCTACACAGGAACTGGATTACAAAACAGAACAGGGTCTCAAATTTAGAAAACCAACTTATGCTTGCTTAAGGGGAAAGGTGAGTTGGGGTGCTGCATAAAACCAGAGATTGAAATGAGCACAGATAAAGTTCCTTAAGCCAAATATGGAATAGACAAGAGCTACTCCTTGCTCAACGAAATGGACTCAACACCCCATATTAAACGCCTAAGAATGTACCTGACTAGTAAGTATCTTAAAACCTATGGATTGCTATGTCTGCGAAAGAGAATCAAGCGTGTGTACAGGGGCATAAACGCAGCAGTGATAGGATTGGAGAGGTTCGGTGAGCAAATGAAGACCCTTTGAAGTCATATTGCATGGTACCCATTCCACGGGTCTCAACTCTCCAGGTTTAAGGGATTCTTCCTTCAGCTAAAACATGCATGTGGAACCCAGAGTATGATCAACCGTGTGATCGGGAGACGTCTTCAAATATGTCTCCGTTCTCGTCCCCTGGTACTCGGGTGCAACATTCCAGATGCTTTACTAACACTCTCCCGACTTGGAGAGTCAGTGCCTTTAACCTCCTGTTTGGCCCAGTTTGCAATTTCTGCGGAAGATGAACAGGAATAGGGAGAACCAATGAGAGACTAGCTGGAGGTGTCTGGACGGGCAAATTTAACTCTCATTTCCCACCAGGAAGAGGAATTAACCAAAGGCTCAGCGTGCCGTGCCAGAACCACATTAGGGCCTGAAGCAATCCTGCGGTGTTGCGGCCAGCTCACAAGAAAGCGAGTTGAAGAAAGGAGCTCAGGGGCACTGTAATTCACAAACCTGCAGAGTTATAAATGACAGCAATCGTCCAAAAATATACTGAAGTAAGGCTGCCAAGAGGACTTGAAAGCGGGGCAGAATTGCAGGAAACCGAGTTCAGGAGGTAGACTGGAATTGCATTGAAAGCATAGGAAAAGAGGCAGAACGTCCACAATGATGCACTTGGCCAAAAAGGGCGTATGCGTTCTTTCCTGAATATATTCAGGAAAAAACGCATACGCCCTTTTTGGCCAACCAAGCAAGCTTGCAAAGGAAATCTGCACTACAATGAAGTCTCACTTCCCCCCGGTCAAAAGGGCCATCTGAAAAAAGTGTAAAATCCAGAAAGGCAGGACAGGCCATGGAGAACTGGGAGCCTTGTTATGCTGATGGGCGGGATGTAAATTGCCAACAGCCACTCGGGAGAAGTGTATGGTGTTTCCTGAAACATCTAAAAAACAAAGCAACAGAGCCTAGGGCACTTCCACTTATGGTCCTATAGCTTAGGGAAATAAAAATCAAAAAGACACAGCCACCCCAAAGTTTGGGACGGCTCTGTTTACAAGAACCTCGTTTACGGTTCAAGTTCAATATCGCAGAAAGTGAAAAATGGATGAAGAAGTTGTGGTACTTACGTACAATGCAATATCACTCAGCAATGACATCTATGTCATCAGGCCCGTAGCAGCATAATGAGTGGATTCAGGTATGATGATTCTAACTGAAAGAAGTCACACAGAAAAAGAAACATCATAAGATATCACTAATACACGGAATGTAAACTTGGCTACACAGGAACTGGATTACAAAACAGAACAGGGTCTCAAATTTAGAAAACCAACTTATGCTTGCTTAAGGGGAAAGGTGAGTTGGGGTGCTGCATAAAACCAGAGATTGAAATGAGCACAGATAAAGTTCCTTAAGCCAAATATGGAATAGACAAGAGCTACTCCTTGCTCAACGAAATGGACTCAACACCCCATATTAAACGCCTAAGAATGTACCTGACTAGTAAGTATCTTAAAACCTATGGATTGCTATGTCTCCGAAAGAGAATCAAGCGTGTGTACAGGGGCATAAACGCAGCAGTGATAGGATTGGAGAGGTTCGGTGAGCAAATGAAGACCCTTTGAAGTCATATTGCATGGTACCCATTCCACGGGTCTCAACTCTCCAGGTTTAAGGGATTCTTCCTTCAGCTAAAACATGCATGTGGAACCCAGAGTATGATCAACCGTGTGATCGGGAGACGTGTTCAAATATGTCTCCGTTCTCGTCCCCTGGTACTCGGGTGCAACATTCCAGACGCTTTACTAACACTCTCCCGACTTGGAGGGTCAGTGCCTTTAACCTCCTGTTTGGCCCAGTTTGCAATTTCTGCGGAAGATGAACAGGAATAGGGAGAACCAATGAGAGACTAGCTGGAGGTGTCTGGACGGGCAAATTTAACTCTCATTTCCCACCAGGAAGAGGAATTAACCAAAGGCTCAGTGTGCCGTGCCGGAACCACATTAGGGCCTGAAGCAATCCTGCGGTGTTGCGGCCAGCTCACAAGAAAGCGAGTTGAAGAAAGGAGCTCAGGGGCACTGTAATTCACAAACCTGCAGAGTTATAAATGACAGCTATCGTCCAAAAATATACTGAAGTAAGGCTGCCAAGAGGACTTGAAAGCGGGGCAGAATTGCAGGAAACCGATTTCAGGAGGTAGACTGGAATTGCATTGAAAGCATAGGAAAAGAGGCAGAACGTCCACAATGATGCACTTGGCCAAAAAGGGCGTATGCGTTTTTTCCTGAATATATTCAGGAAAAAACGCATACGCCCTTTTTGGCCAACCAAGCAAGCTTGCAAAGGAAATCTGCACTACAATGAAGTCTCACTTCCCCCCGGTCAAAAGGGCCATCTGAAAAAAGTGTAAAATCCAGAAAGGCAGGACAGGCCATGGAGAACTGGGAGCCTTGTTATGCTGATGGGCGGGATGTAAATTGCCAACAGCCACTCGGGAGAAGTGTATGGTGTTTCCTGAAACATCTAAAAAACAAAGCAACAGAGCCTAGGGCACTTCCACTTATGGTCCAATAGCTTAGGGAAATGAAAATCAAAAAGACACAGGCACCCCAAAGTTTGGGACGGCTCTGTTTACATGAACCTCATTTACGGTACAAGTTCAATATCGCAGAAAGTGAAAAATGGATGAAGAAGTTGTGGTACTTACGTACAATGCAATATCACTCAGCAATGACATCTATGTCATCAGGCCCGTAGCAGCATAATGAGTGGATTCAGGTATGATGATTCTAACTGAAAGAAGTCACACAGAAAAAGAAACATCATAAGATATCACTAATACACGGAATGTAAACTTGGCTACACAGGAACTGGATTACAAAACAGAACAGGGTCTCAAATTTAGAAAACCAACTTATGCTTGCTTAAGGGGAAAGGTGAGTTGGGGTGCTGCATAAAACCAGAGATTGAAATGAGCACAGATAAAGTTCCTTAAGCCAAATATGGAATAGACAAGAGCTACTCCTTGCTCAACGAAATGGACTCAACACCCCATATTAAACGCCTAAGAATGTACCTGACTAGTAAGTATCTTAAAACCTATGGATTGCTATGTCTCCGAAAGAGAATCAAGCGTGTGTACAGGGGCATAAACGCAGCAGTGATAGGATTGGAGAGGTTCGGTGAGCAAATGAAGACCCTTTGAAGTCATATTGCATGGTACCCATTCCACGGGTCTCAACTCTCCAGGTTTAAGGGATTCTTCCTTCAGCTAAAACATGCATGTGGAACCCAGAGTATGATCAACCGTGTGATCGGGAGACGTGTTCAAATATGTCTCCGTTCTCGTCCCCTGGTACTCGGGTGCAACATTCCAGACGCTTTACTAACACTCTCCCGACTTGGAGGGTCAGTGCCTTTAACCTCCTGTTTGGCCCAGTTTGCAATTTCTGCGGAAGATGAACAGGAATAGGGAGAACCAATGAGAGACTAGCTGGAGGTGTCTGGACGGGCAAATTTAACTCTCATTTCCCACCAGGAAGAGGAATTAACCAAAGGCTCAGTGTGCCGTGCCGGAACCACATTAGGGCCTGAAGCAATCCTGCGGTGTTGCGGCCAGCTCACAAGAAAGCGAGTTGAAGAAAGGAGCTCAAGGGCACTGTAATTCACAAACCTGCAGAGTTATAAATGACAGCTATCGTCCAAAAATATACTGAAGTAAGGCTGCCAAGAGGACTTGAAAGCGGGGCAGAATTGCAGGAAACCGATTTGAGGAGGTAGACTGGAATTGCATTGAAAGCATAGGAAAAGAGGCAGAACGTCCACAATGATGCACTTGGCCAAAAAGGGTGTATGCGTTTTTTCCTGAATATATTCAGGAAAAAACGCATACGCCCTTTTTGGCCAACCAAGCAAGCTTGCAAAGGAAATCTGCACTACAATGAAGTCTCACTTCCCCCCGGTCAAAAGGGCCATCTGAAAAAAGTGTAAAATCCAGAAAGGCAGGACAGGCCATGGAGAACTGGGAGCCTTGTTATGCTGATGGGCGGGATGTAAATTGCCAACAGCCACTCGGGAGAAGTGTATGGTGTTTCCTGAAACATCTAAAAAACAAAGCAACAGAGCCTAGGGCACTTCCACTTATGGTCCAATAGCTTAGGGAAATGAAAATCAAAAAGACACAGGCACCCCAAAGTTTGGGACGGCTCTGTTTACATGAACCTCATTTACGGTACAAGTTCAATATCGCAGAAAGTGAAAAATGGATGAAGAAGTTGTGGTACTTACGTACAATGCAATATCACTCAGCAATGACATCTATGTCATCAGGCCCGTAGCAGCATAATGAGTGGATTCAGGTATGATGATTCTAACTGAAAGAAGTCACACAGAAAAAGAAACATCATAAGATATCACTAATACACGGAATGTAAACTTGGCTACACAGGAACTGGATTACAAAACAGAACAGGGTCTCAAATTTAGAAAACCAACTTATGCTTGCTTAAGGGGAAAGGTGAGTTGGGGTGCTGCATAAAACCAGAGATTGAAATGAGCACAGATAAAGTTCCTTAAGCCAAATATGGAATAGACAAGAGCTACTCCTTGCTCAACGAAATGGACTCAACACCCCATATTAAACGCCTAAGAATGTACCTGACTAGTAAGTATCTTAAAACCTATGGATTGCTATGTCTCCGAAAGAGAATCAAGCGTGTGTACAGGGGCATAAACGCAGCAGTGATAGGATTGGAGAGGTTCGGTGAGCAAATGAAGACCCTTTGAAGTCATATTGCATGGTACCCATTCCACGGGTCTCAACTCTCCAGGTTTAAGGGATTCTTCCTTCAGCTAAAACATGCATGTGGAACCCAGAGTATGATCAACCGTGTGATCGGGAGACGTGTTCAAATATGTCTCCGTTCTCGTCCCCTGGTACTCGGGTGCAACATTCCAGACGCTTTACTAACACTCTCCCGACTTGGAGGGTCAGTGCCTTTAACCTCCTGTTTGGCCCAGTTTGCAATTTCTGCGGAAGATGAACAGGAATAGGGAGAACCAATGAGAGACTAGCTGGAGGTGTCTGGACGGGCAAATTTAACTCTCATTTCCCACCAGGAAGAGGAATTAACCAAAGGCTCAGTGTGCCGTGCCGGAACCACATTAGGGCCTGAAGCAATCCTGCGGTGTTGCGGCCAGCTCACAAGAAAGCGAGTTGAAGAAAGGAGCTCAAGGGCACTGTAATTCACAAACCTGCAGAGTTATAAATGACAGCTATCGTCCAAAAATATACTGAAGTAAGGCTGCCAAGAGGACTTGAAAGCGGGGCAGAATTGCAGGAAACCGATTTGAGGAGGTAGACTGGAATTGCATTGAAAGCATAGGAAAAGAGGCAGAACGTCCACAATGATGCACTTGGCCAAAAAGGGCGTATGCGTTTTTTCCTGAATATATTCAGGAAAAAACGCATACGCCCTTTTTGGCCAACCAAGCAAGCTTGCAAAGGAAATCTGCACTACAATGAAGTATCACTTCCCCCCGGTCAAAAGGGCCATCTGAAAAAAGTGTAAAATCCAGAAAGGCAGGACAGGCCATGGAGAACTGGGAGCCTTGTTATGCTGATGGGCGGGATGTAAATTGCCAACAGCCACTCGGGAGAAGTGTATGGTGTTTCCTGAAACATCTAAAAAACAAAGCAACAGAGCCTAGGGCACTTCCACTTATGGTCCAATAGCTTAGGGAAATGAAAATCAAAAAGACACAGCCACCCCAAAGTTTGGGACGGCTCTGTTTACAAGAACCTCGTTTACGGTACAAGTTCAATATCGCAGAAAGTGAAAAATGGATGAAGAAGTTGTGGTACTTACGTACAATGCAATATCACTCAGCAATGACATCTATGTCATCAGGCCCGTAGCAGCATAATGAGTGGATTCAGGTATGATGATTCTAACTGAAAGAAGTCACACAGAAAAAAGAAACATCATAAGATATCACTAATACACGGAATGTAAACTTGGCTACACAGGAACTGCATTACAAAACAGAACAGGGTCTCAAATTTAGAAAACCAACTTATGCTTGCTTAAGGGGAAAGGTGAGTTGGGGTGCTGCATAAAACCAGAGATTGAAATGAGCACAGATAAAGTTCCTTAAGCCAAATATGGAATAGACAAGAGCTACTCCTTGCTCAACGAAATGGACTCAACACCCCATATTAAACGCCTAAGAATGTACCTGACTAGTAAGTATCTTAAAACCTATGGATTGCTATGTCTCCGAAAGAGAATCAAGCGTGTGTACAGGGACATAAACGCAGCAGTGATAGGATTGGAGAGGTTCGGTGAGCAAATGAAGACCCTTTGAAGTCATATTGCATGGTACCCATTCCACGGGTCTCAACTCTCCAGGTTTAAGGGATTCTTCCTTCAGCTAAAACATGCATGTGGAACCCAGAGTATGATCAACCGTGTGATCGGGAGACGTGTTCAAATATGTCTCCGTTCTCGTCCCCTGGTACTCGGGTGCAACATTCCAGATGCTTTACTAACACTCTCCCGACTTGGAGAGTCAGTGCCTTTAACCTCCTGTTTGGCCCAGTTTGCAATTTCTGCGGAAGATGAACAGGAATAGGGAGAACCAATGAGAGACTAGCTGGAGGTGTCTGGACGGGCAAATTTAACTCTCATTTCCCACCAGGAAGAGGAATTAACCAAAGGCTCAGCGTACCGTGCCGGAACCAGATTAGGGCCTGAAGCAATCCTGCGGTGTTGCGGCCAGCTCACAAGAAAGCGAGTTGAAGAAAGGAGCTCAGGGGCACTGTAATTCACAAACCTGCAGAGTTATAAATGACAGCTATCGTCCAAAAGTATACTTAAGTAAGGCTGCCAAGAGGACTTGAAAGCGGGGCAGAATTGCAGGAAACCGATTTCAGGAGGTAGACTGGAATTGCATTGAAAGCATAGGAAAAGAGGCAGAATGTCCACAATGATGCACTTGGCCAAAAAGGGCGTATGCGTTTTTTCCTGAATATATTCAGGAAAAAACGCATACGCCCTTTTTGGCCAACCAAGCAAGCTTGCAAAGGAAATCTGCACTACAATGAAGTCTCACTTCCCCCCGGTCAAAAGGGCCATCTGAAAAAAGTGTAAAATCCAGAAAGGCAGGACAGGCCATGGAGAACTGGGAGCCTTGTTATGCTGATGGGCGGGATGTAAATTGCCAACAGCCACTCGGGAGAAGTGTATGGTGTTTCCTGAAACATCTAAAAAACAAAGCAACAGAGCCTAGGGCACTTCCACTTATGGTCCTATAGCTTAGGGAAATGAAAATCAAAAATACACAGCCACCCCAAAGTTTGGGACGGCTCTGTTTACAAGACCCTCGTTTACGGTACAAGTTCAATATCGCAGAAAGTGAAAAATGGATGAAGAAGTTGTGGTACTTACGTACAATGCAATATCACTCAGCAATGACCTCTATGTCATCAGGCCCGTAGCAGCATAATGAGTGGATTCAGGTATGATGATTCTAACTGAAAGAAGTCACACAGAAAAAGAAACATCATAAGATATCACTAATACACGGAATGTAAACTTGGCTACACAGGAACTGGATTACAAAACAGAACAGGGTCTCAAATTTAGAAAACCAACTTATGCTTGCTTAAGGGGAAAGGTGAGTTGGGGTGCTGCATAAAACCAGAGATTGAAATGAGCACAGATAAAGTTCCTTAAGCCAAATATGGAATAGACAAGAGCTACTCCTTGCTCAACGAAATGGACTCAACACCCCATATTAAACGCCTAAGAATGTACCTGACTAGTAAGTATCTTAAAACCTATGGATTGCTATGTCTCCGAAAGAGAATCAAGCGTGTGTACAGGGGCATAAACGCAGCAGTGATAGGATTGGAGAGGTTCGGTGAGCAAATGAAGACCCTTTGAAGTCATATTGCATGGTACCCATTCCACGGGTCTCAACTCTCCAGGTTTAAGGGATTCTTCCTTCAGCTAAAACATGCATGTGGAACCCAGAGTATGATCAACCGTGTGATCGGGAGACGTGTTCAAATATGTCTCCGTTCTCGTCCCCTGGTACTCGGGTGCAACATTCCAGACGCTTTACTAACACTCTCCCGACTTGGAGAGTCAGTGCCTTTAACCTCCTGTTTGGCCCAGTTTGCAATTTCTGCGGAAGATGAACAGGAATAGGGAGAACCAATGAGAGACTAGCTGGAGGTGTCTGGACGGGCAAATTTAACTCTCATTTCCCACCAGGAAGAGGAATTAACCAAAGGCTCAGCGTGCCGTGCCGGAACCGGATTTGGGCCTGAAGCAATCCTGCGGTGTTGCGGCCAGCTCACAAGAAAGCGAGTTGAAGAAAGGAGCTCAGGGGCACTGTAATTCACAAACCTGCAGAGATATAAATGACAGCTATCGTCCAAAAATATACTGAAGTAAGGCTGCCAAGAGGACTTGAAAGCGGGGCAGAATTGCAGGAAACCGATTTCAGGAGGTAGACTGGAATTGCATTGAAAGCATAGGAAAAGAGGCAGAACGTCCACAATGATGCACTTGGCCAAAAAGGGCGTATGCGTTTTTTCCTGAATATATTCAGGAAAAAACGCATACGCCCTTTTTGGCCAACCAAGCAAGCTTGCAAAGGAAATCTGCACTACAATGAAGTCTCACTTCCCCCCGGTCAAAAGGGCCATCTGAAAAAAGTGTAAAATCCAGAAAGGCAGGACAGGCCATGGAGAACTGGGAGCCTTGTTATGCTGATGGGCGGGATGTAAATTGCCAACAGCCACTCGGGAGAAGTGTATGGTGTTTCCAGAAACATCTAAAAAACAAAGCAACAGAGCCTAGGGCACTTCCACTTATGGTCCTATAGCTTAGGGAAATGAAAATCAAAAAGACACAGCCACCCCAAAGTTTGGGACGGCTCTGTTTACAAGAACCTCGTTTACGGTACAAGTTCAATATCGCAGAAAGTGAAAAATGGATGAAGAAGTTGTGGTACTTACGTACAATGCAATATCACTCAGCAATGACATCTATGTCATCAGGCCCGTAGCAGCATAATGAGTGGATTCAGGTATGATGATTCTAACTGAAAGAAGTCACACAGAAAAAGAAACATCATAAGATATCACTAATACACGGAATGTAAACTTGGCTACACAGGAACTGGATTACAAAACAGAACAGGGTCTCAAATTTAGAAAACCAACTTATGCTTGCTTAAGGGGAAAGGTGAGTTGGGGTGCTGCATAAAACCAGAGATTGAAATGAGCACAGATAAAGTTCCTTAAGCCAAATATGGAATAGACAAGAGCTACTCCTTGCTCAACGAAATGGACTCAACACCCCATATTAAACGCCTAAGAATGTACCTGACTAGTAAGTATCTTAAAACCTATGGATTGCTATGTCTGCGAAAGAGAATCAAGCGTGTGTACAGGGGCATAAACGCAGCAGTGATAGGATTGGAGAGGTTCGGTGAGCAAATGAAGACCCTTTGAAGTCATATTGCATGGTACCCATTCCACGGGTCTCAACTCTCCAGGTTTAAGGGATTCTTCCTTCAGCTAAAACATGCATGTGGAACCCAGAGTATGATCAACCGTGTGATCGGGAGACGTGTTCAAATATGTCTCCGTTCTCGTCCCCTGGTACTCGGGTGCAACATTCCAGACGCTTTACTAACACTCTCCCGACTTGGAGGGTCAGTGCCTTTAACCTCCTGTTTGGCCCAGTTTGCAATTTCTGCGGAAGATGAACAGGAATAGGGAGAACCAATGAGAGACTAGCTGGAGGTGTCTGGACGGGCAAATTTAACTCTCATTTCCCACCAGGAAGAGGAATTAACCAAAGGCTCAGTGTGCCGTGCCGGAACCACATTAGGGCCTGAAGCAATCCTGCGGTGTTGCGGCCAGCTCACAAGAAAGCGAGTTGAAGAAAGGAGCTCAGGGGCACTGTAATTCACAAACCTGCAGAGTTATAAATGACAGCTATCGTCCAAAAATATACTGAAGTAAGGCTGCCAAGAGGACTTGAAAGCGGGGCAGAATTGCAGGAAACCGATTTCAGGAGGTAGACTGGAATTGCATTGAAAGCATAGGAAAAGAGGCAGAACGTCCACAATGATGCACTTGGCCAAAAAGGGCGTATGCGTTTTTTCCTGAATATATTCAGGAAAAAACGCATACGCCCTTTTTGGCCAACCAAGCAAGCTTGCAAAGGAAATCTGCACTACAATGAAGTCTCACTTCCCCCCGGTCAAAAGGGCCATCTGAAAAAAGTGTAAAATCCAGAAAGGCAGGACAGGCCATGGAGAACTGGGAGCCTTGTTATGCTGATGGGCGGGATGTAAATTGCCAACAGCCACTCGGGAGAAGTGTATGGTGTTTCCTGAAACATCTAAAAAACAAAGCAACAGAGCCTAGGGCACTTCCACTTATGGTCCAATAGCTTAGGGAAATGAAAATCAAAAAGACACAGCCACCCCAAAGTTTGGGACGGCTCTGTTTACAAGAACCTCGTTTACGGTACAAGTTCAATATCGCAGAAAGTGAAAAATGGATGAAGAAGTTGTGGTACTTACGTACAATGCAATATCACTCAGCAATGACATCTATGTCATCAGGCCCGCAGCAGCATAATGAGTGGATTCAGGTATGATGATTCTAACTGAAAGAAGTCACACAGAAAAAAGAAACATCATAAGATATCACTAATACACGGAATGTAAACTTGGCTACACAGGAACTGCATTACAAAACAGAACAGGGTCTCAAATTTAGAAAACCAACTTATGCTTGCTTAAGGGGAAAGGTGAGTTGGGGTGCTGCATAAAACCAGAGATTGAAATGAGCACAGATAAAGTTCCTTAAGCCAAATATGGAATAGACAAGAGCTACTCCTTGCTCAACGAAATGGACTCAACACCCCATATTAAACGCCTAAGAATGTACCTGACTAGTAAGTATCTTAAAACCTATGGATTGCTATGTCTCCGAAAGAGAATCAAGCGTGTGTACAGGGACATAAACGCAGCAGTGATAGGATTGGAGAGGTTCGGTGAGCAAATGAAGACCCTTTGAAGTCATATTGCATGGTACCCATTCCACGGGTCTCAACTCTCCAGGTTTAAGGGATTCTTCCTTCAGCTAAAACATGCATGTGGAACCCAGAGTATGATCAACCGTGTGATCGGGAGACGTGTTCAAATATGTCTCCGTTCTCGTCCCCTGGTACTCGGGTGCAACATTCCAGATGCTTTACTAACACTCTCCCGACTTGGAGAGTCAGTGCCTTTAACCTCCTGTTTGGCCCAGTTTGCAATTTCTGCGGAAGATGAACAGGAATAGGGAGAACCAATGAGAGACTAGCTGGAGGTGTCTGGACGGGCAAATTTAACTCTCATTTCCCACCAGGAAGAGGAATTAACCAAAGGCTCAGCGTACCGTGCCGGAACCAGATTAGGGCCTGAAGCAATCCTGCGGTGTTGCGGCCAGCTCACAAGAAAGCGAGTTGAAGAAAGGAGCTCAGGGGCACTGTAATTCACAAACCTGCAGAGTTATAAATGACAGCTATCGTCCAAAAGTATACTGAAGTAAGGCTGCCAAGAGGACTTGAAAGCGGGGCAGAATTGCAGGAAACCGATTTCAGGAGGTAGACTGGAATTGCATTGAAAGCATAGGAAAAGAGGCAGAATGTCCACAATGATGCACTTGGCCAAAAAGGGCGTATGCGTTTTTTCCTGAATATATTCAGGAAAAAACGCATACGCCCTTTTTGGCCAACCAAGCAAGCTTGCAAAGGAAATCTGCACTACAATGAAGTCTCACTTCCCCCCGGTCAAAAGGGCCATCTGAAAAAAGTGTAAAATCCAGAAAGGCAGGACAGGCCATGGAGAACTGGGAGCCTTGTTATGCTGATGGGCGGGATGTAAATTGCCAACAGCCACTCGGGAGAAGTGTATGGTGTTTCCTGAAACATCTAAAAAACAAAGCAACAGAGCCTAGGGCACTTCCACTTATGGTCCTATAGCTTAGGGAAATGAAAATCAAAAATACACAGCCACCCCAAAGTTTGGGACGGCTCTGTTTACAAGACCCTCGTTTACGGTACAAGTTCAATATCGCAGAAAGTGAAAAATGGATGAAGAAGTTGTGGTACTTACGTACAATGCAATATCACTCAGCAATGACCTCTATGTCATCAGGCCCGTAGCAGCATAATGAGTGGATTCAGGTATGATGATTCTAACTGAAAGAAGTCACACAGAAAAAGAAACATCATAAGATATCACTAATACACGGAATGTAAACTTGGCTACACAGGAACTGGATTACAAAACAGAACAGGGTCTCAAATTTAGAAAACCAACTTATGCTTGCTTAAGGGGAAAGGTGAGTTGGGGTGCTGCATAAAACCAGAGATTGAAATGAGCACAGATAAAGTTCCTTAAGCCAAATATGGAATAGACAAGAGCTACTCCTTGCTCAACGAAATGGACTCAACACCCCATATTAAACGCCTAAGAATGTACCTGACTAGTAAGTATCTTAAAACCTATGGATTGCTATGTCTCCGAAAGAGAATCAAGCGTGTGTACAGGGGCATAAACGCAGCAGTGATAGGATTGGAGAGGTTCGGTGAGCAAATGAAGACCCTTTGAAGTCATATTGCATGGTACCCATTCCACGGGTCTCAACTCTCCAGGTTTAAGGGATTCTTCCTTCAGCTAAAACATGCATGTGGAACCCAGAGTATGATCAACCGTGTGATCGGGAGACGTGTTCAAATATGTCTCCGTTCTCGTCCCCTGGTACTCGGGTGCAACATTCCAGACGCTTTACTAACACTCTCCCGACTTGGAGGGTCAGTGCCTTTAACCTCCTGTTTGGCCCAGTTTGCAATTTCTGCGGAAGATGAACAGGAATAGGGAGAACCAATGAGAGACTAGCTGGAGGTGTCTGGACGGGCAAATTTAACTCTCATTTCCCACCAGGAAGAGGAATTAACCAAAGGCTCAGCGTGCCGTGCCAGAACCACATTAGGGCCTGAAGCAATCCTGCGGTGTTGCGGCCAGCTCACAAGAAAGCGAGTTGAAGAAAGGAGCTCAGGGGCACTGTAATTCACAAACCTGCAGAGTTATAAATGACAGCTATCGTCCAAAAATATACTGAAGTAAGGCTGCCAAGAGGACTTGAAAGCGGGGCAGAATTGCAGGAAACCGATTTCAGGAGGTAGACTGGAATTGCATTGAAAGCATAGGAAAAGAGGCAGAACGTCCACAATGATGCACTTGGCCAAAAAGGGCGTATGCGTTTTTTCCTGAATATATTCAGGAAAAAACGCATACGCCCTTTTTGGCCAACCAAGCAAGCTTGCAAAGGAAATCTGCACTACAATGAAGTCTCACTTCCCCCCGGTCAAAAGGGCCATCTGAAAAAAGTGTAAAATCCAGAAAGGCAGGACAGGCCATGGAGAACTGGGAGCCTTGTTATGCTGATGGGCGGGATGTAAATTGCCAACAGCCACTCGGGAGAAGTGTATGGTGTTTCCTGAAACATCTAAAAAACAAAGCAACAGAGCCTAGGGCACTTCCACTTATGGTCCTATAGCTTAGGGAAATGAAAATCAAAAATACACAGCCACCCCAAAGTTTGGGACGGCTCTGTTTACAAGACCCTCGTTTACGGTACAAGTTCAATATCGCAGAAAGTGAAAAATGGATGAAGAAGTTGTGGTACTTACGTACAATGGAATATCACTCAGCAATGACCTCTATGTCATCAGGCCCGTAGCAGCATAATGAGTGGATTCAGGTATGATGATTCTAACTGAAAGAAGTCACACAGAAAAAGAAACATCATAAGATATCACTAATACACGGAATGTAAACTTGGCTACACAGGAACTGGATTACAAAACAGAACAGGGTCTCAAATTTAGAAAACCAACTTATGCTTGCTTAAGGGGAAAGGTGAGTTGGGGTGCTGCATAAAACCAGAGATTGAAATGAGCACAGATAAAGTTCCTTAAGCCAAATATGGAATAGACAAGAGCTACTCCTTGCTCAACGAAATGGACTCAACACCCCATATTAAACGCCTAAGAATGTACCTGACTAGTAAGTATCTTAAAACCTATGGATTGCTATGTCTCCGAAAGAGAATCAAGCGTGTGTACAGGGGCATAAACGCAGCAGTGATAGGATTGGAGAGGTTCGGTGAGCAAATGAAGACCCTTTGAAGTCATATTGCATGGTACCCATTCCACGGGTCTCAACTCTCCAGGTTTAAGGGATTCTTCCTTCAGCTAAAACATGCATGTGGAACCCAGAGTATGATCAACCGTGTGATCGGGAGACGTGTTCAAATATGTCTCCGTTCTCGTCCCCTGGTACTCGGGTGCAACATTCCAGACGCTTTACTAACACTCTCCCGACTTGGAGAGTCAGTGCCTTTAACCTCCTGTTTGGCCCAGTTTGCAATTTCTGCGGAAGATGAACAGGAATAGGGAGAACCAATGAGAGACTAGCTGGAGGTGTCTGGACGGGCAAATTTAACTCTCATTTCCCACCAGGAAGAGGAATTAACCAAAGGCTCAGCGTGCCGTGCCGGAACCACATGAGGGCCTGAAGCAATCCTGCGGTGTTGCGGCCAGCTCACAAGAAAGCGAGTTGAAGAAAGGAGCTCAGGGGCACTGTAATTCACAAACCTGCAGAGTTATAAATGACAGCTATCGTCCAAAAATATACTGAAGTAAGGCTGCCAAGAGGACTTGAAAGCGGGGCAGAATTGCAGGAAACCGATTTCAGGAGGTAGACTGGAATTGCATTGAAAGCATAGGAAAAGAGGCAGAACGTCCACAATGATGCACTTGGCCAAAAAGGGCGTATGCGTTTTTTCCTGAATATATTCAGGAAAAAACGCATATGCCCTTTTTGGCCAACCAAGCAAGCTTGCAAAGGAAATCTGCACTACAATGAAGTCTCACTTCCCCCCGGTCAAAAGGGCCATCTGAAAAAAGTGTAAAATCCAGAAAGGCAGGACAGGCCATGGAGAACTGGGAGCCTTGTTATGCTGATGGGCGGGATGTAAATTGCCAACAGCCACTCGGGAGAAGTGTATGCTGTTTCCTGAAACATCTAAAAAACAAAGCAACAGAGCCTAGGGCACTTCCACTTATGGTCCTATAGCTTAGGGAAATGAAAATCAAAAAGACACAGCCACCCCAAAGTTTGGGACGGCTCTGTTTACAAGAACCTCGTTTACGGTACAAGTTCAATATCGCAGAAAGTGAAAAATGGATGAAGAAGTTGTGGTACTTACGTACAATGCAATATCACTCAGCAATGACATCTATGTCATCAGGCCCGTAGCAGCATAATGAGTGGATTCAGGTATGATGATTCTAACTGAAAGAAGTCACACAGAAAAAGAAACATCATAAGATATCACTAATACACGGAATGTAAACTTGGCTACACAGGAACTGGATTACAAAACAGAACAGGGTCTCAAATTTAGAAAACCAACTTATGCTTGCTTAAGGGGAAAGGTGAGTTGGGGTGCTGCATAAAACCAGAGATTGAAATGAGCACAGATAAAGTTCCTTAAGCCAAATATGGAATAGACAAGAGCTACTCCTTGCTCAACGAAATGGACTCAACACCCCATATTAAACGCCTAAGAATGTACCTGACTAGTAAGTATCTTAAAACCTATGGATTGCTATGTCTCCGAAAGAGAATCAAGCGTGTGTACAGGGGCATAAACGCAGCAGTGATAGGATTGGAGAGGTTCGGTGAGCAAATGAAGACCCTTTGAAGTCATATTGCATGGTACCCATTCCACGGGTCTCAACTCTCCAGGTTTAAGGGATTCTTCCTTCAGCTAAAACATGCATGTGGAACCCAGAGTATGATCAACCGTGTGATCGGGAGACGTGTTCAAATATGTCTCCGTTCTCGTCCCCTGGTACTCGGGTGCAACATTCCAGACGCTTTACTAACACTCTCCCGACTTGGAGGGTCAGTGCCTTTAACCTCCTGTTTGGCCCAGTTTGCAATTTCTGCGGAAGATGAACAGGAATAGGGAGAACCAATGAGAGACTAGCTGGAGGTGTCTGGACGGGCAAATTTAACTCTCATTTCCCACCAGGAAGAGGAATTAACCAAAGGCTCAGCGTGCCGTGCCAGAACCACATTAGGGCCTGAAGCAATCCTGCGGTGTTGCGGCCAGCTCACAAGAAAGCGAGTTGAAGAAAGGAGCTCAGGGGCACTGTAATTCACAAACCTGCAGAGTTATAAATGACAGCTATCGTCCAAAAATATACTGAAGTAAGGCTGCCAAGAGGACTTGAAAGCGGGGCAGAATTGCAGGAAACCGATTTCAGGAGGTAGACTGGAATTGCATTGAAAGCATAGGAAAAGAGGCAGAACGTCCACAATGATGCACTTGGCCAAAAAGGGCGTATGCGTTTTTTCCTGAATATATTCAGGAAAAAACGCATACGCCCTTTTTGGCCAACCAAGCAAGCTTGCAAAGGAAATCTGCACTACAATGAAGTCTCACTTCCCCCCGGTCAAAAGGGCCATCTGAAAAAAGTGTAAAATCCAGAAAGGCAGGACAGGCCATGGAGAACTGGGAGCCTTGTTATGCTGATGGGCGGGATGTAAATTGCCAACAGCCACTCGGGAGAAGTGTATGGTGTTTCCTGAAACATCTAAAAAACAAAGCAACAGAGCCTAGGGCACTTCCACTTATGGTCCAATAGCTTAGGGAAATGAAAATCAAAAAGACACAGCCACCCCAAAGTTTGGGACGGCTCTGTTTACAAGAACCTCGTTTACGGTACAAGTTCAATATCGCAGAAAGTGAAAAATGGATGAAGAAGTTGTGGTACTTACGTACAATGCAATATCACTCAGCAATGACATCTATGTCATCAGGCCCGTAGCAGCGTAATGAGTGGATTCAGGTATGATGATTCTAACTGAAAGAAGTCACACAGAAAAAAGAAACATCATAAGATATCACTAATACACGGAATGTAAACTTGGCTACACAGGAACTGCATTACAAAACAGAACAGGGTCTCAAATTTAGAAAACCAACTTATGCTTGCTTAAGGGGAAAGGTGAGTTGGGGTGCTGCATAAAACCAGAGATTGAAATGAGCACAGATAAAGTTCCTTAAGCCAAATATGGAATAGACAAGAGCTACTCCTTGCTCAACGAAATGGACTCAACACCCCATATTAAACGCCTAAGAATGTACCTGACTAGTAAGTATCTTAAAACCTATGGATTGCTATGTCTCTGAAAGAGAATCAAGCGTGTGTACAGGGACATAAACGCAGCAGTGATAGGATTGGAGAGGTTCGGTGAGCAAATGAAGACCCTTTGAAGTCATATTGCATGGTACCCATTCCACGGGTCTCAACTCTCCAGGTTTAAGGGATTCTTCCTTCAGCTAAAACATGCATGTGGAACCCAGAGTATGATCAACCGTGTGATCGGGAGACGTGTTCAAATATGTCTCCGTTCTCGTCCCCTGGTACTCGGGTGCAACATTCCAGATGCTTTACTAACACTCTCCCGACTTGGAGAGTCAGTGCCTTTAACCTCCTGTTTGGCCCAGTTTGCAATTTCTGTGGAAGATGAACAGGAATAGGGAGAACCAATGAGAGACTAGCTGGAGGTGTCTGGACGGGCAAATTTAACTCTCATTTCCCACCAGGAAGAGGAATTAACCAAAGGCTCAGCGTACCGTGCCGGAACCAGATTAGGGCCTGAAGCAATCCTGCGGTGTTGCGGCCAGCTCACAAGAAAGCGAGTTGAAGAAAGGAGCTCAGGGGCACTGTAATTCACAAACCTGCAGAGTTATAAATGACAGCTATCGTCCAAAAGTATACTGAAGTAAGGCTGCCAAGAGGACTTGAAAGCGGGGCAGAATTGCAGGAAACCGATTTCAGGAGGTAGACTGGAATTGCATTGAAAGCATAGGAAAAGAGGCAGAATGTCCACAATGATGCACTTGGCCAAAAAGGGCGTATGCGTTTTTTCCTGAATATATTCAGGAAAAAACGCATACGCCCTTTTTGGCCAACCAAGCAAGCTTGCAAAGGAAATCTGCACTACAATGAAGTCTCACTTCCCCCCGGTCAAAAGGGCCATCTGAAAAAAGTGTAAAATCCAGAAAGGCAGGACAGGCCATGGAGAACTGGGAGCCTTGTTATGCTGATGGGCGGGATGTAAATTGCCAACAGCCACTCGGGAGAAGTGTATGGTGTTTCCTGAAACATCTAAAAAACAAAGCAACAGAGCCTAGGGCACTTCCACTTATGGTCCTATAGCTTAGGGAAATGAAAATCAAAAAGACACAGCCACCCCAAAGTTTGGGACGGCTCTGTTTACAAGACCCTCGTTTACGGTACAAGTTCAATATCGCAGAAAGTGAAAAATGGATGAAGAAGTTGTGGTACTTACGTACAATGCAATATCACTCAGCAATGACCTCTATGTCATCAGGCCCGTAGCAGCATAATGAGTGGATTCAGGTATGATGATTCTAACTGAAAGAAGTCACACAGAAAAAGAAACATCATAAGATATCACTAATACACGGAATGTAAACTTGGCTACACAGGAACTGGATTACAAAACAGAACAGGGTCTCAAATTTAGAAAACCAACTTATGCTTGCTTAAGGGGAAAGGTGAGTTGGGGTGCTGCATAAAACCAGAGATTGAAATGAGCACAGATAAAGTTCCTTAAGCCAAATATGGAATAGACAAGAGCTACTCCTTGCTCAACGAAATGGACTCAACACCCCATATTAAACGCCTAAGAATGTACCTGACTAGTAAGTATCTTAAAACCTATGGATTGCTATGTCTCCGAAAGAGAATCAAGCGTGTGTACAGGGGCATAAACGCAGCAGTGATAGGATTGGAGAGGTTCGGTGAGCAAATGAAGACCCTTTGAAGTCATATTGCATGGTACCCATTCCACGGGTCTCAACTCTCCAGGTTTAAGGGATTCTTCCTTCAGCTAAAACATGCATGTGGAACCCAGAGTATGATCAACCGTGTGATCGGGAGACGTGTTCAAATATGTCTCCGTTCTCGTCCCCTGGTACTCGGGTGCAACATTCCAGACGCTTTACTAACACTCTCCCGACTTGGAGAGTCAGTGCCTTTAACCTCCTGTTTGGCCCAGTTTGCAATTTCTGCGGAAGATGAACAGGAATAGGGAGAACCAATGAGAGACTAGCTGGAGGTGTCTGGATGGGCAAATTTAACTCTCATTTCCCACCAGGAAGAGGAATTAACCAAAGGCTCAGCGTGCCGTGCCGGAACCGGATTTG
Source organism: Globicephala melas (assembly GCF_963455315.2). Lineage (NCBI taxonomy): Eukaryota > Metazoa > Chordata > Mammalia > Artiodactyla > Delphinidae > Globicephala > Globicephala melas. The sequence continues at coordinate 834,748 of NW_027207234.1, read as the reverse complement.
GGCCTGAAGCAATCCTGCGGTGTTGCGGCCAGCTCACAAGAAAGCGAGTTGAAGAAAGGAGCTCAGGGGCACTGTAATTCACAAACCTGCAGAGTTATAAATGACAGCTATCGTCCAAAAATATACTGAAGTAAGGCTGCCAAGAGGACTTGAAAGCGGGGCAGAATTGCAGGAAACCGATTTCAGGAGGTAGACTGGAATTGCATTGAAAGCATAGGAAAAGAGGCAGAACGTCCACAATGATGCACTTGGCCAAAAAGGGCGTATGCGTTTTTTCCTGAATATATTCAGGAAAAAACGCATACGCCCTATTTGGCCAACCAAGCAAGCTTGCAAAGGAAATCTGCACTACAATGAAGTCTCACTTCCCCCCGGTCAAAAGGGCCATCTGAAAAAAGTGTAAAATCCAGAAAGGCAGGACAGGCCATGGAGAACTGGGAGCCTTGTTATGCTGATGGGCGGGATGTAAATTGCCAACAGCCACTCGGGAGAAGTGTATGGTGTTTCCAGAAACATCTAAAAAACAAAGCAACAGAGCCTAGGGCACTTCCACTTATGGTCCTATAGCTTAGGGAAATGAAAATCAAAAAGACACAGCCACCCCAAAGTTTGGGACGGCTCTGTTTACAAGAACCTCGTTTACGGTACAAGTTCAATATCGCAGAAAGTGAAAAATGGATGAAGAAGTTGTGGTACTTACGTACAATGCAATATCACTCAGCAATGACATCTATGTCATCAGGCCCGTAGCAGCATAATGAGTGGATTCAGGTATGATGATTCTAACTGAAAGAAGTCACACAGAAAAAGAAACATCATAAGATATCACTAATACACGGAATGTAAACTTGGCTACACAGGAACTGGATTACAAAACAGAACAGGGTCTCAAATTTAGAAAACCAACTTATGCTTGCTTAAGGGGAAAGGTGAGTTGGGGTGCTGCATAAAACCAGAGATTGAAATGAGCACAGATAAAGTTCCTTAAGCCAAATATGGAATAGACAAGAGCTACTCCTTGCTCAACGAAATGGACTCAACACCCCATATTAAACGCCTAAGAATGTACCTGACTAGTAAGTATCTTAAAACCTATGGATTGCTATGTCTCCGAAAGAGAATCAAGCGTGTGTACAGGGGCATAAACGCAGCAGTGATAGGATTGGAGAGGTTCGGTGAGCAAATGAAGACCCTTTGAAGTCATATTGCATGGTACCCATTCCACGGGTCTCAACTCTCCAGGTTTAAGGGATTCTTCCTTCAGCTAAAACATGCATGTGGAACCCAGAGTATGATCAACCGTGTGATCGGGAGACGTGTTCAAATATGTCTCCGTTCTCGTCCCCTGGTACTCGGGTGCAACATTCCAGACGCTTTACTAACACTCTCCCGACTTGGAGAGTCAGTGCCTTTAACCTCCTGTTTGGCCCAGTTTGCAATTTCTGCGGAAGATGAACAGGAATAGGGAGAACCAATGAGAGACTAGCTGGAGGTGTCTGGACGGGCAAATTTAACTCTCATTTCCCACCAGGAAGAGGAATTAACCAAAGGCTCAGCATGCCGTGCCGGAACCAGATTAGGGCCTGAAGCAATCCTGCGGTGTTGCGGCCAGCTCACAAGAAAGCGAGTTGAAGAAAGGAGCTCAGGGGCACTGTAATTCACAAACATGCAGAGTTATAAATGACAGCTATCGTCCAAAAATATACTGAAGTAAGGCTGCCAAGAGGACTTGAAAGCGGGGCAGAATTGCAGGAAACCGATTTCAGGAGGTAGACTGGAATTGCATTGAAAGCATAGGAAAAGAGGCAGAACGTCCACAATGATGCACTTGGCCAAAAAGGGCGTATGCGTTTTTTCCTGAATATATTCAGGAAAAAACGCATACGCCCTTTTTGGCCAACCAAGCAAGCTTGCAAAGGAAATCTGCACTACAATGAAGTCTCACTTCCCCCCGGTCAAAAGGGCCATGTGAAAAAAGTGTAAAATCCAGAAAGGCAGGACAGGCCATGGAGAACTGGGAGCCTTGTTATGCTGATGGGCGGGATGTAAATTGCCAACAGCCACTCGGGAGAAGTGTATGGTGTTTCCTAAAACATCTAAAAAACAAAGCAACAGAGCCTAGGGCACTTCCACTTATGGTCCTATAGCTTAGGGAAATGAAAATCAAAAAGACACAGCCACCCCAATGTTTGGGACGCCTCTGTTTACAAGAACCTCGTTTACGGTACAAGTTCAATATCGCAGAAATTGAAAAATGGATGAAGAAGTTGTGGTACTTACGTACAATGCAATATCACTCAGCAATGACATCTATGTCATCAGGCCCGTAGCAGCATAATGAGTGGATTCAGGTATGATGATTCTAACTGAAAGAAGTCACACAGAAAAAGAAACATCATAAGATATCACTAATACACGGAATGTAAACTTGGCTACACAGGAACTGCATTACAAAACAGAACAGGGTCTCAAATTTAGAAAACCAACTTATGCTTGCTTAAGGGGAAAGGTGAGTTGGGGTGCTGCATAAAACCAGAGATTGAAATGAGCACAGATAAAGTTCCTTAAGCCAAATATGGAATAGACAAGAGCTACTCGTTGCTCAACGAAATGGACTCAACACCCCATATTAAACGCCTAAGAATGTACCTGACTAGTAAGTATCTTAAAACCTATGGATTGCTATGTCTCCGAAAGAGAATCAAGCGTGTGTACAGGGGCATAAACGCAGCAGTGATAGGATTGGAGAGGTTTGGTGAGCAAATGAAGACCCTTTGAAGTCATATTGCATGGTACCCATTCCACGGGTCTCAACTCTCCAGGTTTAAGGGATTCTTCCTTCAGCTAAAACATGCATGTGGAACCCAGAGTATGATCAACCGTGTGATCGGGAGACGTCTTCAAATATGTCTCCGTTCTCGTCCCCTGGTACTCGGGTGCAACATTCCAGACGCTTTACTAACACTCTCCCGACTTGGAGAGTCAGTGCCTTTAACCTCCTGTTTGGCCCAGTTTGCAATTTCTGCGGAAGATGAACAGGAATAGGGAGAACCAATGAGAGACTAGCTGGAGGTGTCTGGACGGGCAAATTTAACTGTCATTTCCCACCAGGAAGAGGAATTAACCAAAGGCTCAGCGTGCCGTGCCGGAACCACATTAGGGCCTGAAGCAATCCTGCGGTGTTGCGGCCAGCTCACAAGAAAGCGAGTTGAAGAAAGGAGCTCAGGGGCACTGTAATTCACAAACCTGCAGAGTTATAAATGACAGCTATCGTCCAAAAATATACTGAAGTAAGGCTGCCAAGAGGACTTGAAAGCGGGGCAGAATTGCAGGAAACCGATTTCAGGAGGTAGACTGGAATTGCATTGAAAGCATAGGAAAAGAGGCAGAACGTCCACAATGATGCACTTGGCCAAAAAGGGCGTATGCGTTTTTTCCTGAATATATTCAGGAAAAAACGCATATGCCGTTTTTGGCCAACCAAGCAAGCTTGCAAAGGAAATCTGCACTACAATGAAGTCTCACTTCCCCCCGGTCAAAAGGGCCATCTGAAAAAAGTGTAAAATCCAGAAAGGCAGGACAGGCCATGGAGAACTGGGAGCCTTGTTATGCTGATGGGCGGGATGTAAATTGCCAACAGCCACTCGGGAGAAGTGTATGGTGTTTCCTGAAACATCTAAAAAACAAAGCAACAGAGCCTAGGGCACTTCCACTTATGGTCCAATAGCTTAGGGAAATGAAAATCAAAAAGACACAGCCACCCCAAAGTTTGGGACGGCTCTGTTTACAAGAACCTCGTTTACGGTACAAGTTCAATATCGCAGAAAGTGAAAAATGGATGAAGAAGTTGTGGTACTTACGTACAATGCAATATCACTCAGCAATGACATCTATGTCATCAGGCCCGTAGCAGCATAATGAGTGGATTCAGGTATGATGATTCTAACTGAAAGAAGTCACACAGAAAAAGAAACATCATAAGATATCACTAATACACGGAATGTAAACTTGGCTACACAGGAACTGGATTACAAAACAGAACAGGGTCTCAAATTTAGAAAACCAACTTATGCTTGCTTAAGGGTAAAGGTGAGTTGGGGTGCTGCATAAAACCAGAGATTGAAATGAGCACAGATAAAGTTCCTTAAGCCAAATATGGAATAGACAAGAGCTACTCGTTGCTCAACGAAATGGACTCAACACTCCATATTAAACGCCTAAGAATGTACCTGACTAGTAAGTATCTTAAAACCTATGGATTGCTATGTCTCCGAAAGGGAATCAAGCGTGTGTACAGGGGCATAAACGCAGCAGTGATAGGATTGGAGAGGTTCGGTGAGCAAATGAAGACCCTTTGAAGTCATATTGCATGGTACCCATTCCACGGGTCTCAACTCTCCAGGTTTAAGGGATTCTTCCTTCAGCTAAAACATGCATGTGGAACCCAGAGTATGATCAACCGTGTGATCGGGAGACGTGTTCAAATATGTCTCCGTTCTCGTCCCCTGGTACTCGGGTGCAACATTCCAGACGGTTTACTAACACTCTCCCGACTTGGAGAGTCAGTGCCTTTAACCTCCTGTTTGGCCCAGTTTGCAGTTTCTGCGGAAGATGAACAGGAATAGGGAGAACCAATGAGAGACTAGCTGGAGGTGTCTGGACGGGCAAATTTAACTCTCATTTCCCACCAGGAAGAGGAATTAACCAAAGGCTCAGCGTGCCGTGCCGGAACCACATTAGGGCCTGAAGCAATCCTGCGGTGTTGCGGCCAGCTCACAAGAAAGCGAGTTGAAGAAAGGAGCTCAGGGGCACTGTAATTCACAAACCTGCAGAGTTATAAATGACAGCTATCGTCCAAAAGTATACTGAAGTAAGGCTGGCAAGAGGACTTGAAAGCGGGGCAGAATTGCAGGAAACCGATTTCAGGAGGTAGACTGGAATTGCATTGAAAGCATAGGAAAAGAGGCAGAACGTCCACAATGATGCACTTGGCCAAAAAGGGCGTATGCGTTTTTTCCTGAATATATTCAGGAAAAAACGCATACGCCCTTTTTGGCCAACCAAGCAAGCTTGCAAAGGAAATCTGCACTACAATGAAGTCTCACTTCCCCCCGGTCAAAAGGGCCATCTGAAAAAAGTGTAAAATCCAGAAAGGCAGGACAGGCCATGGAGAACTGGGAGCCTTGTTATGCTGATGGGCGGGATGTAAATTGCCAACAGCCACTCGGGAGAAGTGTATGGTGTTTCCTGAAACATCTAAAAAACAAAGCAACAGAGCCTAGGGCACTTCCACTTATGGTCCTATAGCTTAGGGAAATGAAAATCAAAAAGACACAGCCACCCCAAAGTTTGGGACGGCTCTGTTTACAAGAACCTCGTTTACGGTACAAGTTCAATATCGCAGAAAGTGAAAAATGGATGAAGAAGTTGTGGTACTTACGTACAATGCAATATCACTCAGCAATGACCTCTATGTCATCAGGCCCGTAGCAGCATAATGAGTGGATTCAGGTATGATGATTCTAACTGAAAGAAGTCACACAGAAAAAGAAACATCATAAGATATCACTAATACACGGAATGTAAACTTGGCTACACAGGAACTGGATTACAAAACAGAACAGGGTCTCAAATTTAGAAAACCAACTTATGCTTGCTTAAGGGTAAAGGTGAGTTGGGGTGCTGCATAAAACCAGAGATTGAAATGAGCACAGATAAAGTTCCTTAAGCCAAATATGGAATAGACAAGAGCTACTCGTTGCTCAACGAAATGGACTCAACACCCCATATTAAAAGCCTAAGAATGTACCTGACTAGTAAGTATCTTAAAACCTATGGATTGCTATGTCTCCGAAAGAGAATCAAGCGTGTGTACAGGGGCATAAACGCAGCAGTGATAGGATTGGAGAGGTTTGGTGAGCAAATGAAGACCCTTTGAAGTCATATTGCATGGTACCCATTCCACGGGTCTCAACTCTCCAGGTTTAAGGGATTCTTCCTTCAGCTAAAACATGCATGTGGAACCCAGAGTATGATCAACCGTGTGATCGGGAGACGTGTTCAAATATGTCTCCGTTCTCGTCCCCTGGTACTCGGGTGCAACATTCCAGACGCTTTACTAACACTCTCCCGACTTGGAGAGTCAGTGCCTTTAACCTCCTGTTTGGCCCAGTTTGCAATTTCTGCGGAAGATGAACAGGAATAGGGAGAACCAATGAGAGACTAGCTGGAGGTGTCTGGACGGGCAAATTTAACTCTCATTTCCCACCAGGAAGAGGAATTAACCAAAGGCTCAGCGTGCCGTGCCGGAACCACATTAGGGCCTGAAGCAATCCTGCGGTGTTGCGGCCAGCTCACAAGAAATCGAGTTGAAGAAAGGAGCTCAGGGGCACTGTAATTCACAAACCTGCAGAGTTATAAATGACAGCTATCGTCCAAAAATATACTGAAGTAAGGCTGCCAAGAGGACTTGAAAGCGGGGCAGAATTGCAGGAAACCGATTTCAGGAGGTAGACTGGAATTGCATTGAAAGCATAGGAAAAGAGGCAGAACGTCCACAATGATGCACTTGGCCAAAAAGGGCGTATGCGTTTTTTCCTGAATATATTCAGGAAAAAACGCATACGCCCTTTTTGGCCAACCAAGCAAGCTTGCAAAGGAAATCTGCACTACAATGAAGTCTCACTTCCCCCTGGTCAAAAGGGCCATCTGAAAAAAGTGTAAAATCCAGAAAGGCAGGACAGGCCATGGAGAACTGGGAGCCTTGTTATGCTGATGGGCGGGATGTAAATTGCCAACAGCCACTCGGGAGAAGTGTATGTGTTTCCTGAAACATCTAAAAAACAAAGCAACAGAGCCCAGGGCACTTCCACTTATGGTCCTATAGCTTAGGGAAATGAAAATCAAAACGACACAGCCACCCCAAAGTTTGGGACGGCTCTGTTTACAAGAACCTCGTTTACGGTACAAGTTCAGTATCGCAGAAAGTGAAAAATGGATGAAGATGTTCTGATACTTACGTACAATGCAATATCACTCAGCAATGACATCTATGTCATCAGGCCCGTAGCAGCATAATGAGTGGATTCAGGTATGATGATTCTAACTGAAAGAAGTCACACAGAAAAAGAAACTTCATAAGATATCACTAATACACGGAATGTAAACTTGGCTACACAGGAACTGGATTACAAAACAGAACAGGGTCTCAAATTTAGAAAACCAACTTATGCTTGCTTAAGGGGAAAGGTGAGTTGGGGTGCTGCATAAAACCAGAGATTGAAATGAGCACAGATAAAGTTCCTTAAGCCAAATATGGAATAGACAAGAGCTACTCCTTGCTCAACGAAATGGACTCAACACCCCATATTAAACGCCTAAGAATGTACCTGACTAGTAAGTATCTTAAAACCTATGGATTGCTATGTCTCCGAAAGAGAATCAAGCGTGTGCACAGGGGCATAAACGCAGCAGTGATAGGATTGGAGAGGTTCGGTGAGCAAATGAAGACCCTTTCAAGTCATATTGCATGGTACCCATTCCACGGGTCTCAACTCTCCAGGTTTAAGGGATTCTTCCTTCAGCTAAAACATGCATGTGGAACCCAGAGTATGATCAACCGTGTGATCGGGAGACGTGTTCAAATATGTCTCCGTTCTCGTCCCCTGGTACTCGGGTGCAACATTCCAGACGCTTTACTAACACTCTCCCGACTTGGAGAGTCAGTGCCTTTAACCTCCTGTTTGGCCCAGTTTGCAATTTCTGCGGAAGATGAACAGGAATAGGGAGAACCAATGAGAGACTAGCTGGAGGTGTCTGGACGGGCAAATTTAACTCTCATTTCCCACCAGGAAGAGGAATTAACCAAAGGCTCAGCGTGCCGTGCCGGAACCACATTAGGGCCTGAAGCAATCCTGCGGTGTTGCGGCCAGCTCACAAGAAAGCGAGTTGAAGAAAGGAGCTCAGGGGCACTGTAATTCACAAACCTGCAGAGTTATAAATGACAGCTATCGTCCAAAAGTATACTGAAGTAAGGCTGCCAAGAGGACTTGAAAGCGGGGCAGAATTGCAGGAAACCGATTTCAGGAGGTAGACTGGAATTGCATTGAAAGCATAGGAAAAGAGGCAGAACGTCCACAATGATGCACTTGGCCAAAAAGGGCGTATGCGTTTTTTCCTGAATATATTCAGGAAAAAACGCATACGCCCTTTTTGGCCAACCAAGCAAGCTTGCAAAGGAAATCTGCACTACAATGAAGTCTCACTTCCCCCCGGTCAAAAGGGCCATCTGAAAAAAGTGTAAAATCCAGAAAGGCAGGACAGGCCATGGAGAACTGGGAGCCTTGTTATGCTGATGGGCGGGATGTAAATTGCCAACAGCCAATCGGGAGAAGTGTATGGTGTTTCCTGAAACATCTAAAAAACAAAGCAACAGAGCCTAGGGCACTTCCACTTATGGTCCTATAGCTTAGGGAAATGAAAATCAAAAAGACACAGCCACCCCAAAGTTTGGGACGGCTCTGTTTACAAGAACCTCGTTTACGGTACAAGTTCAATATCGCAGAAAGTGAAAAATGGATGAAGAAGTTGTGGTACTTACGTACAATGCAATATCACTCAGCAATGACATCTATGTCATCAGGCCCGTAGCAGCATAATGAGTGGATTCAGGTATGATGATTCTAACTGAAAGAAGTCACACAGAAAAAGAAACATCATAAGATATCACTAATACACGGAATGTAAACTTGGCTACACAGGAACTGGATTACAAAACAGAACAGGGTCTCAAATTTAGAAAACCAACTTATGCTTGCTTAAGGGGAAAGGTGAGTTGGGGTGCTGCATAAAACCAGAGATTGAAATGAGCACAGATAAAGTTCCTTAAGCCAAATATGGAATAGACAAGAGCTACTCCTTGCTCAACGAAATGGACTCAACACCCCATATTAAACGCCTAAGAATGTACCTGACTAGTAAGTATCTTAAAACCTATGGATTGCTATGTCTGCGAAAGAGAATCAAGCGTGTGTACAGGGGCATAAACGCAGCAGTGATAGGATTGGAGAGGTTCGGTGAGCAAATGAAGACCCTTTGAAGTCATATTGCATGGTACCCATTCCACGGGTCTCAACTCTCCAGGTTTAAGGGATTCTTCCTTCAGCTAAAACATGCATGTGGAACCCAGAGTATGATCAACCGTGTGATCGGGAGACGTCTTCAAATATGTCTCCGTTCTCGTCCCCTGGTACTCGGGTGCAACATTCCAGATGCTTTACTAACACTCTCCCGACTTGGAGAGTCAGTGCCTTTAACCTCCTGTTTGGCCCAGTTTGCAATTTCTGCGGAAGATGAACAGGAATAGGGAGAACCAATGAGAGACTAGCTGGAGGTGTCTGGACGGGCAAATTTAACTCTCATTTCCCACCAGGAAGAGGAATTAACCAAAGGCTCAGCGTGCCGTGCCAGAACCACATTAGGGCCTGAAGCAATCCTGCGGTGTTGCGGCCAGCTCACAAGAAAGCGAGTTGAAGAAAGGAGCTCAGGGGCACTGTAATTCACAAACCTGCAGAGTTATAAATGACAGCAATCGTCCAAAAATATACTGAAGTAAGGCTGCCAAGAGGACTTGAAAGCGGGGCAGAATTGCAGGAAACCGAGTTCAGGAGGTAGACTGGAATTGCATTGAAAGCATAGGAAAAGAGGCAGAACGTCCACAATGATGCACTTGGCCAAAAAGGGCGTATGCGTTCTTTCCTGAATATATTCAGGAAAAAACGCATACGCCCTTTTTGGCCAACCAAGCAAGCTTGCAAAGGAAATCTGCACTACAATGAAGTCTCACTTCCCCCCGGTCAAAAGGGCCATCTGAAAAAAGTGTAAAATCCAGAAAGGCAGGACAGGCCATGGAGAACTGGGAGCCTTGTTATGCTGATGGGCGGGATGTAAATTGCCAACAGCCACTCGGGAGAAGTGTATGGTGTTTCCTGAAACATCTAAAAAACAAAGCAACAGAGCCTAGGGCACTTCCACTTATGGTCCTATAGCTTAGGGAAATAAAAATCAAAAAGACACAGCCACCCCAAAGTTTGGGACGGCTCTGTTTACAAGAACCTCGTTTACGGTTCAAGTTCAATATCGCAGAAAGTGAAAAATGGATGAAGAAGTTGTGGTACTTACGTACAATGCAATATCACTCAGCAATGACATCTATGTCATCAGGCCCGTAGCAGCATAATGAGTGGATTCAGGTATGATGATTCTAACTGAAAGAAGTCACACAGAAAAAGAAACATCATAAGATATCACTAATACACGGAATGTAAACTTGGCTACACAGGAACTGGATTACAAAACAGAACAGGGTCTCAAATTTAGAAAACCAACTTATGCTTGCTTAAGGGGAAAGGTGAGTTGGGGTGCTGCATAAAACCAGAGATTGAAATGAGCACAGATAAAGTTCCTTAAGCCAAATATGGAATAGACAAGAGCTACTCCTTGCTCAACGAAATGGACTCAACACCCCATATTAAACGCCTAAGAATGTACCTGACTAGTAAGTATCTTAAAACCTATGGATTGCTATGTCTCCGAAAGAGAATCAAGCGTGTGTACAGGGGCATAAACGCAGCAGTGATAGGATTGGAGAGGTTCGGTGAGCAAATGAAGACCCTTTGAAGTCATATTGCATGGTACCCATTCCACGGGTCTCAACTCTCCAGGTTTAAGGGATTCTTCCTTCAGCTAAAACATGCATGTGGAACCCAGAGTATGATCAACCGTGTGATCGGGAGACGTGTTCAAATATGTCTCCGTTCTCGTCCCCTGGTACTCGGGTGCAACATTCCAGACGCTTTACTAACACTCTCCCGACTTGGAGGGTCAGTGCCTTTAACCTCCTGTTTGGCCCAGTTTGCAATTTCTGCGGAAGATGAACAGGAATAGGGAGAACCAATGAGAGACTAGCTGGAGGTGTCTGGACGGGCAAATTTAACTCTCATTTCCCACCAGGAAGAGGAATTAACCAAAGGCTCAGTGTGCCGTGCCGGAACCACATTAGGGCCTGAAGCAATCCTGCGGTGTTGCGGCCAGCTCACAAGAAAGCGAGTTGAAGAAAGGAGCTCAGGGGCACTGTAATTCACAAACCTGCAGAGTTATAAATGACAGCTATCGTCCAAAAATATACTGAAGTAAGGCTGCCAAGAGGACTTGAAAGCGGGGCAGAATTGCAGGAAACCGATTTCAGGAGGTAGACTGGAATTGCATTGAAAGCATAGGAAAAGAGGCAGAACGTCCACAATGATGCACTTGGCCAAAAAGGGCGTATGCGTTTTTTCCTGAATATATTCAGGAAAAAACGCATACGCCCTTTTTGGCCAACCAAGCAAGCTTGCAAAGGAAATCTGCACTACAATGAAGTCTCACTTCCCCCCGGTCAAAAGGGCCATCTGAAAAAAGTGTAAAATCCAGAAAGGCAGGACAGGCCATGGAGAACTGGGAGCCTTGTTATGCTGATGGGCGGGATGTAAATTGCCAACAGCCACTCGGGAGAAGTGTATGGTGTTTCCTGAAACATCTAAAAAACAAAGCAACAGAGCCTAGGGCACTTCCACTTATGGTCCAATAGCTTAGGGAAATGAAAATCAAAAAGACACAGGCACCCCAAAGTTTGGGACGGCTCTGTTTACATGAACCTCATTTACGGTACAAGTTCAATATCGCAGAAAGTGAAAAATGGATGAAGAAGTTGTGGTACTTACGTACAATGCAATATCACTCAGCAATGACATCTATGTCATCAGGCCCGTAGCAGCATAATGAGTGGATTCAGGTATGATGATTCTAACTGAAAGAAGTCACACAGAAAAAGAAACATCATAAGATATCACTAATACACGGAATGTAAACTTGGCTACACAGGAACTGGATTACAAAACAGAACAGGGTCTCAAATTTAGAAAACCAACTTATGCTTGCTTAAGGGGAAAGGTGAGTTGGGGTGCTGCATAAAACCAGAGATTGAAATGAGCACAGATAAAGTTCCTTAAGCCAAATATGGAATAGACAAGAGCTACTCCTTGCTCAACGAAATGGACTCAACACCCCATATTAAACGCCTAAGAATGTACCTGACTAGTAAGTATCTTAAAACCTATGGATTGCTATGTCTCCGAAAGAGAATCAAGCGTGTGTACAGGGGCATAAACGCAGCAGTGATAGGATTGGAGAGGTTCGGTGAGCAAATGAAGACCCTTTGAAGTCATATTGCATGGTACCCATTCCACGGGTCTCAACTCTCCAGGTTTAAGGGATTCTTCCTTCAGCTAAAACATGCATGTGGAACCCAGAGTATGATCAACCGTGTGATCGGGAGACGTGTTCAAATATGTCTCCGTTCTCGTCCCCTGGTACTCGGGTGCAACATTCCAGACGCTTTACTAACACTCTCCCGACTTGGAGGGTCAGTGCCTTTAACCTCCTGTTTGGCCCAGTTTGCAATTTCTGCGGAAGATGAACAGGAATAGGGAGAACCAATGAGAGACTAGCTGGAGGTGTCTGGACGGGCAAATTTAACTCTCATTTCCCACCAGGAAGAGGAATTAACCAAAGGCTCAGTGTGCCGTGCCGGAACCACATTAGGGCCTGAAGCAATCCTGCGGTGTTGCGGCCAGCTCACAAGAAAGCGAGTTGAAGAAAGGAGCTCAAGGGCACTGTAATTCACAAACCTGCAGAGTTATAAATGACAGCTATCGTCCAAAAATATACTGAAGTAAGGCTGCCAAGAGGACTTGAAAGCGGGGCAGAATTGCAGGAAACCGATTTGAGGAGGTAGACTGGAATTGCATTGAAAGCATAGGAAAAGAGGCAGAACGTCCACAATGATGCACTTGGCCAAAAAGGGTGTATGCGTTTTTTCCTGAATATATTCAGGAAAAAACGCATACGCCCTTTTTGGCCAACCAAGCAAGCTTGCAAAGGAAATCTGCACTACAATGAAGTCTCACTTCCCCCCGGTCAAAAGGGCCATCTGAAAAAAGTGTAAAATCCAGAAAGGCAGGACAGGCCATGGAGAACTGGGAGCCTTGTTATGCTGATGGGCGGGATGTAAATTGCCAACAGCCACTCGGGAGAAGTGTATGGTGTTTCCTGAAACATCTAAAAAACAAAGCAACAGAGCCTAGGGCACTTCCACTTATGGTCCAATAGCTTAGGGAAATGAAAATCAAAAAGACACAGGCACCCCAAAGTTTGGGACGGCTCTGTTTACATGAACCTCATTTACGGTACAAGTTCAATATCGCAGAAAGTGAAAAATGGATGAAGAAGTTGTGGTACTTACGTACAATGCAATATCACTCAGCAATGACATCTATGTCATCAGGCCCGTAGCAGCATAATGAGTGGATTCAGGTATGATGATTCTAACTGAAAGAAGTCACACAGAAAAAGAAACATCATAAGATATCACTAATACACGGAATGTAAACTTGGCTACACAGGAACTGGATTACAAAACAGAACAGGGTCTCAAATTTAGAAAACCAACTTATGCTTGCTTAAGGGGAAAGGTGAGTTGGGGTGCTGCATAAAACCAGAGATTGAAATGAGCACAGATAAAGTTCCTTAAGCCAAATATGGAATAGACAAGAGCTACTCCTTGCTCAACGAAATGGACTCAACACCCCATATTAAACGCCTAAGAATGTACCTGACTAGTAAGTATCTTAAAACCTATGGATTGCTATGTCTCCGAAAGAGAATCAAGCGTGTGTACAGGGGCATAAACGCAGCAGTGATAGGATTGGAGAGGTTCGGTGAGCAAATGAAGACCCTTTGAAGTCATATTGCATGGTACCCATTCCACGGGTCTCAACTCTCCAGGTTTAAGGGATTCTTCCTTCAGCTAAAACATGCATGTGGAACCCAGAGTATGATCAACCGTGTGATCGGGAGACGTGTTCAAATATGTCTCCGTTCTCGTCCCCTGGTACTCGGGTGCAACATTCCAGACGCTTTACTAACACTCTCCCGACTTGGAGGGTCAGTGCCTTTAACCTCCTGTTTGGCCCAGTTTGCAATTTCTGCGGAAGATGAACAGGAATAGGGAGAACCAATGAGAGACTAGCTGGAGGTGTCTGGACGGGCAAATTTAACTCTCATTTCCCACCAGGAAGAGGAATTAACCAAAGGCTCAGTGTGCCGTGCCGGAACCACATTAGGGCCTGAAGCAATCCTGCGGTGTTGCGGCCAGCTCACAAGAAAGCGAGTTGAAGAAAGGAGCTCAAGGGCACTGTAATTCACAAACCTGCAGAGTTATAAATGACAGCTATCGTCCAAAAATATACTGAAGTAAGGCTGCCAAGAGGACTTGAAAGCGGGGCAGAATTGCAGGAAACCGATTTGAGGAGGTAGACTGGAATTGCATTGAAAGCATAGGAAAAGAGGCAGAACGTCCACAATGATGCACTTGGCCAAAAAGGGCGTATGCGTTTTTTCCTGAATATATTCAGGAAAAAACGCATACGCCCTTTTTGGCCAACCAAGCAAGCTTGCAAAGGAAATCTGCACTACAATGAAGTATCACTTCCCCCCGGTCAAAAGGGCCATCTGAAAAAAGTGTAAAATCCAGAAAGGCAGGACAGGCCATGGAGAACTGGGAGCCTTGTTATGCTGATGGGCGGGATGTAAATTGCCAACAGCCACTCGGGAGAAGTGTATGGTGTTTCCTGAAACATCTAAAAAACAAAGCAACAGAGCCTAGGGCACTTCCACTTATGGTCCAATAGCTTAGGGAAATGAAAATCAAAAAGACACAGCCACCCCAAAGTTTGGGACGGCTCTGTTTACAAGAACCTCGTTTACGGTACAAGTTCAATATCGCAGAAAGTGAAAAATGGATGAAGAAGTTGTGGTACTTACGTACAATGCAATATCACTCAGCAATGACATCTATGTCATCAGGCCCGTAGCAGCATAATGAGTGGATTCAGGTATGATGATTCTAACTGAAAGAAGTCACACAGAAAAAAGAAACATCATAAGATATCACTAATACACGGAATGTAAACTTGGCTACACAGGAACTGCATTACAAAACAGAACAGGGTCTCAAATTTAGAAAACCAACTTATGCTTGCTTAAGGGGAAAGGTGAGTTGGGGTGCTGCATAAAACCAGAGATTGAAATGAGCACAGATAAAGTTCCTTAAGCCAAATATGGAATAGACAAGAGCTACTCCTTGCTCAACGAAATGGACTCAACACCCCATATTAAACGCCTAAGAATGTACCTGACTAGTAAGTATCTTAAAACCTATGGATTGCTATGTCTCCGAAAGAGAATCAAGCGTGTGTACAGGGACATAAACGCAGCAGTGATAGGATTGGAGAGGTTCGGTGAGCAAATGAAGACCCTTTGAAGTCATATTGCATGGTACCCATTCCACGGGTCTCAACTCTCCAGGTTTAAGGGATTCTTCCTTCAGCTAAAACATGCATGTGGAACCCAGAGTATGATCAACCGTGTGATCGGGAGACGTGTTCAAATATGTCTCCGTTCTCGTCCCCTGGTACTCGGGTGCAACATTCCAGATGCTTTACTAACACTCTCCCGACTTGGAGAGTCAGTGCCTTTAACCTCCTGTTTGGCCCAGTTTGCAATTTCTGCGGAAGATGAACAGGAATAGGGAGAACCAATGAGAGACTAGCTGGAGGTGTCTGGACGGGCAAATTTAACTCTCATTTCCCACCAGGAAGAGGAATTAACCAAAGGCTCAGCGTACCGTGCCGGAACCAGATTAGGGCCTGAAGCAATCCTGCGGTGTTGCGGCCAGCTCACAAGAAAGCGAGTTGAAGAAAGGAGCTCAGGGGCACTGTAATTCACAAACCTGCAGAGTTATAAATGACAGCTATCGTCCAAAAGTATACTTAAGTAAGGCTGCCAAGAGGACTTGAAAGCGGGGCAGAATTGCAGGAAACCGATTTCAGGAGGTAGACTGGAATTGCATTGAAAGCATAGGAAAAGAGGCAGAATGTCCACAATGATGCACTTGGCCAAAAAGGGCGTATGCGTTTTTTCCTGAATATATTCAGGAAAAAACGCATACGCCCTTTTTGGCCAACCAAGCAAGCTTGCAAAGGAAATCTGCACTACAATGAAGTCTCACTTCCCCCCGGTCAAAAGGGCCATCTGAAAAAAGTGTAAAATCCAGAAAGGCAGGACAGGCCATGGAGAACTGGGAGCCTTGTTATGCTGATGGGCGGGATGTAAATTGCCAACAGCCACTCGGGAGAAGTGTATGGTGTTTCCTGAAACATCTAAAAAACAAAGCAACAGAGCCTAGGGCACTTCCACTTATGGTCCTATAGCTTAGGGAAATGAAAATCAAAAATACACAGCCACCCCAAAGTTTGGGACGGCTCTGTTTACAAGACCCTCGTTTACGGTACAAGTTCAATATCGCAGAAAGTGAAAAATGGATGAAGAAGTTGTGGTACTTACGTACAATGCAATATCACTCAGCAATGACCTCTATGTCATCAGGCCCGTAGCAGCATAATGAGTGGATTCAGGTATGATGATTCTAACTGAAAGAAGTCACACAGAAAAAGAAACATCATAAGATATCACTAATACACGGAATGTAAACTTGGCTACACAGGAACTGGATTACAAAACAGAACAGGGTCTCAAATTTAGAAAACCAACTTATGCTTGCTTAAGGGGAAAGGTGAGTTGGGGTGCTGCATAAAACCAGAGATTGAAATGAGCACAGATAAAGTTCCTTAAGCCAAATATGGAATAGACAAGAGCTACTCCTTGCTCAACGAAATGGACTCAACACCCCATATTAAACGCCTAAGAATGTACCTGACTAGTAAGTATCTTAAAACCTATGGATTGCTATGTCTCCGAAAGAGAATCAAGCGTGTGTACAGGGGCATAAACGCAGCAGTGATAGGATTGGAGAGGTTCGGTGAGCAAATGAAGACCCTTTGAAGTCATATTGCATGGTACCCATTCCACGGGTCTCAACTCTCCAGGTTTAAGGGATTCTTCCTTCAGCTAAAACATGCATGTGGAACCCAGAGTATGATCAACCGTGTGATCGGGAGACGTGTTCAAATATGTCTCCGTTCTCGTCCCCTGGTACTCGGGTGCAACATTCCAGACGCTTTACTAACACTCTCCCGACTTGGAGAGTCAGTGCCTTTAACCTCCTGTTTGGCCCAGTTTGCAATTTCTGCGGAAGATGAACAGGAATAGGGAGAACCAATGAGAGACTAGCTGGAGGTGTCTGGACGGGCAAATTTAACTCTCATTTCCCACCAGGAAGAGGAATTAACCAAAGGCTCAGCGTGCCGTGCCGGAACCGGATTTGGGCCTGAAGCAATCCTGCGGTGTTGCGGCCAGCTCACAAGAAAGCGAGTTGAAGAAAGGAGCTCAGGGGCACTGTAATTCACAAACCTGCAGAGATATAAATGACAGCTATCGTCCAAAAATATACTGAAGTAAGGCTGCCAAGAGGACTTGAAAGCGGGGCAGAATTGCAGGAAACCGATTTCAGGAGGTAGACTGGAATTGCATTGAAAGCATAGGAAAAGAGGCAGAACGTCCACAATGATGCACTTGGCCAAAAAGGGCGTATGCGTTTTTTCCTGAATATATTCAGGAAAAAACGCATACGCCCTTTTTGGCCAACCAAGCAAGCTTGCAAAGGAAATCTGCACTACAATGAAGTCTCACTTCCCCCCGGTCAAAAGGGCCATCTGAAAAAAGTGTAAAATCCAGAAAGGCAGGACAGGCCATGGAGAACTGGGAGCCTTGTTATGCTGATGGGCGGGATGTAAATTGCCAACAGCCACTCGGGAGAAGTGTATGGTGTTTCCAGAAACATCTAAAAAACAAAGCAACAGAGCCTAGGGCACTTCCACTTATGGTCCTATAGCTTAGGGAAATGAAAATCAAAAAGACACAGCCACCCCAAAGTTTGGGACGGCTCTGTTTACAAGAACCTCGTTTACGGTACAAGTTCAATATCGCAGAAAGTGAAAAATGGATGAAGAAGTTGTGGTACTTACGTACAATGCAATATCACTCAGCAATGACATCTATGTCATCAGGCCCGTAGCAGCATAATGAGTGGATTCAGGTATGATGATTCTAACTGAAAGAAGTCACACAGAAAAAGAAACATCATAAGATATCACTAATACACGGAATGTAAACTTGGCTACACAGGAACTGGATTACAAAACAGAACAGGGTCTCAAATTTAGAAAACCAACTTATGCTTGCTTAAGGGGAAAGGTGAGTTGGGGTGCTGCATAAAACCAGAGATTGAAATGAGCACAGATAAAGTTCCTTAAGCCAAATATGGAATAGACAAGAGCTACTCCTTGCTCAACGAAATGGACTCAACACCCCATATTAAACGCCTAAGAATGTACCTGACTAGTAAGTATCTTAAAACCTATGGATTGCTATGTCTGCGAAAGAGAATCAAGCGTGTGTACAGGGGCATAAACGCAGCAGTGATAGGATTGGAGAGGTTCGGTGAGCAAATGAAGACCCTTTGAAGTCATATTGCATGGTACCCATTCCACGGGTCTCAACTCTCCAGGTTTAAGGGATTCTTCCTTCAGCTAAAACATGCATGTGGAACCCAGAGTATGATCAACCGTGTGATCGGGAGACGTGTTCAAATATGTCTCCGTTCTCGTCCCCTGGTACTCGGGTGCAACATTCCAGACGCTTTACTAACACTCTCCCGACTTGGAGGGTCAGTGCCTTTAACCTCCTGTTTGGCCCAGTTTGCAATTTCTGCGGAAGATGAACAGGAATAGGGAGAACCAATGAGAGACTAGCTGGAGGTGTCTGGACGGGCAAATTTAACTCTCATTTCCCACCAGGAAGAGGAATTAACCAAAGGCTCAGTGTGCCGTGCCGGAACCACATTAGGGCCTGAAGCAATCCTGCGGTGTTGCGGCCAGCTCACAAGAAAGCGAGTTGAAGAAAGGAGCTCAGGGGCACTGTAATTCACAAACCTGCAGAGTTATAAATGACAGCTATCGTCCAAAAATATACTGAAGTAAGGCTGCCAAGAGGACTTGAAAGCGGGGCAGAATTGCAGGAAACCGATTTCAGGAGGTAGACTGGAATTGCATTGAAAGCATAGGAAAAGAGGCAGAACGTCCACAATGATGCACTTGGCCAAAAAGGGCGTATGCGTTTTTTCCTGAATATATTCAGGAAAAAACGCATACGCCCTTTTTGGCCAACCAAGCAAGCTTGCAAAGGAAATCTGCACTACAATGAAGTCTCACTTCCCCCCGGTCAAAAGGGCCATCTGAAAAAAGTGTAAAATCCAGAAAGGCAGGACAGGCCATGGAGAACTGGGAGCCTTGTTATGCTGATGGGCGGGATGTAAATTGCCAACAGCCACTCGGGAGAAGTGTATGGTGTTTCCTGAAACATCTAAAAAACAAAGCAACAGAGCCTAGGGCACTTCCACTTATGGTCCAATAGCTTAGGGAAATGAAAATCAAAAAGACACAGCCACCCCAAAGTTTGGGACGGCTCTGTTTACAAGAACCTCGTTTACGGTACAAGTTCAATATCGCAGAAAGTGAAAAATGGATGAAGAAGTTGTGGTACTTACGTACAATGCAATATCACTCAGCAATGACATCTATGTCATCAGGCCCGCAGCAGCATAATGAGTGGATTCAGGTATGATGATTCTAACTGAAAGAAGTCACACAGAAAAAAGAAACATCATAAGATATCACTAATACACGGAATGTAAACTTGGCTACACAGGAACTGCATTACAAAACAGAACAGGGTCTCAAATTTAGAAAACCAACTTATGCTTGCTTAAGGGGAAAGGTGAGTTGGGGTGCTGCATAAAACCAGAGATTGAAATGAGCACAGATAAAGTTCCTTAAGCCAAATATGGAATAGACAAGAGCTACTCCTTGCTCAACGAAATGGACTCAACACCCCATATTAAACGCCTAAGAATGTACCTGACTAGTAAGTATCTTAAAACCTATGGATTGCTATGTCTCCGAAAGAGAATCAAGCGTGTGTACAGGGACATAAACGCAGCAGTGATAGGATTGGAGAGGTTCGGTGAGCAAATGAAGACCCTTTGAAGTCATATTGCATGGTACCCATTCCACGGGTCTCAACTCTCCAGGTTTAAGGGATTCTTCCTTCAGCTAAAACATGCATGTGGAACCCAGAGTATGATCAACCGTGTGATCGGGAGACGTGTTCAAATATGTCTCCGTTCTCGTCCCCTGGTACTCGGGTGCAACATTCCAGATGCTTTACTAACACTCTCCCGACTTGGAGAGTCAGTGCCTTTAACCTCCTGTTTGGCCCAGTTTGCAATTTCTGCGGAAGATGAACAGGAATAGGGAGAACCAATGAGAGACTAGCTGGAGGTGTCTGGACGGGCAAATTTAACTCTCATTTCCCACCAGGAAGAGGAATTAACCAAAGGCTCAGCGTACCGTGCCGGAACCAGATTAGGGCCTGAAGCAATCCTGCGGTGTTGCGGCCAGCTCACAAGAAAGCGAGTTGAAGAAAGGAGCTCAGGGGCACTGTAATTCACAAACCTGCAGAGTTATAAATGACAGCTATCGTCCAAAAGTATACTGAAGTAAGGCTGCCAAGAGGACTTGAAAGCGGGGCAGAATTGCAGGAAACCGATTTCAGGAGGTAGACTGGAATTGCATTGAAAGCATAGGAAAAGAGGCAGAATGTCCACAATGATGCACTTGGCCAAAAAGGGCGTATGCGTTTTTTCCTGAATATATTCAGGAAAAAACGCATACGCCCTTTTTGGCCAACCAAGCAAGCTTGCAAAGGAAATCTGCACTACAATGAAGTCTCACTTCCCCCCGGTCAAAAGGGCCATCTGAAAAAAGTGTAAAATCCAGAAAGGCAGGACAGGCCATGGAGAACTGGGAGCCTTGTTATGCTGATGGGCGGGATGTAAATTGCCAACAGCCACTCGGGAGAAGTGTATGGTGTTTCCTGAAACATCTAAAAAACAAAGCAACAGAGCCTAGGGCACTTCCACTTATGGTCCTATAGCTTAGGGAAATGAAAATCAAAAATACACAGCCACCCCAAAGTTTGGGACGGCTCTGTTTACAAGACCCTCGTTTACGGTACAAGTTCAATATCGCAGAAAGTGAAAAATGGATGAAGAAGTTGTGGTACTTACGTACAATGCAATATCACTCAGCAATGACCTCTATGTCATCAGGCCCGTAGCAGCATAATGAGTGGATTCAGGTATGATGATTCTAACTGAAAGAAGTCACACAGAAAAAGAAACATCATAAGATATCACTAATACACGGAATGTAAACTTGGCTACACAGGAACTGGATTACAAAACAGAACAGGGTCTCAAATTTAGAAAACCAACTTATGCTTGCTTAAGGGGAAAGGTGAGTTGGGGTGCTGCATAAAACCAGAGATTGAAATGAGCACAGATAAAGTTCCTTAAGCCAAATATGGAATAGACAAGAGCTACTCCTTGCTCAACGAAATGGACTCAACACCCCATATTAAACGCCTAAGAATGTACCTGACTAGTAAGTATCTTAAAACCTATGGATTGCTATGTCTCCGAAAGAGAATCAAGCGTGTGTACAGGGGCATAAACGCAGCAGTGATAGGATTGGAGAGGTTCGGTGAGCAAATGAAGACCCTTTGAAGTCATATTGCATGGTACCCATTCCACGGGTCTCAACTCTCCAGGTTTAAGGGATTCTTCCTTCAGCTAAAACATGCATGTGGAACCCAGAGTATGATCAACCGTGTGATCGGGAGACGTGTTCAAATATGTCTCCGTTCTCGTCCCCTGGTACTCGGGTGCAACATTCCAGACGCTTTACTAACACTCTCCCGACTTGGAGGGTCAGTGCCTTTAACCTCCTGTTTGGCCCAGTTTGCAATTTCTGCGGAAGATGAACAGGAATAGGGAGAACCAATGAGAGACTAGCTGGAGGTGTCTGGACGGGCAAATTTAACTCTCATTTCCCACCAGGAAGAGGAATTAACCAAAGGCTCAGCGTGCCGTGCCAGAACCACATTAGGGCCTGAAGCAATCCTGCGGTGTTGCGGCCAGCTCACAAGAAAGCGAGTTGAAGAAAGGAGCTCAGGGGCACTGTAATTCACAAACCTGCAGAGTTATAAATGACAGCTATCGTCCAAAAATATACTGAAGTAAGGCTGCCAAGAGGACTTGAAAGCGGGGCAGAATTGCAGGAAACCGATTTCAGGAGGTAGACTGGAATTGCATTGAAAGCATAGGAAAAGAGGCAGAACGTCCACAATGATGCACTTGGCCAAAAAGGGCGTATGCGTTTTTTCCTGAATATATTCAGGAAAAAACGCATACGCCCTTTTTGGCCAACCAAGCAAGCTTGCAAAGGAAATCTGCACTACAATGAAGTCTCACTTCCCCCCGGTCAAAAGGGCCATCTGAAAAAAGTGTAAAATCCAGAAAGGCAGGACAGGCCATGGAGAACTGGGAGCCTTGTTATGCTGATGGGCGGGATGTAAATTGCCAACAGCCACTCGGGAGAAGTGTATGGTGTTTCCTGAAACATCTAAAAAACAAAGCAACAGAGCCTAGGGCACTTCCACTTATGGTCCTATAGCTTAGGGAAATGAAAATCAAAAATACACAGCCACCCCAAAGTTTGGGACGGCTCTGTTTACAAGACCCTCGTTTACGGTACAAGTTCAATATCGCAGAAAGTGAAAAATGGATGAAGAAGTTGTGGTACTTACGTACAATGGAATATCACTCAGCAATGACCTCTATGTCATCAGGCCCGTAGCAGCATAATGAGTGGATTCAGGTATGATGATTCTAACTGAAAGAAGTCACACAGAAAAAGAAACATCATAAGATATCACTAATACACGGAATGTAAACTTGGCTACACAGGAACTGGATTACAAAACAGAACAGGGTCTCAAATTTAGAAAACCAACTTATGCTTGCTTAAGGGGAAAGGTGAGTTGGGGTGCTGCATAAAACCAGAGATTGAAATGAGCACAGATAAAGTTCCTTAAGCCAAATATGGAATAGACAAGAGCTACTCCTTGCTCAACGAAATGGACTCAACACCCCATATTAAACGCCTAAGAATGTACCTGACTAGTAAGTATCTTAAAACCTATGGATTGCTATGTCTCCGAAAGAGAATCAAGCGTGTGTACAGGGGCATAAACGCAGCAGTGATAGGATTGGAGAGGTTCGGTGAGCAAATGAAGACCCTTTGAAGTCATATTGCATGGTACCCATTCCACGGGTCTCAACTCTCCAGGTTTAAGGGATTCTTCCTTCAGCTAAAACATGCATGTGGAACCCAGAGTATGATCAACCGTGTGATCGGGAGACGTGTTCAAATATGTCTCCGTTCTCGTCCCCTGGTACTCGGGTGCAACATTCCAGACGCTTTACTAACACTCTCCCGACTTGGAGAGTCAGTGCCTTTAACCTCCTGTTTGGCCCAGTTTGCAATTTCTGCGGAAGATGAACAGGAATAGGGAGAACCAATGAGAGACTAGCTGGAGGTGTCTGGACGGGCAAATTTAACTCTCATTTCCCACCAGGAAGAGGAATTAACCAAAGGCTCAGCGTGCCGTGCCGGAACCACATGAGGGCCTGAAGCAATCCTGCGGTGTTGCGGCCAGCTCACAAGAAAGCGAGTTGAAGAAAGGAGCTCAGGGGCACTGTAATTCACAAACCTGCAGAGTTATAAATGACAGCTATCGTCCAAAAATATACTGAAGTAAGGCTGCCAAGAGGACTTGAAAGCGGGGCAGAATTGCAGGAAACCGATTTCAGGAGGTAGACTGGAATTGCATTGAAAGCATAGGAAAAGAGGCAGAACGTCCACAATGATGCACTTGGCCAAAAAGGGCGTATGCGTTTTTTCCTGAATATATTCAGGAAAAAACGCATATGCCCTTTTTGGCCAACCAAGCAAGCTTGCAAAGGAAATCTGCACTACAATGAAGTCTCACTTCCCCCCGGTCAAAAGGGCCATCTGAAAAAAGTGTAAAATCCAGAAAGGCAGGACAGGCCATGGAGAACTGGGAGCCTTGTTATGCTGATGGGCGGGATGTAAATTGCCAACAGCCACTCGGGAGAAGTGTATGCTGTTTCCTGAAACATCTAAAAAACAAAGCAACAGAGCCTAGGGCACTTCCGCTTATGGTCCTATAGCTTAGGGAAATGAAAATCAAAAAGACACAGCCACCCCAAAGTTTGGGACGGCTCTGTTTACAAGAACCTCGTTTACGGTACAAGTTCAATATCGCAGAAAGTGAAAAATGGATGAAGAAGTTGTGGTACTTACGTACAATGCAATATCACTCAGCAATGACATCTATGTCATCAGGCCCGTAGCAGCATAATGAGTGGATTCAGGTATGATGATTCTAACTGAAAGAAGTCACACAGAAAAAGAAACATCATAAGATATCACTAATACACGGAATGTAAACTTGGCTACACAGGAACTGGATTACAAAACAGAACAGGGTCTCAAATTTAGAAAACCAACTTATGCTTGCTTAAGGGGAAAGGTGAGTTGGGGTGCTGCATAAAACCAGAGATTGAAATGAGCACAGATAAAGTTCCTTAAGCCAAATATGGAATAGACAAGAGCTACTCCTTGCTCAACGAAATGGACTCAACACCCCATATTAAACGCCTAAGAATGTACCTGACTAGTAAGTATCTTAAAACCTATGGATTGCTATGTCTCCGAAAGAGAATCAAGCGTGTGTACAGGGGCATAAACGCAGCAGTGATAGGATTGGAGAGGTTCGGTGAGCAAATGAAGACCCTTTGAAGTCATATTGCATGGTACCCATTCCACGGGTCTCAACTCTCCAGGTTTAAGGGATTCTTCCTTCAGCTAAAACATGCATGTGGAACCCAGAGTATGATCAACCGTGTGATCGGGAGACGTGTTCAAATATGTCTCCGTTCTCGTCCCCTGGTACTCGGGTGCAACATTCCAGACGCTTTACTAACACTCTCCCGACTTGGAGGGTCAGTGCCTTTAACCTCCTGTTTGGCCCAGTTTGCAATTTCTGCGGAAGATGAACAGGAATAGGGAGAACCAATGAGAGACTAGCTGGAGGTGTCTGGACGGGCAAATTTAACTCTCATTTCCCACCAGGAAGAGGAATTAACCAAAGGCTCAGCGTGCCGTGCCAGAACCACATTAGGGCCTGAAGCAATCCTGCGGTGTTGCGGCCAGCTCACAAGAAAGCGAGTTGAAGAAAGGAGCTCAGGGGCACTGTAATTCACAAACCTGCAGAGTTATAAATGACAGCTATCGTCCAAAAATATACTGAAGTAAGGCTGCCAAGAGGACTTGAAAGCGGGGCAGAATTGCAGGAAACCGATTTCAGGAGGTAGACTGGAATTGCATTGAAAGCATAGGAAAAGAGGCAGAACGTCCACAATGATGCACTTGGCCAAAAAGGGCGTATGCGTTTTTTCCTGAATATATTCAGGAAAAAACGCATACGCCCTTTTTGGCCAACCAAGCAAGCTTGCAAAGGAAATCTGCACTACAATGAAGTCTCACTTCCCCCCGGTCAAAAGGGCCATCTGAAAAAAGTGTAAAATCCAGAAAGGCAGGACAGGCCATGGAGAACTGGGAGCCTTGTTATGCTGATGGGCGGGATGTAAATTGCCAACAGCCACTCGGGAGAAGTGTATGGTGTTTCCTGAAACATCTAAAAAACAAAGCAACAGAGCCTAGGGCACTTCCACTTATGGTCCAATAGCTTAGGGAAATGAAAATCAAAAAGACACAGCCACCCCAAAGTTTGGGACGGCTCTGTTTACAAGAACCTCGTTTACGGTACAAGTTCAATATCGCAGAAAGTGAAAAATGGATGAAGAAGTTGTGGTACTTACGTACAATGCAATATCACTCAGCAATGACATCTATGTCATCAGGCCCGTAGCAGCGTAATGAGTGGATTCAGGTATGATGATTCTAACTGAAAGAAGTCACACAGAAAAAAGAAACATCATAAGATATCACTAATACACGGAATGTAAACTTGGCTACACAGGAACTGCATTACAAAACAGAACAGGGTCTCAAATTTAGAAAACCAACTTATGCTTGCTTAAGGGGAAAGGTGAGTTGGGGTGCTGCATAAAACCAGAGATTGAAATGAGCACAGATAAAGTTCCTTAAGCCAAATATGGAATAGACAAGAGCTACTCCTTGCTCAACGAAATGGACTCAACACCCCATATTAAACGCCTAAGAATGTACCTGACTAGTAAGTATCTTAAAACCTATGGATTGCTATGTCTCTGAAAGAGAATCAAGCGTGTGTACAGGGACATAAACGCAGCAGTGATAGGATTGGAGAGGTTCGGTGAGCAAATGAAGACCCTTTGAAGTCATATTGCATGGTACCCATTCCACGGGTCTCAACTCTCCAGGTTTAAGGGATTCTTCCTTCAGCTAAAACATGCATGTGGAACCCAGAGTATGATCAACCGTGTGATCGGGAGACGTGTTCAAATATGTCTCCGTTCTCGTCCCCTGGTACTCGGGTGCAACATTCCAGATGCTTTACTAACACTCTCCCGACTTGGAGAGTCAGTGCCTTTAACCTCCTGTTTGGCCCAGTTTGCAATTTCTGTGGAAGATGAACAGGAATAGGGAGAACCAATGAGAGACTAGCTGGAGGTGTCTGGACGGGCAAATTTAACTCTCATTTCCCACCAGGAAGAGGAATTAACCAAAGGCTCAGCGTACCGTGCCGGAACCAGATTAGGGCCTGAAGCAATCCTGCGGTGTTGCGGCCAGCTCACAAGAAAGCGAGTTGAAGAAAGGAGCTCAGGGGCACTGTAATTCACAAACCTGCAGAGTTATAAATGACAGCTATCGTCCAAAAGTATATTGAAGTAAGGCTGCCAAGAGGACTTGAAAGCGGGGCAGAATTGCAGGAAACCGATTTCAGGAGGTAGACTGGAATTGCATTGAAAGCATAGGAAAAGAGGCAGAATGTCCACAATGATGCACTTGGCCAAAAAGGGCGTATGCGTTTTTTCCTGAATATATTCAGGAAAAAACGCATACGCCCTTTTTGGCCAACCAAGCAAGCTTGCAAAGGAAATCTGCACTACAATGAAGTCTCACTTCCCCCCGGTCAAAAGGGCCATCTGAAAAAAGTGTAAAATCCAGAAAGGCAGGACAGGCCATGGAGAACTGGGAGCCTTGTTATGCTGATGGGCGGGATGTAAATTGCCAACAGCCACTCGGGAGAAGTGTATGGTGTTTCCTGAAACATCTAAAAAACAAAGCAACAGAGCCTAGGGCACTTCCACTTATGGTCCTATAGCTTAGGGAAATGAAAATCAAAAAGACACAGCCACCCCAAAGTTTGGGACGGCTCTGTTTACAAGACCCTCGTTTACGGTACAAGTTCAATATCGCAGAAAGTGAAAAATGGATGAAGAAGTTGTGGTACTTACGTACAATGCAATATCACTCAGCAATGACCTCTATGTCATCAGGCCCGTAGCAGCATAATGAGTGGATTCAGGTATGATGATTCTAACTGAAAGAAGTCACACAGAAAAAGAAACATCATAAGATATCACTAATACACGGAATGTAAACTTGGCTACACAGGAACTGGATTACAAAACAGAACAGGGTCTCAAATTTAGAAAACCAACTTATGCTTGCTTAAGGGGAAAGGTGAGTTGGGGTGCTGCATAAAACCAGAGATTGAAATGAGCACAGATAAAGTTCCTTAAGCCAAATATGGAATAGACAAGAGCTACTCCTTGCTCAACGAAATGGACTCAACACCCCATATTAAACGCCTAAGAATGTACCTGACTAGTAAGTATCTTAAAACCTATGGATTGCTATGTCTCCGAAAGAGAATCAAGCGTGTGTACAGGGGCATAAACGCAGCAGTGATAGGATTGGAGAGGTTCGGTGAGCAAATGAAGACCCTTTGAAGTCATATTGCATGGTACCCATTCCACGGGTCTCAACTCTCCAGGTTTAAGGGATTCTTCCTTCAGCTAAAACATGCATGTGGAACCCAGAGTATGATCAACCGTGTGATCGGGAGACGTGTTCAAATATGTCTCCGTTCTCGTCCCCTGGTACTCGGGTGCAACATTCCAGACGCTTTACTAACACTCTCCCGACTTGGAGAGTCAGTGCCTTTAACCTCCTGTTTGGCCCAGTTTGCAATTTCTGCGGAAGATGAACAGGAATAGGGAGAACCAATGAGAGACTAGCTGGAGGTGTCTGGATGGGCAAATTTAACTCTCATTTCCCACCAGGAAGAGGAATTAACCAAAGGCTCAGCGTGCCGTGCCGGAACCGGATTTGGGCCTGAAGCAATCCTGCGGTGTTGCGGCCAGCTCACAAGAAAGCGAGTTGAAGAAAGGAGCTCAGGGGCACTGTAATTCACAAACCTGCAGAGTTATAAATGACAGCTATCGTCCAAAAATATACTGAAGTAAGGCTGCCAAGAGGACTTGAAAGCGGGGCAGAATTGCAGGAAACCGATTTCAGGAGGTAGACTGGAATTGCATTGAAAGCATAGGAAAAGAGGCAGAACGTCCACAATGATGCACTTGGCCAAAAAGGGCGTATGCGTTTTTTCCTGAATATATTCAGGAAAAAACGCATACGCCCTATTTGGCCAACCAAGCAAGCTTGCAAAGGAAATCTGCACTACAATGAAGTCTCACTTCCCCCCGGTCAAAAGGGCCATCTGAAAAAAGTGTAAAATCCAGAAAGGCAGGACAGGCCATGGAGAACTGGGAGCCTTGTTATGCTGATGGGCGGGATGTAAATTGCCAACAGCCACTCGGGAGAAGTGTATGGTGTTTCCAGAAACATCTAAAAAACAAAGCAACAGAGCCTAGGGCACTTCCACTTATGGTCCTATAGCTTAGGGAAATGAAAATCAAAAAGACACAGCCACCCCAAAGTTTGGGACGGCTCTGTTTACAAGAACCTCGTTTACGGTACAAGTTCAATATCGCAGAAAGTGAAAAATGGATGAAGAAGTTGTGGTACTTACGTACAATGCAATATCACTCAGCAATGACATCTATGTCATCAGGCCCGTAGCAGCATAATGAGTGGATTCAGGTATGATGATTCTAACTGAAAGAAGTCACACAGAAAAAGAAACATCATAAGATATCACTAATACACGGAATGTAAACTTGGCTACACAGGAACTGGATTACAAAACAGAACAGGGTCTCAAATTTAGAAAACCAACTTATGCTTGCTTAAGGGGAAAGGTGAGTTGGGGTGCTGCATAAAACCAGAGATTGAAATGAGCACAGATAAAGTTCCTTAAGCCAAATATGGAATAGACAAGAGCTACTCCTTGCTCAACGAAATGGACTCAACACCCCATATTAAACGCCTAAGAATGTACCTGACTAGTAAGTATCTTAAAACCTATGGATTGCTATGTCTCCGAAAGAGAATCAAGCGTGTGTACAGGGGCATAAACGCAGCAGTGATAGGATTGGAGAGGTTCGGTGAGCAAATGAAGACCCTTTGAAGTCATATTGCATGGTACCCATTCCACGGGTCTCAACTCTCCAGGTTTAAGGGATTCTTCCTTCAGCTAAAACATGCATGTGGAACCCAGAGTATGATCAACCGTGTGATCGGGAGACGTGTTCAAATATGTCTCCGTTCTCGTCCCCTGGTACTCGGGTGCAACATTCCAGACGCTTTACTAACACTCTCCCGACTTGGAGAGTCAGTGCCTTTAACCTCCTGTTTGGCCCAGTTTGCAATTTCTGCGGAAGATGAACAGGAATAGGGAGAACCAATGAGAGACTAGCTGGAGGTGTCTGGACGGGCAAATTTAACTCTCATTTCCCACCAGGAAGAGGAATTAACCAAAGGCTCAGCGTGCCGTGCCGGAACCGGATTTGGGCCTGAAGCAATCCTGCGGTGTTGCGGCCAGCTCACAAGAAAGCGAGTTGAAGAAAGGAGCTCAGGGGCACTGTAATTCACAAACCTGCAGAGTTATAAATGACAGCTATCGTCCAAAAATATACTGAAGTAAGGCTGCCAAGAGGACTTGAAAGCGGGGCAGAATTGCAGGAAACCGATTTCAGGAGGTAGACTGGAATTGCATTGAAAGCATAGGAAAAGAGGCAGAACGTCCACAATGATGCACTTGGCCAAAAAGGGCGTATGCGTTTTTTCCTGAATATATTCAGGAAAAAACGCATACGCCCTATTTGGCCAACCAAGCAAGCTTGCAAAGGAAATCTGCACTACAATGAAGTCTCACTTCCCCCCGGTCAAAAGGGCCATCTGAAAAAAGTGTAAAATCCAGAAAGGCAGGACAGGCCATGGAGAACTGGGAGCCTTGTTATGCTGATGGGCGGGATGTAAATTGCCAACAGCCACTCGGGAGAAGTGTATGGTGTTTCCAGAAACATCTAAAAAACAAAGCAACAGAGCCTAGGGCACTTCCACTTATGGTCCTATAGCTTAGGGAAATGAAAATCAAAAAGACACAGCCACCCCAAAGTTTGGGACGGCTCTGTTTACAAGAACCTCGTTTACGGTACAAGTTCAATATCGCAGAAAGTGAAAAATGGATGAAGAAGTTGTGGTACTTACGTACAATGCAATATCACTCAGCAATGACATCTATGTCATCAGGCCCGTAGCAGCATAATGAGTGGATTCAGGTATGATGATTCTAACTGAAAGAAGTCACACAGAAAAAGAAACATCATAAGATATCACTAATACACGGAATGTAAACTTGGCTACACAGGAACTGGATTACAAAACAGAACAGGGTCTCAAATTTAGAAAACCAACTTATGCTTGCTTAAGGGGAAAGGTGAGTTGGGGTGCTGCATAAAACCAGAGATTGAAATGAGCACAGATAAAGTTCCTTAAGCCAAATATGGAATAGACAAGAGCTACTCCTTGCTCAACGAAATGGACTCAACACCCCATATTAAACGCCTAAGAATGTACCTGACTAGTAAGTATCTTAAAACCTATGGATTGCTATGTCTCCGAAAGAGAATCAAGCGTGTGTACAGGGGCATAAACGCAGCAGTGATAGGATTGGAGAGGTTCGGTGAGCAAATGAAGACCCTTTGAAGTCATATTGCATGGTACCCATTCCACGGGTCTCAACTCTCCAGGTTTAAGGGATTCTTCCTTCAGCTAAAACATGCATGTGGAACCCAGAGTATGATCAACCGTGTGATCGGGAGACGTGTTCAAATATGTCTCCGTTCTCGTCCCCTGGTACTCGGGTGCAACATTCCAGACGCTTTACTAACACTCTCCCGACTTGGAGAGTCAGTGCCTTTAACCTCCTGTTTGGCCCAGTTTGCAATTTCTGCGGAAGATGAACAGGAATAGGGAGAACCAATGAGAGACTAGCTGGAGGTGTCTGGACGGGCAAATTTAACTCTCATTTCCCACCAGGAAGAGGAATTAACCAAAGGCTCAGCGTGCCGTGCCGGAACCACATGAGGGCCTGAAGCAATCCTGCGGTGTTGCGGCCAGCTCACAAGAAAGCGAGTTGAAGAAAGGAGCTCAGGGGCACTGTAATTCACAAACCTGCAGAGTTATAAATGACAGCTATCGTCCAAAAATATACTGAAGTAAGGCTGCCAAGAGGACTTGAAAGCGGGGCAGAATTGCAGGAAACCGATTTCAGGAGGTAGACTGGAATTGCATTGAAAGCATAGGAAAAGAGGCAGAACGTCCACAATGATGCACTTGGCCAAAAAGGGCGTATGCGTTTTTTCCTGAATATATTCAGGAAAAAACGCATACGCCCTTTTTGGCCAACCAAGCAAGCTTGCAAAGGAAATCTGCACTACAATGAAGTCTCACTTCCCCCCGGTCAAAAGGGCCATCTGAAAAATGTGTAAAATCCAGAAAGGCAGGACAGGCCATGGAGAACTGGGAGCCTTGTTATGCTGATGGGCGGGATGTAAATTGCCAACAGCCACTCGGGAGAAGTGTATGGTGTTTCCTGAAACATCTAAAAAACAAAGCAACAGAGCCTAGGGCACTTCCACTTATGGTCCTATAGCTTAGGGAAATGAAAATCAAAAAGACACAGCCACCCCAAAGTTTGGGACGGCTCTGTTTACAAGAACCTCGTTTACGGTACAAGTTCAATATCGCAGAAAGTGAAAAATGGATGAAGAAGTTGTGGTACTTACGTACAATGCAATATCACTCAGCAATGACATCTATGTCATCAGGCCCGTAGCAGCATAATGAGTGGATTCAGGTATGATGATTCTAACTGAAAGAAGTCACACAGAAAAAGAAACATCATAAGATATCACTAATACACGGAATGTAAACTTGGCTACACAGGAACTGGATTACAAAACAGAACAGGGTCTCAAATTTAGAAAACCAACTTATGCTTGCTTAAGGGGAAAGGTGAGTTGGGGTGCTGCATAAAACCAGAGATTGAAATGAGCACAGATAAAGTTCCTTAAGCCAAATATGGAATAGACAAGAGCTACTCCTTGCTCAACGAAATGGACTCAACACCCCATATTAAACGCCTAAGAATGTACCTGACTAGTAAGTATCTTAAAACCTATGGATTGCTATGTCTCCGAAAGAGAATCAAGCGTGTGTACAGGGGCATAAACGCAGCAGTGATAGGATTGGAGAGGTTCGGTGAGCAAATGAAGACCCTTTGAAGTCATATTGCATGGTACCCATTCCACGGGTCTCAACTCTCCAGGTTTAAGGGATTCTTCCTTCAGCTAAAACATGCATGTGGAACCCAGAGTATGATCAACCGTGTGATCGGGAGACGTGTTCAAATATGTCTCCGTTCTCGTCCCCTGGTACTCGGGTGCAACATTCCAGACGCTTTACTAACACTCTCCCGACTTGGAGAGTCAGTGCCTTTAACCTCCTGTTTGGCCCAGTTTGCAATTTCTGCGGAAGATGAACAGGAATAGGGAGAACCAATGAGAGACTAGCTGGAGGTGTCTGGACGGGCAAATTTAACTCTCATTTCCCACCAGGAAGAGGAATTAACCAAAGGCTCAGCGTGCCGTGCCAGAACCACATTAGGGCCTGAAGCAATCCTGCGGTGTTGCGGCCAGCTCACAAGAAAGCGAGTTGAAGAAAGGAGCTCAGGGGCACTGTAATTCACAAACCTGCAGAGTTATAAATGACAGCTATCGTCCAAAAATATACTGAAGTAAGGCTGCCAAGAGGACTTGAAAGCGGGGCAGAATTGCAGGAAACCGATTTCAGGAGGTAGACTGGAATTGCATTGAAAGCATAGGAAAAGAGGCAGAACGTCCACAATGATGCACTTGGCCAAAAAGGGCGTATGCGTTTTTTCCTGAATATATTCAGGAAAAAACGCATACGCCCTTTTTGGCCAACCAAGCAAGCTTGCAAAGGAAATCTGCACTACAATGAAGTCTCACTTCCCCCCGGTCAAAAGGGCCATCTGAAAAAAGTGTAAAATCCAGAAAGGCAGGACAGGCCATGGAGAACTGGGAGCCTTGTTATGCTGATGGGCGGGATGTAAATTGCCAACAGCCACTCGGGAGAAGTGTATGGTGTTTCCTGAAACATCTAAAAAACAAAGCAACAGAGCCTAGGGCACTTCCACTTATGGTCCTATAGCTTAGGGAAATGAAAATCAAAAAGACACAGCCACCCCAATGTTTGGGACGGCTCTGTTTACAAGAACCTCGTTTACGGTACAAGTTCAATATCGCAGAAAGTGAAAAATGGATGAAGAAGTTGTGGTACTTACGTACAATGCAATATCACTCAGCAATGACATCTATGTCATCAGGCCCGTAGCAGCATAATGAGTGGATTCAGGTATGATGATTCTAACTGAAAGAAGTCACACAGAAAAAGAAACATCATAAGATATCACTAATACACGGAATGTAAACTTGGCTACACAGGAACTGGATTACAAAACAGAACAGGGTCTCAAATTTAGAAAACCAACTTATGCTTGCTTAAGGGGAAAGGTGAGTTGGGGTGCTGCATAAAACCAGAGATTGAAATGAGCACAGATAAAGTTCCTTAAGCCAAATATGGAATAGACAAGAGCTACTCCTTGCTCAACGAAATGGACTCAACACCCCATATTAAACGCCTAAGAATGTACCTGACTAGTAAGTATCTTAAAACCTATGGATTGCTATGTCTCCGAAAGAGAATCAAGCGTGTGTACAGGGGCATAAACGCAGCAGTGATAGGATTGGAGAGGTTC
This sequence comes from Globicephala melas, assembly GCF_963455315.2. Classification (NCBI taxonomy): domain Eukaryota; kingdom Metazoa; phylum Chordata; class Mammalia; order Artiodactyla; family Delphinidae; genus Globicephala; species Globicephala melas. The sequence goes on along the minus strand of NW_027207234.1, from coordinate 800,392 downwards.
GGTGAGCAAATGAAGACCCTTTGAAGTCATATTGCATGGTACCCATTCCACGGGTCTCAACTCTCCAGGTTTAAGGGATTCTTCCTTCAGCTAAAACATGCATGTGGAACCCAGAGTATGATCAACCGTGTGATCGGGAGACGTGTTCAAATATGTCTCCGTTCTCGTCCCCTGGTACTCGGGTGCAACATTCCAGACGCTTTACTAACACTCTCCCGACTTGGAGAGTCAGTGCCTTTAACCTCCTGTTTGGCCCAGTTTGCAATTTCTGCGGAAGATGAACAGGAATAGGGAGAACCAATGAGAGACTAGCTGGAGGTGTCTGGACGGGCAAATTTAACTCTCATTTCCCACCAGGAAGAGGAATTAACCAAAGGCTCAGCATGCCGTGCCGGAACCAGATTAGGGCCTGAAGCAATCCTGCGGTGTTGCGGCCAGCTCACAAGAAAGCGAGTTGAAGAAAGGAGCTCAGGGGCACTGTAATTCACAAACCTGCAGAGTTATAAATGACAGCTATCGTCCAAAAATATACTGAAGTAAGGCTGCCAAGAGGACTTGAAAGCGGGGCAGAATTGCAGGAAACCGATTTCAGGAGGTAGACTGGAATTGCATTGAAAGCATAGGAAAAGAGGCAGAACGTCCACAATGATGCACTTGGCCAAAAAGGGTGTATGCGTTTTTTCCTGAATATATTCAGGAAAAAACGCATACGCCCTTTTTGGCCAACCAAGCAAGCTTGCAAAGGAAATCTGCACTACAATGAAGTCTCACTTCCCCCCGGTCAAAAGGGCCATCTGAAAAAAGTGTAAAATCCAGAAAGGCAGGACAGGCCATGGAGAACTGGGAGCCTTGTTATGCTGATGGGCGGGATGTAAATTGCCAACAGCCACTCGGGAGAAGTGTATGGTGTTTCCAGAAACATCTAAAAAACAAAGCAACAGAGCCTAGGGCACTTCCACTTATGGTCCTATAGCTTAGGGAAATGAAAATCAAAAAGACACAGCCACCCCAAAGTTTGGGAGGGCTCTGTTTACAAGAACCTCGTTTACGGTACAAGTTCAATATCGCAGAAAGTGAAAAATGGATGAAGAAGTTGTGGTACTTACGTACAATGCAATATCACTCAGCAATGACATCTATGTCATCAGGCCCGTAGCAGCATAATGAGTGGATTCAGGTATGATGATTCTAACTGAAAGAAGTCACACAGAAAAAGAAACATCATAAGATATCACTAATACACGGAATGTAAACTTGGCTACACAGGAACTGGATTACAAAACAGAACAGGGTCTCAAATTTAGAAAACCAACTTATGCTTGCTTAAGGGGAAAGGTGAGTTGGGGTGCTGCATAAAACCAGAGATTGAAATGAGCACAGATAAAGTTCCTTAAGCCAAATATGGAATAGACAAGAGCTACTCCTTGCTCAACGAAATGGACTCAACACCCCATATTAAACGCCTAAGAATGTACCTGACTAGTAAGTATCTTAAAACCTATGGATTGCTATGTCTCCGAAAGAGAATCAAGCGTGTGTACAGGGGCATAAACGCAGCAGTGATAGGATTGGAGAGGTTCGGTGAGCAAATGAAGACCCTTTGAAGTCATATTGCATGGTACCCATTCCACGGGTCTCAACTCTCCAGGTTTAAGGGATTCTTCCTTCAGCTAAAACATGCATGTGGAACCCAGAGTATGATCAACCGTGTGATCGGGAGACGTGTTCAAATATGTCTCCGTTCTCGTCCCCTGGTACTCGGGTGCAACATTCCAGACGCTTTACTAACACTCTCCCGACTTGGAGAGTCAGTGCCTTTAACCTCCTGTTTGGCCCAGTTTGCAATTTCTGCGGAAGATGAACAGGAATAGGGAGAACCAATGAGAGACTAGCTGGAGGTGTCTGGACGGGCAAATTTAACTCTCATTTCCCACCAGGAAGAGGAATTAACCAAAGGCTCAGCGTGCCGTGCCAGAACCACATTAGGGCCTGAAGCAATCCTGCGGTGTTGCGGCCAGCTCACAAGAAAGCGAGTTGAAGAAAGGAGCTCAGGGGCACTGTAATTCACAAACCTGCAGAGTTATAAATGACAGCTATCGTCCAAAAATATACTGAAGTAAGGCTGCCAAGAGGACTTGAAAGCGGGGCAGAATTGCAGGAAACCGATTTCAGGAGGTAGACTGGAATTGCATTGAAAGCATAGGAAAAGAGGCAGAACGTCCACAATGATGCACTTGGCCAAAAAGGGCGTATGCGTTTTTTCCTGAATATATTCAGGAAAAAACGCATACGCCCTTTTTGGCCAACCAAGCAAGCTTGCAAAGGAAATCTGCACTACAATGAAGTCTCACTTCCCCCCGGTCAAAAGGGCCATCTGAAAAAAGTGTAAAATCCAGAAAGGCAGGACAGGCCATGGAGAACTGGGAGCCTTGTTATGCTGATGGGCGGGATGTAAATTGCCAACAGCCACTCGGGAGAAGTGTATGGTGTTTCCTGAAACATCTAAAAAACAAAGCAACAGAGCCTAGGGCACTTCCACTTATGGTCCTATAGCTTAGGGAAATGAAAATCAAAAAGACACAGCCACCCCAATGTTTGGGACGGCTCTGTTTACAAGAACCTCGTTTACGGTACAAGTTCAATATCGCAGAAAGTGAAAAATGGATGAAGAAGTTGTGGTACTTACGTACAATGCAATATCACTCAGCAATGACATCTATGTCATCAGGCCCGTAGCAGCATAATGAGTGGATTCAGGTATGATGATTCTAACTGAAAGAAGTCACACAGAAAAAGAAACATCATAAGATATCACTAATACACGGAATGTAAACTTGGCTACACAGGAACTGGATTACAAAACAGAACAGGGTCTCAAATTTAGAAAACCAACTTATGCTTGCTTAAGGGGAAAGGTGAGTTGGGGTGCTGCATAAAACCAGAGATTGAAATGAGCACAGATAAAGTTCCTTAAGCCAAATATGGAATAGACAAGAGCTACTCCTTGCTCAACGAAATGGACTCAACACCCCATATTAAACGCCTAAGAATGTACCTGACTAGTAAGTATCTTAAAACCTATGGATTGCTATGTCTCCGAAAGAGAATCAAGCGTGTGTACAGGGGCATAAACGCAGCAGTGATAGGATTGGAGAGGTTCGGTGAGCAAATGAAGACCCTTTGAAGTCATATTGCATGGTACCCATTCCACGGGTCTCAACTCTCCAGGTTTAAGGGATTCTTCCTTCAGCTAAAACATGCATGTGGAACCCAGAGTATGATCAACCGTGTGATCGGGAGACGTGTTCAAATATGTCTCCGTTCTCGTCCCCTGGTACTCGGGTGCAACATTCCAGACGCTTTACTAACACTCTCCCGACTTGGAGAGTCAGTGCCTTTAACCTCCTGTTTGGCCCAGTTTGCAATTTCTGCGGAAGATGAACAGGAATAGGGAGAACCAATGAGAGACTAGCTGGAGGTGTCTGGACGGGCAAATTTAACTCTCATTTCCCACCAGGAAGAGGAATTAACCAAAGGCTCAGCGTGCCGTGCCAGAACCACATTAGGGCCTGAAGCAATCCTGCGGTGTTGCGGCCAGCTCACAAGAAAGCGAGTTGAAGAAAGGAGCTCAGGGGCACTGTAATTCACAAACCTGCAGAGTTATAAATGACAGCTATCGTCCAAAAATATACTGAAGTAAGGCTGCCAAGAGGACTTGAAAGCGGGGCAGAATTGCAGGAAACCGATTTCAGGAGGTAGACTGGAATTGCATTGAAAGCATAGGAAAAGAGGCAGAACGTCCACAATGATGCACTTGGCCAAAAAGGGCGTATGCGTTTTTTCCTGAATATATTCAGGAAAAAACGCATACGCCCTTTTTGGCCAACCAAGCAAGCTTGCAAAGGAAATCTGCACTACAATGAAGTCTCACTTCCCCCCGGTCAAAAGGGCCATCTGAAAAAAGTGTAAAATCCAGAAAGGCAGGACAGGCCATGGAGAACTGGGAGCCTTGTTATGCTGATGGGCGGGATGTAAATTGCCAACAGCCACTCGGGAGAAGTGTATGGTGTTTCCTGAAACATCTAAAAAACAAAGCAACAGAGCCTAGGGCACTTCCACTTATGGTCCTATAGCTTAGGGAAATGAAAATCAAAAAGACACAGCCACCCCAATGTTTGGGACGGCTCTGTTTACAAGAACCTCGTTTACGGTACAAGTTCAATATCGCAGAAAGTGAAAAATGGATGAAGAAGTTGTGGTACTTACGTACAATGCAATATCACTCAGCAATGACATCTATGTCATCAGGCCCGTAGCAGCATAATGAGTGGATTCAGGTATGATGATTCTAACTGAAAGAAGTCACACAGAAAAAGAAACATCATAAGATATCACTAATACACGGAATGTAAACTTGGCTACACAGGAACTGGATTACAAAACAGAACAGGGTCTCAAATTTAGAAAACCAACTTATGCTTGCTTAAGGGGAAAGGTGAGTTGGGGTGCTGCATAAAACCAGAGATTGAAATGAGCACAGATAAAGTTCCTTAAGCCAAATATGGAATAGACAAGAGCTACTCCTTGCTCAACGAAATGGACTCAACACCCCATATTAAACGCCTAAGAATGTACCTGACTAGTAAGTATCTTAAAACCTATGGATTGCTATGTCTCCGAAAGAGAATCAAGCGTGTGTACAGGGGCATAAACGCAGCAGTGATAGGATTGGAGAGGTTCGGTGAGCAAATGAAGACCCTTTGAAGTCATATTGCATGGTACCCATTCCACGGGTCTCAACTCTCCAGGTTTAAGGGATTCTTCCTTCAGCTAAAACATGCATGTGGAACCCAGAGTATGATCAACCGTGTGATCGGGAGACGTGTTCAAATATGTCTCCGTTCTCGTCCCCTGGTACTCGGGTGCAACATTCCAGACGCTTTACTAACACTCTCCCGACTTGGAGAGTCAGTGCCTTTAACCTCCTGTTTGGCCCAGTTTGCAATTTCTGCGGAAGATGAACAGGAATAGGGAGAACCAATGAGAGACTAGCTGGAGGTGTCTGGACGGGCAAATTTAACTCTCATTTCCCACCAGGAAGAGGAATTAACCAAAGGCTCAGCATGCCGTGCCGGAACCAGATTAGGGCCTGAAGCAATCCTGCGGTGTTGCGGCCAGCTCACAAGAAAGCGAGTTGAAGAAAGGAGCTCAGGGGCACTGTAATTCACAGACCTGCAGAGTTATAAATGACAGCTATCGTCCAAAAATATACTGAAGTAAGGCTGCCAAGAGGACTTGAAAGCGGGGCAGAATTGCAGGAAACCGATTTCAGGAGGTAGACTGGAATTGCATTGAAAGCATAGGAAAAGAGGCAGAACGTCCACAATGATGCACTTGGCCAAAAAGGGTGTATGCGTTTTTTCCTGAATATATTCAGGAAAAAACGCATACGCCCTTTTTGGCCAACCAAGCAAGCTTGCAAAGGAAATCTGCACTACAATGAAGTCTCACTTCCCCCCGGTCAAAAGGGCCATCTGAAAAAAGTGTAAAATCCAGAAAGGCAGGACAGGCCATGGAGAACTGGGAGCCTTGTTATGCTGATGGGCGGGATGTAAATTGCCAACAGCCACTCGGGAGAAGTGTATGGTGTTTCCTGAAACATCTAAAAAACAAAGCAACAGAGCCTAGGGCACTTCCACTTATGGTCCTATAGCTTAGGGAAATAAAAATCAAAAAGACACAGCCACCCCAAAGTTTGGGACGGCTCTGTTTACAAGAATCTCGTTTACGGTACAAGTTCAATATCGCAGAAAGTGAAAAATGGATGAAGAAGTTGTGGTACTTACGTACAATGCAATATCACTCAGCAATGACATCTATGTCATCAGGCCCGTAGCAGCATAATGAGTGGATTCAGGTATGATGATTCTAACTGAAAGAAGTCACACAGAAAAAGAAACATCATAAGATATCACTAATACACGGAATGTAAACTTGGCTACACAGGAACTGGATTACAAAACAGAACAGGGTCTCAAATTTAGAAAACCAACTTATGCTTGCTTAAGGGGAAAGGTGAGTTGGGGTGCTGCATAAAACCAGAGATTGAAATGAGCACAGATAAAGTTCCTTAAGCCAAATATGGAATAGACAAGAGCTACTCCTTGCTCAACGAAATGGACTCAACACCCCATATTAAACGCCTAAGAATGTACCTGACTAGTAAGTATCTTAAAACCTATGGATTGCTATGTCTCCGAAAGAGAATCAAGCGTGTGTACAGGGGCATAAACGCAGCAGTGATAGGATTGGAGAGGTTCGGTGAGCAAATGAAGACCCTTTGAAGTCATATTGCATGGTACCCATTCCACGGGTCTCAACTCTCCAGGTTTAAGGGATTCTTCCTTCAGCTAAAACATGCATGTGGAACCCAGAGTATGATCAACCGTGTGATCGGGAGACGTCTTCAAATATGTCTCCGTTCTCGTCCCCTGGTACTCGGGTGCAACATTCCAGACGCTTTACTAACACTCTCCCGACTTGGAGAGTCAGTGCCTTTAACCTCCTGTTTGGCCCAGTTTGCAATTTCTGCGGAAGATGAACAGGAATAGGGAGAACCAATGAGAGACTAGCTGGAGGTGTCTGGACGGGCAAATTTAACTCTCATTTCCCACCAGGAAGAGGAATTAACCAAAGGCTCAGCATGCCGTGCCGGAACCACATTAGGGCCTGAAGCAATCCTGCGGTGTTGCGGCCAGCTCACAAGAAAGCGAGTTGAAGAAAGGAGCTCAGGGGCACTGTAATTCACAAACCTGCAGAGTTATAAATGACAGCTATTGTCCAAAAATATACTGAAGTAAGGCTGCCAAGAGGACTTGAAAGCGGGGCAGAATTGCAGGAAACCGATTTCAGGAGGTAGACTGGAATTGCATTGAAAGCATAGGAAAAGAGGCAGAACGTCCACAATGATGCACTTGGCCAAAAAGGGCGTATGCGTTTTTTCCTGAATATATTCAGGAAAAAACGCATACGCCCTTTTTGGCCAACCAAGCAAGCTTGCAAAGGAAATCTGCACTACAATGAAGTCTCACTTCCCCCCGGTCAAAAGGGCCATCTGAAAAAAGTGTAAAATCCAGAAAGGCAGGACAGGCCATGGAGAACTGGGAGCCTTGTTATGCTGATGGGCGGGATGTAAATTGCCAACAGCCACTCGGGAGAAGTGTATGGTGTTTCCTGAAACATCTAAAAAACAAAGCAACAGAGCCTAGGGCACTTCCACTTATGGTCCAATAGCTTAGGGAAATGAAAATCAAAAAGACACAGCCACCCCAAAGTTTGGGACGGCTCTGTTTACAAGAACCTCGTTTACGGTACAAGTTCAATATCGCAGAAAGTGAAAAATGGATGAAGAAGTTGTGGTACTTACGTACAATGCAATATCACTCAGCAATGACATCTATGTCATCAGGCCCGTAGCAGCATAATGAGTGGATTCAGGTATGATGATTCTAACTGAAAGAAGTCACACAGAAAAAGAAACATCATAAGATATCACTAATACACGGAATGTAAACTTGGCTACACAGGAACTGGATTACAAAACAGAACAGGGTCTCAAATTTAGAAAACCAACTTATGCTTGCTTAAGGGGAAAGGTGAGTTGGGGTGCTGCATAAAACCAGAGATTGAAATGAGCACAGATAAAGTTCCTTAAGCCAAATATGGAATAGACAAGAGCTACTCCTTGCTCAACGAAATGGACTCAACACCCCATATTAAACGCCTAAGAATGTACCTGACTAGTAAGTATCTTAAAACCTATGGATTGCTATGTCTCCGAAAGAGAATCAAGCGTATGTACAGGGGCATAAACGCAGCAGTGATAGGATTGGAGAGGTTCGGTGAGCAAATGAAGACCCTTTGAAGTCATATTGCATGGTACCCATTCCACGGGTCTCAACTCTCCAGGTTTAAGGGATTCTTCCTTCAGCTAAAACATGCATGTGGAACCCAGAGTATGATCAACCGTGTGATCGGGAGACGTGTTCAAATATGTCTCCGTTCTCGTCCCCTGGTACTCGGGTGCAACATTCCAGACGCTTTACTAACACTCTCCCGACTTGGAGAGTCAGTGCCTTTAACCTCCTGTTTGGCCCAGTTTGCAATTTCTGCGGAAGATGAACAGGAATAGGGAGAACCAATGAGAGACTAGCTGGAGGTGTCTGGACGGCCAAATTTAACTCTCATTTCCCACCAGGAAGAGGAATTAACCAAAGGCTCAGCGTGCCGTGCCGGAACCACATTAGGGCCTGAAGCAATCCTGCGGTGTTGCGGCCAGCTCACAAGAAAGCGAGTTGAAGAAAGGAGCTCAGGGGCACTGTAATTCACAAACCTGCAGAGTTATAAATGACAGCTATCGTCCAAAAATATACTGAAGTAAGACTGCCAAGAGGACTTGAAAGCGGGGCAGAATTGCAGGAAACCAATTTCAGGAGGTAGACTGGAATTGCATTGAAAGCATAGGAAAAGAGGCAGAACGTCCACAATGATGCACTTGGCCAAAAAGGGCGTATGCGTTTTTTCCTGAATATATTCAGGAAAAAACGCATACGCCCTTTTTGGCCAACCAAGCAAGCTTGCAAAGGAAATCTGCACTACAATGAAGTCTCACTTCCCCCCGGTCAAAAGGGCCATCTGAAAAAAGTGTAAAATCCAGAAAGGCAGGACAGGCCATGGAGAACTGGGAGCCTTGTTATGCTGATGGGCGGGATGTAAATTGCCAACAGCCACTCGGGAGAAGTGTATGGTGTTTCCTGAAACATCTAAAAAACAAAGCAACAGAGCCTAGGGCACTTCCACTTATGGTCCAATAGCTTAGGGAAATGAAAATCAAAAAGACACAGCCACCCCAAAGTTTGGGACGGCTCTGTTTACAAGACCCTCGTTTACGGTACAAGTTCAATATCGCAGAAAGTGAAAAATGGATGAAGAAGTTGTGGTAATTACGTACAATGCAATATCACTCAGCAATGACATCTATGTCATCAGGCCCATAGCAGCATAATGAGTGAATTCAGGTATGATGATTCTAACTGAAAGAAGTCACACAGAAAAAGAAACATCATAAGATATCACTAATACACGGAATGTAAACTTGGCTACACAGGAACTGGATTACAAAACAGAACAGGGTCTCAAATTTAGAAAACCAACTTATGCTTGCTTAAGGGGAAAGGTGAGTTGGGGTGCTGCATAAAACCAGAGATTGAAATGAGCACAGATAAAGTTCCTTAAGCCAAATATGGAATAGACAAGAGCTACTCCTTGCTCAACGAAATGGACTCAACACCCCATATTAAACGCCTAAGAATGTACCTGACTAGTAAGTATCTTAAAACCTATGGATTGCTATGTCTCCGAAAGAGAATCAAGCGTGTGTACAGGGGCATAAACGCAGCAGTGATAGGATTGGAGAGGTTCGGTGAGCAAATGAAGACCCTTTGAAGTCATATTGCATGGTACCCATTCCACGGGTCTCAACTCTCCAGGTTTAAGGGATTCTTCCTTCAGCTAAAACATGCATGTGGAACCCAGAGTATGATCAACCGTGTGATCGGGAGACGTGTTCAAATATGTCTCCGTTCTCGTCCCCTGGTACTCGGGTGCAACATTCCAGACGCTTTACTAACACTCTCCCGACTTGGAGAGTCAGTGCCTTTAACCTCCTGTTTGGCCCAGTTTGCAATTTCTGCGGAAGATGAACAGGAATAGGGAGAACCAATGAGAGACTAGCTGGAGGTGTCTGGACGGGCAAATTTAACTCTCATTTCCCACCAGGAAGAGGAATTAACCAAAGGCTCAGCGTGCCGTGCCGGAACCACATTAGGGCCTGAAGCAATCCTGCGGTGTTGCGGCCAGCTCACAAGAAAGCGAGTTGAAGAAAGGAGCTCAGGGGCACTGTAATTCACAAACCTGCAGAGTTATAAATGACAGCTATCGTCCAAAAATATACTGAAGTAAGACTGCCAAGAGGACTTGAAAGCGGGGCCGAATTGCAGGAAACCGATTTCAGGAGGTAGACTGGAATTGCATTGAAAGCATAGGAAAAGAGGCAGAACGTCCACAATGATGCACTTGGCCAAAAAGGGCGTATGCGTTTTTTCCTGAATATATTCAGGAAAAAACGCATACGCCCTTTTTGGCCAACCAAGCAAGCTTGCAAAGGAAATCTGCACTACAATGAAGTCTCACTTCCCCCCCAGTCAAAAGGGCCATCTGAAAAAAGTGTAAAATCCAGAAAGGCAGGACAGGCCATGGAGAACTGGGAGCCTTGTTATGCTGATGGGCGGGATGTAAATTGCCAACAGCCACTCGGGAGAAGTGTATGGTGTTTCCTGAAACATCTAAAAAACAAAGCAACAGAGCCTAGGGCACTTCCACTTATGGTCCAATAGCTTAGGGAAATGAAAATCAAAAAGACACAGCCACCCCAAAGTTTGGGACGGCTCTGTTTACAAGACCCTCGTTTACGGTACAAGTTCAATATCGCAGAAAGTGAAAAATGGATGAAGAAGTTGTGGTAATTACGTACAATGCAATATCACTCAGCAATGACATCTATGTCATCAGGCCCGTAGCAGCATAATGAGTGGATTCAGGTATGATGATTCTAACTGAAAGAAGTCACACAGAAAAAGAAACATCATAAGATATCACTAATACACGGAATGTAAACTTGGCTACACAGGAACTGGATTACAAAACAGAACAGGGTCTCAAATTTAGAAAACCAACTTATGCTTGCTTAAGGGGAAAGGTGAGTTGGGGTGCTGCATAAAACCAGAGATTGAAATGAGCACAGATAAAGTTCCTTAAGCCAAATATGGAATAGACAAGAGCTACTCCTTGCTCAACGAAATGGACTCAACACCCCATATTAAACGCCTAAGAATGTACCTGACTAGTAAGTATCTTAAAACCTATGGATTGCTATGTCTCCGAAAGAGAATCAAGCGTGTGTACAGGGGCATAAACGCAGCAGTGATAGGATTGGAGAGGTTCGGTGAGCAAATGAAGACCCTTTGAAGTCATATTGCATGGTACCCATTCCACGGGTCTCAACTCTCCAGGTTTAAGGGATTCTTCCTTCAGCTAAAACATGCATGTGGAACCCAGAGTATGATCAACCGTGTGATCGGGAGACGTGTTCAAATATGTCTCCGTTCTCGTCCCCTGGTACTCGGGTGCAACATTCCAGACGCTTTACTAACACTCTCCCGACTTGGAGAGTCAGTGCCTTTAACCTCCTGTTTGGCCCAGTTTGCAATTTCTGCGGAAGATGAACAGGAATAGGGAGAACCAATGAGAGACTAGCTGGAGGTGTCTGGACGGGCAAATTTAACTCTCATTTCCCACCAGGAAGAGGAATTAACCAAAGGCTCAGCGTGCCGTGCCGGAACCACATTAGGGCCTGAAGCAATCCTGCGGTGTTGCGGCCAGCTCACAAGAAAGCGAGTTGAAGAAAGGAGCTCAGGGGCACTGTAATTCACAAACCTGCAGAGTTATAAATGACAGCTATCGTCCAAAAATATACTGAAGTAAGGCTGCCAAGAGGACTTGAAAGCGGGGCAGAATTGCAGGAAACCGATTTCAGGAGGTAGACTGGAATTGCATTGAAAGCATAGGAAAAGAGGCAGAACGTCCACAATGATGCACTTGGCCAAAAAGGGCGTATGCGTTTTTTCCTGAATATATTCAGGAAAAAACGCATACGCCCTTTTTGGCCAACCAAGCAAGCTTGCAAAGGAAATCTGCACTACAATGAAGTCTCACTTCCCCCCGGTCAAAAGGGCCATCTGAAAAAAGTGTAAAATCCAGAAAGGCAGGACAGGCCATGGAGAACTGGGAGCCTTGTTATGCTGATGGGCGGGATGTAAATTGCCAACAGCCACTCGGGAGAAGTGTATGGTGTTTCCTGAAACATCTAAAAAACAAAGCAACAGAGCCTAGGGCACTTCCACTTATGGTCCAATAGCTTAGGGAAATGAAAATCAAAAAGACACAGCCACCCCAAAGTTTGGGACGGCTCTGTTTACAAGACCCTCGTTTACGGTACAAGTTCAATATCGCAGAAAGTGAAAAATGGATGAAGAAGTTGTGGTAATTACGTACAATGCAATATCACTCAGCAATGACATCTATGTCATCAGGCCCATAGCAGCATAATGAGTGAATTCAGGTATGATGATTCTAACTGAAAGAAGTCACACAGAAAAAGAAACATCATAAGATATCACTAATACACGGAATGTAAACTTGGCTACACAGGAACTGGATTACAAAACAGAACAGGGTCTCAAATTTAGAAAACCAACTTATGCTTGCTTAAGGGGAAAGGTGAGTTGGGGTGCTGCATAAAACCAGAGATTGAAATGAGCACAGATAAAGTTCCTTAAGCCAAATATGGAATAGACAAGAGCTACTCCTTGCTCAACGAAATGGACTCAACACCCCATATTAAACGCCTAAGAATGTACCTGACTAGTAAGTATCTTAAAACCTATGGATTGCTATGCCTCCGAAAGAGAATCAAGCGTGTGTACAGGGGCATAAACGCAGCAGTGATAGGATTGGAGAGGTTCGGTGAGCAAATGAAGACCCTTTGAAGTCATATTGCATGGTACCCATTCCACGGGTCTCAACTCTCCAGGTTTAAGGGATTCTTCCTTCAGCTAAAACATGCATGTGGAACCCAGAGTATGATCAACCGTGTGATCGGGAGACGTGTTCAAATATGTCTCCGTTCTCGTCCCCTGGTACTCGGGTGCAACATTCCAGACGCTTTACTAACACTCTCCCGACTTGGAGAGTCAGTGCCTTTAACCTCCTGTTTGGCCCAGTTTGCAATTTCTGCGGAAGATGAACAGGAATAGGGAGAACCAATGAGAGACTAGCTGGAGGTGTCTGGACGGGCAAATTTAACTCTCATTTCCCACCAGGAAGAGGAATTAACCAAAGGCTCAGCGTGCCGTGCCGGAACCACATTAGGGCCTGAAGCAATCCTGCGGTGTTGCGGCCAGCTCACAAGAAAGCGAGTTGAAGAAAGGAGCTCAGGGGCACTGTAATTCACAAACCTGCAGAGTTATAAATGACAGCTATCGTCCAAAAATATACTGAAGTAAGACTGCCAAGAGGACTTGAAAGCGGGGCCGAATTGCAGGAAACCGATTTCAGGAGGTAGACTGGAATTGCATTGAAAGCATAGGAAAAGAGGCAGAACGTCCACAATGATGCACTTGGCCAAAAAGGGCGTATGCGTTTTTTCCTGAATATATTCAGGAAAAAACGCATACGCCCTTTTTGGCCAACCAAGCAAGCTTGCAAAGGAAATCTGCACTACAATGAAGTCTCACTTCCCCCCCAGTCAAAAGGGCCATCTGAAAAAAGTGTAAAATCCAGAAAGGCAGGACAGGCCATGGAGAACTGGGAGCCTTGTTATGCTGATGGGCGGGATGTAAATTGCCAACAGCCACTCGGGAGAAGTGTATGGTGTTTCCTGAAACATCTAAAAAACAAAGCAACAGAGCCTAGGGCACTTCCACTTATGGTCCAATAGCTTAGGGAAATGAAAATCAAAAAGACACAGCCACCCCAAAGTTTGGGACGGCTCTGTTTACAAGACCCTCGTTTACGGTACAAGTTCAATATCGCAGAAAGTGAAAAATGGATGAAGAAGTTGTGGTAATTACGTACAATGCAATATCACTCAGCAATGACATCTATGTCATCAGGCCCGTAGCAGCATAATGAGTGGATTCAGGTATGATGATTCTAACTGAAAGAAGTCACACAGAAAAAGAAACATCATAAGATATCACTAATACACGGAATGTAAACTTGGCTACACAGGAACTGGATTACAAAACAGAACAGGGTCTCAAATTTAGAAAACCAACTTATGCTTGCTTAAGGGGAAAGGTGAGTTGGGGTGCTGCATAAAACCAGAGATTGAAATGAGCACAGATAAAGTTCCTTAAGCCAAATATGGAATAGACAAGAGCTACTCCTTGCTCAACGAAATGGACTCAACACCCCATATTAAACGCCTAAGAATGTACCTGACTAGTAAGTATCTTAAAACCTATGGATTGCTATGTCTCCGAAAGAGAATCAAGCGTGTGTACAGGGGCATAAACGCAGCAGTGATAGGATTGGAGAGGTTCGGTGAGCAAATGAAGACCCTTTGAAGTCATATTGCATGGTACCCATTCCACGGGTCTCAACTCTCCAGGTTTAAGGGATTCTTCCTTCAGCTAAAACATGCATGTGGAACCCAGAGTATGATCAACCGTGTGATCGGGAGACGTGTTCAAATATGTCTCCGTTCTCGTCCCCTGGTACTCGGGTGCAACATTCCAGACGCTTTACTAACACTCTCCCGACTTGGAGAGTCAGTGCCTTTAACCTCCTGTTTGGCCCAGTTTGCAATTTCTGCGGAAGATGAACAGGAATAGGGAGAACCAATGAGAGACTAGCTGGAGGTGTCTGGACGGGCAAATTTAACTCTCATTTCCCACCAGGAAGAGGAATTAACCAAAGGCTCAGCATGCCGTGCCGGAACCACATTAGGGCCTGAAGCAATCCTGCGGTGTTGCGGCCAGCTCACAAGAAAGCGAGTTGAAGAAAGGAGCTCAGGGGCACTGTAATTCACAAACCTGCAGAGTTATAAATGACAGCTATCGTCCAAAAATATACTGAAGTAAGGCTGCCAAGAGGACTTGAAAGCGGGGCAGAATTGCAGGAAACCGATTTCAGGAGGTAGACTGGAATTGCATTGAAAGCATAGGAAAAGAGGCAGAACGTCCACAATGATGCACTTGGCCAAAAAGGGCGTATGCGTTTTTTCCTGAATATATTCAGGAAAAAACGCATACGCCCTTTTTGGCCAACCAAGCAAGCTTGCAAAGGAAATCTGCACTACAATGAAGTCTCACTTCCCCCCGGTCAAAAGGGCCATCTGAAAAAAGTGTAAAATCCAGAAAGGCAGGACAGGCCATGGAGAACTGGGAGCCTTGTTATGCTGATGGGCGGGATGTAAATTGCCAACAGCCACTCGGGAGAAGTGTATGGTGTTTCCTGAAACATCTAAAAAACAAAGCAACAGAGCCTAGGGCACTTCCACTTATGGTCCAATAGCTTAGGGAAATGAAAATCAAAAAGACACAGCCACCCCAAAGTTTGGGACGGCTCTGTTTACAAGACCCTCGTTTACGGTACAAGTTCAATATCGCAGAAAGTGAAAAATGGATGAAGAAGTTGTGGTACTTACGTACAATGCAATATCACTCAGCAATGACATCTATGTCATCAGGCCCGTAGCAGCATAATGAGTGAATTCAGGTATGATGATTCTAACTGAAAGAAGTCACACAGAAAAAGAAACATCATAAGATATCACTAATACACGGAATGTAAACTTGGCTACACAGGAACTGGATTACAAAACAGAACAGGGTCTCAAATTTAGAAAACCAACTTATGCTTGCTTAAGGGGAAAGGTGAGTTGGGGTGCTGCATAAAACCAGAGATTGAAATGAGCACAGATAAAGTTCTTTAAGCCAAATATGGAATAGACAAGAGCTACTCCTTGCTCAACGAAATGGACTCAACACCCCATATTGAACGCCTAAGAATGTACCTGACTAGTAAGTATCTTAAAACCTATGGATTGCTATGTCTCCGAAAGAGAATCAAGCGTGTGTACAGGGGCATAAACGCAGCAGTGATAGGATTGGAGAGGTTCGGTGAGCAAATGAAGACCCTTTGAAGTCATATTGCATGGTACCCATTCCACGGGTCTCAACTCTCCAGGTTTAAGGGATTCTTCCTTCAGCTAAAACATGCATGTGGAACCCAGAGTATGATCAACCGTGTGATCGGGAGACGTGTTCAAATATGTCTCCGTTCTCGTCCCCTGGTACTCGGGTGCAACATTCCAGACGCTTTACTAACACTCTCCCGACTTGGAGAGTCAGTGCCTTTAACCTCCTGTTTGGCCCAGTTTGCAATTTCTGCGGAAGATGAACAGGAATAGGGAGAACCAATGAGAGACTAGCTGGAGGTGTCTGGACGGGCAAATTTAACTCTCATTTCCCACCAGGAAGAGGAATTAACCAAAGGCTCAGCATGCCGTGCCGGAACCACATTAGGGCCTGAAGCAATCCTGCGGTGTTGCGGCCAGCTCACAAGAAAGCGAGTTGAAGAAAGGAGCTCAGGGGCACTGTAATTCACAAACCTGCAGAGTTATAAATGACAGCTATCGTCCAAAAATATACTGAAGTAAGGCTGCCAAGAGGACTTGAAAGCGGGGCAGAATTGCAGGAAACCGATTTCAGGAGGTAGACTGGAATTGCATTGAAAGCATAGGAAAAGAGGCAGAACGTCCACAATGATGCACTTGGCCAAAAAGGGCGTATGCGTTTTTTCCTGAATATATTCAGGAAAAAACGCATACGCCCTTTTTGGCCAACCAAGCAAGCTTGCAAAGGAAATCTGCACTACAATGAAGTCTCACTTCCCCCCGGTCAAAAGGGCCATCTGAAAAAAGTGTAAAATCCAGAAAGGCAGGACAGGCCATGGAGAACTGGGAGCCTTGTTATGCTGATGGGCGGGATGTAAATTGCCAACAGCCACTCGGGAGAAGTGTATGGTGTTTCCTGAAACATCTAAAAAACAAAGCAACAGAGCCTAGGGCACTTCCACTTATGGTCCAATAGCTTAGGGAAATGAAAATCAAAAAGACACAGCCACCCCAAAGTTTGGGACGGCTCTGTTTACAAGAACCTCGTTTACGGTACAAGTTCAATATCGCAGAAAGTGAAAAATGGATGAAGAAGTTGTGGTACTTACGTACAATGCAATATCACTCAGCAATGACATCTATGTCATCAGGCCCGTAGCAGCATAATGAGTGAATTCAGGTATGATGATTCTAACTGAAAGAAGTCACACAGAAAAAGAAACATCATAAGATATCACTAATACACGGAATGTAAACTTGGCTACACAGGAACTGGATTACAAAACAGAACAGGGTCTCAAATTTAGAAAACCAACTTATGCTTGCTTAAGGGGAAAGGTGAGTTGGGGTGCTGCATAAAACCAGAGATTGAAATGAGCACAGATAAAGTTCTTTAAGCCAAATATGGAATAGACAAGAGCTACTCCTTGCTCAACGAAATGGACTCAACACCCCATATTGAACGCCTAAGAATGTACCTGACTAGTAAGTATCTTAAAACCTATGGATTGCTATGTCTCCGAAAGAGAATCAAGCGTGTGTACAGGGGCATAAACGCAGCAGTGATAGGATTGGAGAGGTTCGGTGAGCAAATGAAGACCCTTTGAAGTCATATTGCATGGTACCCATTCCACGGGTCTCAACTCTCCAGGTTTAAGGGATTCTTCCTTCAGCTAAAACATGCATGTGGAACCCAGAGTATGATCAACCGTGTGATCGGGAGACGTGTTCAAATATGTCTCCGTTCTCGTCCCCTGGTACTCGGGTGCAACATTCCAGACGCTTTACTAACACTCTCCCGACTTGGAGAGTCAGTGCCTTTAACCTCCTGTTTGGCCCAGTTTGCAATTTCTGCGGAAGATGAACAGGAATAGGGAGAACCAATGAGAGACTAGCTGGAGGTGTCTGGACGGCCAAATTTAACTCTCATTTCCCACCAGGAAGAGGAATTAACCAAAGGCTCAGCGTGCCGTGCCGGAACCACATTAGGGCCTGAAGCAATCCTGCGGTGTTGCGGCCAGCTCACAAGAAAGCGAGTTGAAGAAAGGAGCTCAGGGGCACTGTAATTCACAAACCTGCAGAGTTATAAATGACAGCTATCGTCCAAAAATATACTGAAGTAAGACTGCCAAGAGGACTTGAAAGCGGGGCAGAATTGCAGGAAACCGATTTCAGGAGGTAGACTGGAATTGCATTGAAAGCATAGGAAAAGAGGCAGAACGTCCACAATGATGCACTTGGCCAAAAAGGGCGTATGCGTTTTTTCCTGAATATATTCAGGAAAAAACGCATACGCCCTTTTTGGCCAACCAAGCAAGCTTGCAAAGGAAATCTGCACTACAATGAAGTCTCACTTCCCCCCGGTCAAAAGGGCCATCTGAAAAAAGTGTAAAATCCAGAAAGGCAGGACAGGCCATGGAGAACTGGGAGCCTTGTTATGCTGATGGGCGGGATGTAAATTGCCAACAGCCACTCGGGAGAAGTGTATGGTGTTTCCTGAAACATCTAAAAAACAAAGCAACAGAGCCTAGGGCACTTCCACTTATGGTCCAATAGCTTAGGGAAATGAAAATCAAAAAGACACAGCCACCCCAAAGTTTGGGACGGCTCTGTTTACAAGACCCTCGTTTACGGTACAAGTTCAATATCGCAGAAAGTGAAAAATGGATGAAGAAGTTGTGGTACTTACGTACAATGCAATATCACTCAGCAATGACATCTATGTCATCAGGCCCGTAGCAGCATAATGAGTGGATTCAGGTATGATGATTCTAACTGAAAGAAGTCACACAGAAAAAGAAACATCATAAGATATCACTAATACACGGAATGTAAACTTGGCTACACAGGAACTGGATTACAAAACAGAACAGGGTCTCAAATTTAGAAAACCAACTTATGCTTGCTTAAGGGGAAAGGTGAGTTGGGGTGCTGCATAAAACCAGAGATTGAAATGAGCACAGATAAAGTTCCTTAAGCCAAATATGGAATAGACAAGAGCTACTCCTTGCTCAACGAAATGGACTCAACACCCCATATTAAACGCCTAAGAATGTACCTGACTAGTAAGTATCTTAAAACCTATGGATTGCTATGTCTCCGAAAGAGAATCAAGCGTGTGTACAGGGGCATAAACGCAGCAGTGATAGGATTGGAGAGGTTCGGTGAGCAAATGAAGACCCTTTGAAGTCATATTGCATGGTACCCATTCCACGGGTCTCAACTCTCCAGGTTTAAGGGATTCTTCCTTCAGCTAAAACATGCATGTGGAACCCAGAGTATGATCAACCGTGTGATCGGGAGACGTGTTCAAATATGTCTCCGTTCTCGTCCCCTGGTACTCGGGTGCAACATTCCAGACGCTTTACTAACACTCTCCCGACTTGGAGAGTCAGTGCCTTTAACCTCCTGTTTGGCCCAGTTTGCAATTTCTGCGGAAGATGAACAGGAATAGGGAGAACCAATGAGAGACTAGCTGGAGGTGTCTGGACGGGCAAATTTAACTCTCATTTCCCACCAGGAAGAGGAATTAACCAAAGGCTCAGCGTGCCGTGCCGGAACCACATTAGGGCCTGAAGCAATCCTGCGGTGTTGCGGCCAGCTCACAAGAAAGCGAGTTGAAGAAAGGAGCTCAGGGGCACTGTAATTCACAAACCTGCAGAGTTATAAATGACAGCTATCGTCCAAAAATATACTGAAGTAAGGCTGCCAAGAGGACTTGAAAGCGGGGCAGAATTGCAGGAAACCGATTTCAGGAGGTAGACTGGAATTGCATTGAAAGCATAGGAAAAGAGGCAGAACGTCCACAATGATGCACTTGGCCAAAAAGGGCGTATGCGTTTTTTCCTGAATATATTCAGGAAAAAACGCATACGCCCTTTTTGGCCAACCAAGCAAGCTTGCAAAGGAAATCTGCACTACAATGAAGTCTCACTTCCCCCCGGTCAAAAGGGCCATCTGAAAAAAGTGTAAAATCCAGAAAGGCAGGACAGGCCATGGAGAACTGGGAGCCTTGTTATGCTGATGGGCGGGATGTAAATTGCCAACAGCCACTCGGGAGAAGTGTATGGTGTTTCCTGAAACATCTAAAAAACAAAGCAACAGAGCCTAGGGCACTTCCACTTATGGTCCAATAGCTTAGGGAAATGAAAATCAAAAAGACACAGCCACCCCAAAGTTTGGGACGGCTCTGTTTACAAGAACCTCGTTTACGGTACAAGTTCAATATCGCAGAAAGTGAAAAATGGATGAAGAAGTTGTGGTACTTACGTACAATGCAATATCACTCAGCAATGACATCTATGTCATCAGGCCCGTAGCAGCATAATGAGTGGATTCAGGTATGATGATTCTAACTGAAAGAAGTCACACAGAAAAAGAAACATCATAAGATATCACTAATACACGGAATGTAAACTTGGCTACACAGGAACTGGATTACAAAACAGAACAGGGTCTCAAATTTAGAAAACCAACTTATGCTTGCTTAAGGGGAAAGGTGAGTTGGGGTGCTGCATAAAACCAGAGATTGAAATGAGCACAGATAAAGTTCCTTAAGCCAAATATGGAATAGACAAGAGCTACTCCTTGCTCAACGAAATGGACTCTACACCCCATATTAAACGCCTAAGAATGTACCTGACTAGTAAGTATCTTAAAACCTATGGATTGCTATGTCTCCGAAAGAGAATCAAGCGTGTGTACAGGGGCATAAACGCAGCAGTGATAGGATTGGAGAGGTTCGGTGAGCAAATGAAGACCCTTTGAAGTCATATTGCATGGTACCCATTCCACGGGTCTCAACTCTCCAGGTTTAAGGGATTCTTCCTTCAGCTAAAACATGCATGTGGAACCCAGAGTATGATCAACCGTGTGATCGGGAGACGTGTTCAAATATGTCTCCGTTCTCGTCCCCTGGTACTCGGGTGCAACATTCCAGACGCTTTACTAACACTCTCCCGACTTGGAGAGTCAGTGCCTTTAACCTCCTGTTTGGCCCAGTTTGCAATTTCTGCGGAAGATGAACAGGAATAGGGAGAACCAATGAGAGACTAGCTGGAGGTGTCTGGACGGGCAAATTTAACTCTCATTTCCCACCAGGAAGAGGAATTAACCAAAGGCTCAGCGTGCCGTGCCGGAACCACATTAGGGCCTGAAGCAATCCTGCGGTGTTGCGGCCAGCTCACAAGAAAGCGAGTTGAAGAAAGGAGCTCAGGGGCACTGTAATTCACAAACCTGCAGAGTTATAAATGACAGCTATCGTCCAAAAATATACTGAAGTAAGACTGCCAAGAGGACTTGAAAGCGGGGCAGAATTGCAGGAAACCGATTTCAGGAGGTAGACTGGAATTGCATTGAAAGCATAGGAAAAGAGGCAGAACGTCCACAATGATGCACTTGGCCAAAAAGGGCGTATGCGTTTTTTCCTGAATATATTCAGGAAAAAACGCATACGCCCTTTTTGGCCAACCAAGCAAGCTTGCAAAGGAAATCTGCACTACAATGAAGTCTCACTTCCCCCCCAGTCAAAAGGGCCATCTGAAAAAAGTGTAAAATCCAGAAAGGCAGGACAGGCCATGGAGAACTGGGAGCCTTGTTATGCTGATGGGCGGGATGTAAATTGCCAACAGCCACTCGGGAGAAGTGTATGGTGTTTCCTGAAACATCTAAAAAACAAAGCAACAGAGCCTAGGGCACTTCCACTTATGGTCCAATAGCTTAGGGAAATGAAAATCAAAAAGACACAGCCACCCCAAAGTTTGGGACGGCTCTGTTTACAAGACCCTCGTTTACGGTACAAGTTCAATATCGCAGAAAGTGAAAAATGGATGACGAAGTTGTGGTAATTACGTACAATGCAATATCACTCAGCAATGACATCTATGTCATCAGGCCCGTAGCAGCATAATGAGTGGATTCAGGTATGATGATTCTAACTGAAAGAAGTCACACAGAAAAAGAAACATCATAAGATATCACTAATACACGGAATGTAAACTTGGCTACACAGGAACTGGATTACAAAACAGAACAGGGTCTCAAATTTAGAAAACCAACTTATGCTTGCTTAAGGGGAAAGGTGAGTTGGGGTGCTGCATAAAACCAGAGATTGAAATGAGCACAGATAAAGTTCCTTAAGCCAAATATGGAATAGACAAGAGCTACTCCTTGCTCAACGAAATGGACTCAACACCCCATATTAAACGCCTAAGAATGTACCTGACTAGTAAGTATCTTAAAACCTATGGATTGCTATGTCTCCGAAAGAGAATCAAGCGTGTGTACAGGGGCATAAACGCAGCAGTGATAGGATTGGAGAGGTTCGGTGAGCAAATGAAGACCCTTTGAAGTCATATTGCATGGTACCCATTCCACGGGTCTCAACTCTCCAGGTTTAAGGGATTCTTCCTTCAGCTAAAACATGCATGTGGAACCCAGAGTATGATCAACCGTGTGATCGGGAGACGTGTTCAAATATGTCTCCGTTCTCGTCCCCTGGTACTCGGGTGCAACATTCCAGACGCTTTACTAACACTCTCCCGACTTGGAGAGTCAGTGCCTTTAACCTCCTGTTTGGCCCAGTTTGCAATTTCTGCGGAAGATGAACAGGAATAGGGAGAACCAATGAGAGACTAGCTGGAGGTGTCTGGACGGGCAAATTTAACTCTCATTTCCCACCAGGAAGAGGAATTAACCAAAGGCTCAGCATGCCGTGCCGGAACCACATTAGGGCCTGAAGCAATCCTGCGGTGTTGCGGCCAGCTCACAAGAAAGCGAGTTGAAGAAAGGAGCTCAGGGGCACTGTAATTCACAAACCTGCAGAGTTATAAATGACAGCTATCGTCCAAAAATATACTGAAGTAAGGCTGCCAAGAGGACTTGAAAGCGGGGCAGAATTGCAGGAAACCGATTTCAGGAGGTAGACTGGAATTGCATTGAAAGCATAGGAAAAGAGGCAGAACGTCCACAATGATGCACTTGGCCAAAAAGGGCGTATGCGTTTTTTCCTGAATATATTCAGGAAAAAACGCATACGCCCTTTTTGGCCAACCAAGCAAGCTTGCAAAGGAAATCTGCACTACAATGAAGTCTCACTTCCCCCCGGTCAAAAGGGCCATCTGAAAAAAGTGTAAAATCCAGAAAGGCAGGACAGGCCATGGAGAACTGGGAGCCTTGTTATGCTGATGGGCGGGATGTAAATTGCCAACAGCCACTCGGGAGAAGTGTATGGTGTTTCCTGAAACATCTAAAAAACAAAGCAACAGAGCCTAGGGCACTTCCACTTATGGTCCAATAGCTTAGGGAAATGAAAATCAAAAAGTCACAGCCACCCCAAAGTTTGGGACGGCTCTGTTTACAAGAACCTCGTTTACGGTACAAGTTCAATATCGCAGAAAGTGAAAAATGGATGAAGAAGTTGTGGTACTTACGTACAATGCAATATCACTCAGCAATGACATCTATGTCATCAGGCCCGTAGCAGCATAATGAGTGGATTCAGGTATGATGATTCAAACTGAAAGAAGTCACACAGAAAAAGAAACATCATAAGATATCACTAATACACGGAATGTAAACTTGGCTACACAGGAACTGGATTACAAAACAGAACAGGGTCTCAAATTTAGAAAACCAACTTATGCTTGCTTAAGGGGAAAGGTGAGTTGGGGTGCTGCATAAAACCAGAGATTGAAATGAGCACAGATAAAGTTCCTTAAGCCAAATATGGAATAGACAAGAGCTACTCCTTGCTCAACGAAATGGACTCAACACCCCATATTAAACGCCTAAGAATGTACCTGACTAGTAAGTATCTTAAAACCTATGGATTGCTATGTCTCCGAAAGAGAATCAAGCGTGTGTACAGGGGCATAAACGCAGCAGTGATAGGATTGGAGAGGTTCGGTGAGCAAATGAAGACCCTTTGAAGTCATATTGCATGGTACCCATTCCACGGGTCTCAACTCTCCAGGTTTAAGGGATTCTTCCTTCAGCTAAAACATGCATGTGGAACCCAGAGTATGATCAACCGTGTGATCGGGAGACGTGTTCAAATATGTCTCCGTTCTCGTCCCCTGGTACTCGGGTGCAACATTCCAGACGCTTTACTAACACTCTCCCGACTTGGAGAGTCAGTGCCTTTAACCTCCTGTTTGGCCCAGTTTGCAATTTCTGCGGAAGATGAACAGGAATAGGGAGAACCAATGAGAGACTAGCTGGAGGTGTCTGGACGGCCAAATTTAACTCTCATTTCCCACCAGGAAGAGGAATTAACCAAAGGCTCAGCGTGCCGTGCCGGAACCACATTAGGGCCTGAAGCAATCCTGCGGTGTTGCGGCCAGCTCACAAGAAAGCGAGTTGAAGAAAGGAGCTCAGGGGCACTGTAATTCACAAACCTGCAGAGTTATAAATGACAGCTATCGTCCAAAAATATACTGAAGTAAGACTGCCAAGAGGACTTGAAAGCGGGGCAGAATTGCAGGAAACCGATTTCAGGAGGTAGACTGGAATTGCATTGAAAGCATAGGAAAAGAGGCAGAACGTCCACAATGATGCACTTGGCCAAAAAGGGCGTATGCGTTTTTTCCTGAATATATTCAGGAAAAAACGCATACGCCCTTTTTGGCCAACCAAGCAAGCTTGCAAAGGAAATCTGCACTACAATGAAGTCTCACTTCCCCCCGGTCAAAAGGGCCATCTGAAAAAAGTGTAAAATCCAGAAAGGCAGGACAGGCCATGGAGAACTGGGAGCCTTGTTATGCTGATGGGCGGGATGTAAATTGCCAACAGCCACTCGAGAGAAGTGTATGGTGTTTCCTGAAACATCTAAAAAACAAAGCAACAGAGCCTAGGGCACTTCCACTTATGGTCCAATAGCTTAGGGAAATGAAAATCAAAAAGACACAGCCACCCCAAAGTTTGGGACGGCTCTGTTTACAAGACCCTCGTTTACGGTACAAGTTCAATATCGCAGAAAGTGAAAAATGGATGAAGAAGTTGTGGTACTTACGTACAATGCAATATCACTCAGCAATGACATCTATGTCATCAGGCCCGTAGCAGCATAATGAGTGAATTCAGGTATGATGATTCTAACTGAAAGAAGTCACACAGAAAAAGAAACATCATAAGATATCACTAATACACGGAATGTAAACTTGGCTACACAGGAACTGGATTACAAAACAGAACAGGGTCTCAAATTTAGAAAACCAACTTATGCTTGCTTAAGGGGAAAGGTGAGTTGGGGTGCTGCATAAAACCAGAGATTGAAATGAGCACAGATAAAGTTCTTTAAGCCAAATATGGAATAGACAAGAGCTACTCCTTGCTCAACGAAATGGACTCAACACCCCATATTAAACGCCTAAGAATGTACCTGACTAGTAAGTATCTTAAAACCTATGGATTGCTATGTCTCCGAAAGAGAATCAAGCGTGTGTACAGGGGCATAAACGCAGCAGTGATAGGATTGGAGAGGTTCGGTGAGCAAATGAAGACCCTTTGAAGTCATATTGCATGGTACCCATTCCACGGGTCTCAACTCTCCAGGTTTAAGGGATTCTTCCTTCAGCTAAAACATGCATGTGGAACCCAGAGTATGATCAACCGTGTGATCGGGAGACGTGTTCAAATCTGTCTCCGTTCTCGTCCCCTGGTACTCGGGTGCAACATTCCAGACGCTTTACTAACACTCTCCCGACTTGGAGAGTCAGTGCCTTTAACCTCCTGTTTGGCCCAGTTTGCAATTTCTGCGGAAGATGAACAGGAATAGGGAGAACCAATGAGAGACTAGCTGGAGGTGTCTGGACGGGCAAATTTAACTCTCATTTCCCACCAGGAAGAGGAATTAACCAAAGGCTCAGCGTGCCGTGCCGGAACCACATTAGGGCCTGAAGCAATCCTGCGGTGTTGCGGCCAGCTCACAAGAAAGCGAGTTGAAGAAAGGAGCTCAGGGGCACTGTAATTCACAAACCTGCAGAGTTATAAATGACAGCTATCGTCCAAAAATATACTGAAGTAAGACTGCCAAGAGGACTTGAAAGCGGGGCAGAATTGCAGGAAACCGATTTCAGGAGGTAGACTGGAATTGCATTGAAAGCATAGGAAAAGAGGCAGAACGTCCACAATGATGCACTTGGCCAAAAAGGGCGTATGCGTTTTTTCCTGAATATATTCAGGAAAAAACGCATACGCCCTTTTTGGCCAACCAAGCAAGCTTGCAAAGGAAATCTGCACTACAATGAAGTCTCACTTCCCCCCGGTCAAAAGGGCCATCTGAAAAAAGTGTAAAATCCAGAAAGGCAGGACAGGCCATGGAGAACTGGGAGCCTTGTTATGCTGATGGGCGGGATGTAAATTGCCAACAGCCACTCGGGAGAAGTGTATGGTGTTTCCTGAAACATCTAAAAAACAAAGCAACAGAGCCTAGGGCACTTCCACTTATGGTCCAATAGCTTAGGGAAATGAAAATCAAAAAGACACAGCCACCCCAAAGTTTGGGACGGCTCTGTTTACAAGAACCTCGTTTACGGTACAAGTTCAATATCGCAGAAAGTGAAAAATGGATGAAGAAGTTGTGGTACTTACGTACAATGCAATATCACTCAGCAATGACATCTATGTCATCAGGCCCGTAGCAGCATAATGAGTGGATTCAGGTATGATGATTCTAACTGAAAGAAGTCACACAGAAAAAGAAACATCATAAGATATCACTAATACACGGAATGTAAACTTGGCTACACAGGAACTGGATTACAAAACAGAACAGGGTCTCAAATTTAGAAAACCAACTTATGCTTGCTTAAGGGGAAAGGTGAGTTGGGGTGCTGCATAAAACCAGAGATTGAAATGAGCACAGATAAAGTTCCTTAAGCCAAATATGGAATAGACAAGAGCTACTCCTTGCTCAACGAAATGGACTCTACACCCCATATTAAACGCCTAAGAATGTACCTGACTAGTAAGTATCTTAAAACCTATGGATTGCTATGTCTCCGAAAGAGAATCAAGCGTGTGTACAGGGGCATAAACGCAGCAGTGATAGGATTGGAGAGGTTCGGTGAGCAAATGAAGACCCTTTGAAGTCATATTGCATGGTACCCATTCCACGGGTCTCAACTCTCCAGGTTTAAGGGATTCTTCCTTCAGCTAAAACATGCATGTGGAACCCAGAGTATGATCAACCGTGTGATCGGGAGACGTGTTCAAATATGTCTCCGTTCTCGTCCCCTGGTACTCGGGTGCAACATTCCAGACGCTTTACTAACACTCTCCCGACTTGGAGAGTCAGTGCCTTTAACCTCCTGTTTGGCCCAGTTTGCAATTTCTGCGGAAGATGAACAGGAATAGGGAGAACCAATGAGAGACTAGCTGGAGGTGTCTGGACGGGCAAATTTAACTCTCATTTCCCACCAGGAAGAGGAATTAACCAAAGGCTCAGCGTGCCGTGCCGGAACCACATTAGGGCCTGAAGCAATCCTGCGGTGTTGCGGCCAGCTCACAAGAAAGCGAGTTGAAGAAAGGAGCTCAGGGGCACTGTAATTCACAAACCTGCAGAGTTATAAATGACAGCTATCGTCCAAAAATATACTGAAGTAAGACTGCCAAGAGGACTTGAAAGCGGGGCAGAATTGCAGGAAACCGATTTCAGGAGGTAGACTGGAATTGCATTGAAAGCATAGGAAAAGAGGCAGAACGTCCACAATGATGCACTTGGCCAAAAAGGGCGTATGCGTTTTTTCCTGAATATATTCAGGAAAAAACGCATACGCCCTTTTTGGCCAACCAAGCAAGCTTGCAAAGGAAATCTGCACTACAATGAAGTCTCACTTCCCCCCGGTCAAAAGGGCCATCTGAAAAAAGTGTAAAATCCAGAAAGGCAGGACAGGCCATGGAGAACTGGGAGCCTTGTTATGCTGATGGGCGGGATGTAAATTGCCAACAGCCACTCGGGAGAAGTGTATGGTGTTTCCTGAAACATCTAAAAAACAAAGCAACAGAGCCTAGGGCACTTCCACTTATGGTCCAATAGCTTAGGGAAATGAAAATCAAAAAGACACAGCCACCCCAAAGTTTGGGACGGCTCTGTTTACAAGACCCTCGTTTACGGTACAAGTTCAATATCGCAGAAAGTGAAAAATGGATGAAGAAGTTGTGGTACTTACGTACAATGCAATATCACTCAGCAATGACATCTATGTCATCAGGCCCGTAGCAGCATAATGAGTGGATTCAGGTATGATGATTCAAACTGAAAGAAGTCACACAGAAAAAGAAACATCATAAGATATCACTAATACACGGAATGTAAACTTGGCTACACAGGAACTGGATTACAAAACAGAACAGGGTCTCAAATTTAGAAAACCAACTTATGCTTGCTTAAGGGGAAAGGTGAGTTGGGGTGCTGCATAAAACCAGAGATTGAAATGAGCACAGATAAAGTTCCTTAAGCCAAATATGGAATAGACAAGAGCTACTCCTTGCTCAACGAAATGGACTCAACACCCCATATTAAACGCCTAAGAATGTACCTGACTAGTAAGTATCTTAAAACCTATGGATTGCTATGTCTCCGAAAGAGAATCAAGCGTGTGTACAGGGGCATAAACGCAGCAGTGATAGGATTGGAGAGGTTCGGTGAGCAAATGAAGACCCTTTGAAGTCATATTGCATGGTACCCATTCCACGGGTCTCAACTCTCCAGGTTTAAGGGATTCTTCCTTCAGCTAAAACATGCATGTGGAACCCAGAGTATGATCAACCGTGTGATCGGGAGACGTGTTCAAATATGTCTCCGTTCTCGTCCCCTGGTACTCGGGTGCAACATTCCAGACGCTTTACTAACACTCTCCCGACTTGGAGAGTCAGTGCCTTTAACCTCCTGTTTGGCCCAGTTTGCAATTTCTGCGGAAGATGAACAGGAATAGGGAGAACCAATGAGAGACTAGCTGGAGGTGTCTGGACGGCCAAATTTAACTCTCATTTCCCACCAGGAAGAGGAATTAACCAAAGGCTCAGCGTGCCGTGCCGGAACCACATTAGGGCCTGAAGCAATCCTGCGGTGTTGCGGCCAGCTCACAAGAAAGCGAGTTGAAGAAAGGAGCTCAGGGGCACTGTAATTCACAAACCTGCAGAGTTATAAATGACAGCTATCGTCCAAAAATATACTGAAGTAAGACTGCCAAGAGGACTTGAAAGCGGGGCAGAATTGCAGGAAACCGATTTCAGGAGGTAGACTGGAATTGCATTGAAAGCATAGGAAAAGAGGCAGAACGTCCACAATGATGCACTTGGCCAAAAAGGGCGTATGCGTTTTTTCCTGAATATATTCAGGAAAAAACGCATACGCCCTTTTTGGCCAACCAAGCAAGCTTGCAAAGGAAATCTGCACTACAATGAAGTCTCACTTCCCCCCGGTCAAAAGGGCCATCTGAAAAAAGTGTAAAATCCAGAAAGGCAGGACAGGCCATGGAGAACTGGGAGCCTTGTTATGCTGATGGGCGGGATGTAAATTGCCAACAGCCACTCGAGAGAAGTGTATGGTGTTTCCTGAAACATCTAAAAAACAAAGCAACAGAGCCTAGGGCACTTCCACTTATGGTCCAATAGCTTAGGGAAATGAAAATCAAAAAGACACAGCCACCCCAAAGTTTGGGACGGCTCTGTTTACAAGACCCTCGTTTACGGTACAAGTTCAATATCGCAGAAAGTGAAAAATGGATGAAGAAGTTGTGGTACTTACGTACAATGCAATATCACTCAGCAATGACATCTATGTCATCAGGCCCGTAGCAGCATAATGAGTGAATTCAGGTATGATGATTCTAACTGAAAGAAGTCACACAGAAAAAGAAACATCATAAGATATCACTAATACACGGAATGTAAACTTGGCTACACAGGAACTGGATTACAAAACAGAACAGGGTCTCAAATTTAGAAAACCAACTTATGCTTGCTTAAGGGGAAAGGTGAGTTGGGGTGCTGCATAAAACCAGAGATTGAAATGAGCACAGATAAAGTTCTTTAAGCCAAATATGGAATAGACAAGAGCTACTCCTTGCTCAACGAAATGGACTCAACACCCCATATTAAACGCCTAAGAATGTACCTGACTAGTAAGTATCTTAAAACCTATGGATTGCTATGTCTCCGAAAGAGAATCAAGCGTGTGTACAGGGGCATAAACGCAGCAGTGATAGGATTGGAGAGGTTCGGTGAGCAAATGAAGACCCTTTGAAGTCATATTGCATGGTACCCATTCCACGGGTCTCAACTCTCCAGGTTTAAGGGATTCTTCCTTCAGCTAAAACATGCATGTGGAACCCAGAGTATGATCAACCGTGTGATCGGGAGACGTGTTCAAATATGTCTCCGTTCTCGTCCCCTGGTACTCGGGTGCAACATTCCAGACGCTTTACTAACACTCTCCCGACTTGGAGAGTCAGTGCCTTTAACCTCCTGTTTGGCCCAGTTTGCAATTTCTGCGGAAGATGAACAGGAATAGGGAGAACCAATGAGAGACTAGCTGGAGGTGTCTGGACGGGCAAATTTAACTCTCATTTCCCACCAGGAAGAGGAATTAACCAAAGGCTCAGTGTGCCGTGCCGGAACCACATTAGGGCCTGAAGCAATCCTGCGGTGTTGCGGCCAGCTCACAAGAAAGCGAGTTGAAGAAAGGAGCTCAGGGGCACTGTAATTCACAAACCTGCAGAGTTATAAATGACAGCTATCGTCCAAAAATATACTGAAGTAAGACTGCCAAGAGGACTTGAAAGCGGGGCCGAATTGCAGGAAACCGATTTCAGGAGGTAGACTGGAATTGCATTGAAAGCATAGGAAAAGAGGCAGAACGTCCACAATGATGCACTTGGCCAAAAAGGGCGTATGCGTTTTTTCCTGAATATATTCAGGAAAAAACGCATACGCCCTTTTTGGCCAACCAAGCAAGCTTGCAAAGGAAATCTGCACTACAATGAAGTCTCACTTCCCCCCGGTCAAAAGGGCTATCTGAAAAAAGTGTAAAATCCAGAAAGGCAGGACAGGCCATGGAGAACTGGGAGCCTTGTTATGCTGATGGGCGGGATGTAAATTGCCAACAGCCACTCGGGAGAAGTGTATGGTGTTTCCTGAAACATCTAAAAAACAAAGCAACAGAGCCTAGGGCACTTCCACTTATGGTCCAATAGCTTAGGGAAATGAAAATCAAAAAGACACAGCCACCCCAAAGTTTGGGACGGCTCTGTTTACAAGAACCTCGTTTACGGTACAAGTTCAATATCGCAGAAAGTGAAAAATGGATGAAGAAGTTGTGGTACTTACGTACAATGCAATATCACTCAGCAATGACATCTATGTCATCAGGCCCGTAGCAGCATAATGAGTGGATTCAGGTATGATGATTCTAACTGAAAGAAGTCACACAGAAAAAGAAACATCATAAGATATCACTAATACACGGAATGTAAACTTGGCTACACAGGAACTGGATTACAAAACAGAACAGGGTCTCAAATTTAGAAAACCAACTTATGCTTGCTTAAGGGGAAAGGTGAGTTGGGGTGCTGCATAAAACCAGAGATTGAAATGAGCACAGATAAAGTTCCTTAAGCCAAATATGGAATAGACAAGAGCTACTCCTTGCTCAACGAAATGGACTCAACACCCCATATTAAACGCCTAAGAATGTACCTGACTAGTAAGTATCTTAAAACCTATGGATTGCTATGTCTCCGAAAGAGAATCAAGCGTGTGTACAGGGGCATAAACGCAGCAGTGATAGGATTGGAGAGGTTCGGTGAGCAAATGAAGACCCTTTGAAGTCATATTGCATGGTACCCATTCCACGGGTCTCAACTCTCCAGGTTTAAGGGATTCTTCCTTCAGCTAAAACATGCATGTGGAACCCAGAGTATGATCAACCGTGTGATCGGGAGACGTGTTCAAATATGTCTCCGTTCTCGTCCCCTGGTACTCGGGTGCAACATTCCAGACGCTTTACTAACACTCTCCCGACTTGGAGAGTCAGTGCCTTTAACCTCCTGTTTGGCCCAGTTTGCAATTTCTGCGGAAGATGAACAGGAATAGGGAGAACCAATGAGAGACTAGCTGGAGGTGTCTGGACGGGCAAATTTAACTCTCATTTCCCACCAGGAAGAGGAATTAACCAAAGGCTCAGCGTGCCGTGCCGGAACAACATTAGGGCCTGAAGCAATCCTGCGGTGTTGCGGCCAGCTCACAAGAAAGCGAGTTGAAGAAAGGAGCTCAGGGGCACTGTAATTCACAAACCTGCAGAGTTATAAATGACAGCTATCGTCCAAAAATATACTGAAGTAAGACTGCCAAGAGGACTTGAAAGCGGGGCAGAATTGCAGGAAACCGATTTCAGGAGGTAGACTGGAATTGCATTGAAAGCATAGGAAAAGAGGCAGAACGTCCACAATGATGCACTTGGCCAAAAAGGGCGTATGCGTTTTTTCCTGAATATATTCAGGAAAAAACGCATACGCCCTTTTTGGCCAACCAAGCAAGCTTGCAAAGGAAATCTGCACTACAATGAAGTCTCACTTCCCCCCGGTCAAAAGGGCCATCTGAAAAAAGTGTAAAATCCAGAAAGGCAGGACAGGCCATGGAGAACTGGGAGCCTTGTTATGCTGATGGGCGGGATGTAAATTGCCAACAGCCACTCGGGAGAAGTGTATGGTGTTTCCTGAAACATCTAAAAAACAAAGCAACAGAGCCTAGGGCACTTCCACTTATGGTCCAATAGCTTAGGGAAATGAAAATCAAAAAGACACAGCCACCCCAAAGTTTGGGACGGCTCTGTTTACAAGACCCTCGTTTACGGTACAAGTTCAATGTCGCAGAAAGTGAAAAATGGATGAAGAAGTTGTGGTAATTACGTACAATGCAATATCACTCAGCAATGACATCTATGTCATCAGGCCCGTAGCAGCATAATGAGTGAATTCAGGTATGATGATTCTAACTGAAAGAAGTCACACAGAAAAAGAAACATCATAAGATATCACTAATACACGGAATGTAAACTTGGCTACACAGGAACTGGATTACAAAACAGAACAGGGTCTCAAATTTAGAAAACCAACTTATGCTTGCTTAAGGGGAAAGGTGAGTTGGGGTGCTGCATAAAACCAGAGATTGAAATGAGCACAGATAAAGTTCCTTAAGCCAAATATGGAATAGACAAGAGCTACTCCTTGCTCAACGAAATGGACTCAACACCCCATATTAAACGCCTAAGAATGTACCTGACTAGTAAGTATCTTAAAACCTATGGATTGCTATGTCTCCGAAAGAGAATCAAGCGTGTGTACAGGGGCATAAACGCAGCAGTGATAGGATTGGAGAGGTTCGGTGAGCAAATGAAGACCCTTTGAAGTCATATTGCATGGTACCCATTCCACGGGTCTCAACTCTCCAGGTTTAAGGGATTCTTCCTTCAGCTAAAACATGCATGTGGAACCCAGAGTATGATCAACCGTGTGATCGGGAGACGTGTTCAAATATGTCTCCATTCTCGTCCCCTGGTACTCGGGTGCAACATTCCAGACGCTTTACTAACACTCTCCCGACTTGGAGAGTCAGTGCCTTTAACCTCCTGTTTGGCCCAGTTTGCAATTTCTGCGGAAGATGAACAGGAATAGGGAGAACCAATGAGAGACTAGCTGGAGGTGTCTGGACGGGCAAATTTAACTCTCATTTCCCACCAGGAAGAGGAATTAACCAAAGGCTCAGCATGCCGTGCCGGAACCACATTAGGGCCTGAAGCAATCCTGCGGTGTTGCGGCCAGCTCACAAGAAAGCGAGTTGAAGAAAGGAGCTCAGGGGCACTGTAATTCACAAACCTGCAGAGTTATAAATGACAGCTATCGTCCAAAAATATACTGAAGTAAGACTGCCAAGAGGACTTGAAAGCGGGGCAGAATTGCAGGAAACCGATTTCAGGAGGTAGACTGGAATTGCATTGAAAGCATAGGAAAAGAGGCAGAACGTCCACAATGATGCACTTGGCCAAAAAGGGCGTATGCGTTTTTTCCTGAATATATTCAGGAAAAAACGCATACGCCCTTTTTGGCCAACCAAGCAAGCTTGCAAAGGAAATCTGCACTACAATGAAGTCTCACTTCCCCCCGGTCAAAAGGGCCATCTGAAAAAAGTGTAAAATCCAGAAAGGCAGGACAGGCCATGGAGAACTGGGAGCCTTGTTATGCTGATGGGCGGGATGTAAATTGTCAACAGCCACTCGGGAGAAGTGTATGGTGTTTCCTGAAACATCTAAAAAACAAAGCAACAGAGCCTAGGGCACTTCCACTTATGGTCCAATAGCTTAGGGAAATGAAAATCAAAAAGACACAGCCACCCCAAAGTTTGGGACGGCTCTGTTTACAAGAACCTCGTTTACGGTACAAGTTCAATATCGCAGAAAGTGAAAAATGGATGAAGAATTTGTGGTACTTACGTACAATGCAATATCACTCAGCAATGACATCTATGTCATCAGGCCCGTAGCAGCATAATGAGTGGATTCAGGTATGATGATTCTAACTGAAAGAAGTCACACAGAAAAAGAAACATCATAAGATATCACTAATACACGGAATGTAAACTTGGCTACACAGGAACTGGATTACAAAACAGAACAGGGTCTCAAATTTAGAAAACCAACTTATGCTTGCTTAAGGGGAAAGGTGAGTTGGGGTGCTGCATAAAACCAGAGATTGAAATGAGCACAGATAAAGTTCCTTAAGCCAAATATGGAATAGACAAGAGCTACTCCTTGCTCAACGAAATGGACTCAACACCCCATATTAAACGCCTAAGAATGTACCTGACTAGTAAGTATGTTAAAACCTATGGATTGCTATGTCTCCGAAAGAGAATCAAGCGTGTGTACAGGGGCATAAACGCAGCAGTGATAGGATTGGAGAGGTTCGGTGAGCAAATGAAGACCCTTTGAAGTCATATTGCATGGTACCCATTCCACGGGTCTCAACTCTCCAGGTTTAAGGGATTCTTCCTTCAGCTAAAACATGCATGTGGAACCCAGAGTATGATCAACCGTGTGATCGGGAGACGTCTTCAAATATGTCTCCGTTCTCGTCCCCTGGTACTCGGGTGCAACATTCCAGACGCTTTAGTAACACTCTCCCGACTTGGAGAGTCAGTGCCTTTAACCTCTTGTTTGGCCCAGTTTGCAATTTCTGCGGAAGATGAACAGGAATAGGGAGAACCAATGAGAGACTAGCTGGAGGTGTATGGACGGGCAAATTTAACTCTCATTTCCCACCAGGAAGAGGAATTAACCAAAGGCTCAGTGTGCCGTGCCGGAACCAGATTAGGGCCTGAAGCAATCCTGCGGTGTTGCGGCCAGCTCACAAGAAAGCGAGTTGAAGAAAGGAGCTCAGGGGCACTGTAATTCACAAACCTGCAGAGTTATAAATGACAGCTATTGTCCAAAAATATACTGAAGTAAGGCTGCCAAGAGGACTTGAAAGCGGGGCAGAATTGCAGGAAACCGATTTCAGGAGGTAGACTGGAATTGCATTGAAAGCATAGGAAAAGAGGCAGAACGTCCACAATGATGCACTTGGCCAAAAAGGGCGTATGCGTTTTTTCCTGAATATATTCAGGAAAAAACGCATACGCCCTTTTTGGCCAACCAAGCAAGCTTGCAAAGGAAATCTGCACTACAATGAAGTCTCACTTCCCCCCGGTCAAAAGGGCCATCTGAAAAAAGTGTAAAATCCAGAAAGGCAGGACAGGCCATGGAGAACTGGGAGCCTTGTTATGCTGATGGGCGGGATGTAAATTGCCAACAGCCACTCGGGAGAAGTGTATGTGTTTCCTGAAACATCTAAAAAACAAAGCAACAGAGCCTAGGGCACTTCCACTTATGGTCCAATAGCTTAGGGAAATGAAAATCAAAAAGACACAGCCACCCCAAAGTTTGGGACGGCTCTGTTTACAAGAACCTCGTTTACGGTACAAGCTCAATATCGCAGAAAGTGAAAAATGGATGAAGAAGTTGTGATACTTACGTACAATGCAATATCACTCAGCAATGACATCTATGTCATCAGGCCCGTAGCAGCATAATGAGTGGATTCAGGTATGATGATTCTAACTGAAAGAAGTCACACAGAAAAAGAAACATCATAAGATATCACTAATACACGGAATGTAAACTTGGCTACACAGGAACTGGATTACAAAACAGAACAGGGTCTCAAATTTAGAAAACCAACTTATGCTTGCTTAAGGGGAAAGGTGAGTTGGGGTGCTGCATAAAACCAGAGATTGAAATGAGCACAGATAAAGTTCCTTAAGCCAAATATGGAATAGACAAGAGCTACTCCTTGCTCAACGAAATGGACTCTACACCCCATATTAAACGCCTAAGAATGTACCTGACTAGTAAGTATCTTAAAACCTATGGATTGCTATGTCTCCGAAAGAGAATCAAGCGTGTGTACAGGGGCATAAACGCAGCAGTGATAGGATTGGAGAGGTTCGGTGAGCAAATGAAGACCCTTTGAAGTCATATTGCATGGTACCCATTCCACGGGTCTCAACTCTCCAGGTTTAAGGGATTCTTCCTTCAGCTAAAACATGCATGTGGAACCCAGAGTATGATCAACCGTGTGATCGGGAGACGTCTTCAAATATGTCTCCGTTCTCGTCCCCTGGTACTCGGGTGCAACATTCCAGACGCTTTACTAACACTCTCCCGACTTGGAGAGTCAGTGCCTTTAACCTCCTGTTTGGCCCAGTTTGCAATTTCTGCGGAAGATGAACAGGAATAGGGAGAACCAATGAGAGACTAGCTGGAGGTGTCTGGACGGGCAAATTTAACTCTCATTTCCCACCAGGAAGAGGAATTAACCAAAGGCTCAGTGTGCCGTGCCGGAACCAGATTAGGGCCTGAAGCAATCCTGCGGTGTTGCGGCCAGCTCACAAGAAAGCGAGTTGAAGAAAGGAGCTCAGGGGCTCTGTAATTCACAAACCTGCAGAGTTATAAATGACAGCTATCGTCCAAAAATATACTGAAGTAAGACTGCCAAGAGGACTTGAAAGCGGGGCAGAATTGCAGGAAACCGATTTCAGGAGGTAGACTGGAATTGCATTGAAAGCATAGGAAAAGAGGCAGAACGTCCACAATGATGCACTTGGCCAAAAAGGGCGTATGCGTTTTTTCCTGAATATATTCAGGAAAAAACGCATACGCCCTTTTTGGCCAACCAAGCAAGCTTGCAAAGGAAATCTGCACTACAATGAAGTCTCACTTCCCCCCGGTCAAAAGGGCCATCTGAAAAAAGTGTAAAATCCAGAAAGGCAGGACAGGCCATGGAGAACTAGGAGCCTTGTTATGCTGATGGGCGGGATGTAAATTGTCAACAGCCACTCGGGAGAAGTGTATGGTGTTTCCTGAAACATCTAAAAAACAAAGCAACAGAGCCTAGGGCACTTCCACTTATGGTCCAATAGCTTAGGGAAATGTAAATCAAAAAGACACAGCCACCCCAAAGTTTGGGACGGCTCTGTTTACAAGAACCTCGTTTACGGTACAAGTTCAATATCGCAGAAAGTGAAAAATGGATGAAGAAGTTGTGGTACTTACGTACAATGCAATATCACTCAGCAATGACATCTATGTCATCAGGCCCGTAGCAGCATAATGAGTGGATTCAGGTATGATGATTCTAACTGAAAGAAGTCACACAGAAAAAGAAACATCATAAGATATCACTAATACACGGAATGTAAACTTGGCTACACAGGAACTGGATTACAAAACAGAACAGGGTCTCAAATTTAGAAAACCAACTTATGCTTGCTTAAGGGGAAAGGTGAGTTGGGGTGCTGCATAAAACCAGAGATTGAAATGAGCACAGATAAAGTTCCTTAAGCCAAATATGGAATAGACAAGAGCTACTCCTTGCTCAACGAAATGGACTCAACACCCCATATTAAACGCCTAAGAATGTACCTGACTAGTAAGTATCTTAAAACCTATGGATTGCTATGTCTCCGAAAGAGAATCAAGCGTGTGTACAGGGGCATAAACGCAGCAGTGATAGGATTGGAGAGGTTCGGTGAGCAAATGAAGACCCTTTGAAGTCATATTGCATGGTACCCATTCCACGGGTCTCAACTCTCCAGGTTTAAGGGATTCTTCCTTCAGCTAAAACATGCATGTGGAACCCAGAGTATGATCAACCGTGTGATCGGGAGACGTGTTCAAATATGTCTCCGTTCTCGTCCCCTGGTACTCGGGTGCAACATTCCAGACGCTTTACTAACACTCTCCCGACTTGGAGAGTCAGTGCCTTTAACCTCCTGTTTGGCCCAGTTTGCAATTTCTGCGGAAGATGAACAGGAATAGGGAGAACCAATGAGAGACTAGCTGGAGGTGTCTGGACGGGCAAATTTAACTCTCATTTCCCACCAGGAAGAGGAATTAACCAAAGGCTCAGCGTGCCGTGCCGGAACCACATTAGGGCCTGAAGCAATCCTGCGGTGTTGCGGCCAGCTCACAAGAAAGCGAGTTGAAGAAAGGAGCTCAGGGGCACTGTAATTCACAAACCTGCAGAGTTATAAATGACAGCTATCGTCCAAAAATATACTGAAGTAAGGCTGCCAAGAGGACTTGAAAGCGGGGCAGAATTGCAGGAAACCGATTTCAGGAGGTAGACTGGAATTGCATGTAAAGCATAGGAAAAGAGGCAGAATGTCCACAATGATGCACTTGGCCAAAAAGGGCGTATGCGTTTTTTCCTGAATATATTCAGGAAAAAACGCATACGCCCTTTTTGGCCAACCAAGCAAGCTTGTAAAGGAAATCTGCAGTACAATGAAGTCTCACTTCCCCCCGGTCAAAAGGGCCATCTGAAAAAAGTGTAAAATCCAGAAAGGCAGGACAGGCCATGGAGAACTGGGAGCCTTGTTATGCTGATGGGCGGGATGTAAATTGCCAACAGGTACTCAGGAGAAGTGTATGGTGTTTCCTGAAACATCTAAAAAACAAAGCAACAGAGCCTAGGGCACTTCCACTTATGGTCCAATAGCTTAGGGAAATGAAAATCAAAAAGACACAGCCACCCCAAAGTTTGGGACGGCTCTGTTTACAAGAACCTCGTTTACGGTACAAGTTCAATATCGCAGAAAGTGAAAAATGGATGAAGAAGTTGTGGTACTTACGTACAATGCAATATCACTCAGCAATGACATCTATGTCATCAGGCCCGTAGCAGCATAATGAGTGGATTCAGGTATGATGATTCTAACTGAAAGAAGTCACACAGAAAAAGAAACATCATAAGATATCACTAATACACGGAATGTAAACTTGGCTACACAGGAACTGGATTACAAAACAGAACAGGGTCTCAAATTTAGAAAACCAACTTATGCTTGCTTAAGGGGAAAGGTGAGTTGGGGTGCTGCATAAAACCAGAGATTGAAATGAGCACAGATAAAGTTCCTTAAGCCAAATATGGAATAGACAAGAGCTACTCCTTGCTCAACGAAATGGACTCAACACCCCATATTAAACGCCTAAGAATGTACCTGACTAGTAAGTATCTTAAAACCTATGGATTGCTATGTCTCCGAAAGAGAATCAAGCGTGTGTACAGGGGCATAAACGCAGCAGTGATAGGATTGGAGAGGTTCGGTGAGCAAATGAAGACCCTTTGAAGTCATATTGCATGGTACCCATTCCACGGGTCTCAACTCTCCAGGTTTAAGGGATTCTTCCTTCAGCTAAAACATGCATGTGGAACCCAGAGTATGATCAACCGTGTGATCGGGAGACGTCTTCAAATATGTCTCCGTTCTCGTCCCCTGGTACTCGGGTGCAACATTCCAGACGCTTTAGTAACACTCTCCCGACTTGGAGAGTCAGTGCCTTTAACCTCCTGTTTGGCCCAGTTTGCAATTTCTGCGGAAGATGAACAGGAATAGGGAGAACCAATGAGAGACTAGCTGGAGGTGTATGGACGGGCAAATTTAACTCTCATTTCCCACCAGGAAGAGGAATTAACCAAAGGCTCAGCGTGCCGTGCCGGAACCACATTAGGGCCTGAAGCAATCCTGCGGTGTTGCGGCCAGCTCACAAGAAAGCGAGTTGAAGAAAGGAGCTCAGGGGCACTGTAATTCACAAACCTGCAGAGTTATAAATGACAGCTATCGTCCAAAAATATACTGAAGTAAGGCTGCCAAGAGGACTTGAAAGCGGGGCAGAATTGCAGGAAACCGATTTCAGGAGGTAGACTGGAATTGCATTGAAAGCATAGGAAAAGAGGCAGAACGTCCACAATGATGCACTTGGCCAAAAAGGGCGTATGCGTTTTTTCCTGAATATATTCAGGAAAAAACGCATACGCCCTTTTTGGCCAACCAAGCAAGCTTGCAAAGGAAATCTGCACTACAATGAAGTCTCACTTCCCCCCGGTCAAAAGGGCCATCTGAAAAAAGTGTAAAATCCAGAAAGGCAGGACAGGCCATGGAGAACTGGGAGCCTTGTTATGCTGATGGGCGGGATGTAAATTGCCAACAGCCACTCGGGAGAAGTGTATGGTGTTTCCTGAAACATCTAAAAAACAAAGCAACAGAGCCTAGGGCACTTCCACTTATGGTCCAATAGCTTAGGGAAATGTAAATCAAAAAGACACAGCCACCCCAAAGTTTGGGACGGCTCTGTTTACAAGAACCTCGTTTACGGTACAAGTTCAATATCGCAGAAAGTGAAAAATGGATGAAGAAGTTGTGGTACTTACGTACAATGCAATATCACTCAGCAATGACATCTATGTCATCAGGCCCGTAGCAGCATAATGAGTGGATTCAGGTATAATGATTCTAACTGAAAGAAGTCACACAGAAAAAGAAACATCATAAGATATCACTAATACACGGAATGTAAACTTGGCTACACAGGAACTGGATTACAAAACAGAACAGGGTCTCAAATTTAGAAAACCAACTTATGCTTGCTTAAGGGGAAAAGTGAGTTGGGGTGCTGCATAAAACCAGAGATTGAAATGAGCACAGATAAAGTTCCTTAAGCCAAATATGGAATAGACAAGAGCTACTCCTTGCTCAACGAAATGGACTCAACACCCCATATTAAACGCCTAAGAATGTACCTGACTAGTAACTATCTTAAAACCTATGGATTGCTATGTCTCCGAAAGAGAATCAAGCGTGTGTACAGGGGCATAAACGCAGCAGTGATAGGATTGGAGAGGTTCGGTGAGCAAATGAAGACCCTTTGAAGTCATATTGCATGGTACCCATTCCACGGGTCTCAACTCTCCAGGTTTAAGGGATTCTTCCTTCAGCTAAAACATGCATGTGGAACCCAGAGTATGATCAACCGTGTGATCGGGAGACGTGTTCAAATATGTCTCCGTTCAAGTCCCCTGGTACTCGGGTGCAACATTCCAGACGCTTTACTAACACTCTCCCGACGTGGAGAGTCAGTGCCTTTAACCTCCTGTTTGGCCCAGTTTGCAATTTCTGCGGAAGATGAACAGGAATAGGGAGAACCAATGAGAGACTAGCTGGAGGTGTCTGGACGGGCAAATTTAACTCTCATTTCCCACCAGGAAGAGGAATTAACCAAAGGCTCAGCGTGCCGTGCCGGAACCACATTAGGGCCTGAAGCAATCCTGCGGTGTTGCGGCCAGCTCACAAGAAAGCGAGTTGAAGAAAGGAGCTCAGGGGCACTGTAATTCACAAACCTGCAGAGTTATAAATGACAGCTATCGTCCAAAAATATACTGAAGTAAGGTTGCCAAGAGGACTTGAAAGCGGGGCAGAATTGCAGGAAACCGATTTCAGGAGGTAGACTGGAATTGCATGTAAAGCATAGGAAAAGAGGCAGAATGTCCACAATGATGCACTTGGCCAAAAAGGGCGTATGCGTTTTTTCCTGAATATATTCAGGAAAAAACGCATACGCCCTTTTTGGCCAACCAAGCAAGCTTGTAAAGGAAATCTGCAGTACAATGAAGTCTCATTTCCCCCGGTCAAAAGGGCCATCTGAAAAAAGTGTAAAATCCAGAAAGGCAGGACAGGCCATGGAGAACTGGGAGCCTTGTTATGCTGATGTGTGGGATGTAAATTGCCAACAGCCACTCGGGATAAGTGTATTGCGTTTCCTGAAACATCTAAAAAACAAAGCAACAGAGCCTAGGGCACTTCCACTTATGGTCCTATAGCTTAGGGAAATGAAAATCAAAAAGACACAGCCACCCCAAATTCTGGGAAGGCTCTGTTTACAAGACCCTCGTTTACGGTACAAGTTCAATATCGCAGAAAGTGAAAAATGGATGAAGAAGTTGTGGTACTTACGTACAATGCAATATCACTCAGCAATGACATCTATGTCATCAGGCCCATAGCAGCATAATGAGTGGATTCAGGTATGATGATTCTAACTGAAAGAAGTCACACAGAAAAAGAAACATCATAAGATATCACTAATACACGGAATGTAAACTTGGCTACACAGGAACAGGATTACAAAACAGAACAGGGTCTCAAATTTAGAAAACCAACTTATGCTTGCTTAAGGGGAAAGGTGAGTTGGGGTGCTGCATAAAACCAGAGATTGAAATGAGCACTGATAAAGTTCCTTAAGCCAAATATGGAATAGACAAGAGCTACTCCTTGCTCAACGAAATGGACTCAACACCCCATATTAAACGCCTAAGAATGTACCTGACTAGTAAGTATCGTAAAACCTATGGATTGCTATGTCTCCAAAAGGGAATCAAGCGTGTGTACAGGGGCATAAACGCAGCAGTGATAGGATTGGAGAGGTTCGGTGAGCAAATGAAGACCCTTTGAAGTCATATTGCATGGTACCCATTCCACGGGTCTCAACTCTCCAGGTTTAAGGGATTCTTCCTTCAGCTAAAACATGCATGTGGAACCCAGAGTATGATCAACCGTGTGACCGGGAGACGTCTTCAAATATGTCTCCGTTCTCGTCCCCTGGTACTCAGGTGCAACACTCCAGACGCTTTACTAACACTCTCCCGACTTGGAGAGTCAGTGCCTTTAACGTCCTGTTTGGCCCAGTTTGCAATTTCTGCGGAAGATGAACAGGAATAGGGAGAACCAATGAGAGACTAGCTGGAGGTGTCTGGACGGGCAAATTTAACTCTCATTTCCCACCAGGAAGAGGAATTAACCAAAGGCTCAGTGTGCCATGCCGGAACCACATTAGGGCCTGAAGCAATCCTGCGGTGTTGCGGCCAGCTCACAAGAAAGCGAGTTGAAGAAAGGAGCTCAGGGGCACTGTAATTCACAAACCTGCAGAGTTATAAATGACAGCTATCGTCCAAAAATATACTGAAGTAAGGCTGCCAAGAGGACTTGAAAGCGGGGCAGAATTGCAGGAAACCGATTTCAGGAGGTAGACTGGAATTGCATTGAAAGCATAGGAAAAGAGGCAGAACGTCCACAATGATGCACTTGGCCAAAAAGGGCATATGCGTTTTTTCCTGAATATATTCAGGAAAAAACACATACGCCCTTTTTGGCCAACCAAGCAAGCTTGCAAAGGAAATCTGCACTACAATGAAGTCTCACTTCCCCCCGGTCAAAAGGGCCATCTGAAAAAAGTGTAAAATCCAGAAAGGCAGGACAGGCCATGGAGAACTGGGAGCCTTGTTATGCTGATGGGCGGGATGTAAATTGCCAACAGCCACTCGGGAGAAGTGTATGGTGTTTCCTGAAACATCTAAAAAACAAAGCAACAGAGCCTAGGGCACTTCCACTTATGGTCCTATAGCTTAGGGAAATGTAAATCAAAAAGACACAGCCACCCCAAAGTTTGGGACGGCTCTGTTTACAAGAACCTCGTTTACGGTACAAGTTCAATATCGCAGAAAGTGAAAAATGGATGAAGAAGTTGTGGTACTTACGTACAATGCAATATCACTCAGCAATGACATCTATGTCATC
Organism: Globicephala melas; assembly: GCF_963455315.2. Classification (NCBI taxonomy): domain Eukaryota; kingdom Metazoa; phylum Chordata; class Mammalia; order Artiodactyla; family Delphinidae; genus Globicephala; species Globicephala melas. The sequence goes on along the minus strand of NW_027207234.1, from coordinate 756,585 downwards.
AGGCCCGTAGCAGCATAATGAGTGGATTCAGGTATAATGATTCTAACTGAAAGAAGTCACACAGAAAAAGAAACATCATAAGATATCACTAATACACGGAATGTAAACTTGGCTACACAGGAACTGGATTACAAAACAGAACAGGGTCTCAAATTTAGAAAACCAACTTATGCTTGCTTAAGGGGAAAAGTGAGTTGGGGTGCTGCATAAAACCAGAGATTGAAATGAGCACAGATAAAGTTCCTTAAGCCAAATATGGAATAGACAAGAGCTACTCCTTGCTCAACGAAATGGACTCAACACCCCATATTAAACGCCTAAGAATGTACCTGACTAGTAAGTATCTTAAAACCTATGGATTGCTATGTCTCCGAAAGAGAATCAAGCGTGTGTACAGGGGCATAAACGCAGCAGTGATAGGATTGGAGAGGTTCGGTGAGCAAATGAAGACCCTTTGAAGTCATATTGCATGGTACCCATTCCACGGGTCTCAACTCTCCAGGTTTAAGGGATTCTTCCTTCAGCTAAAACATGCATGTGGAACCCAGAGTATGATCAACCGTGTGATCGGGAGACGTGTTCAAATATGTCTCCGTTCTCGTCCCCTGGTACTCGGGTGCAACATTCCAGACGCTTTACTAACACTCTCCCGACGTGGAGAGTCAGTGCCTTTAACCTCCTGTTTGGCCCAGTTTGCAATTTCTGCGGAAGATGAACAGGAATAGGGAGAACCAATGAGAGACTAGCTGGAGGTGTCTGGACGGGCAAATTTAACTCTCATTTCCCACCAGGAAGAGGAATTAACCAAAGGCTCAGCGTGCCGTGCCGGAACCACATTAGGGCCTGAAGCAATCCTGCGGTGTTGCGGCCAGCTCACAAGAAAGCGAGTTGAAGAAAGGAGCTCAGGGGCACTGTAATTCACAAACCTGCAGAGTTATAAATGACAGCTATCGTCCAAAAATATACTGAAGTAAGGCTGCCAAGAGGACTTGAAAGCGGGGCAGAATTGCAGGAAACCGATTTCAGGAGGTAGACTGGAATTGCATGTAAAGCATAGGAAAAGAGGCAGAATGTCCGCAATGATGCACTTGGCCAAAAAGGGCGTATGCGTTTTTTCCTGAATATATTCAGGAAAAAACGCATACGCACTTTTTGGCCAACCAAGCAAGCTTGTAAAGGAAATCTGCAGTACAATGAAGTCTCATTTCCCCCGGTCAAAAGGGCCATCTGAAAAAAGTGTAAAATCCAGAAAGGCAGGACAGGCCATGGAGAACTGGGAGCCTTGTTATGCTGATGTGTGGGATGTAAATTGCCAACAGCCACTCGGGAGAAGTGTATTGCGTTTCCTGAAACATCTAAAAAACAAAGCAACAGAGCCTAGGGCACTTCCACTTATGGTCCTATAGCTTAGGGAAATGAAAATCAAAAAGACACAGCCACCCCAAATTCTGGGAAGGCTCTGTTTACAAGACCCTCGTTTACGGTACAAGTTCAATATCGCAGAAAGTGAAAAATGGATGAAGAAGTTGTGGTACTTACGTACAATGCAATATCACTCAGCAATGACATCTATGTCATCAGGCCCATAGCAGCATAATGAGTGGATTCAGGTATGATGATTCTAACTGAAAGAAGTCACACAGAAAAAGAAACATCATAAGATATCACTAATACCCGGAATGTAAACTTGGCTACACAGGAACAGGATTACAAAACAGAACAGGGTCTCAAATTTAGAAAACCAACTTATGCTTGCTTAAGGGGAAAGGTGAGTTGGGGTGCTGCATAAAACCAGAGATTGAAATGAGCACTGATAAAGTTCCTTAAGCCAAATATGGAATAGACAAGAGCTACTCCTTGCTCAACGAAATGGACTCAACACCCCATATTAAACGCCTAAGAATGTACCTGACTAGTAAGTATCTTAAAACCTATGGATTGCTATGTCTCCAAAAGGGAATCAAGCGTGTGTACAGGGGCATAAACGCAGCAGTGATAGGATTGGAGAGGTTCGGTGAGCAAATGAAGACCCTTTGAAGTCATATTGCATGGTACCCATTCCACGGGTCTCAACTCTCCAGGTTTAAGGGATTCTTCCTTCAGCTAAAACATGCATGTGGAACCCAGAGTATGATCAACCGTGTGACCGGGAGACGTCTTCAAATATGTCTCCGTTCTCGTCCCCTGGTACTCAGGTGCAACACTCCAGACGCTTTACTAACACTCTCCCGACTTGGAGAGTCAGTGCCTTTAACCTCCTGTTTGGCCCAGTTTGCAATTTCTGCGGAAGATGAACAGGAATAGGGAGAACCAATGAGAGACTAGCTGGAGGTGTCTGGACGGGCAAATTTAACTCTCATTTCCCACCAGGAAGAGGAATTAACCAAAGGCTCAGCGTGCCATGCCGGAACCACATTAGGGCCTGAAGCAATCCTGCGGTGTTGCGGCCAGCTCACAAGAAAGCGAGTTGAAGAAAGGAGCTCAGGGGCACTGTAATTCAGAAACCTGCAGAGTTATAAACGACAGCTATCGTCCAAAAATATACTGAAGTAAGGCTGCCAAGAGGACTTGAAAGCGGGGCCGAATTGCAGGAAACCGATTTCAGGAGGTAGACTGGAATTGCATGTAAAGCATAGGAAAAGAGGCAGAACGTCCACAATGATGCACTTGGCCAAAAAGGGCGTATGCGTTTTTTCCTGAATATATTCAGGAAAAAACGCATACGCCCTTTTTGGCCAACCAAGCAAGCTTGCAAAGGAAATCTGCACTACAATGAAGTCTCACTTCCCCCCGGTCAAAAGGGCCATCTGAAAAAAGTGTAAAATCCAGAAAGGCAGGATAGGCAATGGAGAACTGGGAGCCTTGTTATGCTGATGGGCGGGATGTAAATTGCCAACAGCCACTCGGGAGAACTGTATGGTGTTTCCTGAAACATCTAAAAAACAAAGCAACAGAGCGTAGGGCACTTCCACTTATGGTCCTATAGCTTAGGGAAATGAAAATCAAAAAGACACAGCCACCCCAAATTCTGGGAAGGCTCTGTTTACAACACCCTCGTTTACGGTACAAGTTCAATATCGCAGAAAGTGAAAAATGGATGAAGAAGTTGTGGTACTTACGTACAATGCAATATCACTCAGCAATGACATCTATGTCATCAGGCCCGTAGCAGCATAATGAGTGGATTCAGGTATGATGATTCTAACTGAAAGAAGTCACACAGAAAAAGAAACATCATAAGATATCACTAATACACGGAATGTAAACTTGGCTACACAGGAACTGGATTACAAAACAGAACAGGGTCTCAAATTTAGAAAACCAACTTATGCTTGCTTAAGGGGAAAGGTGAGTTGGGGTGCTGCATAAAACCAGAGATTGAAATGAGCACAGATAAAGTTCCTTAAGCCAAATATGGAATAGACAAGAGCTACTCCTTGCTCAACGAAATGGACTCAACACCCCATATTAAACGCCTAAGAATGTACCTGACTAGTAAGTATCTTAAAACCTATGGATTGCTATGTCTCCGAAAGAGAATCAAGCATGTGTACAGGGGCATAAACGCAGCAGTGATAGGATTGGAGAGGTTCGGTGAGCAAATGAAGACCCTTTGAAGTCATATTGCATGGTACCCATTCCACGGGTCTCAACTCTCCAGGTTTAAGGGATTCTTCCTTCAGCTAAAACATGCATGTGGAACCCAGAGTATGATCAACCGTGTGATCGGGAGACGTCTTCAAATATGTCTCCGTTCTCGTCCCCTGGTACTCGGGTGCAACATTCCAGACGCTTTAGTAACACTCTCCCGACTTGGAGAGTCAGTGCCTTTAACCTCTTGTTTGGCCGAGTTTGCAATTTCTGCGGAAGATGAACAGGAATAGGGAGAACCAATGAGAGACTAGCTGGAGGTGTATGGACGGGCAAATTTAACTCTCATTTCCCACCAGGAAGAGGAATTAACCAAAGGCTCAGCGTGCCGTGCCGGAACCACATTAGGGCCTGAAGCAATCCTGCGGTGTTGCGGCCAGCTCACAAGAAAGCGAGTTGAAGAAAGGAGCTCAGGGGCACTGTAATTCACAAACCTGCAGAGTTATAAATGACAGCTATCGTCCAAAAATATACTGAAGTAAGGCTGCCAAGAGGACTTGAAAGCGGGGCAGAATTGCAGGAAACCGATTTCAGGAGGTAGACTGGAATTGCATTGAAAGCATAGGAAAAGAGGCAGAACGTCCACAATGATGCACTTGGCCAAAAAGTGCGTATGCGTTTTTTCCTGAATATATTCAGGAAAAAACGCATACGCCCTTTTTGGCCAACCAAGCAAGCTTGCAAAGGAAATCTGCACTACAATGAAGTCTCACTTCCCCCCGGTCAAAAGGGCCATCTGAAAAAAGTGTAAAATCCAGAAAGGCAGGACAGGCCATGGAGAACTGGGAGCCTTGTTATGCTGATGGGCGGGATGTAAATTGCCAACAGCCACTCGGGAGAAGTGTATGGTGTTTCCTGAAACATCTAAAAAACAAAGCAACAGAGCCTAGGGCACTTCCACTTATGGTCCTATAGCTTAGGGAAATGTAAATCAAAAAGACACAGCCACCCCAAAGTTTGGGACGGCTCTGTTTACAAGAACCTCGTTTACGGTACAAGTTCAATATCGCAGAAAGTGAAAAATGGATGAAGAAGTTGTGGTACTTACGTACAATGCAATATCACTCAGCAATGACATCTATGTCATCAGGCCCGTAGCAGCATAATGAGTGGATTCAGGTATAATGATTCTAACTGAAAGAAGTCACACAGAAAAAGAAACATCATAAGATATCACTAATACACGGAATGTAAACTTGGCTACACAGGAACTGGATTACAAAACAGAACAGGGTCTCAAATTTAGAAAACCAACTTATGCTTGCTTAAGGGGAAAAGTGAGTTGGGGTGCTGCATAAAACCAGAGATTGAAATGAGCACAGATAAAGTTCCTTAAGCCAAATATGGAATAGACAAGAGCTACTCCTTGCTCAACGAAATGGACTCAACACCCCATATTAAACGCCTAAGAATGTACCTGACTAGTAAGTATCTTAAAACCTATGGATTGCTATGTCTCCGAAAGAGAATCAAGCGTGTGTACAGGGGCATAAACGCAGCAGTGATAGGATTGGAGAGGTTCGGTGAGCAAATGAAGACCCTTTGAAGTCATATTGCATGGTACCCATTCCACGGGTCTCAACTCTCCAGGTTTAAGGGATTCTTCCTTCAGCTAAAACATGCATGTGGAACCCAGAGTATGATCAACCGTGTGATCGGGAGACGTGTTCAAATATGTCTCCGTTCTCGTCCCCTGGTACTCGGGTGCAACATTCCAGACGCTTTACTAACACTCTCCCGACGTGGAGAGTCAGTGCCTTTAACCTCCTGTTTGGCCCAGTTTGCAATTTCTGCGGAAGATGAACAGGAATAGGGAGAACCAATGAGAAACTAGCTGGAGGTGTCTGGACGGGCAAATTTAACTCTCATTTCCCACCAGGAAGAGGAATTAACCAAAGGCTCAGCGTGCCGTGCCGGAACCACATTAGGGCCTGAAGCAATCCTGCGGTGTTGCGGCCAGCTCACAAGAAAGCGAGTTGAAGAAAGGAGCTCAGGGGCACTGTAATTCACAAACCTGCAGAGTTATAAATGACAGCTATCGTCCAAAAATATACTGAAGTAAGGCTGCCAAGAGGACTTGAAAGCGGGGCAGAATTGCAGGAAACCGATTTCAGGAGGTAGACTGGAATTGCATGTAAAGCATAGGAAAAGAGGCAGAATGTCCGCAATGATGCACTTGGCCAAAAAGGGCGTATGCGTTTTTTCCTGAATATATTCAGGAAAAAACGCATACGCACTTTTTGGCCAACCAAGCAAGCTTGTAAAGGAAATCTGCAGTACAATGAAGTCTCATTTCCCCCGGTCAAAAGGGCCATCTGAAAAAAGTGTAAAATCCAGAAAGGCAGGACAGGCCATGGAGAACTGGGAGCCTTGTTATGCTGATGTGTGGGATGTAAATTGCCAACAGCCACTCGGGAGAAGTGTATTGCGTTTCCTGAAACATCTAAAAAACAAAGCAACAGAGCCTAGGGCACTTCCACTTATGGTCCTATAGCTTAGGGAAATGAAAATCAAAAAGACACAGCCACCCCAAATTCTGGGAAGGCTCTGTTTACAAGACCCTCGTTTACGGTACAAGTTCAATATCGCAGAAAGTGAAAAATGGATGAAGAAGTTGTGGTACTTACGTACAATGCAATATCACTCAGCAATGACATCTATGTCATCAGGCCCATAGCAGCATAATGAGTGGATTCAGGTATGATGATTCTAACTGAAAGAAGTCACACAGAAAAAGAAACATCATAAGATATCACTAATACCCGGAATGTAAACTTGGCTACACAGGAACAGGATTACAAAACAGAACAGGGTCTCAAATTTAGAAAACCAACTTATGCTTGCTTAAGGGGAAAGGTGAGTTGGGGTGCTGCATAAAACCAGAGATTGAAATGAGCACTGATAAAGTTCCTTAAGCCAAATATGGAATAGACAAGAGCTACTCCTTGCTCAACGAAATGGACTCAACACCCCATATTAAACGCCTAAGAATGTACCTGACTAGTAAGTATCTTAAAACCTATGGATTGCTATGTCTCCAAAAGGGAATCAAGCGTGTGTACAGGGGCATAAACGCAGCAGTGATAGGATTGGAGAGGTTCGGTGAGCAAATGAAGACCCTTTGAAGTCATATTGCATGGTACCCATTCCACGGGTCTCAACTCTCCAGGTTTAAGGGATTCTTCCTTCAGCTAAAACATGCATGTGGAACCCAGAGTATGATCAACCGTGTGACCGGGAGACGTCTTCAAATATGTCTCCGTTCTCGTCCCCTGGTACTCAGGTGCAACACTCCAGACGCTTTACTAACACTCTCCCGACTTGGAGAGTCAGTGCCTTTAACCTCCTGTTTGGCCCAGTTTGCAATTTCTGCGGAAGATGAACAGGAATAGGGAGAACCAATGAGAGACTAGCTGGAGGTGTCTGGACGGGCAAATTTAACTCTCATTTCCCACCAGGAAGAGGAATTAACCAAAGGCTCAGCGTGCCATGCCGGAACCACATTAGGGCCTGAAGCAATCCTGCGGTGTTGCGGCCAGCTCACAAGAAAGCGAGTTGAAGAAAGGAGCTCAGGGGCACTGTAATTCAGAAACCTGCAGAGTTATAAACGACAGCTATCGTCCAAAAATATACTGAAGTAAGGCTGCCAAGAGGACTTGAAAGCGGGGCCGAATTGCAGGAAACCGATTTCAGGAGGTAGACTGGAATTGCATGTAAAGCATAGGAAAAGAGGCAGAACGTCCACAATGATGCACTTGGCCAAAAAGGGCGTATGCGTTTTTTCCTGAATATATTCAGGAAAAAACGCATACGCCCTTTTTGGCCAACCAAGCAAGCTTGCAAAGGAAATCTGCACTACAATGAAGTCTCACTTCCCCCCGGTCAAAAGGGCCATCTGAAAAAAGTGTAAAATCCAGAAAGGCAGGATAGGCAATGGAGAACTGGGAGCCTTGTTATGCTGATGGGCGGGATGTAAATTGCCAACAGCCACTCGGGAGAACTGTATGGTGTTTCCTGAAACATCTAAAAAACAAAGCAACAGAGCCTAGGGCACTTCCACTTATGGTCCTATAGCTTAGGGAAATGAAAATCAAAAAGACACAGCCACCCCAAATTCTGGGAAGGCTCTGTTTACAACACCCTCGTTTACGGTACAAGTTCAATATCGCAGAAAGTGAAAAATGGATGAAGAAGTTGTGGTACTTACGTACAATGCAATATCACTCAGCAATGACATCTATGTCATCAGGCCCGTAGCAGCATAATGAGTGGATTCAGGTATGATGATTCTAACTGAAAGAAGTCACACAGAAAAAGAAACATCATAAGATATCACTAATACACGGAATGTAAACTTGGCTACACAGGAACTGGATTACAAAACAGAACAGGGTCTCAAATTTAGAAAACCAACTTATGCTTGCTTAAGGGGAAAGGTGAGTTGGGGTGCTGCATAAAACCAGAGATTGAAATGAGCACAGATAAAGTTCCTTAAGCCAAATATGGAATAGACAAGAGCTACTCCTTGCTCAACGAAATGGACTCAACACCCCATATTAAACGCCTAAGAATGTACCTGACTAGTAAGTATCTTAAATCCTATGGATTGCTATGTCTCCGAAAGAGAATCAAGCGTGTGTACAGGGGCATAAACGCAGCAGTGATAGGATTGGAGAGGTTCGGTGAGCAAATGAAGACCCTTTGAAGTCATATTGCATGGTACCCATTCCACGGGTCTCAACTCTCCAGGTTTAAGGGATTCTTCCTTCAGCTAAAACATGCATGTGGAACCCAGAGTATGATCAACCGTGTGATCGGGAGACGTGTTCAAATATGTCTCCGTTCTCGTCCCCTGGTACTCGGGTGCAACATTCCAGACGCTTTACTAACACTCTCCCGACGTGGAGAGTCAGTGCCTTTAACCTCCTGTTTGGCCCAGTTTGCAATTTCTGCGGAAGATGAACAGGAATAGGGAGAACCAATGAGAAACTAGCTGGAGGTGTCTGGACGGGCAAATTTAACTCTCATTTCCCACCAGGAAGAGGAATTAACCAAAGGCTCAGCGTGCCGTGCCGGAACCACATTAGGGCCTGAAGCAATCCTGCGGTGTTGCGGCCAGCTCACAAGAAAGCGAGTTGAAGAAAGGAGCTCAGGGGCACTGTAATTCACAAACCTGCAGAGTTATAAATGACAGCTATCGTCCAAAAATATACTGAAGTAAGGCTGCCAAGAGGACTTGAAAGCGGGGCAGAATTGCAGGAAACCGATTTCAGGAGGTAGACTGGAATTGCATGTAAAGCATAGGAAAAGAGGCAGAATGTCCGCAATGATGCACTTGGCCAAAAAGGGCGTATGCGTTTTTTCCTGAATATATTCAGGAAAAAACGCATACGCACTTTTTGGCCAACCAAGCAAGCTTGTAAAGGAAATCTGCAGTACAATGAAGTCTCATTTCCCCCGGTCAAAAGGGCCATCTGAAAAAAGTGTAAAATCCAGAAAGGCAGGACAGGCCATGGAGAACTGGGAGCCTTGTTATGCTGATGTGTGGGATGTAAATTGCCAACAGCCACTCGGGAGAAGTGTATTGCGTTTCCTGAAACATCTAAAAAACAAAGCAACAGAGCCTAGGGCACTTCCACTTATGGTCCTATAGCTTAGGGAAATGAAAATCAAAAAGACACAGCCACCCCAAATTCTGGGAAGGCTCTGTTTACAACACCCTCGTTTACGGTACAAGTTCAATATCGCAGAAAGTGAAAAATGGATGAAGAAGTTGTGGTACTTACGTACAATGCAATATCACTCAGCAATGACATCTATGTCATCAGGCCCGTAGCAGCATAATGAGTGGATTCAGGTATGATGATTCTAACTGAAAGAAGTCACACAGAAAAAGAAACATCATAAGATATCACTAATACACGGAATGTAAACTTGGCTACACAGGAACTGGATTACAAAACAGAACAGGGTCTCAAATTTAGAAAACCAACTTATGCTTGCTTAAGGGGAAAGGTGAGTTGGGGTGCTGCATAAAACCAGAGATTGAAATGAGCACTGATAAAGTTCCTTAAGCCAAATATGGAATAGACAAGAGCTACTCCTTGCTCAACGAAATGGACTCAACACCCCATATTAAACGCCTAAGAATGTACCTGACTAGTAAGTATCTTAAAACCTATGGATTGCTATGTCTCCAAAAGGGAATCAAGCGTGTGTACAGGGGCATAAACGCAGCAGTGATAGGATTGGAGAGGTTCGGTGAGCAAATGAAGACCCTTTGAAGTCATATTGCATGGTACCCATTCCACGGGTCTCAACTCTCCAGGTTTAAGCGATTCTTCCTTCAGCTAAAACATGCATGTGGAACCCAGAGTATGATCAACCGTGTGATCGGGAGACGTCTTCAAATATGTCTCCGTTCTCGTCCCCTGGTACTCAGGTGCAACACTCCAGACGCTTTACTAACACTCTCCCGACTTGGAGAGTCAGTGCCTTTAACCTCCTGTTTGGCCCAGTTTGCAATTTCTGCGGAAGATGAACAGGAATAGGGAGAACCAATGAGAGACTAGCTGGAGGTGTCTGGACGGGCAAATTTAACTCTCATTTCCCACCAGGAAGAGGAATTAACCAAAGGCTCAGCGTGCCATGCCGGAACCACATTAGGGCCTGAAGCAATCCTGCGGTGTTGCGGCCAGCTCACAAGAAAGCGAGTTGAAGAAAGGAGCTCAGGGGCACTGTAATTCACAAACCTGCAGAGTTATAAATGACAGCTATCGTCCAAAAATATACTGAAGTAAGGCTGCCAAGAGGACTTGAAAGCGGGGCCGAATTGCAGGAAACCGATTTCAGGAGGTAGACTGGAATTGCATTGAAAGCATAGGAAAAGAGGCAGAACGTCCACAATGATGCACTTGGCCAAAAAGGGCGTATGCGTTTTTTCCTGAATATATTCAGGAAAAAACGCATACGCCCTTTTTGGCCAACCAAGCAAGCTTGCAAAGGAAATCTGCACTACAATGAAGTCTCACTTCCCCCCGGTCAAAAGGGCCATCTGAAAAAAGTGTAAAATCCAGAAAGGCAGGACAGGCCATGGAGAACTGGGAGCCTTGTTATGCTAATGGGCGGGATGTAAATTGCCAACAGGCACTCAGGAGAAGTGTATGGTGTTTCCTGAAACATCTAAAAAACAAAGCAACAGAGCCTAGGGCACTTCCACTTATGGTCCAATAGCTTAGGGAAATGAAAATCAAAAAGACACAGCCACCCCAAAGTTTGGGACGGCTCTGTTTACAAGAACCTCGTTTACGGTACAAGTTCAATATTGCAGAAAGTGAAAAATGGATGAAGAAGTTGTGGTACTTACGTACAATGCAATATCACTCAGGAATGACATCTATGTCATCAGGCCCATAGTAGCATAATGAGTGGATTCAGGTATGATGATTCTAACTGAAAGAAGTCACACAGAAAAAGAAACATCATAAGATATCACTAATTCACGGAATGTAAACTTGGCTACACAGGAACAGGATTACAAAACAGAACAGGGTCTCAAATTTAGAAAACCGACTTATGCTTGCTTAGGGGGAAAGGTGAGTTGGGGTGCTGCATAAATCCAGAGATTGAAATGAGCACAGATAAAGTTCCTTAAGCCAAATATGGAATAGACAAGAGCTACTCCTTGCTCAACGAAATGGACTCAACACCCCATATTAAACGCCCAAGAATGTACCTGACTAGTAAATATCTTAAAACCTATGGATTGCTATGTCTCCGAAAGGGAATCAAGCGTGTGTACAGGGGCATAAACGCAGCAGTGATAGGATTGGAGAGGTTCGGTGAGCAAATGAAGACCCTTTGAAGTCATATTGCATGGTACCCATTCCACGGGTCTCAACTCTCCAGGTTTAAGGGATTCTTCCTTCAGCTAAAACATGCATGTGGAGCCCAGAGTATGATCAACCATGTGATCGGGAGACGTGTTCAATTATGTCTCCGTTCTAGACCCCTGGTACTCGGGTGCAACATTCCAGACGCTTTACTAACACTCTCCCGACTTGGAGAGTCAGTGCCTTTAACCTCCTGTTTGGCCCAGTTTGCAATTTCTGCGGAAGATGAACAGGAATAGGGAGAACCAATGAGAGACTAGCTGGAGGTGTCTGGACGGGCAAATTTAACTCTCATTTCCCACCAGGAAGAGGAATTAACCAAAGGCTCAGCGTGCCATGCCGGAACCAGATTAGGGCCTGAAGCAATCCCGCAGTGTTGCGGCCAGCTCACAAGAAAGCGAGTTGAAGAAAGGAGCTCAGGGGCACTGTAATTCACAAACCTGCAGAGTTATAAATGACAGCTATCGTCCAAAAATATACTGAAGTAAGGCTGCCAAGAGGACTTGAAAGCGGGGCCGAATTGCAGGAAACCGATTTCAGGAGGTAGACTGGAATTGCATTGAAAGCATAGGAAAAGAGGCAGAACGTCCACAATGATGCACTTGGCCAAAATGGGCGTATGCGTTTTTTCCTGAATATATTCAGGAAAAAAGGCATACGCACTTTTTGGCCAACCAAGCAAGCTTGCAAAGGAAATCTGCACTACAATGAAGTCTCACTTCCCCCCGGTCAAAAGGGCCATCTGAAAAAAGTGTAAAATCCAGAAAGGCAGGACAGGCCATGGAGAACTGGGAGCCTTGTTATGCTGATGGGCGGGATGTAAATTGCTAACAGCCAATCGGGAGAAGTGTATGGTGTTTCCTGAAACATCTAAAAAACAAAGCAACAGAGCCTAGGGCACTTCCACTTATGGTCCTATAGCTTAGGGAAATGAAAATCAAAAAGACACAGCCACCCCAAAGTTTGGGACGGCTCTGTTTACAAGAACCTCGTTTACGGTACAAGTTCAATATCGCAGAAAGTGAAAAATGGATGAAGAAGTTGTGGTACTTACGTACAATGCAATATCACTCAGCAATGACATCTATGTCATCAGGCCCGTAGCAGCATAATGAGTGCATTCAGGTATGATGATTCTAACTGAAAGAAGTCACACAGAAAAAGAAACATCATAAGATATCACTAATACATGGAATGTAAACTTGGCTACACAGGAACTGGATTACAAAACAGAACAGGGTCTCAAATTTAGAAAACCAACTTATGCTTGCTTAAGGGGAAAGGTGAGTTGGGGTGCTGCATAAAACCAGAGATTGAAATGAGCACAGATAAAGTTCCTTAAGCCAAATATGGAATAGACAAGAGCTACTCCTTGCTCAACGAAATGGACTCAACACCCCATATTGAACGCCTAAGAATGTACCTGACTAGTAAGTATCTTAAAACCTATGGATTGCTATGTCTCCGAAAGAGAATCAAGCGTGTGTACAGGGGCATAAACGCAGCAGTGATAGGATTGGAGAGGTTCGGTGAGCAAATGAAGACCCTTTGAAGTCATATTGCATGGTACCCATTCCACGGGTCTCAACTCTCCAGGTTTAAGGGATTCTTCCTTCAGGTAAAACATGCATGTGGAACCCAGAGTATGATCAACCGTGTGATCGGGAGACGTGTTCAAATATGTCTCCGTTCTCGTCCCCTGGTACTCGGGTGCAACATTCCAGACGCTTTACTAACACTCTCCCGACTTGGAGAGTCAGTGCCTTTAACCTCCTGTTTGGCCCAGTTTGCAATTTCTGCGGAAGATGAACAGGAATAGGGAGAACCAATGAGAGACTAGCTGGAGGTGTCTGGACGGGCAAATTTAACTCTCATTTCCCACCAGGAAGAGGAATTAACCAAAGGCTCAGCGTGCCGTGCCGGAACCACATGAGGGCCTGAAGCAATCCTGCGGTGTTGCGGCCAGCTCACAAGAAAGCGAGTTGAAGAAAGGAGCTCAGGGGCACTGTAATTCACAAACCTGCAGAGTTATAAATGACAGCTATCGTCCAAAAATATACTGAAGTAAGGCTGCCAAGAGGACTTGAAAGCGGGGCAGAATTGCAGGAAACCGATTTCAGGAGGTAGACTGGAATTGCATTGAAAGCATAGGAAAAGAGGCAGAACGTCCACAATGATGCACTTGGCCAAAAAGGGCGTATGCGTTTTTTCCTGAATATATTCAGGAAAAAACGCATACGCCCTTTTTGGCCAACCAAGCAAGCTTGCAAAGGAAATCTGCACTACAATGAAGTCTCACTTCCCACCGGTCAAAAGGGCCATGTGAAAAAAGTGTAAAATCCAGAAAGGCAGGACAGGCCATGGAGAACTGGGAGCCTTGTTATGCTGATGGGCGGGATGTAAATTGCCAACAGCCACTCGGGAGAAGTGTATGGTGTTTCCTAAAACATCTAAAAAACAAAGCAACAGAGCCTAGGGCACTTCCACTTATGGTCCTATAGCTTAAGGAAATGAAAATCAAATAGACACAGCCACCCCAAAGTTTGGGACGCCTCTGTTTACAAGAACCTCGTTTACGGTACAAGTTCAATATCGCAGAAAGTGAAAAATGGATGAAGAAGTTGTGGTACTTACGTACAATGCAATATCACTCAGCAATGACATCTATGTCATCAGGCCCGTAGCAGCATAATGAGTGGATTCAGGTATGATGATTCTAACTGAAAGAAGTCACACAGAAAAAGAAACATCATAAGATATCACTAATACACGGAATGTAAATTTGGCTACACAGGAACTGCATTACAAAACAGAACAGGGTCTCAAATTTAGAAAACCAACTTATGCTTGCTTAAGGGGAAAGGTGAGTTGGGGTGCTGCATAAAACCAGAGATTGAAATGAGCACAGATAAAGTTCCTTAAGCCAAATATGGAATAGACAAGAGCTACTCCTTGCTCAACGAAATGGACTCAACACCCCATATTAAACGCCTAAGAATGTACCTGACTAGTAAGTATCTTAAAACCTATGAATTGCTATGTCTCCAAAAGAGAATCAAGCGTGCGCACAGGGGCATAAACGCAGCAGTGATAGGATTGGAGAGGTTCGGTGAGCAAATGAAGACCCTTTGAAGTCATATTGCATGGTACCCATTCCACGGGTCTCAACTCTCCAGGTTTAAGGGATTCTTCCTTCAGCTAAAACATGCATGTGGAACCCAGAGTATGATCAACCGTGTGATCGGGAGACGTGTTCAAATATGTCTCCGTTCTCGTCCCCTGGTACTCGGATGCAACATTCCAGACGCTTTACTAACACTCTCCCGACTTGGAGAGTCAGTGCCTTTAACCTCCTGTTTGGCCCAGTTTGCAATTTCTGCGGAAGATGAACAGGAATAGGGAGAACCAATGAGAGACTAGCTGGAGGTGTCTGGACGGGCAAATTTAACTCTCATTTCCCACCAGGAAGAGGAATTAACCAAAGGCTCAGCGTGCCGTGCCGGAACCACATTAGGGCCTGAAGCAATCCTGCGGTGTTGCGGCCAGCTCACAAGAAAGCGAGTTGAAGAAAGGAGCTCAGGGGCACTGTAATTCACAAACCTGCAGAGTTATAAATGACAGCTATCGTCCAAAAATATACTGAAGTAAGGCTGCCAAGAGGACTTGAAAGCGGGGCAGAATTGCAGGAAACCGATTTCAGGAGGTAGACTGGAATTGCATTGAAAGCATAGGAAAAGAGGCAGAACGTCCACAATGATGCACTTGGCCAAAAAGGGCGTATGCGTTTTTTCCTGAATATATTCAGGAAAAAACGCATACGCCCTTTTTGGCCAACCAAGCAAGCTTGCAAAGGAAATCTGCACTACAATGAAGTCTCACTTCCCCCCGGTCAAAAGGGCCATCTGAAAAAAGTGTAAAATCCAGAAAGGCAGGACAGGCCATGGAGAACTGGGAGCCTTGTTATGCTGATGGGCGGGATGTAAATTGCCAACAGCCACTCGGGAGAAGTGTATGTGTTTCCTGAAACATCTAAAAAACAAAGCAACAGAGCCCAGGGCACTTCCACTTATGGTCCTATAGCTTAGGGAAATGAAAATCAAAAAGACACAGCCACCCCAAAGTTTGGGACAGCTCTGTTTACAAGAACCTCGTTTACGGTACAAGTTCAGTATCGCAGAAAGTGAAAAATGGATGAAGATGTTCTGGTACTTACGTACAATGCAATATCACTCAGCAATGACATCTATGTCATCAGGCCCGTAGCAGCATAATGAGTGGATTCAGGTATGATGATTCTAACTGAAAGAAGTCACACAGAAAAAGAAACATCATAAGATATCACTAATACACGGAATGTAAACTTGGCTACACAGGAACTGGATTACAAAACAGAACAGGGTCTCAAATTTAGAAAACCAACTTATGCTTGCTTAAGGGGAAAGGTGAGTTGGGGTGCTGCATAAAACCAGAGATTGAAATGAGCACAGATAAAGTTCCTTAAGCCAAATATGGAATAGACAAGAGCTACTCCTTGCTCAACGAAATGGACTCAACACCCCATATTAAACGCCTAAGAATGTACCTGACTAGTAAGTATCTTAAAACCTATGGATTGCTATGTCTCCGAAAGAGAATCAAGCGTGTGTACAGGGGCATAAACGCAGCAGTGATAGGATTGGAGAGGTTCGGTGAGCAAATGAAGACCCTTTGAAGTCATATTGCATGGTACCCATTCCACGGGTCTCAACTCTCCAGGTTTAAGGGATTCTTCCTTCAGCTAAAACATGCATGTGGAACCCAGAGTATGATCAACCGTGTGATCGGGAGACGTCTTCAAATATGTCTCCGTTCTCGTCCCCTGGTACTCGGGTGCAACATTCCAGACGCTTTACTAACACTCTCCCGACTTGGAGGGTCAGTGCCTTTAACCTCCTGTTTGGCCCAGTTTGCAATTTCTGCGGAAGATGAACAGGAATAGGGAGAACCAATGAGAGACTAGCTGGAGGTGTCTGGACGGGCAAATTTAACTCTCATTTCCCACCAGGAAGAGGAATTAACCAAAGGCTCAGTGTGCCGTGCCGGAACCAGATTAGGGCGTGAAGCAATCCTGCGGTGTTGCGGCCAGCTCACAAGAAAGCGAGTTGAAGAAAGGAGCTCAGGGGCACTGTAATTCACAAACCTGCAGAGTTATAAATGACAGCTATCGTCCAAAAATATACTGAAGTAAGGCTGCCAAGAGGACTTGAAAGCGGGGCAGAATTGCAGGAAACCGATTTCAGGAGGTAGACTGGAATTGCATTGAAAGCATAGGAAAAGAGGCAGAACGTCCACAATGATGCACTTGGCCAAAAAGGGCGTATGCGTTTTTTCCTGAATATATTCAGGAAAAAACGCATACGCCCTTTTTGGCCAACCAAGCAAGCTTGCAAAGGAAATCTGCACTACAATGAAGTCTCACTTCCCCCCGGTCAAAAGGGCCATCTGAAAAAAGTGTAAAATCCAGAAAGGCAGGACAGGCCATGGAGAACTGGGAGCCTTGTTATGCTGATGGGCGGGATGTAAATTGCAAACAGCCACTCGGGAGAAGTGTATGGTGTTTCCTGAAACATCTAAAAAACAAAGCAACAGAGCCTAGGGCACTTCCACTTATGGTCCTATAGCTTAGGGAAATGAAAATCAAAAAGACACAGCCACCCGAAAGTTTGGGACGGCTCTGTTTACAAGAACCTCGTTTACGGTACAAGTTCAATATCGCAGAAAGTGAAAAATGGATGAAGAAGCTGTGGTACTTACGTACAATGCAATATCACTCAGCAATGACATCTATGTGATCAGGCCCGTAGCAGCATAATGAGTGGATTCAGGTATGATGATTCTACCTGAAATAAGTCACACAGAAAAAGAAACATCATAAGATATCACTAATACACGGAATGTAAACTTGGCTACACAGGAACTGGATTAAAAAACAGAACAGGGTCTCAAATTTAGAAAACCAACTTACGCTTGCTTAAGGGGAAAGGTGAGTTGGGGTACTGCATAAAACCAGAGATTGAAATGAGCACAGAGTAAATTCCTTAAGCCAAATATGGAATAGACAAGAGCTACACCTTGCTCAACGAAATGGACTCAACACCCCATATTAAACGCCTAAGAATGTACCTGACTAGTAAGTATCTTAAAACCTATGGATTGCTATGTCTCCGAAAGGGAATCAAGCGTGTGTACAGGGGCATAAACGCAGCAGTGATAGGATTGGAGAGGTTCGGTGAGCAAATGAACACCCTTTGAAGTCATATTGCATGGTACCCATTCCACGGGTCACAACTCTCCAGGTTTAAGGGATTCTTCCTTCAGCTAAAACATGCATGTGGAACCCAGAGTATGATCAACCGTGTGATCGGGAGACGTGTTCAAATATGTCTCCGTTCTCGTCCCCTGGTACTCGGGAGCAACATTCCAGATACTTTACTAACACTCTCCCGACTTGGAGAGTCAGTGCCTTTAACCTCCTGTTTGGCCTAGTTTGCAATTTCTTCGGAAGATGAACAGGAATAGGGAGAACCAATGAGAGACTAGCTGGAGGTGTCTGGACGGGCAAATTTAACTCTCATTTCCCACCAGGAAGAGGAATTAACCAAAGGCTCAGCGTGCCGTGCCGGAACCAGATTAGGGCGTGAAGCAATCCTGCGGTGTTGCGGCCAGCTCACAAGAAAGCGAGTTGAAGAAAGGAGCTCAGGGGCACTGTAATTCACAAACCTGCAGAGTTATAAATGACAGCTATCGTCCAAAAATATACTGAAGTAAGGCTGCCAAGAGGACTTGAAAGCGGGGCCGAATTGCAGGAAACCGATTTCAGGAGGTAGACTGGAATTGCATTGAAAGCATAGGAAAAGAGGCAGAACGTCCACAATGATGCACTTGGCCAAAAAGGGCGTATGCGTTTTTTCCTGAATATATTCAGGAAAAAACGCATACGCCCTTTTTGGCCAACCAAGCAAGCTTGCAAAGGAAATCTGCACTACAATGAAGTCTCACTTCCCCCCGGTCAAAAGGGCCATCTGAAAAAAGTGTAAAATCCAGAAAGGCAGGACAGGCCATGGAGAACTGGGAGCCTTGTTATGCTGATGGGCGGGATGTAAATTGCCAACAGCCACTCGGGAGAAGTGTATGGTGTTTCCTGAAACATCTAAAAAACAAAGCAACAGAGCCTAGGGCACTTCCACTTATGGTCCTATAGCTTAGGGAAATGAAAATCAAAAAGACACAGCCACCCCAAAGTTTGGGACGGCTCTGTTTACAAGAACCTCGTTTACGGTACAAGTTCAATATCGCAGAAAGTGAAAAATGGATGAAGAAGCTGTGGTACTTACGTACAATGCAATATCACTCAGCAATGACATCTATGTCATCAGGCCCGTAGCAGCATAATGAGTGGATTCAGGTATGATGATTCTACCTGAAATAAGTCACACAGAAAAAGAAACATCATAAGATATCACTAATACACGGAATGTAAACTTGGCTACACAGGAACTGGATTACAAAACAGAACAGGGTCTCAAATTTAGAAAACCAACTTATGCTTGCTTAAGGGGAAAGGTGAGTTGGGGTGCTGCATAAAACCAGAGATTGAAATGAGCACAGTTAAAGTTCCTTAAGCCAAATATGGAATAAACAAGAGCTACTCCTTGCTCAACGAAATGGACTCAACACCCCATATTAAACGCCTAAGAATGTACCTGACTAGTAAGTATCTTAAAACCTATGGATTGCTATGTCTCCAAAAGGGAATCAAGCGTGTGTACAGGGGCATAAACGCAGCAGTGATAGGATTGGAGAGGTTCGGTGAGCAAATGAAGACCCTTTGAAGTCATATTGCATGGTACCCATTCCACGGGTCTCAACTCTCCAGGTTTAAGGGATTCTTCCTTCAGCTAAAACATGCATGTGGAACCCAGAGTATGATCAACCGTGTGACCGGGAGACGTCTTCAAATATGTCTCCGTTCTCGTCCCCTGGTACTCAGGTGCAACACTCCAGACGCTTTACTAACACTCTCCCGACTTGGAGAGTCAGTGCCTTTAACCTCCTGTTTGGCCCAGTTTGCAATTTCTGCGGAAGATGAACAGGAATAGGGAGAACCAATGAGAGACTAGCTGGAGGTGTCTGGACGGGCAAATTTAACTCTCATTTCCCACCAGGAAGAGGAATTAACCAAAGGCTCAGCGTGCCATGCCGGAACCACATTAGGGCCTGAAGCAATCCTGCGGTGTTGCGGCCAGCTCACAAGAAAGCGAGTTGAAGAAAGGAGCTCAGGGGCACTGTAATTCAGAAACCTGCAGAGTTATAAACGACAGCTATCGTCCAAAAATATACTGAAGTAAGGCTGCCAAGAGGACTTGAAAGCGGGGCCGAATTGCAGGAAACCGATTTCAGGAGGTAGACTGGAATTGCATGTAAAGCATAGGAAAAGAGGCAGAACGTCCACAATGATGCACTTGGCCAAAAAGGGCGTATGCGTTTTTTCCTGAATATATTCAGGAAAAAACGCATACGCCCTTTTTGGCCAACCAAGCAAGCTTGCAAAGGAAATCTGCACTACAATGAAGTCTCACTTCCCCCCGGTCAAAAGGGCCATCTGAAAAAAGTGTAAAATCCAGAAAGGCAGGATAGGCAATGGAGAACTGGGAGCCTTGTTATGCTGATGGGCGGGATGTAAATTGCCAACAGCCACTCGGGAGAACTGTATGGTGTTTCCTGAAACATCTAAAAAACAAAGCAACAGAGCGTAGGGCACTTCCACTTATGGTCCTATAGCTTAGGGAAATGAAAATCAAAAAGACACAGCCACCCCAAATTCTGGGAAGGCTCTGTTTACAACACCCTCGTTTACGGTACAAGTTCAATATCGCAGAAAGTGAAAAATGGATGAAGAAGTTGTGGTACTTACGTACAATGCAATATCACTCAGCAATGACATCTATGTCATCAGGCCCGTAGCAGCATAATGAGTGGATTCAGGTATGATGATTCTAACTGAAAGAAGTCACACAGAAAAAGAAACATCATAAGATATCACTAATACACGGAATGTAAACTTGGCTACACAGGAACTGGATTACAAAACAGAACAGGGTCTCAAATTTAGAAAACCAACTTATGCTTGCTTAAGGGGAAAGGTGAGTTGGGGTGCTGCATAAAACCAGAGATTGAAATGAGCACAGATAAAGTTCCTTAAGCCAAATATGGAATAGACAAGAGCTACTCCTTGCTCAACGAAATGGACTCAACACCCCATATTAAACGCCTAAGAATGTACCTGACTAGTAAGTATCTTAAAACCTATGGATTGCTATGTCTCCGAAAGAGAATCAAGCATGTGTACAGGGGCATAAACGCAGCAGTGATAGGATTGGAGAGGTTCGGTGAGCAAATGAAGACCCTTTGAAGTCATATTGCATGGTACCCATTCCACGGGTCTCAACTCTCCAGGTTTAAGGGATTCTTCCTTCAGCTAAAACATGCATGTGGAACCCAGAGTATGATCAACCGTGTGATCGGGAGACGTCTTCAAATATGTCTCCGTTCTCGTCCCCTGGTACTCGGGTGCAACATTCCAGACGCTTTAGTAACACTCTCCCGACTTGGAGAGTCAGTGCCTTTAACCTCTTGTTTGGCCGAGTTTGCAATTTCTGCGGAAGATGAACAGGAATAGGGAGAACCAATGAGAGACTAGCTGGAGGTGTATGGACGGGCAAATTTAACTCTCATTTCCCACCAGGAAGAGGAATTAACCAAAGGCTCAGCGTGCCGTGCCGGAACCACATTAGGGCCTGAAGCAATCCTGCGGTGTTGCGGCCAGCTCACAAGAAAGCGAGTTGAAGAAAGGAGCTCAGGGGCACTGTAATTCACAAACCTGCAGAGTTATAAATGACAGCTATCGTCCAAAAATATACTGAAGTAAGGCTGCCAAGAGGACTTGAAAGCGGGGCAGAATTGCAGGAAACCGATTTCAGGAGGTAGACTGGAATTGCATTGAAAGCATAGGAAAAGAGGCAGAACGTCCACAATGATGCACTTGGCCAAAAAGTGCGTATGCGTTTTTTCCTGAATATATTCAGGAAAAAACGCATACGCCCTTTTTGGCCAACCAAGCAAGCTTGCAAAGGAAATCTGCACTACAATGAAGTCTCACTTCCCCCCGGTCAAAAGGGCCATCTGAAAAAAGTGTAAAATCCAGAAAGGCAGGACAGGCCATGGAGAACTGGGAGCCTTGTTATGCTGATGGGCGGGATGTAAATTGCCAACAGCCACTCGGGAGAAGTGTATGGTGTTTCCTGAAACATCTAAAAAACAAAGCAACAGAGCCTAGGGCACTTCCACTTATGGTCCTATAGCTTAGGGAAATGTAAATCAAAAAGACACAGCCACCCCAAAGTTTGGGACGGCTCTGTTTACAAGAACCTCGTTTACGGTACAAGTTCAATATCGCAGAAAGTGAAAAATGGATGAAGAAGTTGTGGTACTTACGTACAATGCAATATCACTCAGCAATGACATCTATGTCATCAGGCCCGTAGCAGCATAATGAGTGGATTCAGGTATAATGATTCTAACTGAAAGAAGTCACACAGAAAAAGAAACATCATAAGATATCACTAATACACGGAATGTAAACTTGGCTACACAGGAACTGGATTACAAAACAGAACAGGGTCTCAAATTTAGAAAACCAACTTATGCTTGCTTAAGGGGAAAAGTGAGTTGGGGTGCTGCATAAAACCAGAGATTGAAATGAGCACAGATAAAGTTCCTTAAGCCAAATATGGAATAGACAAGAGCTACTCCTTGCTCAACGAAATGGACTCAACACCCCATATTAAACGCCTAAGAATGTACCTGACTAGTAAGTATCTTAAAACCTATGGATTGCTATGTCTCCGAAAGAGAATCAAGCGTGTGTACAGGGGCATAAACGCAGCAGTGATAGGATTGGAGAGGTTCGGTGAGCAAATGAAGACCCTTTGAAGTCATATTGCATGGTACCCATTCCACGGGTCTCAACTCTCCAGGTTTAAGGGATTCTTCCTTCAGCTAAAACATGCATGTGGAACCCAGAGTATGATCAACCGTGTGATCGGGAGACGTGTTCAAATATGTCTCCGTTCTCGTCCCCTGGTACTCGGGTGCAACATTCCAGACGCTTTACTAACACTCTCCCGACGTGGAGAGTCAGTGCCTTTAACCTCCTGTTTGGCCCAGTTTGCAATTTCTGCGGAAGATGAACAGGAATAGGGAGAACCAATGAGAAACTAGCTGGAGGTGTCTGGACGGGCAAATTTAACTCTCATTTCCCACCAGGAAGAGGAATTAACCAAAGGCTCAGCGTGCCGTGCCGGAACCACATTAGGGCCTGAAGCAATCCTGCGGTGTTGCGGCCAGCTCACAAGAAAGCGAGTTGAAGAAAGGAGCTCAGGGGCACTGTAATTCACAAACCTGCAGAGTTATAAATGACAGCTATCGTCCAAAAATATACTGAAGTAAGGCTGCCAAGAGGACTTGAAAGCGGGGCAGAATTGCAGGAAACCGATTTCAGGAGGTAGACTGGAATTGCATGTAAAGCATAGGAAAAGAGGCAGAATGTCCGCAATGATGCACTTGGCCAAAAAGGGCGTATGCGTTTTTTCCTGAATATATTCAGGAAAAAACGCATACGCACTTTTTGGCCAACCAAGCAAGCTTGTAAAGGAAATCTGCAGTACAATGAAGTCTCATTTCCCCCGGTCAAAAGGGCCATCTGAAAAAAGTGTAAAATCCAGAAAGGCAGGACAGGCCATGGAGAACTGGGAGCCTTGTTATGCTGATGTGTGGGATGTAAATTGCCAACAGCCACTCGGGAGAAGTGTATTGCGTTTCCTGAAACATCTAAAAAACAAAGCAACAGAGCCTAGGGCACTTCCACTTATGGTCCTATAGCTTAGGGAAATGAAAATCAAAAAGACACAGCCACCCCAAATTCTGGGAAGGCTCTGTTTACAAGACCCTCGTTTACGGTACAAGTTCAATATCGCAGAAAGTGAAAAATGGATGAAGAAGTTGTGGTACTTACGTACAATGCAATATCACTCAGCAATGACATCTATGTCATCAGGCCCATAGCAGCATAATGAGTGGATTCAGGTATGATGATTCTAACTGAAAGAAGTCACACAGAAAAAGAAACATCATAAGATATCACTAATACCCGGAATGTAAACTTGGCTACACAGGAACAGGATTACAAAACAGAACAGGGTCTCAAATTTAGAAAACCAACTTATGCTTGCTTAAGGGGAAAGGTGAGTTGGGGTGCTGCATAAAACCAGAGATTGAAATGAGCACTGATAAAGTTCCTTAAGCCAAATATGGAATAGACAAGAGCTACTCCTTGCTCAACGAAATGGACTCAACACCCCATATTAAACGCCTAAGAATGTACCTGACTAGTAAGTATCTTAAAACCTATGGATTGCTATGTCTCCAAAAGGGAATCAAGCGTGTGTACAGGGGCATAAACGCAGCAGTGATAGGATTGGAGAGGTTCGGTGAGCAAATGAAGACCCTTTGAAGTCATATTGCATGGTACCCATTCCACGGGTCTCAACTCTCCAGGTTTAAGGGATTCTTCCTTCAGCTAAAACATGCATGTGGAACCCAGAGTATGATCAACCGTGTGACCGGGAGACGTCTTCAAATATGTCTCCGTTCTCGTCCCCTGGTACTCAGGTGCAACACTCCAGACGCTTTACTAACACTCTCCCGACTTGGAGAGTCAGTGCCTTTAACCTCCTGTTTGGCCCAGTTTGCAATTTCTGCGGAAGATGAACAGGAATAGGGAGAACCAATGAGAGACTAGCTGGAGGTGTCTGGACGGGCAAATTTAACTCTCATTTCCCACCAGGAAGAGGAATTAACCAAAGGCTCAGCGTGCCATGCCGGAACCACATTAGGGCCTGAAGCAATCCTGCGGTGTTGCGGCCAGCTCACAAGAAAGCGAGTTGAAGAAAGGAGCTCAGGGGCACTGTAATTCAGAAACCTGCAGAGTTATAAACGACAGCTATCGTCCAAAAATATACTGAAGTAAGGCTGCCAAGAGGACTTGAAAGCGGGGCCGAATTGCAGGAAACCGATTTCAGGAGGTAGACTGGAATTGCATGTAAAGCATAGGAAAAGAGGCAGAACGTCCACAATGATGCACTTGGCCAAAAAGGGCGTATGCGTTTTTTCCTGAATATATTCAGGAAAAAACGCATACGCCCTTTTTGGCCAACCAAGCAAGCTTGCAAAGGAAATCTGCACTACAATGAAGTCTCACTTCCCCCCGGTCAAAAGGGCCATCTGAAAAAAGTGTAAAATCCAGAAAGGCAGGATAGGCAATGGAGAACTGGGAGCCTTGTTATGCTGATGGGCGGGATGTAAATTGCCAACAGCCACTCGGGAGAACTGTATGGTGTTTCCTGAAACATCTAAAAAACAAAGCAACAGAGCCTAGGGCACTTCCACTTATGGTCCTATAGCTTAGGGAAATGAAAATCAAAAAGACACAGCCACCCCAAATTCTGGGAAGGCTCTGTTTACAACACCCTCGTTTACGGTACAAGTTCAATATCGCAGAAAGTGAAAAATGGATGAAGAAGTTGTGGTACTTACGTACAATGCAATATCACTCAGCAATGACATCTATGTCATCAGGCCCGTAGCAGCATAATGAGTGGATTCAGGTATGATGATTCTAACTGAAAGAAGTCACACAGAAAAAGAAACATCATAAGATATCACTAATACACGGAATGTAAACTTGGCTACACAGGAACTGGATTACAAAACAGAACAGGGTCTCAAATTTAGAAAACCAACTTATGCTTGCTTAAGGGGAAAGGTGAGTTGGGGTGCTGCATAAAACCAGAGATTGAAATGAGCACAGATAAAGTTCCTTAAGCCAAATATGGAATAGACAAGAGCTACTCCTTGCTCAACGAAATGGACTCAACACCCCATATTAAACGCCTAAGAATGTACCTGACTAGTAAGTATCTTAAATCCTATGGATTGCTATGTCTCCGAAAGAGAATCAAGCGTGTGTACAGGGGCATAAACGCAGCAGTGATAGGATTGGAGAGGTTCGGTGAGCAAATGAAGACCCTTTGAAGTCATATTGCATGGTACCCATTCCACGGGTCTCAACTCTCCAGGTTTAAGGGATTCTTCCTTCAGCTAAAACATGCATGTGGAACCCAGAGTATGATCAACCGTGTGATCGGGAGACGTGTTCAAATATGTCTCCGTTCTCGTCCCCTGGTACTCGGGTGCAACATTCCAGACGCTTTACTAACACTCTCCCGACGTGGAGAGTCAGTGCCTTTAACCTCCTGTTTGGCCCAGTTTGCAATTTCTGCGGAAGATGAACAGGAATAGGGAGAACCAATGAGAAACTAGCTGGAGGTGTCTGGACGGGCAAATTTAACTCTCATTTCCCACCAGGAAGAGGAATTAACCAAAGGCTCAGCGTGCCGTGCCGGAACCACATTAGGGCCTGAAGCAATCCTGCGGTGTTGCGGCCAGCTCACAAGAAAGCGAGTTGAAGAAAGGAGCTCAGGGGCACTGTAATTCACAAACCTGCAGAGTTATAAATGACAGCTATCGTCCAAAAATATACTGAAGTAAGGCTGCCAAGAGGACTTGAAAGCGGGGCAGAATTGCAGGAAACCGATTTCAGGAGGTAGACTGGAATTGCATGTAAAGCATAGGAAAAGAGGCAGAATGTCCGCAATGATGCACTTGGCCAAAAAGGGCGTATGCGTTTTTTCCTGAATATATTCAGGAAAAAACGCATACGCACTTTTTGGCCAACCAAGCAAGCTTGTAAAGGAAATCTGCAGTACAATGAAGTCTCATTTCCCCCGGTCAAAAGGGCCATCTGAAAAAAGTGTAAAATCCAGAAAGGCAGGACAGGCCATGGAGAACTGGGAGCCTTGTTATGCTGATGTGTGGGATGTAAATTGCCAACAGCCACTCGGGAGAAGTGTATTGCGTTTCCTGAAACATCTAAAAAACAAAGCAACAGAGCCTAGGGCACTTCCACTTATGGTCCTATAGCTTAGGGAAATGAAAATCAAAAAGACACAGCCACCCCAAATTCTGGGAAGGCTCTGTTTACAACACCCTCGTTTACGGTACAAGTTCAATATCGCAGAAAGTGAAAAATGGATGAAGAAGTTGTGGTACTTACGTACAATGCAATATCACTCAGCAATGACATCTATGTCATCAGGCCCGTAGCAGCATAATGAGTGGATTCAGGTATGATGATTCTAACTGAAAGAAGTCACACAGAAAAAGAAACATCATAAGATATCACTAATACACGGAATGTAAACTTGGCTACACAGGAACTGGATTACAAAACAGAACAGGGTCTCAAATTTAGAAAACCAACTTATGCTTGCTTAAGGGGAAAGGTGAGTTGGGGTGCTGCATAAAACCAGAGATTGAAATGAGCACTGATAAAGTTCCTTAAGCCAAATATGGAATAGACAAGAGCTACTCCTTGCTCAACGAAATGGACTCAACACCCCATATTAAACGCCTAAGAATGTACCTGACTAGTAAGTATCTTAAAACCTATGGATTGCTATGTCTCCAAAAGGGAATCAAGCGTGTGTACAGGGGCATAAACGCAGCAGTGATAGGATTGGAGAGGTTCGGTGAGCAAATGAAGACCCTTTGAAGTCATATTGCATGGTACCCATTCCACGGGTCTCAACTCTCCAGGTTTAAGCGATTCTTCCTTCAGCTAAAACATGCATGTGGAACCCAGAGTATGATCAACCGTGTGATCGGGAGACGTCTTCAAATATGTCTCCGTTCTCGTCCCCTGGTACTCAGGTGCAACACTCCAGACGCTTTACTAACACTCTCCCGACTTGGAGAGTCAGTGCCTTTAACCTCCTGTTTGGCCCAGTTTGCAATTTCTGCGGAAGATGAACAGGAATAGGGAGAACCAATGAGAGACTAGCTGGAGGTGTCTGGACGGGCAAATTTAACTCTCATTTCCCACCAGGAAGAGGAATTAACCAAAGGCTCAGCGTGCCATGCCGGAACCACATTAGGGCCTGAAGCAATCCTGCGGTGTTGCGGCCAGCTCACAAGAAAGCGAGTTGAAGAAAGGAGCTCAGGGGCACTGTAATTCACAAACCTGCAGAGTTATAAATGACAGCTATCGTCCAAAAATATACTGAAGTAAGGCTGCCAAGAGGACTTGAAAGCGGGGCCGAATTGCAGGAAACCGATTTCAGGAGGTAGACTGGAATTGCATTGAAAGCATAGGAAAAGAGGCAGAACGTCCACAATGATGCACTTGGCCAAAAAGGGCGTATGCGTTTTTTCCTGAATATATTCAGGAAAAAACGCATACGCCCTTTTTGGCCAACCAAGCAAGCTTGCAAAGGAAATCTGCACTACAATGAAGTCTCACTTCCCCCCGGTCAAAAGGGCCATCTGAAAAAAGTGTAAAATCCAGAAAGGCAGGACAGGCCATGGAGAACTGGGAGCCTTGTTATGCTAATGGGCGGGATGTAAATTGCCAACAGGCACTCAGGAGAAGTGTATGGTGTTTCCTGAAACATCTAAAAAACAAAGCAACAGAGCCTAGGGCACTTCCACTTATGGTCCAATAGCTTAGGGAAATGAAAATCAAAAAGACACAGCCACCCCAAAGTTTGGGACGGCTCTGTTTACAAGAACCTCGTTTACGGTACAAGTTCAATATTGCAGAAAGTGAAAAATGGATGAAGAAGTTGTGGTACTTACGTACAATGCAATATCACTCAGGAATGACATCTATGTCATCAGGCCCATAGTAGCATAATGAGTGGATTCAGGTATGATGATTCTAACTGAAAGAAGTCACACAGAAAAAGAAACATCATAAGATATCACTAATTCACGGAATGTAAACTTGGCTACACAGGAACAGGATTACAAAACAGAACAGGGTCTCAAATTTAGAAAACCGACTTATGCTTGCTTAGGGGGAAAGGTGAGTTGGGGTGCTGCATAAATCCAGAGATTGAAATGAGCACAGATAAAGTTCCTTAAGCCAAATATGGAATAGACAAGAGCTACTCCTTGCTCAACGAAATGGACTCAACACCCCATATTAAACGCCCAAGAATGTACCTGACTAGTAAATATCTTAAAACCTATGGATTGCTATGTCTCCGAAAGGGAATCAAGCGTGTGTACAGGGGCATAAACGCAGCAGTGATAGGATTGGAGAGGTTCGGTGAGCAAATGAAGACCCTTTGAAGTCATATTGCATGGTACCCATTCCACGGGTCTCAACTCTCCAGGTTTAAGGGATTCTTCCTTCAGCTAAAACATGCATGTGGAGCCCAGAGTATGATCAACCATGTGATCGGGAGACGTGTTCAATTATGTCTCCGTTCTAGACCCCTGGTACTCGGGTGCAACATTCCAGACGCTTTACTAACACTCTCCCGACTTGGAGAGTCAGTGCCTTTAACCTCCTGTTTGGCCCAGTTTGCAATTTCTGCGGAAGATGAACAGGAATAGGGAGAACCAATGAGAGACTAGCTGGAGGTGTCTGGACGGGCAAATTTAACTCTCATTTCCCACCAGGAAGAGGAATTAACCAAAGGCTCAGCGTGCCATGCCGGAACCAGATTAGGGCCTGAAGCAATCCCGCAGTGTTGCGGCCAGCTCACAAGAAAGCGAGTTGAAGAAAGGAGCTCAGGGGCACTGTAATTCACAAACCTGCAGAGTTATAAATGACAGCTATCGTCCAAAAATATACTGAAGTAAGGCTGCCAAGAGGACTTGAAAGCGGGGCCGAATTGCAGGAAACCGATTTCAGGAGGTAGACTGGAATTGCATTGAAAGCATAGGAAAAGAGGCAGAACGTCCACAATGATGCACTTGGCCAAAATGGGCGTATGCGTTTTTTCCTGAATATATTCAGGAAAAAAGGCATACGCACTTTTTGGCCAACCAAGCAAGCTTGCAAAGGAAATCTGCACTACAATGAAGTCTCACTTCCCCCCGGTCAAAAGGGCCATCTGAAAAAAGTGTAAAATCCAGAAAGGCAGGACAGGCCATGGAGAACTGGGAGCCTTGTTATGCTGATGGGCGGGATGTAAATTGCTAACAGCCAATCGGGAGAAGTGTATGGTGTTTCCTGAAACATCTAAAAAACAAAGCAACAGAGCCTAGGGCACTTCCACTTATGGTCCTATAGCTTAGGGAAATGAAAATCAAAAAGACACAGCCACCCCAAAGTTTGGGACGGCTCTGTTTACAAGAACCTCGTTTACGGTACAAGTTCAATATCGCAGAAAGTGAAAAATGGATGAAGAAGTTGTGGTACTTACGTACAATGCAATATCACTCAGCAATGACATCTATGTCATCAGGCCCGTAGCAGCATAATGAGTGCATTCAGGTATGATGATTCTAACTGAAAGAAGTCACACAGAAAAAGAAACATCATAAGATATCACTAATACATGGAATGTAAACTTGGCTACACAGGAACTGGATTACAAAACAGAACAGGGTCTCAAATTTAGAAAACCAACTTATGCTTGCTTAAGGGGAAAGGTGAGTTGGGGTGCTGCATAAAACCAGAGATTGAAATGAGCACAGATAAAGTTCCTTAAGCCAAATATGGAATAGACAAGAGCTACTCCTTGCTCAACGAAATGGACTCAACACCCCATATTGAACGCCTAAGAATGTACCTGACTAGTAAGTATCTTAAAACCTATGGATTGCTATGTCTCCGAAAGAGAATCAAGCGTGTGTACAGGGGCATAAACGCAGCAGTGATAGGATTGGAGAGGTTCGGTGAGCAAATGAAGACCCTTTGAAGTCATATTGCATGGTACCCATTCCACGGGTCTCAACTCTCCAGGTTTAAGGGATTCTTCCTTCAGGTAAAACATGCATGTGGAACCCAGAGTATGATCAACCGTGTGATCGGGAGACGTGTTCAAATATGTCTCCGTTCTCGTCCCCTGGTACTCGGGTGCAACATTCCAGACGCTTTACTAACACTCTCCCGACTTGGAGAGTCAGTGCCTTTAACCTCCTGTTTGGCCCAGTTTGCAATTTCTGCGGAAGATGAACAGGAATAGGGAGAACCAATGAGAGACTAGCTGGAGGTGTCTGGACGGGCAAATTTAACTCTCATTTCCCACCAGGAAGAGGAATTAACCAAAGGCTCAGCGTGCCGTGCCGGAACCACATGAGGGCCTGAAGCAATCCTGCGGTGTTGCGGCCAGCTCACAAGAAAGCGAGTTGAAGAAAGGAGCTCAGGGGCACTGTAATTCACAAACCTGCAGAGTTATAAATGACAGCTATCGTCCAAAAATATACTGAAGTAAGGCTGCCAAGAGGACTTGAAAGCGGGGCAGAATTGCAGGAAACCGATTTCAGGAGGTAGACTGGAATTGCATTGAAAGCATAGGAAAAGAGGCAGAACGTCCACAATGATGCACTTGGCCAAAAAGGGCGTATGCGTTTTTTCCTGAATATATTCAGGAAAAAACGCATACGCCCTTTTTGGCCAACCAAGCAAGCTTGCAAAGGAAATCTGCACTACAATGAAGTCTCACTTCCCACCGGTCAAAAGGGCCATGTGAAAAAAGTGTAAAATCCAGAAAGGCAGGACAGGCCATGGAGAACTGGGAGCCTTGTTATGCTGATGGGCGGGATGTAAATTGCCAACAGCCACTCGGGAGAAGTGTATGGTGTTTCCTAAAACATCTAAAAAACAAAGCAACAGAGCCTAGGGCACTTCCACTTATGGTCCTATAGCTTAAGGAAATGAAAATCAAATAGACACAGCCACCCCAAAGTTTGGGACGCCTCTGTTTACAAGAACCTCGTTTACGGTACAAGTTCAATATCGCAGAAAGTGAAAAATGGATGAAGAAGTTGTGGTACTTACGTACAATGCAATATCACTCAGCAATGACATCTATGTCATCAGGCCCGTAGCAGCATAATGAGTGGATTCAGGTATGATGATTCTAACTGAAAGAAGTCACACAGAAAAAGAAACATCATAAGATATCACTAATACACGGAATGTAAATTTGGCTACACAGGAACTGCATTACAAAACAGAACAGGGTCTCAAATTTAGAAAACCAACTTATGCTTGCTTAAGGGGAAAGGTGAGTTGGGGTGCTGCATAAAACCAGAGATTGAAATGAGCACAGATAAAGTTCCTTAAGCCAAATATGGAATAGACAAGAGCTACTCCTTGCTCAACGAAATGGACTCAAC
Organism: Globicephala melas; assembly: GCF_963455315.2. NCBI lineage: Eukaryota > Metazoa > Chordata > Mammalia > Artiodactyla > Delphinidae > Globicephala > Globicephala melas. The sequence goes on along the minus strand of NW_027207234.1, from coordinate 724,690 downwards.
ACCCCATATTAAACGCCTAAGAATGTACCTGACTAGTAAGTATCTTAAAACCTATGAATTGCTATGTCTCCAAAAGAGAATCAAGCGTGCGCACAGGGGCATAAACGCAGCAGTGATAGGATTGGAGAGGTTCGGTGAGCAAATGAAGACCCTTTGAAGTCATATTGCATGGTACCCATTCCACGGGTCTCAACTCTCCAGGTTTAAGGGATTCTTCCTTCAGCTAAAACATGCATGTGGAACCCAGAGTATGATCAACCGTGTGATCGGGAGACGTGTTCAAATATGTCTCCGTTCTCGTCCCCTGGTACTCGGATGCAACATTCCAGACGCTTTACTAACACTCTCCCGACTTGGAGAGTCAGTGCCTTTAACCTCCTGTTTGGCCCAGTTTGCAATTTCTGCGGAAGATGAACAGGAATAGGGAGAACCAATGAGAGACTAGCTGGAGGTGTCTGGACGGGCAAATTTAACTCTCATTTCCCACCAGGAAGAGGAATTAACCAAAGGCTCAGCGTGCCGTGCCGGAACCACATTAGGGCCTGAAGCAATCCTGCGGTGTTGCGGCCAGCTCACAAGAAAGCGAGTTGAAGAAAGGAGCTCAGGGGCACTGTAATTCACAAACCTGCAGAGTTATAAATGACAGCTATCGTCCAAAAATATACTGAAGTAAGGCTGCCAAGAGGACTTGAAAGCGGGGCAGAATTGCAGGAAACCGATTTCAGGAGGTAGACTGGAATTGCATTGAAAGCATAGGAAAAGAGGCAGAACGTCCACAATGATGCACTTGGCCAAAAAGGGCGTATGCGTTTTTTCCTGAATATATTCAGGAAAAAACGCATACGCCCTTTTTGGCCAACCAAGCAAGCTTGCAAAGGAAATCTGCACTACAATGAAGTCTCACTTCCCCCCGGTCAAAAGGGCCATCTGAAAAAAGTGTAAAATCCAGAAAGGCAGGACAGGCCATGGAGAACTGGGAGCCTTGTTATGCTGATGGGCGGGATGTAAATTGCCAACAGCCACTCGGGAGAAGTGTATGTGTTTCCTGAAACATCTAAAAAACAAAGCAACAGAGCCCAGGGCACTTCCACTTATGGTCCTATAGCTTAGGGAAATGAAAATCAAAAAGACACAGCCACCCCAAAGTTTGGGACAGCTCTGTTTACAAGAACCTCGTTTACGGTACAAGTTCAGTATCGCAGAAAGTGAAAAATGGATGAAGATGTTCTGGTACTTACGTACAATGCAATATCACTCAGCAATGACATCTATGTCATCAGGCCCGTAGCAGCATAATGAGTGGATTCAGGTATGATGATTCTAACTGAAAGAAGTCACACAGAAAAAGAAACATCATAAGATATCACTAATACACGGAATGTAAACTTGGCTACACAGGAACTGGATTACAAAACAGAACAGGGTCTCAAATTTAGAAAACCAACTTATGCTTGCTTAAGGGGAAAGGTGAGTTGGGGTGCTGCATAAAACCAGAGATTGAAATGAGCACAGATAAAGTTCCTTAAGCCAAATATGGAATAGACAAGAGCTACTCCTTGCTCAACGAAATGGACTCAACACCCCATATTAAACGCCTAAGAATGTACCTGACTAGTAAGTATCTTAAAACCTATGGATTGCTATGTCTCCGAAAGAGAATCAAGCGTGTGTACAGGGGCATAAACGCAGCAGTGATAGGATTGGAGAGGTTCGGTGAGCAAATGAAGACCCTTTGAAGTCATATTGCATGGTACCCATTCCACGGGTCTCAACTCTCCAGGTTTAAGGGATTCTTCCTTCAGCTAAAACATGCATGTGGAACCCAGAGTATGATCAACCGTGTGATCGGGAGACGTCTTCAAATATGTCTCCGTTCTCGTCCCCTGGTACTCGGGTGCAACATTCCAGACGCTTTACTAACACTCTCCCGACTTGGAGGGTCAGTGCCTTTAACCTCCTGTTTGGCCCAGTTTGCAATTTCTGCGGAAGATGAACAGGAATAGGGAGAACCAATGAGAGACTAGCTGGAGGTGTCTGGACGGGCAAATTTAACTCTCATTTCCCACCAGGAAGAGGAATTAACCAAAGGCTCAGTGTGCCGTGCCGGAACCAGATTAGGGCGTGAAGCAATCCTGCGGTGTTGCGGCCAGCTCACAAGAAAGCGAGTTGAAGAAAGGAGCTCAGGGGCACTGTAATTCACAAACCTGCAGAGTTATAAATGACAGCTATCGTCCAAAAATATACTGAAGTAAGGCTGCCAAGAGGACTTGAAAGCGGGGCAGAATTGCAGGAAACCGATTTCAGGAGGTAGACTGGAATTGCATTGAAAGCATAGGAAAAGAGGCAGAACGTCCACAATGATGCACTTGGCCAAAAAGGGCGTATGCGTTTTTTCCTGAATATATTCAGGAAAAAACGCATACGCCCTTTTTGGCCAACCAAGCAAGCTTGCAAAGGAAATCTGCACTACAATGAAGTCTCACTTCCCCCCGGTCAAAAGGGCCATCTGAAAAAAGTGTAAAATCCAGAAAGGCAGGACAGGCCATGGAGAACTGGGAGCCTTGTTATGCTGATGGGCGGGATGTAAATTGCAAACAGCCACTCGGGAGAAGTGTATGGTGTTTCCTGAAACATCTAAAAAACAAAGCAACAGAGCCTAGGGCACTTCCACTTATGGTCCTATAGCTTAGGGAAATGAAAATCAAAAAGACACAGCCACCCGAAAGTTTGGGACGGCTCTGTTTACAAGAACCTCGTTTACGGTACAAGTTCAATATCGCAGAAAGTGAAAAATGGATGAAGAAGCTGTGGTACTTACGTACAATGCAATATCACTCAGCAATGACATCTATGTGATCAGGCCCGTAGCAGCATAATGAGTGGATTCAGGTATGATGATTCTACCTGAAATAAGTCACACAGAAAAAGAAACATCATAAGATATCACTAATACACGGAATGTAAACTTGGCTACACAGGAACTGGATTAAAAAACAGAACAGGGTCTCAAATTTAGAAAACCAACTTACGCTTGCTTAAGGGGAAAGGTGAGTTGGGGTACTGCATAAAACCAGAGATTGAAATGAGCACAGAGTAAATTCCTTAAGCCAAATATGGAATAGACAAGAGCTACACCTTGCTCAACGAAATGGACTCAACACCCCATATTAAACGCCTAAGAATGTACCTGACTAGTAAGTATCTTAAAACCTATGGATTGCTATGTCTCCGAAAGGGAATCAAGCGTGTGTACAGGGGCATAAACGCAGCAGTGATAGGATTGGAGAGGTTCGGTGAGCAAATGAACACCCTTTGAAGTCATATTGCATGGTACCCATTCCACGGGTCACAACTCTCCAGGTTTAAGGGATTCTTCCTTCAGCTAAAACATGCATGTGGAACCCAGAGTATGATCAACCGTGTGATCGGGAGACGTGTTCAAATATGTCTCCGTTCTCGTCCCCTGGTACTCGGGAGCAACATTCCAGATACTTTACTAACACTCTCCCGACTTGGAGAGTCAGTGCCTTTAACCTCCTGTTTGGCCTAGTTTGCAATTTCTTCGGAAGATGAACAGGAATAGGGAGAACCAATGAGAGACTAGCTGGAGGTGTCTGGACGGGCAAATTTAACTCTCATTTCCCACCAGGAAGAGGAATTAACCAAAGGCTCAGCGTGCCGTGCCGGAACCAGATTAGGGCGTGAAGCAATCCTGCGGTGTTGCGGCCAGCTCACAAGAAAGCGAGTTGAAGAAAGGAGCTCAGGGGCACTGTAATTCACAAACCTGCAGAGTTATAAATGACAGCTATCGTCCAAAAATATACTGAAGTAAGGCTGCCAAGAGGACTTGAAAGCGGGGCCGAATTGCAGGAAACCGATTTCAGGAGGTAGACTGGAATTGCATTGAAAGCATAGGAAAAGAGGCAGAACGTCCACAATGATGCACTTGGCCAAAAAGGGCGTATGCGTTTTTTCCTGAATATATTCAGGAAAAAACGCATACGCCCTTTTTGGCCAACCAAGCAAGCTTGCAAAGGAAATCTGCACTACAATGAAGTCTCACTTCCCCCCGGTCAAAAGGGCCATCTGAAAAAAGTGTAAAATCCAGAAAGGCAGGACAGGCCATGGAGAACTGGGAGCCTTGTTATGCTGATGGGCGGGATGTAAATTGCCAACAGCCACTCGGGAGAAGTGTATGGTGTTTCCTGAAACATCTAAAAAACAAAGCAACAGAGCCTAGGGCACTTCCACTTATGGTCCTATAGCTTAGGGAAATGAAAATCAAAAAGACACAGCCACCCCAAAGTTTGGGACGGCTCTGTTTACAAGAACCTCGTTTACGGTACAAGTTCAATATCGCAGAAAGTGAAAAATGGATGAAGAAGCTGTGGTACTTACGTACAATGCAATATCACTCAGCAATGACATCTATGTCATCAGGCCCGTAGCAGCATAATGAGTGGATTCAGGTATGATGATTCTACCTGAAATAAGTCACACAGAAAAAGAAACATCATAAGATATCACTAATACACGGAATGTAAACTTGGCTACACAGGAACTGGATTACAAAACAGAACAGGGTCTCAAATTTAGAAAACCAACTTATGCTTGCTTAAGGGGAAAGGTGAGTTGGGGTGCTGCATAAAACCAGAGATTGAAATGAGCACAGTTAAAGTTCCTTAAGCCAAATATGGAATAAACAAGAGCTACTCCTTGCTCAACGAAATGGACTCAACACCCCATATTAAACGCCTAAGAATGTACCTGACTAGAAAGTATCTTAAAACCTATGGATTGCTATGTCTCCGAAAGAGAATCAAGCGTCTGTACAGGGGCATAAACGCAGCAGTGATAGGATTGGAGAGGTTCGGTGAGCAAATGAACACCCTTTGAAGTCATATTACATGGTACCCATTTCACGGGTCTCAACTCTCCAGGTTTAAGGGATTCTTCCTTCAGCTAAAACATGCATGTGGAACCCAGAGTATGATCAACCGTGTGATCGGGAGACGTGTTCAAATATGTCTCCGTTCTCGTCCCCTGGTACTCGGGTGCAACATTCCAGACGCTTTACTAACACTCTCCCGACTTGGAGAGTCAGTGCCTTTAACCTCCTGTTTGGCCCAGTTTGCAATTTCTGCGGAAGATGAACAGGAATAGGGAGAACCAATGAGAGACTAGCTGGAGGTGTCTGGACGGGCAAATTTAACTCTCATTTCCCACCAGGAAGAGGAATTAACCAAAGGCTCAGCGTGCCGTGCCGGAACCGGATTAGGGCCTGAAGCAATCCTGCGGTGTTGCGGCCAGCTCACAAGAAAGCGAGTTGAAGAAAGGAGCTCAGGGGCACTGTAATTCACAAACCTGCAGAGTTATAAATGACAGCTATCGTCCAAAAATATACTGAAGTAAGGCTGCCAAGAGGACTTGAAAGCGGGGCAGAATTGCAGGAAACCGATTTCAGGAGGTAGACTGGAATTGCATTGAAAGCATAGGAAAAGAGGCAGAACGTCCACAATGATGCACTTGGCCAAAAAGGGCGTATGCGTTTTTTCCTGAATATATTCAGGAAAAAACGCATACGCCCTTTTTGGCCAACCAAGCAAGCTTGCAAAGGAAATCTGCACTACAATGAAGTCTCACTTCCCCCCTGTCAAAAGGGCCATCTGAAAAAAGTGTAAAACCCAGAAAGGCAGGACAGGCCATGGAGAACTGGGAGCCTTGTTATGCTGATGGGCGGGATGTAAATTGCCAACAGCCACTCGGGAGAAGTGTATGGTGTTTCCTGAAACATCTAAAAAACAAAGCAACAGAGCCTAGGGCACTTCCACTTATGGTCCTATAGCTTAGGGAAATGAAAATCAAAAAGACACAGCCACCCGAAATTTTGGGACGGCTCTGTTTACAAGAACCTCGTTTACGGTACAAGTTCAGTATCGCAGAAAGTGAAAAATGGATGAAGATGTTCTGGTACTTACGTACAATGCAATATCACTCAGCAATGACATCTATGTCATCAGGCCCGTAGCAGCATAATGAGTGGATTCAGGTATGATGATTCTAACTGATAGAAGTCACACAGAAAAAGAAATATCATAAGATATCACTAATACACGGAATGTAAACTTGGCTACACAGGAACTGGATTACCAAACAGAACAGGGTCTCAAATTTAGAAAACCAACTTATGCTTGCTTAAGGGGAAAGGTGAGTTGGGGTGCTGCATAAAACCAGAGATTGAAATGAGCACAGATAAAGTTCCTTAAGCCAAATATGGAATAGACAAGAGCTACTCCTTGCTCAACGAAATGGACTCAACACCCCATATTAAACGCCTAAGAATGTACCTGACTAGTAAGTATCTTAAAACCTATGGATTGCTATGTCTCCGAAAGAGAATCAAGCGTGTGTACAGGGGCATAAACGCAGCAGTGATAGGATTGGAGAGGTTCGGTGAGCAAATGAAGACCCTTTGAAGTCATATTGCATGGTACCCATTCCACGGGTCTCAACTCTCCAGGTTTAAGGGATTCTTCCTTCAGCTAAAACATGCATGTGGAACCCAGAGTATGATCAACCGTGTGATCGGGAGACGTCTTCAAATATGTCTCCGTTCTCGTCCCCTGGTACTCGGGTGCAACATTCCAGACGCTTTACTAACACTCTCCCGACTTGGAGAGTCAGTGCCTTTAACCTCCTGTTTGGCCCAGTTTGCAATTTCTGCGGAAGATGAACAGGAATAGGGAGAACCAATGAGAGACTAGCTGGAGGTGTCTGGACGGACAAATTTAACTCTCATTTCCCACCAGGAAGAGGAATTAACCAAAGGCTCAGCGTGCCGTGCCGGAACCAGATTAGGGCCTGAAGCAATCCTGCGGTGTTGCGGCCAGCTCACAAGAAAGCGAGTTGAAGAAAGGAGCTCAGGGGCACTGTAATTCACAAACCTGCAGAGTTATAAATGACAGCTATCGTCCAAAAATATACTGAAGTAAGGCTGCCAAGAGGACTTGAAAGCGGGGCAGAATTGCAGGAAACCGATTTCAGGAGGTAGACTGGAATTGCATTGAAAGCATAGGAAAAGAGGCAGAACGTCCACAATGATGCACTTGGCCAAAAAGGGCGTATGCGTTTTTTCCTGAATATATTCAGGAAAAAACGCATACGCCCTTTTTGGCCAACCAAGCAAGCTTGCAAAGGAAATCTGCACTACAATGAAGTCTCACTTCCCCCCGGTCAAAAGGGCCATCTGAAAAAAGTGTAAAATCCAGAAAGGCAGGACAGGCCATGGAGAACTGGGAGCCTTGTTATGCTGATGGGCGGGATGTAAATTGCCAACAGCCACTCTGGAGAAGTGTATGGTGTTTCCTGAAACATCTAAAAAACAAAGCAACAGAGCCTAGGGCACTTCCACTTATGGTCCTATAGCTTAGGGAAATGAAAATCAAAAAGACACAGCCACCCCAAAGTTTGGGACGGCTCTGTTTACAAGAACCTCGTTTACAGTACAAGTTCAATATCGCAGAAAGTGAAAAATGGATGAAGAAGTTGTGGTACTTACGTACAATGCAATATCACTCAGCAATGACATCTATGTCATCAGGCCCGTAGCAGCATAATGAGTGGATTCAGGTATGATGATTCTAACTGAAAGAAGTCACACAGAAAAAGAAACATCATAAGATATCACTAATACACGGAATGTAAACTTGGCTACACAGGAACTGGATTACCAAACAGAACAGGGTCTCAAATTTAGAAAACCAACTTATGCTTGCTTAAGGGGAAAGGTGAGTTGGGGTGCTGCATAAAACCAGAGATTGAAATGAGCACAGATAAAGTTCCTTAAGCCAAATATGGAATAGACAAGAGCTACTCCTTGCTCAACGAAATGGACTCAACACCCCATATTAAACGCCTAAGAATGTACCTGACTAGTAAGTATCTTAAAACCTATGGATTGCTATGTCTCCGAAAGAGAATCAAGCGTGTGTACAGGGGCATAAACGCAGCAGTGATAGGATTGGAGAGGTTCGGTGAGCAAATGAAGACCCTTTGAAGTCATATTGCATGGTACCCATTCCACGGGTCTCAACTCTCCAGGTTTAAGGGATTCTTCCTTCAGCTAAAACATGCATGTGGAACCCAGAGTATGATCAACCGTGTGATCGGGAGACGTGTTCAAATATGTCTCCGTTCTCGTCCCCTGTTACTCGGGTGCAACATTCCAGACGCTTTACTAACACTCTCCCGACTTGGAGAGTCAGTGCCTTTAACCTCCTGTTTGGCCCAGTTTGCAATTTCTGCGGAAGATGAACAGGAATAGGGAGAACCAATGAGAGACTAGCTGGAGGTGTCTGGACGGGCAAATTTAACTCTCATTTCCCACCAGGAAGAGGAATTAACCAAAGGCTCAGCGTGCCGTGCCGGAACCACATTAGGGCCTGAAGCAATCCTGCGGTGTTGTGGCCAGCTCACAAGAAAGCGAGTTGAAGAAAGGAGCTCAGGGGCACTGTAATTCACAAACCTGCAGAGTTATAAATGACAGCTATCGTCCAAAAATATACTGAAGTAAGGCTGCCAAGAGGACTTGAAAGCGGGGCAGAATTGCAGGAAACCGATTTCAGGAGGTAGACTGGAATTGCATTGAAAGCATAGGAAAAGAGGCAGAACGTCCACAATGATGCACTTGGCCAAAAAGGGCGTATGCGTTTTTTCCTGAATATATTCAGGAAAAAACGCATACGCCCTTTTTGGCCAACCAAGCAAGCTTGCAAAGGAAATCTGCACTACAATGAAGTCTCACTTCCCCCCGGTCAAAAGGGCCATCTGATAAAAGTGTAAAATCCAGAAAGGCAGGACAGGCCATGGAGAACTGGGAGCCTTGTTATGCTGATGGGCGGGATGTAAATTGCCAACAGCCACTGGGGAGAAGTGTATGGTGTTTCCTGAAACATCTAAAAAACAAAGCAACAGAGCCTAGGGCACTTCCACTTATGGTCCAATAGCTTAGGGAAATGAAAATCAAAAAGACACAGCCACCCCAAAGTTTGGGACGGCTCTGTTTACAAGAACCTCTTTTACGGTACAAGTTCAATATCGCAGAAAGTGAAAAATGGATGAAGAAGTTGTGGTACTTACGTACAATGCAATATCACTCAGCAATGACATCTATGTCATCAGGCCCGTAGCAGCATAATGAGTGGATTCAGGTATGATGATTCTAACTGAAAGAAGTCACACAGAAAAAGAAACATCATAAGATATCACTAATACACGGAATGTAAACTTGGCTACACAGGAACTGGATTACAAAACAGAACAGGGTCTCAAATTTAGAAAACCAACTTATGCTTGCTTAAGGGGAAAGGTGAGTTGGGGTGCTGCATAAAACCAGAGATTGAAATGAGCACAGATAAAGTTCCTTAAGCCAAATATGGAATAGACAAGAGCTACTCCTTGCTCAACGAAATGGACTCAACACCCCATATTAAACGCCTAAGAATGTACCTGACTAGTAAGTATCTTAAAACCTAGGGATTGCTATGTCTCCGAAAGAGAATCAAGCGTGTGCACAGGGGCATAAACGCAGCAGTGATAGGATTGGAGAGGTTCGGTGAGCAAATGAAGACCCTTTGAAGTCATATTGCATGGTACCCATTCCACGGGTCTCAACTCTCCAGGTTTAAGGGATTCTTCCTTCAGCTAAAACATGCATGTGGAACCCAGAGTATGATCAACCGTGTGATCGGGAGACGTGTTCAAATATGTCTCCGTTCTCGTCCCCTGGTACTCGGGTGCAACATTCCAGACGCTTTACTAACACTCTCCCGACTTGGAGAGTCAGTGCCTTTAACCTCCTGTTTGGCCCAGTTTGCAATTTCTGCGGAAGATGAACAGGAATAGGGAGAACCAATGAGAGACTAGCTGGAGGTGTCTGGACGGGCAAATTTAACTCTCATTTCCCACCAGGAAGAGGAATTAACCAAAGGCTCAGCGTGCCGTGCCGGAACCACATTAGGGCCTGAAGCAATCCTGCGGTGTTGCGGCCAGCTCACAAGAAAGCGAGTTGAAGAAAGGAGCTCAGGGGCACTGTAATTCACAAACCTGCAGAGTTATAAATGACAGCTATCGTCCAAAAATATACTGAAGTAAGGCTGCCAAGAGGACTTGAAAGCGGGGCAGAATTGCAGGAAACCGAGTTCAGGAGGTAGACTGGAATTGCATTGAAAGCATAGGAAAAGAGGCAGAACGTCCATAATGATGCACTTGGCCAAAAAGGGCGTATGCGTTTTTTCCTGAATATATTCAGGAAAAAACGCATACGCCCTTTTTGGCCAACCAAGCAAGCTTGCAAAGGAAATCTGCACTACAATGAAGTCTCACTTCCCCCCGGTCAAAAGGGCCATCTGAAAAAAGTGTAAAATCCAGAAAGGCAGGACAGGCCATGGAGAACTGGGAGCCTTGTTATGCTGATGGGCGGGATGTAAATTGCCAACAGCCACTCGGGAGAAGTGTATGGTGTTTCCTGAAACATCTAAAAAACAAAGCAACAGAGCCTAGGGCACTTCCACTTATGGTCCTATAGCTTAGGGAAATGAAAATCAAAAAGACACAGCCACCCCAAAGTTTGGGACGGCTCTGTTTACAAGAACCTCGTTTACGGTACAAGTTCAATATCGCAGAAAGTGAAAAATGGATGAAGAAGTTGTGGTACTTACGTACAATGCAATATCACTCAGCAATGACATCTATGTCATCAGGCCCGTAGCAGCATAATGAGTGGATTCAGGTATGATGATTCTAACTGAAAGAAGTCACACAGAAAAAGAAACATCATAAGATATCACTAATACACGGAATGTAAACTTGGCTACACAGGAACTGGATTACCAAACAGAACAGGGTCTCAAATTTAGAAAACCAACTTATGCTTGCTTAAGGGGAAAGGTGAGTTGGGGTGCTGCATAAAACCAGAGATTGAAATGAGCACAGATAAAGTTCCTTAAGCCAAATATGGAATAGACAAGAGCTACTCCTTGCTCAACGAAATGGACTCAACACCCCATATTAAACGCCTAAGAATGTACCTGACTAGTAAGTATCTTAAAACCTATGGATTGCTATGTCTCCCGAAGAGAATCAAGCATGTGTACAGGGGCATAAACACAGCAGTGATAGGATTGGAGAGGTTCGGTGAGCAAATGAAGACCCTTTGAAATCATATTGCATGGTACCCATTCCACGGGTCTCAACTCTCCAGGTTTAAGGGATTCTTCCTTCAGCTAAAACATGCATGTGGAACCCAGAGTATGATCAACCATGTGATCGGGAGACGTGTTCAAATATGTCTCCGTTCTCGTCCCCTGGTACTCGGATGCAACATTCCAGACGCTTTACTAACACTCTCCCGACTTGGAGAGTCAGTGCCTTTAACCTCCTGTTTGGCCCAGTTTGCAATTTCTGCGGAAGATGAACAGGAATAGGGAGAACCAATGAGAGACTAGCTGGAGGTGTCTGGACGGGCAAATTTAACTCTCATTTCCCACCAGGAAGAGGAATTAACCAAAGGCTCAGCGTGCCGTGCCGGAACCACATTAGGGCCTGAAGCAATCCTGCGGTGTTGTGGCCAGCTCACAAGAAAGCGAGTTGAAGAAAGGAGCTCAGGGGCACTGTAATTCACAAACCTGCAGAGTTATAAATGACAGCTATCGTCCAAAAATATACTGAAGTAAGGCTGCCAAGAGGACTTGAAAGCGGGGAAGAATTGCAGGAAACCGATTTCAGGAGGTAGACTGGAATTGCATTGAAAGCATAGGAAAAGAGGCAGAACGTCCACAATGATGCACTTGGCCAAAAAGGGCGTATGCGTTTTTTCCTGAATATATTAAGGAAAAAACGCATACGCCCTTTTTGGCCAACCAAGCAAGCTTGCAAAGGAAATCTGCACTACAATGAAGTCTCACTTCCCCCCGGTTAAAAGGGCCATCTGAAAAAAGTGTAAAATCCAGAAAGGCAGGACAGGCCATGGAGAACTGGGAGCCTTGTTATGCTGATGGGCAGGATGTAAATTGCCAACAGCCACTGGGGAGAAGTGTATGGTGTTTCCTGAAACATCTAAAAAACAAAGCAACAGAGCCTAGGGCACTTCCACTTATGGTCCAATAGCTTAGGGAAATGAAAATCAAAAAGACACAGCCACCCCAAAGTTTGGGACGGCTCTGTTTACAAGAACCTCTTTTACGGTACAAGTTCAATATCGCAGAAAGTGAAAAATGGATGAAGAAGTTGTGGTACTTACGTACAATGCAATATCACTCAGCAATGACATCTATGTCATCAGGCCCGTAGCAGCATAATGAGTGGATTCAGGTATGATGATTCTAACTGAAAGAAGTCACACAGAAAAAGAAACATCATAAGATATCACTAATACACGGAATGTAAACTTGGCTACACAGGAACTGGATTACAAAACAGAACAGGGTCTCAAATTTAGAAAACCAACTTATGCTTGCTTAAGGGGAAAGGTGAGTTGGGGTGCTGCATAAAACCAGAGATTGAAATGAGCACAGATAAAGTTCCTTAAGCCAAATATGGAATAGACAAGAGCTACTCCTTGCTCAACGAAATGGACTCAACACCCCATATTAAACGCCTAAGAATGTACCTGACTAGTAAGTATCTTAAAACCTAGGGATTGCTATGTCTCCGAAAGAGAATCAAGCGTGTGCACAGGGGCATAAACGCAGCAGTGATAGGATTGGAGAGGTTCGGTGAGCAAATGAAGACCCTTTGAAGTCATATTGCATGGTACCCATTACACGGGTCTCAACTCTCCAGGTTTAAGGGATTCTTCCTTCAGCTAAAACATGCATGTGGAACCCAGAGTATGATCAACCGTGTGATCGGGAGACGTGTTCAAATATGTCTCCGTTCTCGTCCCCTGGTACTCGGGTGAAACATTCCAGACGCTTTACTAACACTCTCCCGACTTGGAGAGTCAGTGCCTTTAAACTCCTGTTTGGCCCAGTTTGCAATTTCTGCGGAAGATGAACAGGAATAGGGAGAACCAATGAGAGACTAGCTGGAGGTGTCTGGACGGGCAAATTTAACTCTCATTTCCCACCAGGAAAAGGAATTAACCAAAGGCTCAGTGTGCCGTGCCGGAACCACATTAGGGCCTGAAGCAATCCTGCGGTGTTGCGGCCAGCTCACAATAAAGCGAGTTGAAGAAAGGAGCTCAGGGGCACTGTAATTCACAAACCTGCAGAGTTATAAATGACAGCTATCGTCCAAAAATATACTGAAGTAAGGCTGCCAAGAGGACTTGAAAGCGGGGCAGAATTGCAGGAAACCGATTTCAGGAGGTAGACTGGAATTGCATTGAAAGCATAGGAAAAGAGGCAGAACGTCCACAATGATGCACTTGGCCAAAAAGGGCGTATGCGTTTTTTCCTGAATATATTCAGGAAAAAACGCATACGCCCTTTTTGGCCAACCAAGCAAGCTTGCAAAGGAAATCTGCACTACAATGAAGTCTCACTTCCCCCCGGTCAAAAGGGCCATCTGAAAAAAGTGTAAAATCCAGAAAGGCAGGACAGGCCATGGAGAACTGGGAGCCTTGTTATGCTGATGGGCGGGATGTAAATTGCCAACAGCCACTCGGGAGAAGTGTATGGTGTTTCCTGAAACATCTAAAAAACAAAGCAACAGAGCCTAGGGCACTTCCACTTATGGTCCTATAGCTTAGGGAAATGAAAATCAAAAAGACACAGCCACCCCAAAGTTTGGGACGGCTCTGTTTACAAGAACCTCGTTTACAGTACAAGTTCAATATCGCAGAAAGTGAAAAATGGATGAAGAAGTTGTGGTACTTACGTACAATGCAATATCACTCAGCAATGACATCTATGTCATCAGGCCCGTAGCAGCATAATGAGTGGATTCAGGTATGATGATTCTAACTGAAAGAAGTCACACAGAAAAAGAAACATCATAAGATATCACTAATACACGGAATGTAAACTTGGCTACACAGGAACTGGATTACCAAACAGAACAGGGTCTCAAATTTAGAAAACCAACTTATGCTTGCTTAAGGGGAAAGGTGAGTTGGGGTGCTGCATAAAACCAGAGATTGAAATGAGCACAGATAAAGTTCCTTAAGCCAAATATGGAATAGACAAGAGCTACTCCTTGCTCAACGAAATGGACTCAACACCCCATATTAAACGCCTAAGAATGTACCTGACTAGTAAGTATCTTAAAACCTATGGATTGCTATGTCTCCCGAAGAGAATCAAGCATGTGTACAGGGGCATAAACACAGCAGTGATAGGATTGGAGAGGTTCGGTGAGCAAATGAAGACCCTTTGAAGTCATATTGCATGGTACCCATTCCACGGGTCTCAACTCTCCAGGTTTAAGGGATTCTTCCTTCAGCTAAAACATGCATGTGGAACCCAGAGTATGATCAACCGTGTGATCGGGAGACGTGTTCAAATATGTCTCCGTTCTCGTCCCCTGGTACTCAGATGCAACATTCCAGACGCTTTACTAACACTCTCCCGACTTGGAGAGTCAGTGCCTTTAACCTCCTGTTTGGCCCAGTTTGCAATTTCTGCGGAAGATGAACAGGAATAGGGAGAACCAATGAGAGACTAGCTGGAGGTGTCTGGACGGGCAAATTTAACTCTCATTTCCCACCAGGAAGAGGAATTAACCAAAGGCTCAGCGTGCCATGCCGGAACCACATTAGGGCCTGAAGCAATCCTGCGGTGTTGTGGCCAGCTCACAAGAAAGCGAGTTGAAGAAAGAAGCTCAGGGGCACTGTAATTCACAAACCTGCAGAGTTATAAATGACAGCTATCGTCCAAAAATATACTGAAGTAAGGCTGCCAAGAGGACTTGAAAGCGGGGCAGAATTGCAGGAAACCGATTTCAGGAGGTAGACTGGAATTGCATTGAAAGCATAGGAAAAGAGGCAGAACGTCCACAATGATGCACTTGGCCAAAAAGGGCGTATGCGTTTTTTCCTGAATATATTCAGGAAAAAACGCATACGCCCTTTTTGGCCAACCAAGCAAGCTTGCAAAGGAAATCTGCACTACAATGAAGTCTCACTTCCCCCCGGTCAAAAGGGCCATCTGATAAAAGTGTAAAATCCAGAAAGGCAGGACAGGCCATGGAGAACTGGGAGCCTTGTTATGCTGATGGGCGGGATGTAAATTGCCAACAGCCACTGGGGAGAAGTGTATGGTGTTTCCTGAAACATCTAAAAAACAAAGCAACAGAGCCTAGGGCACTTCCACTTATGGTCCAATAGCTTAGGGAAATGAAAATCAAAAAGACACAGCCACCCCAAAGTTTGGGACGGCTCTGTTTACAAGAACCTCTTTTACGGTACAAGTTCAATATCGCAGAAAGTGAAAAATGGATGAAGAAGTTGTGGTACTTACGTACAATGCAATATCACTCAGCAATGACATCTATGTCATCAGGCCCGTAGCAGCATAATGAGTGGATTCAGGTATGATGATTCTAACTGAAAGAAGTCACACAGAAAAAGAAACATCATAAGATATCACTAATACACGGAATGTAAACTTGGCTACACAGGAACTGGATTACAAAACAGAACAGGGTCTCAAATTTAGAAAACCAACTTATGCTTGCTTAAGGGGAAAGGTGAGTTGGGGTGCTGCATAAAACCAGAGATTGAAATGAGCACAGATAAAGTTCCTTAAGCCAAATATGGAATAGACAAGAGCTACTCCTTGCTCAACGAAATGGACTCAACACCCCATATTAAACGCCTAAGAATGTACCTGACTAGTAAGTATCTTAAAACCTAGGGATTGCTATGTCTCCGAAAGAGAATCAAGCGTGTGCACAGGGGCATAAACGCAGCAGTGATAGGATTGGAGAGGTTCGGTGAGCAAATGAAGACCCTTTGAAGTCATATTGCATGGTACCCATTCCACGGGTCTCAACTCTCCAGGTTTAAGGGATTCTTCCTTCAGCTAAAACATGCATGTGGAACCCAGAGTATGATCAACCGTGTGATCGGGAGACGTGTTCAAATATGTCTCCGTTCTCGTCCCCTGGTACTCGGGTGCAACATTCCAGACGCTTTACTAACACTCTCCCGACTTGGAGAGTCAGTGCCTTTAACCTCCTGTTTGGCCCAGTTTGCAATTTCTGCGGAAGATGAACAGGAATAGGGAGAACCAATGAGAGACTAGCTGGAGGTGTCTGGACGGGCAAATTTAACTCTCATTTCCCACCAGGAAGAGGAATTAACCAAAGGCTCAGCGTGCCGTGCCGGAACCACATTAGGGCCTGAAGCAATCCTGCGGTGTTGCGGCCAGCTCACAAGAAAGCGAGTTGAAGAAAGGAGCTCAGGGGCACTGTAATTCACAAACCTGCAGAGTTATAAATGACAGCTATCGTCCAAAAATATACTGAAGTAAGGCTGCCAAGAGGACTTGAAAGCGGGGCAGAATTGCAGGAAACCGAGTTCAGGAGGTAGACTGGAATTGCATTGAAAGCATAGGAAAAGAGGCAGAACGTCCATAATGATGCACTTGGCCAAAAAGGGCGTATGCGTTTTTTCCTGAATATATTCAGGAAAAAACGCATACGCCCTTTTTGGCCAACCAAGCAAGCTTGCAAAGGAAATCTGCACTACAATGAAGTCTCACTTCCCCCCGGTCAAAAGGGCCATCTGAAAAAAGTGTAAAATCCAGAAAGGCAGGACAGGCCATGGAGAACTGGGAGCCTTGTTATGCTGATGGGCGGGATGTAAATTGCCAACAGCCACTCGGGAGAAGTGTATGGTGTTTCCTGAAACATCTAAAAAACAAAGCAACAGAGCCTAGGGCACTTCCACTTATGGTCCTATAGCTTAGGGAAATGAAAATCAAAAAGACACAGCCACCCCAAAGTTTGGGACGGCTCTGTTTACAAGAACCTCGTTTACGGTACAAGTTCAATATCGCAGAAAGTGAAAAATGGATGAAGAAGTTGTGGTACTTACGTACAATGCAATATCACTCAGCAATGACATCTATGTCATCAGGCCCGTAGCAGCATAATGAGTGGATTCAGGTATGATGATTCTAACTGAAAGAAGTCACACAGAAAAAGAAACATCATAAGATATCACTAATACACGGAATGTAAACTTGGCTACACAGGAACTGGATTACCAAACAGAACAGGGTCTCAAATTTAGAAAACCAACTTATGCTTGCTTAAGGGGAAAGGTGAGTTGGGGTGCTGCATAAAACCAGAGATTGAAATGAGCACAGATAAAGTTCCTTAAGCCAAATATGGAATAGACAAGAGCTACTCCTTGCTCAACGAAATGGACTCAACACCCCATATTAAACGCCTAAGAATGTACCTGACTAGTAAGTATCTTAAAACCTATGGATTGCTATGTCTCCCGAAGAGAATCAAGCATGTGTACAGGGGCATAAACGCAGCAGTGATAGGATTGGAGAGGTTCGGTGAGCAAATGAAGACCCTTTGAAGTCATATTGCATGGTACCCATTCCACGGGTCTCAACTCTCCAGGTTTAAGGGATTCTTCCTTCAGCTAAAACATGCATGTGGAACCCAGAGTATGATCAACCGTGTGATCGGGAGACGTGTTCAAATATGTCTCCGTTCTCGTCCCCTGGTACTCGGGTGCAACATTCCAGACGCTTTACTAACACTCTCCCGACTTGGAGAGTCAGTGCCTTTAACCTCCTGTTTGGCCCAGTTTGCAATTTCTGCGGAAGATGAACAGGAATAGGGAGAACCAATGAGAGACTAGCTGGAGGTGTCTGGACGGGCAAATTTAACTCTCATTTCCCACCAGGAAGAGGAATTAACCAAAGGCTCAGCGTGCCGTGCCAGAACCAGATTAGGGCCTGAAGCAATCCTGCGGTGTTGCGGCCAGCTCACAAGAAAGCGAGTTGAAGAAAGGAGCTCAAGGGCACTGTAATTCACAAACCTGCAGAGTTATAAATGACAGCTATCGTCCAAAAATATACTGAAGTAAGGCTGCCAAGAGGACTTGAAAGCGGGGCAGAATTGCAGGAAACCGATTTCAGGAGGTAGACTGGAATTGCATTGAAAGCATAGGAAAAGAGGCAGAACGTCCACAATGATGCACTTGGCCAAAAAGGGCGTATGCGTTTTTTCCTGAATATATTCAGGAAAAAACGCATACGCCCTTTTTGGCCAACCAAGCAAGCTTGCAAAGGAAATCTGCACTACAATGAAGTCTCACTTCCCCCCGGTCAAAAGGGCCATCTGAAAAAAGTGTAAAATCCAGAAAGGCAGGACAGGCCATGGAGAACTGGGAGCCTTGTTATGCTGATGGGCGGGATGTAAATTGCCAACAGCCACTCGGGAGAAGTGTATGGTGTTTCCTGAAACATCTAAAAAACAAAGCAACAGAGCCCAGGTCACTTCCACTTATGGTCCTATAGCTTAGGGAAATGAAAATCAAAAAGACACAGCCACCCCAAAGTTTGGGACGGCTCTGTTTACAAGAACCTCGTTTACGGTACAAGTTCAATATGGCAGAAAGTGAAAAATGGATGAAGAAGCTGTGGTACTTACGTACAATGCAATATCACTCAGCAATGACATCTATGTCATCAGGCCCGTACCAGCATAATGAGTGCATTCAGGTATGATGATTCTAACTGAAAGAAGTCACACAGAAAAAGAAACATCATAAGATATCACTAATACACGGAATGTAAACTTGGCTACACAGGAACTGGATTACAAAACAGAACAGGGTCTCAAATTTAGAAAACCAACTTATGCTTGCTTAAGGGGAAAGGTGAGTTGGGGTGCTGCATAAAACCAGAGATTGAAATGAGCACAGATAAAGTTCCTTAAGCCAAATATGGAATAGACAAGAGCTACTCCTTGCTCAACGAAATGGACTCAACACCCCATATTAAACGCCTAAGAATGTACCTGACTAGTAAGTATCTTAAAACCTATGGATTGCTATGTCTCCGAAAGAGAATCAAGCGTGTGTACAGGGGCATAAACGCAGCAGTGATAGGATTGGAGAGGTTCGGTGAGCAAATGAAGACCCTTTGAAGTCATATTGCATGGTACCCATTCCACGGGTCTCAACTCTCCAGGTTTAAGGGATTCTTCCTTCAGCTAAAACATGCATGTGGAACCCAGAGTATGATCAACCGTGTGATCGGGAGACGTGTTCAAATATGTCTCCGTTCTCGTCCCCTGGTACTCGGGTGCAACATTCCAGACGCTTTACTAACACTCTCCCGACTTGGAGAGTCAGTGCCTTTAACCTCCTGTTTGGCCCAGTTTGCAATTTCTGCGGAAGATGAACAGGAATAGGGAGAACCAATGAGAGACTAGCTGGAGGTGTCTGGACGGGCAAATTTAACTCTCATTTCCCACCAGGAAGAGGAATTAACCAAAGGCTCAGCGTGCCGTGCCGGAACCAGATTAGGGCCTGAAGCAATCCAGCGGTGTTGCGGCCAGCTCACAAGAAAGCGAGTTGAAGAAAGGAGCTCAGGGGCACTGTAATTCACAAACCTGCAGAGTTATAAATGACAGCTATCGTCCAAAAATATACTGAAGTAAGGCTGCCAAGAGGACTTGAAAGCGGGGCAGAATTGCAGGAAACCGATTTCAGGAGGTAGACTGGAATTGCATTGAAAGCATAGGAAAAGAGGCAGAACGTCCACAATGATGCACTTGGCCAAAAAGGGCGTATGCGTTTTTTCCTGAATTATTCAGGAAAAAACGCATACGCCCTTTTTGGCCAACCAAGCAAGCTTGCAAAGGAAATCTGCACTACAATGAAGTCTCACTTCCCCCCGGTCAAAAGGGCCATCTGAAAAAAGTGTAAAATCCAGAAAGGCAGGACAGGCCATGGAGAACTGGGAGCCTTGTTATGCTGATGGGCGGGATGTAAATTGCCAACAGCCACTCGGGAGAAGTGTATGGTGTTTCCTGAAACATCTAAAAAACAAAGCAACAGAGCCTAGGGCACTTCCACTTATGGTCCTATAGCTTAGGGAAATGAAAATCAAAAAGACACAGCCACCCCAATGTTTGGGACGGCTCTGTTTACAAGAACCTCGTTTACGGTACAAGTTCAATATCGCAGAAAGTGAAAAATGGATGAAGAAGTTGTGGTACTTACGTACAATGCAATATCACTCAGCAATGACATCTATGTCATCAGGCCCGTAGCAGCATAATGAGTGGATTCAGGTATGATGATTCTAACTGAAAGAAGTCACACAGAAAAAGAAACATCATAAGATATCACTAATACACGGAATGTAAACTTGGCTACACAGGAACTGGATTACAAAACAGAACAGGGTCTCAAATTTAGAAAACCAACTTATGCTTGCTTAAGGGGAAAGGTGAGTTGAGGTGCTGCATAAAACCAGAGATTGAAATGAGCACAGATCAAGTTCCTTAAGCCAAATATGGAATAGACAAGAGCTACTCCTTGCTCAACGAAATGGACTCAACACCCCATATTAAACGCCTAAGAATGTACCTGCCTAGTAAGTATCTTAAAACCTATGGATTGCTATGTCTCCGAAAGAGAATCAAGCGTGTGTACAGGGGCATAAACGCAGCAGTGATAGGATTGGAGAGGTTCAGTGAGCAAATGAAGACCCTTTGAAGTCATATTGCATGGTACCCATTCCACGGGTCTCAACTCTCCAGGTATAAGGGATTCTTCCTTCAGCTAAAACATGCATGTGGAACCCAGAGTATGATCAACCGTGTGATCGGGAGACGTGTTCAAATATGTCTCCGTTCTCGTCCCCTGGTACTCGGGTGAAACATTCCAGACGCTTTACTAACACTCTCCCGACTTGGAGAGTCAGTGCCTTTAAACTCCTGTTTGGCCCAGTTTGCAATTTCTGCGGAAGATGAACAGGAATAGGGAGAACCAATGAGAGACTAGCTGGAGGTGTCTGGACGGGCAAATTTAACTCTCATTTCCCACCAGGAAGAGGAATTAACCAAAGGCTCAGTGTGCCGTGCCGGAACCACATTAGGGCCTGAAGCAATCCTGCGGTGTTGCGGCCAGCTCACAATAAAGCGAGTTGAAGAAAGGAGCTCAGGGGCACTGTAATTCACAAACCTGCAGAGTTATAAATGACAGCTATCGTCCAAAAATATACTGAAGTAAGGCTGCCAAGAGGACTTGAAAGCGGGGCAGAATTGCAGGAAACCGATTTCAGGAGGTAGACTGGAATTGCATTGAAAGCATAGGAAAAGAGGCAGAACGTCCACAATGATGCACTTGGCCAAAAAGGGCGTATGCGTTTTTTCCTGAATATATTCAGGAAAAAACGCATACACCCTTTTTGGCCAACCAAGCAAGCTTGCAAAGGAAATCTGCACTACAATGAAGTCTCACTTCCCCCCGGTCAAAAGGGCCATCTGAAAAAAGTGTAAAATCCAGAAAGGCAGGACAGGCCATGGAGAACTGGGAGCCTTGTTATGCTGATGGGTGGGATGTAAATTGCCAACAGCCACTCGGGAGAAGTGTATGGTGTTTCCTGAAACATCTAAAAAACAAAGCAACAGAGCCTAGGGCACTTCCACTTATGGTCCTATAGCTTAGGGAAATGAAAATCAAAAAGACACAGCCACCCCAAAGTTTGGGACGGCTCTGTTTACAAGAACCTCGTTTACAGTACAAGTTCAATATCGCAGAAAGTGAAAAATGGATGAAGAAGTTGTGGTACTTACGTACAATGCAATATCACTCAGCAATGACATCTATGTCATCAGGCCCGTAGCAGCATAATGAGTGGATTCAGGTATGATGATTCTAACTGAAAGAAGTCACACAGAAAAAGAAACATCATAAGATATCACTAATACACGGAATGTAAACTTGGCTACACAGGAACTGGATTACCAAACAGAACAGGGTCTCAAATTTAGAAAACCAACTTATGCTTGCTTAAGGGGAAAGGTGAGTTGGGGTGCTGCATAAAACCAGAGATTGAAATGAGCACAGATAAAGTTCCTTAAGCCAAATATGGAATAGACAAGAGCTACTCCTTGCTCAACGAAATGGACTCAACACCCCATATTAAACGCCTAAGAATGTACCTGACTAGTAAGTATCTTAAAACCTATGGATTGCTATGTCTCCCGAAGAGAATCAAGCATGTGTACAGGGGCATAAACACAGCAGTGATAGGATTGGAGAGGTTCGGTGAGCAAATGAAGACCCTTTGAAGTCATATTGCATGGTACCCATTCCACGGGTCTCAACTCTCCAGGTTTAAGGGATTCTTCCTTCAGCTAAAACATGCATGTGGAACCCAGAGTATGATGAACCGTGTGATCGGGAGACGTGTTCAAATATGTCTCCGTTCTCATCCCCTGGTACTCGGGTGCAACATTCCAGACGCTTTACTAACACTCTCCCGACTTGGAGAGTCAGTGCCTTTAACCTCCTGTTTGGCCCAGTTTGCAATTTCTGCGGAAGATGAACAGGAATAGGGAGAACCAATGAGAGACTAGCTGGAGGTGTCTGGACGGGCAAATTTAACTCTCATTTCCCACCAGGAAGAGGAATTAACCAAAGGCTCAGCGTGCCGTGCCGGAACCAGATTAGGGCCTGAAGCAATCCTGCGGTGTTGCGGCCAGCTCACAAGAAAGCGAGTTGAAGAAAGGAGCTCAGGGGCACTGTAATTCACAAACCTGCAGAGTTATAAATGACAGCTATCGTCCAAAAATATACTGAAGTAAGGCTGCCAAGAGGACTTGAAAGCGGGGCAGAATTGCAGGAAACCGATTTCAGGAGGTAGACTGGAATTGCATTGAAAGCATAGGAAAAGAGGCAGAACGTCCACAATGATGCACTTGGCCAAAAAGGGCGTATGCGTTTTTTCCTGAATTATTCAGGAAAAAACGCATACGCCCTTTTTGGCCAACCAAGCAAGCTTGCAAAGGAAATCTGCACTACAATGAAGTCTCACTTCCCCCCGGTCAAAAGGGCCATCTGAAAAAAGTGTAAAATCCAGAAAGGCAGGACAGGCCATGGAGAACTGGGAGCCTTGTTATGCTGATGGGCGGGATGTAAATTGCCAACAGCCACTCGGGAGAAGTGTATGGTGTTTCCTGAAACATCTAAAAAACAAAGCAACAGAGCCTAGGGCACTTCCACTTATGGTCCTATAGCTTAGGGAAATGAAAATCAAAAAGACACAGCCACCCCAAAGTTTGGGACGGCTCTGTTTACAAGAACCTCGTTTACGGTACAAGTTCAATATCGCAGAAAGTGAAAAATGGATGAAGAAGTTGTGGTACTTACGTACAATGCAATATCACTCAGCAATGACATCTATGTCATCAGGCCCGTAGCAGCATAATGAGTGGATTCAGGTATGATGATTCTAACTGAAAGAAGTCACACAGAAAAAGAAACATCATAAGATATCACTAATACACGGAATGTAAACTTGGCTACACAGGAACTGGATTACAAAACAGAACAGGGTCTCAAATTTAGAAAACCAACTTATGCTTGCTTAAGGGGAAAGGTGAGTTGAGGTGCTGCATAAAACCAGAGATTGAAATGAGCACAGATCAAGTTCCTTAAGCCAAATATGGAATAGACAAGAGCTACTCCTTGCTCAACGAAATGGACTCAACACCCCATATTAAACGCCTAAGAATGTACCTGCCTAGTAAGTATCTTAAAACCTATGGATTGCTATGTCTCCGAAAGAGAATCAAGCGTGTGTACAGGGGCATAAACGCAGCAGTGATAGGATTGGAGAGGTTCAGTGAGCAAATGAAGACCCTTTGAAGTCATATTGCATGGTACCCATTCCACGGGTCTCAACTCTCCAGGTTTAAGGGATTCTTCCTTCAGCTAAAACATGCATGTGGAACCCAGAGTATGATCAACCGTGTGATCGGGAGACGTGTTCAAATATGTCTCCGTTCTCGTCCCCTGGTACTCGGGTGAAACATTCCAGACGCTTTACTAACACTCTCCCGACTTGGAGAGTCAGTGCCTTTAAACTCCTGTTTGGCCCAGTTTGCAATTTCTGCGGAAGATGAACAGGAATAGGGAGAACCAATGAGAGACTAGCTGGAGGTGTCTGGACGGGCAAATTTAACTCTCATTTCCCACCAGGAAGAGGAATTAACCAAAGGCTCAGTGTGCCGTGCCGGAACCACATTAGGGCCTGAAGCAATCCTGCGGTGTTGCGGCCAGCTCACAATAAAGCGAGTTGAAGAAAGGAGCTCAGGGGCACTGTAATTCACAAACCTGCAGAGTTATAAATGACAGCTATCGTCCAAAAATATACTGAAGTAAGGCTGCCAAGAGGACTTGAAAGCGGGGCAGAATTGCAGGAAACCGATTTCAGGAGGTAGACTGGAATTGCATTGAAAGCATAGGAAAAGAGGCAGAACGTCCACAATGATGCACTTGGCCAAAAAGGGCGTATGCGTTTTTTCCTGAATATATTCAGGAAAAAACGCATACGCCCTTTTTGGCCAACCAAGCAAGCTTGCAAAGGAAATCTGCACTACAATGAAGTCTCACTTCCCCCCGGTCAAAAGGGCCATCTGAAAAAAGTGTAAAATCCAGAAAGGCAGGACAGGCCATGGAGAACTGGGAGCCTTGTTATGCTGATGGGCGGGATGTAAATTGCCAACAGCCACTCGGGAGAAGTGTATGGTGTTTCCTGAAACATCTAAAAAACAAAGCAACAGAGCCTAGGGCACTTCCACTTATGGTCCTATAGCTTAGGGAAATGAAAATCAAAAAGACACAGCCACCCCAAAGTTTGGGACGGCTCTGTTTACAAGAACCTCGTTTACAGTACAAGTTCAATATCGCAGAAAGTGAAAAATGGATGAAGAAGTTGTGGTACTTACGTACAATGCAATATCACTCAGCAATGACATCTATGTCATCAGGCCCGTAGCAGCATAATGAGTGGATTCAGGTATGATGATTCTAACTGAAAGAAGTCACACAGAAAAAGAAACATCATAAGATATCACTAATACACGGAATGTAAACTTGGCTACACAGGAACTGGATTACCAAACAGAACAGGGTCTCAAATTTAGAAAACCAACTTATGCTTGCTTAAGGGGAAAGGTGAGTTGGGGTGCTGCATAAAACCAGAGATTGAAATGAGCACAGATAAAGTTCCTTAAGCCAAATATGGAATAGACAAGAGCTACTCCTTGCTCAACGAAATGGACTCAACACCCCATATTAAACGCCTAAGAATGTACCTGACTAGTAAGTATCTTAAAACCTATGGATTGCTATGTCTCCCGAAGAGAATCAAGCATGTGTACAGGGGCATAAACACAGCAGTGATAGGATTGGAGAGGTTCGGTGAGCAAATGAAGACCCTTTGAAGTCATATTGCATGGTACCCATTCCACGGGTCTCAACTCTCCAGGTTTAAGGGATTCTTCCTTCAGCTAAAACATGCATGTGGAACCCAGAGTATGATCAACCGTGTGATCGGGAGACGTGTTCAAATATGTCTCCGTTCTCATCCCCTGGTACTCGGGTGCAACATTCCAGACGCTTTACTAACACTCTCCCGACTTGGAGAGTCAGTGCCTTTAACCTCCTGTTTGGCCCAGTTTGCAATTTCTGCGGAAGATGAACAGGAATAGGGAGAACCAATGAGAGACTAGCTGGAGGTGTCTGGACGGGCAAATTTAACTCTCATTTCCCACCAGGAAGAGGAATTAACCAAAGGCTCAGCGTGCCGTGCCAGAACCAGATTAGGGCCTGAAGCAATCCTGCGGTGTTGCGGCCAGCTCACAAGAAAGCGAGTTGAAGAAAGGAGCTCAAGGGCACTGTAATTCACAAACCTGCAGAGTTATAAATGACAGCTATCGTCCAAAAATATACTGAAGTAAGGCTGCCAAGAGGACTTGAAAGCGGGGCAGAATTGCAGGAAACCGATTTCAGGAGGTAGACTGGAATTGCATTGAAAGCATAGGAAAAGAGGCAGAACGTCCACAATGATGCACTTGGCCAAAAAGGGCGTATGCGTTTTTTCCTGAATATATTCAGGAAAAAACGCATACGCCCTTTTTGGCCAACCAAGCAAGCTTGCAAAGGAAATCTGCACTACAATGAAGTCTCACTTCCCCCCGGTCAAAAGGGCCATCTGAAAAAAGTGTAAAATCCAGAAAGGCAGGACAGGCCATGGAGAACTGGGAGCCTTGTTATGCTGATGGGCGGGATGTAAATTGCCAACAGCCACTCGGGAGAAGTGTATGGTGTTTCCTGAAACATCTAAAAAACAAAGCAACAGAGCCCAGGTCACTTCCACTTATGGTCCTATAGCTTAGGGAAATGAAAATCAAAAAGACACAGCCACCCCAAAGTTTGGGACGGCTCTGTTTACAAGAACCTCGTTTACGGTACAAGTTCAATATGGCAGAAAGTGAAAAATGGATGAAGAAGCTGTGGTACTTACGTACAATGCAATATCACTCAGCAATGACATCTATGTCATCAGGCCCGTAGCAGCATAATGAGTGGATTCAGGTATGATGATTCTAACTGAAAGAAGTCACACAGAAAAAGAAACATCATAAGATATCACTAATACACGGAATGTAAACTTGGCTACACAGGAACTGGATTACAAAACAGAACAGGGTCTCAAATTTAGAAAACCAACTTATGCTTGCTTAAGGGGAAAGGTGAGTTGGGGTGCTGCATAAAACCAGAGATTGAAATGAGCACAGATAAAGTTCCTTAAGCCAAATATGGAATAGACAAGAGCTACTCCTTGCTCAACGAAATGGACTCAACACCCCATATTAAACGCCTAAGAATGTACCTGACTAGTAAGTATCTTAAAACCTATGGATTGCTATGTCTCCGAAAGAGAATCAAGCGTGTGTACAGGGGCATAAACGCAGCAGTGATAGGATTGGAGAGGTTCGGTGAGCAAATGAAGACCCTTTGAAGTCATATTGCATGGTACCCATTCCACGGGTCTCAACTCTCCAGGTTTAAGGGATTCTTCCTTCAGCTAAAACATGCATGTGGAACCCAGAGTATGATCAACCGTGTGATCGGGAGACGTGTTCAAATATGTCTCCGTTCTCATCCCCTGGTACTCGGGTGCAACATTCCAGACGCTTTACTAACACTCTCCCGACTTGGAGAGTCAGTGCCTTTAACCTCCTGTTTGGCCCAGTTTGCAATTTCTGCGGAAGATGAACAGGAATAGGGAGAACCAATGAGAGACTAGCTGGAGGTGTCTGGACGGGCAAATTTAACTCTCATTTCCCACCAGGAAGAGGAATTAACCAAAGGCTCAGCGTGCCGTGCCGGAACCAGATTAGGGCCTGAAGCAATCCTGCGGTGTTGCGGCCAGCTCACAAGAAAGCGAGTTGAAGAAAGGAGCTCAGGGGCACTGTAATTCACAAACCTGCAGAGTTATAAATGACAGCTATCGTCCAAAAATATACTGAAGTAAGGCTGCCAAGAGGACTTGAAAGCGGGGCAGAATTGCAGGAAACCGATTTCAGGAGGTAGACTGGAATTGCATTGAAAGCATAGGAAAAGAGGCAGAACGTCCACAATGATGCACTTGGCCAAAAAGGGCGTATGCGTTTTTTCCTGAATATATTCAGGAAAAAACGCATACGCCCTTTTTGGCCAACCAAGCAAGCTTGCAAAGGAAATCTGCACTACAATGAAGTCTCACTTCCCCCCGGTCAAAAGGGCCATCTGAAAAAAGTGTAAAATCCAGAAAGGCAGGACAGGCCATGGAGAACTGGGAGCCTTGTTATGCTGATGGGCGGGATGTAAATTGCCAACAGCCACTCGGGAGAAGTGTATGGTGTTTCCAGAAACATCTAAAAAACAAAGCAACAGAGCCTAAGGCACTTCCACTTATGGTCGTATAGCTTAGGGAAATGAAAATCAAAAAGACACAGCCACCCCAAAGTTTGGGACGGCTCTGTTTACAAGAACCTCGTTTACGGTACAAGTTCAATATCGCAGAAAGTGAAAAATGGATGAAGAAGTTGTGGTACTTACGTACAATGCAATATCACTCAGCAATGACATCTATGTCATCAGGCCCGTAGCAGCATAATGAGTGCATTCAGGTATGATGATTCTAACTGAAAGAAGTCACACAGAAAAAGAAACATCATAAGATATCACTAATACACGGAATATAAACTTGGCTACACAGGAACTGGATTACAAAACAGAACAGGGTCTCAAATTTAGAAAACCAACTTATGCTTGCTTAAGGGGAAAGGTGAGTTGGGGTGCTGCATAAAACCAGAGATTGAAATGAGCACAGATAAAGTTCCTTAAGCCAAATATGGAATAGACAAGAGCTACTCCTTGCTCAACGAAATGGACTCAACACCCCATATTAAACGCCTAAGAATGTACCTGACTAGTAAGTATCTTAAAACCTATGGATTGCTATGTCTCCGAAAGAGAATCAAGCGTGTGTACAGGGGCATAAACGCAGCAGTGATAGGATTGGAGAGGTTCGGTGAGCAAATGAAGACCCTTTGAAGTCATATTGCATGGTACCCATTCCACGGGTCTCAACTCTCCAGGTTTAAGGGATTCTTCCTTCAGCTAAAACATGCATGTGGAACCCAGAGTATGATCAACCGTGTGATCGGGAGACGTGTTCAAATATGTCTCCGTTCTCGTCCCCTGGTACTCGGGTGCAACATTCCAGACGCTTTACTAACACTCTCCCGACTTGGAGAGTCAGTGCCTTTAACCTCCTGTTTGGCCCAGTTTGCAATTTCTGCGGAAGATGAACAGGAATAGGGAGAACCAATGAGAGACTAGCTGGAGGTGTCTGGACGGGCAAATTTAACTCTCATTTCCCACCAGGAAGAGGAATTAACCAAAGGCTCAGCGTGCCGTGCCGGAACCACATTAGGGCCTGAAGCAATCCTGCGGTGTTGCGGCCAGCTCACAAGAAAGCGAGTTGAAGAAAGGAGCTCAGGGGCACTGTAATTCACAAACCTGCAGAGTTATAAATGACAGCTATCGTCCAAAAATATACTGAAGTAAGGCTGCCAAGAGGACTTGAAAGCGGGGCAGAATTGCAGGAAACCGATTTCAGGAGGTAGACTGGAATTGCATTGAAAGCATAGGAAAAGAGGCAGAACGTCCACAATGATGCACTTGGCCAAAAAGGGCGTATGCGTTTTTTCCTGAATATATTCAGGAAAAAACGCATACGCCCTTTTTGGCCAACCAAGCAAGCTTGCAAAGGAAATCTGCACTACAATGAAGTCTCACTTCCCCCCGGTCAAAAGGGCCATCTGAAAAAAGTGTAAAATCCAGAAAGGCAGGACAGGCCATGGAGAACTGGGAGCCTTGTTATGCTGATGGGCGGGATGTAAATTGCCAACAGCCACTCGGGAGAAGTGTATGGTGTTTCCTGAAACATCTAAAAAACAAAGCAACAGAGCCTAGGGCACTTCCACTTATGGTCCTATAGCTTAGGGAAATGAAAATCAAAAAGACACAGCCACCCCAAAGTTTGGGACGGCTCTGTTTACAAGAACCTCGTTTACAGTACAAGTTCAATATCGCAGAAAGTGAAAAATGGATGAAGAAGTTGTGGTACTTACGTACAATGCAATATCACTCAGCAATGACATCTATGTCATCAGGCCCGTAGCAGCATAATGAGTGGATTCAGGTATGATGATTCTAACTGAAAGAAGTCACACAGAAAAAGAAACATCATAAGATATCACTAATACACGGAATGTAAACTTGGCTACACAGGAACTGGATTACCAAACAGAACAGGGTCTCAAATTTAGAAAACCAACTTATGCTTGCTTAAGGGGAAAGGTGAGTTGGGGTGCTGCATAAAACCAGAGATTGAAATGAGCACAGATAAAGTTCCTTAAGCCAAATATGGAATAGACAAGAGCTACTCCTTGCTCAACGAAATGGACTCAACACCCCATATTAAACGCCTAAGAATGTACCTGACTAGTAAGTATCTTAAAACCTATGGATTGCTATGTCTCCCGAAGAGAATCAAGCATGTGTACAGGGGCATAAACACAGCAGTGATAGGATTGGAGAGGTTCGGTGAGCAAATGAAGACCCTTTGAAGTCATATTGCATGGTACCCATTCCACGGGTCTCAACTCTCCAGGTTTAAGGGATTCTTCCTTCAGCTAAAACATGCATGTGGAACCCAGAGTATGATCAACCGTGTGATCGGGAGACGTGTTCAAATATGTCTCCGTTCTCATCCCCTGGTACTCGGGTGCAACATTCCAGACGCTTTACTAACACTCTCCCGACTTGGAGAGTCAGTGCCTTTAACCTCCTGTTTGGCCCAGTTTGCAATTTCTGCGGAAGATGAACAGGAATAGGGAGAACCAATGAGAGACTAGCTGGAGGTGTCTGGACGGGCAAATTTAACTCTCATTTCCCACCAGGAAGAGGAATTAACCAAAGGCTCAGCGTGCCGTGCCGGAACCACATTAGGGCCTGAAGCAATCCTGCGGTGTTGCGGCCAGCTCACAAGAAAGCGAGTTGAAGAAAGGAGCTCAGGGGCACTGTAATTCACAAACCTGCAGAGTTATAAATGACAGCTATCGTCCAAAAATATACTGAAGTAAGGCTGCCAAGAGGACTTGAAAGCGGGGCAGAATTGCAGGAAACCGATTTCAGGAGGTAGACTGGAATTGCATTGAAAGCATAGGAAAAGAGGCAGAACGTCCACAATGATGCACTTGGCCAAAAAGGGCGTATGCGTTTTTTCCTGAATTATTCAGGAAAAAACGCATACGCCCTTTTTGGCCAACCAAGCAAGCTTGCAAAGGAAATCTGCACTACAATGAAGTCTCACTTCCCCCCGGTCAAAAGGGCCATCTGAAAAAAGTGTAAAATCCAGAAAGGCAGGACAGGCCATGGAGAACTGGGAGCCTTGTTATGCTGATGGGCGGGATGTAAATTGCCAACAGCCACTCGGGAGAAGTGTATGGTGTTTCCTGAAACATCTAAAAAACAAAGCAACAGAGCCTAGGGCACTTCCACTTATGGTCCTATAGCTTAGGGAAATGAAAATCAAAAAGACACAGCCACCCCAAAGTTTGGGACGGCTCTGTTTACAAGAACCTCGTTTACGGTACAAGTTCAATATCGCAGAAAGTGAAAAATGGATGAAGAAGTTGTGGTACTTACGTACAATGCAATATCACTCAGCAATGACATCTATGTCATCAGGCCCGTAGCAGCATAATGAGTGGATTCAGGTATGATGATTCTAACTGAAAGAAGTCACACAGAAAAAGAAACATCATAAGATATCACTAATACACGGAATGTAAACTTGGCTACACAGGAACTGGATTACAAAACAGAACAGGGTCTCAAATTTAGAAAACCAACTTATGCTTGCTTAAGGGGAAAGGTGAGTTGAGGTGCTGCATAAAACCAGAGATTGAAATGAGCACAGATCAAGTTCCTTAAGCCAAATATGGAATAGACAAGAGCTACTCCTTGCTCAACGAAATGGACTCAACACCCCATATTAAACGCCTAAGAATGTACCTGCCTAGTAAGTATCTTAAAACCTATGGATTGCTATGTCTCCGAAAGAGAATCAAGCGTGTGTACAGGGGCATAAACGCAGCAGTGATAGGATTGGAGAGGTTCAGTGAGCAAATGAAGACCCTTTGAAGTCATATTGCATGGTACCCATTCCACGGGTCTCAACTCTCCAGGTTTAAGGGATTCTTCCTTCAGCTAAAACATGCATGTGGAACCCAGAGTATGATCAACCGTGTGATCGGGAGACGTGTTCAAATATGTCTCCGTTCTCGTCCCCTGGTACTCGGGTGAAACATTCCAGACGCTTTACTAACACTCTCCCGACTTGGAGAGTCAGTGCCTTTAAACTCCTGTTTGGCCCAGTTTGCAATTTCTGCGGAAGATGAACAGGAATAGGGAGAACCAATGAGAGACTAGCTGGAGGTGTCTGGACGGGCAAATTTAACTCTCATTTCCCACCAGGAAGAGGAATTAACCAAAGGCTCAGTGTGCCGTGCCGGAACCACATTAGGGCCTGAAGCAATCCTGCGGTGTTGCGGCCAGCTCACAAGAAAGCGAGTTGAAGAAAGGAGCTCAGGGGCACTGTAATTCACAAACCTGCAGAGTTATAAATGACAGCTATCGTCCAAAAATATACTGAAGTAAGGCTGCCAAGAGGACTTGAAAGCGGGGCAGAATTGCAGGAAACCGATTTCAGGAGGTAGACTGGAATTGCATTGAAAGCATAGGAAAAGAGGCAGAACGTCCACAATGATGCACTTGGCCAAAAAGGGCGTATGCGTTTTTTCCTGAATATATTCAGGAAAAAACGCATACGCCCTTTTTGGCCAACCAAGCAAGCTTGCAAAGGAAATCTGCACTACAATGAAGTCTCACTTCCCCCCGGTCAAAAGGGCCATCTGAAAAAAGTGTAAAATCCAGAAAGGCAGGACAGGCCATGGAGAACTGGGAGCCTTGTTATGCTGATGGGCGGGATGTAAATTGCCAACAGCCACTCGGGAGAAGTGTATGGTGTTTCCTGAAACATCTAAAAAACAAAGCAACAGAGCCTAGGGCACTTCCACTTATGGTCCTATAGCTTAGGGAAATGAAAATCAAAAAGACACAGCCACCCCAAAGTTTGGGACGGCTCTGTTTACAAGAACCTCGTTTACAGTACAAGTTCAATATCGCAGAAAGTGAAAAATGGATGAAGAAGTTGTGGTACTTACGTACAATGCAATATCACTCAGCAATGACATCTATGTCATCAGGCCCGTAGCAGCATAATGAGTGGATTCAGGTATGATGATTCTAACTGAAAGAAGTCACACAGAAAAAGAAACATCATAAGATATCACTAATACACGGAATGTAAACTTGGCTACACAGGAACTGGATTACCAAACAGAACAGGGTCTCAAATTTAGAAAACCAACTTATGCTTGCTTAAGGGGAAAGGTGAGTTGGGGTGCTGCATAAAACCAGAGATTGAAATGAGCACAGATAAAGTTCCTTAAGCCAAATATGGAATAGACAAGAGCTACTCCTTGCTCAACGAAATGGACTCAACACCCCATATTAAACGCCTAAGAATGTACCTGACTAGTAAGTATCTTAAAACCTATGGATTG
Source organism: Globicephala melas (assembly GCF_963455315.2). Classification (NCBI taxonomy): domain Eukaryota; kingdom Metazoa; phylum Chordata; class Mammalia; order Artiodactyla; family Delphinidae; genus Globicephala; species Globicephala melas. The sequence continues at coordinate 691,453 of NW_027207234.1, read as the reverse complement.
CTATGTCTCCCGAAGAGAATCAAGCATGTGTACAGGGGCATAAACACAGCAGTGATAGGATTGGAGAGGTTCGGTGAGCAAATGAAGACCCTTTGAAGTCATATTGCATGGTACCCATTCCACGGGTCTCAACTCTCCAGGTTTAAGGGATTCTTCCTTCAGCTAAAACATGCATGTGGAACCCAGAGTATGATCAACCGTGTGATCGGGAGACGTGTTCAAATATGTCTCCGTTCTCATCCCCTGGTACTCGGGTGCAACATTCCAGACGCTTTACTAACACTCTCCCGACTTGGAGAGTCAGTGCCTTTAACCTCCTGTTTGGCCCAGTTTGCAATTTCTGCGGAAGATGAACAGGAATAGGGAGAACCAATGAGAGACTAGCTGGAGGTGTCTGGACGGGCAAATTTAACTCTCATTTCCCACCAGGAAGAGGAATTAACCAAAGGCTCAGCGTGCCGTGCCAGAACCAGATTAGGGCCTGAAGCAATCCTGCGGTGTTGCGGCCAGCTCACAAGAAAGCGAGTTGAAGAAAGGAGCTCAAGGGCACTGTAATTCACAAACCTGCAGAGTTATAAATGACAGCTATCGTCCAAAAATATACTGAAGTAAGGCTGCCAAGAGGACTTGAAAGCGGGGCAGAATTGCAGGAAACCGATTTCAGGAGGTAGACTGGAATTGCATTGAAAGCATAGGAAAAGAGGCAGAACGTCCACAATGATGCACTTGGCCAAAAAGGGCGTATGCGTTTTTTCCTGAATATATTCAGGAAAAAACGCATACGCCCTTTTTGGCCAACCAAGCAAGCTTGCAAAGGAAATCTGCACTACAATGAAGTCTCACTTCCCCCCGGTCAAAAGGGCCATGTGAAAAAAGTGTAAAATCCAGAAAGGCAGGACAGGCCATGGAGAACTGGGAGCCTTGTTATGCTGATGGGCGGGATGTAAATTGCCAACAGCCACTCGGGAGAAGTGTATGGTGTTTCCTGAAACATCTAAAAAACAAAGCAACAGAGCCCAGGTCACTTCCACTTATGGTCCTATAGCTTAGGGAAATGAAAATCAAAAAGACACAGCCACCCCAAAGTTTGGGACGGCTCTGTTTACAAGAACCTCGTTTACGGTACAAGTTCAATATGGCAGAAAGTGAAAAATGGATGAAGAAGCTGTGGTACTTACGTACAATGCAATATCACTCAGCAATGACATCTATGTCATCAGGCCCGTACCAGCATAATGAGTGCATTCAGGTATGATGATTCTAACTGAAAGAAGTCACACAGAAAAAGAAACATCATAAGATATCACTAATACACGGAATGTAAACTTGGCTACACAGGAACTGGATTACAAAACAGAACAGGGTCTCAAATTTAGAAAACCAACTTATGCTTGCTTAAGGGGAAAGGTGAGTTGGGGTGCTGCATAAAACCAGAGATTGAAATGAGCACAGATAAAGTTCCTTAAGCCAAATATGGAATAGACAAGAGCTACTCCTTGCTCAACGAAATGGACTCAACACCCCATATTAAACGCCTAAGAATGTACCTGACTAGTAAGTATCTTAAAACCTATGGATTGCTATGTCTCCGAAAGAGAATCAAGCGTGTGTACAGGGGCATAAACGCAGCAGTGATAGGATTGGAGAGGTTCGGTGAGCAAATGAAGACCCTTTGAAGTCATATTGCATGGTACCCATTCCACGGGTCTCAACTCTCCAGGTTTAAGGGATTCTTCCTTCAGCTAAAACATGCATGTGGAACCCAGAGTATGATCAACCGTGTGATCGGGAGACGTGTTCAAATATGTCTCCGTTCTCGTCCCCTGGTACTCGGGTGCAACATTCCAGACGCTTTACTAACACTCTCCCGACTTGGAGAGTCAGTGCCTTTAACCTCCTGTTTGGCCCAGTTTGCAATTTCTGCGGAAGATGAACAGGAATAGGGAGAACCAATGAGAGACTAGCTGGAGGTGTCTGGACGGGCAAATTTAACTCTCATTTCCCACCAGGAAGAGGAATTAACCAAAGGCTCAGCGTGCCGTGCCGGAACCAGATTAGGGCCTGAAGCAATCCTGCGGTGTTGCGGCCAGCTCACAAGAAAGCGAGTTGAAGAAAGGAGCTCAGGGGCACTGTAATTCACAAACCTGCAGAGTTATAAATGACAGCTATCGTCCAAAAATATACTGAAGTAAGGCTGCCAAGAGGACTTGAAAGCGGGGCAGAATTGCAGGAAACCGATTTCAGGAGGTAGACTGGATTTGCATTGAAAGCATAGGAAAAGAGGCAGAACGTCCACAATGATGCACTTGGCCAAAAAGGGCGTATGCGTTTTTTCCTGAATATATTCAGGAAAAAACGCATACGCCCTTTTTGGCCAACCAAGCAAGCTTGCAAAGGAAATCTGCACTACAATGAAGTCTCACTTCCCCCCGGTCAAAAGGGCCATCTGAAAAAAGTGTAAAATCCAGAAAGGCAGGACAGGCCATGGAGAACTGGGAGCCTTGTTATGCTGATGGGCGGGATGTAAATTGCCAACAGCCACTCGGGAGAAGTGTATGGTGTTTCCTGAAACATCTAAAAAACAAAGCAACAGAGCCTAAGGCACTTCCACTTATGGTCGTATAGCTTAGGGAAATGAAAATCAAAAAGACACAGCCACCCCAAAGTTTGGGACGGCTCTGTTTACAAGAACCTCGTTTACGGTACAAGTTCAATATCGCAGAAAGTGAAAAATGGATGAAGAAGTTGTGGTACTTACGTACAATGCAATATCACTCAGCAATGACATCTATGTCATCAGGCCCGTAGCAGCATAATGAGTGCATTCAGGTATGATGATTCTAACTGAAAGAAGTCACACAGAAAAAGAAACATCATAAGATATCACTAATACACGGAATATAAACTTGGCTACACAGGAACTGGATTACAAAACAGAACAGGGTCTCAAATTTAGAAAACCAACTTATGCTTGCTTAAGGGGAAAGGTGAGTTGGGGTGCTGCATAAAACCAGAGATTGAAATGAGCACAGATAAAGTTCCTTAAGCCAAATATGGAATAGACAAGAGCTACTCCTTGCTCAACGAAATGGACTCAACACCCCATATTAAACGCCTAAGAATGTACCTGACTAGTAAGTATCTTAAAACCTATGGATTGCTATGTCTCCGAAAGAGAATCAAGCGTGTGTACAGGGGCATAAACGCAGCAGTGATAGGATTGGAGAGGTTCGGTGAGCAAATGAAGACCCTTTGAAGTCATATTGCATGGTACCCATTCCACGGGTCTCAACTCTCCAGGTTTAAGGGATTCTTCCTTCAGCTAAAACATGCATGTGGAACCCAGAGTATGATCAACCGTGTGATCGGGAGACGTGTTCAAATATGTCTCCGTTCTCGTCCCCTGGTACTCGGGTGCAACATTCCAGACGCTTTACTAACACTCTCCCGACTTGGAGAGTCAGTGCCTTTAACCTCCTGTTTGGCCCAGTTTGCAATTTCTGCGGAAGATGAACAGGAATAGGGAGAACCAATGAGAGACTAGCTGGAGGTGTCTGGACGGGCAAATTTAACTCTCATTTCCCACCAGGAAGAGGAATTAACCAAAGGCTCAGCGTGCCGTGCCGGAACCACATTAGGGCCTGAAGCAATCCTGCGGTGTTGCGGCCAGCTCACAAGAAAGCGAGTTGAAGAAAGGAGCTCAGGGGCACTGTAATTCACAAACCTGCAGAGTTATAAATGACAGCTATCGTCCAAAAATATACTGAAGTAAGGCTGCCAAGAGGACTTGAAAGCGGGGCAGAATTGCAGGAAACCGATTTCAGGAGGTAGACTGGAATTGCATTGAAAGCATAGGAAAAGAGGCAGAACGTCCACAATGATGCACTTGGCCAAAAAGGGCGTATGCGTTTTTTCCTGAATATATTCAGGAAAAAACGCATACGCCCTTTTTGGCCAACCAAGCAAGCTTGCAAAGGAAATCTGCACTACAATGAAGTCTCACTTCCCCCCGGTCAAAAGGGCCATCTGAAAAAAGTGTAAAATCCAGAAAGGCAGGACAGGCCATGGAGAACTGGGAGCCTTGTTATGCTGATGGGCGGGATGTAAATTGCCAACAGCCACTCGGGAGAAGTGTATGGTGTTTCCTGAAACATCTAAAAAACAAAGCAACAGAGCCCAGGTCACTTCCACTTATGGTCCTATAGCTTAGGGAAATGAAAATCAAAAAGACACAGCCACCCCAAAGTTTGGGACGGCTCTGTTTACAAGAACCTCGTTTACGGTACAAGTTCAATATGGCAGAAAGTGAAAAATGGATGAAGAAGCTGTGGTACTTACGTACAATGCAATATCACTCAGCAATGACATCTATGTCATCAGGCCCGTACCAGCATAATGAGTGCATTCAGGTATGATGATTCTAACTGAAAGAAGTCACACAGAAAAAGAAACATCATAAGATATCACTAATACACGGAATGTAAACTTGGCTACACAGGAACTGGATTACAAAACAGAACAGGGTCTCAAATTTAGAAAACCAACTTATGCTTGCTTAAGGGGAAAGGTGAGTTGGGGTGCTGCATAAAACCAGAGATTGAAATGAGCACAGATAAAGTTCCTTAAGCCAAATATGGAATAGACAAGAGCTACTCCTTGCTCAACGAAATGGACTCAACACCCCATATTAAACGCCTAAGAATGTACCTGACTAGTAAGTATCTTAAAACCTATGGATTGCTATGTCTCCGAAAGAGAATCAAGCGTGTGTACAGGGGCATAAACGCAGCAGTGATAGGATTGGAGAGGTTCGGTGAGCAAATGAAGACCCTTTGAAGTCATATTGCATGGTACCCATTCCACGGGTCTCAACTCTCCAGGTTTAAGGGATTCTTCCTTCAGCTAAAACATGCATGTGGAACCCAGAGTATGATCAACCGTGTGATCGGGAGACGTGTTCAAATATGTCTCCGTTCTCGTCCCCTGGTACTCGGGTGCAACATTCCAGACGCTTTACTAACACTCTCCCGACTTGGAGAGTCAGTGCCTTTAACCTCCTGTTTGGCCCAGTTTGCAATTTCTGCGGAAGATGAACAGGAATAGGGAGAACCAATGAGAGACTAGCTGGAGGTGTCTGGACGGGCAAATTTAACTCTCATTTCCCACCAGGAAGAGGAATTAACCAAAGGCTCAGCGTGCCGTGCCGGAACCAGATTAGGGCCTGAAGCAATCCTGCGGTGTTGCGGCCAGCTCACAAGAAAGCGAGTTGAAGAAAGGAGCTCAGGGGCACTGTAATTCACAAACCTGCAGAGTTATAAATGACAGCTATCGTCCAAAAATATACTGAAGTAAGGCTGCCAAGAGGACTTGAAAGCGGGGCAGAATTGCAGGAAACCGATTTCAGGAGGTAGACTGGATTTGCATTGAAAGCATAGGAAAAGAGGCAGAACGTCCACAATGATGCACTTGGCCAAAAAGGGCGTATGCGTTTTTTCCTGAATATATTCAGGAAAAAACGCATACGCCCTTTTTGGCCAACCAAGCAAGCTTGCAAAGGAAATCTGCACTACAATGAAGTCTCACTTCCCCCCGGTCAAAAGGGCCATCTGAAAAAAGTGTAAAATCCAGAAAGGCAGGACAGGCCATGGAGAACTGGGAGCCTTGTTATGCTGATGGGCGGGATGTAAATTGCCAACAGCCACTCGGGAGAAGTGTATGGTGTTTCCTGAAACATCTAAAAAACAAAGCAACAGAGCCTAAGGCACTTCCACTTATGGTCGTATAGCTTAGGGAAATGAAAATCAAAAAGACACAGCCACCCCAAAGTTTGGGACGGCTCTGTTTACAAGAACCTCGTTTACGGTACAAGTTCAATATCGCAGAAAGTGAAAAATGGATGAAGAAGTTGTGGTACTTACGTACAATGCAATATCACTCAGCAATGACATCTATGTCATCAGGCCCGTAGCAGCATAATGAGTGCATTCAGGTATGATGATTCTAACTGAAAGAAGTCACACAGAAAAAGAAACATCATAAGATATCACTAATACACGGAATATAAACTTGGCTACACAGGAACTGGATTACAAAACAGAACAGGGTCTCAAATTTAGAAAACCAACTTATGCTTGCTTAAGGGGAAAGGTGAGTTGGGGTGCTGCATAAAACCAGAGATTGAAATGAGCACAGATAAAGTTCCTTAAGCCAAATATGGAATAGACAAGAGCTACTCCTTGCTCAACGAAATGGACTCAACACCCCATATTAAACGCCTAAGAATGTACCTGACTAGTAAGTATCTTAAAACCTATGGATTGCTATGTCTCCGAAAGAGAATCAAGCGTGTGTACAGGGGCATAAACGCAGCAGTGATAGGATTGGAGAGGTTCGGTGAGCAAATGAAGACCCTTTGAAGTCATATTGCATGGTACCCATTCCACGGGTCTCAACTCTCCAGGTTTAAGGGATTCTTCCTTCAGCTAAAACATGCATGTGGAACCCAGAGTATGATCAACCGTGTGATCGGGAGACGTGTTCAAATATGTCTCCGTTCTCGTCCCCTGGTACTCGGGTGCAACATTCCAGACGCTTTACTAACACTCTCCCGACTTGGAGAGTCAGTGCCTTTAACCTCCTGTTTGGCCCAGTTTGCAATTTCTGCGGAAGATGAACAGGAATAGGGAGAACCAATGAGAGACTAGCTGGAGGTGTCTGGACGGGCAAATTTAACTCTCATTTCCCACCAGGAAGAGGAATTAACCAAAGGCTCAGCGTGCCGTGCCGGAACCACATTAGGGCCTGAAGCAATCCTGCGGTGTTGCGGCCAGCTCACAAGAAAGCGAGTTGAAGAAAGGAGCTCAGGGGCACTGTAATTCACAAACCTGCAGAGTTATAAATGACAGCTATCGTCCAAAAATATACTGAAGTAAGGCTGCCAAGAGGACTTGAAAGCGGGGCAGAATTGCAGGAAACCGATTTCAGGAGGTAGACTGGAATTGCATTGAAAGCATAGGAAAAGAGGCAGAACGTCCACAATGATGCACTTGGCCAAAAAGGGCGTATGCGTTTTTTCCTGAATATATTCAGGAAAAAACGCATACGCCCTTTTTGGCCAACCAAGCAAGCTTGCAAAGGAAATCTGCACTACAATGAAGTCTCACTTCCCCCCGGTCAAAAGGGCCATCTGAAAAAAGTGTAAAATCCAGAAAGGCAGGACAGGCCATGGAGAACTGGGAGCCTTGTTATGCTGATGGGCGGGATGTAAATTGCCAACAGCCACTCGGGAGAAGTGTATGGTGTTTCCTGAAACATCTAAAAAACAAAGCAACAGAGCCTAGGGCACTTCCACTTATGGTCCTATAGCTTAGGGAAATGAAAATCAAAAAGACACAGCCACCCCAAAGTTTGGGACGGCTCTGTTTACAAGAACCTCGTTTACAGTACAAGTTCAATATCGCAGAAAGTGAAAAATGGATGAAGAAGTTGTGGTACTTACGTACAATGCAATATCACTCAGCAATGACATCTATGTCATCAGGCCCGTAGCAGCATAATGAGTGGATTCAGGTATGATGATTCTAACTGAAAGAAGTCACACAGAAAAAGAAACATCATAAGATATCACTAATACACGGAATGTAAACTTGGCTACACAGGAACTGGATTACCAAACAGAACAGGGTCTCAAATTTAGAAAACCAACTTATGCTTGCTTAAGGGGAAAGGTGAGTTGGGGTGCTGCATAAAACCAGAGATTGAAATGAGCACAGATAAAGTTCCTTAAGCCAAATATGGAATAGACAAGAGCTACTCCTTGCTCAACGAAATGGACTCAACACCCCATATTAAACGCCTAAGAATGTACCTGACTAGTAAGTATCTTAAAACCTATGGATTGCTATGTCTCCCGAAGAGAATCAAGCATGTGTACAGGGGCATAAACACAGCAGTGATAGGATTGGAGAGGTTCGGTGAGCAAATGAAGACCCTTTGAAGTCATATTGCATGGTACCCATTCCACGGGTCTCAACTCTCCAGGTTTAAGGGATTCTTCCTTCAGCTAAAACATGCATGTGGAACCCAGAGTATGATGAACCGTGTGATCGGGAGACGTGTTCAAATATGTCTCCGTTCTCATCCCCTGGTACTCGGGTGCAACATTCCAGACGCTTTACTAACACTCTCCCGACTTGGAGAGTCAGTGCCTTTAACCTCCTGTTTGGCCCAGTTTGCAATTTCTGCGGAAGATGAACAGGAATAGGGAGAACCAATGAGAGACTAGCTGGAGGTGTCTGGACGGGCAAATTTAACTCTCATTTCCCACCAGGAAGAGGAATTAACCAAAGGCTCAGCGTGCCGTGCCGGAACCAGATTAGGGCCTGAAGCAATCCTGCGGTGTTGCGGCCAGCTCACAAGAAAGCGAGTTGAAGAAAGGAGCTCAGGGGCACTGTAATTCACAAACCTGCAGAGTTATAAATGACAGCTATCGTCCAAAAATATACTGAAGTAAGGCTGCCAAGAGGACTTGAAAGCGGGGCAGAATTGCAGGAAACCGATTTCAGGAGGTAGACTGGAATTGCATTGAAAGCATAGGAAAAGAGGCAGAACGTCCACAATGATGCACTTGGCCAAAAAGGGCGTATGCGTTTTTTCCTGAATTATTCAGGAAAAAACGCATACGCCCTTTTTGGCCAACCAAGCAAGCTTGCAAAGGAAATCTGCACTACAATGAAGTCTCACTTCCCCCCGGTCAAAAGGGCCATCTGAAAAAAGTGTAAAATCCAGAAAGGCAGGACAGGCCATGGAGAACTGGGAGCCTTGTTATGCTGATGGGCGGGATGTAAATTGCCAACAGCCACTCGGGAGAAGTGTATGGTGTTTCCTGAAACATCTAAAAAACAAAGCAACAGAGCCCAGGTCACTTCCACTTATGGTCCTATAGCTTAGGGAAATGAAAATCAAAAAGACACAGCCACCCCAAAGTTTGGGACGGCTCTGTTTACAAGAACCTCGTTTACAGTACAAGTTCAATATCGCAGAAAGTGAAAAATGGATGAAGAAGTTGTGGTACTTACGTACAATGCAATATCACTCAGCAATGACATCTATGTCATCAGGCCCGTAGCAGCATAATGAGTGGATTCAGGTATGATGATTCTAACTGAAAGAAGTCACACAGAAAAAGAAACATCATAAGATATCACTAATACACGGAATGTAAACTTGGCTACACAGGAACTGGATTACCAAACAGAACAGGGTCTCAAATTTAGAAAACCAACTTATGCTTGCTTAAGGGGAAAGGTGAGTTGGGGTGCTGCATAAAACCAGAGATTGAAATGAGCACAGATAAAGTTCCTTAAGCCAAATATGGAATAGACAAGAGCTACTCCTTGCTCAACGAAATGGACTCAACACCCCATATTAAACGCCTAAGAATGTACCTGACTAGTAAGTATCTTAAAACCTATGGATTGCTATGTCTCCCGAAGAGAATCAAGCATGTGTACAGGGGCATAAACACAGCAGTGATAGGATTGGAGAGGTTCGGTGAGCAAATGAAGACCCTTTGAAGTCATATTGCATGGTACCCATTCCACGGGTCTCAACTCTCCAGGTTTAAGGGATTCTTCCTTCAGCTAAAACATGCATGTGGAACCCAGAGTATGATCAACCGTGTGATCGGGAGACGTGTTCAAATATGTCTCCGTTCTCATCCCCTGGTACTCGGGTGCAACATTCCAGACGCTTTACTAACACTCTCCCGACTTGGAGAGTCAGTGCCTTTAACCTCCTGTTTGGCCCAGTTTGCAATTTCTGCGGAAGATGAACAGGAATAGGGAGAACCAATGAGAGACTAGCTGGAGGTGTCTGGACGGGCAAATTTAACTCTCATTTCCCACCAGGAAGAGGAATTAACCAAAGGCTCAGCGTGCCGTGCCAGAAACAGATTAGGGCCTGAAGCAATCCTGCGGTGTTGCGGCCAGCTCACAAGAAAGCGAGTTGAAGAAAGGAGCTCAAGGGCACTGTAATTCACAAACCTGCAGAGTTATAAATGACAGCTATCGTCCAAAAATATACTGAAGTAAGGCTGCCAAGAGGACTTGAAAGCGGGGCCGAATTGCAGGAAACCGATTTCAGGAGGTAGACTGGAATTGCATTGAAAGCATAGGAAAAGAGGCAGAACGTCCACAATGATGCACTTGGCCAAAAAGGGCGTATGCGTTTTTTCCTGAATATATTCAGGAAAAAACGCATACGCCCTTTTTGGCCAACCAAGCAAGCTTGCAAAGGAAATCTGCACTACAATGAAGTCTCACTTCCCCCCGGTCAAAAGGGCCATCTGAAAAAAGTGTAAAATCCAGAAAGGCAGGACAGGCCATGGAGAACTGGGAGCCTTGTTATGCTGATGGGCGGGATGTAAATTGCCAACAGCCACTCGGGAGAAGTGTATGGTGTTTCCTGAAACATCTAAAAAACAAAGCAACAGAGCCCAGGTCACTTCCACTTATGGTCCTATAGCTTAGGGAAATGAAAATCAAAAAGACACAGCCACCCCAAAGTTTGGGACGGCTCTGTTTACAAGAACCTCGTTTACAGTACAAGTTCAATATCGCAGAAAGTGAAAAATGGATGAAGAAGTTGTGGTACTTACGTACAATGCAATATCACTCAGCAATGACATCTATGTCATCAGGCCCGTAGCAGCATAATGAGTGGATTCAGGTATGATGATTCTAACTGAAAGAAGTCACACAGAAAAAGAAACATCATAAGATATCACTAATACACGGAATGTAAACTTGGCTACACAGGAACTGGATTACCAAACAGAACAGGGTCTCAAATTTAGAAAACCAACTTATGCTTGCTTAAGGGGAAAGGTGAGTTGGGGTGCTGCATAAAACCAGAGATTGAAATGAGCACAGATAAAGTTCCTTAAGCCAAATATGGAATAGACAAGAGCTACTCCTTGCTCAACGAAATGGACTCAACACCCCATATTAAACGCCTAAGAATGTACCTGACTAGTAAGTATCTTAAAACCTATGGATTGCTATGTCTCCCGAAGAGAATCAAGCATGTGTACAGGGGCATAAACACAGCAGTGATAGGATTGGAGAGGTTCGGTGAGCAAATGAAGACCCTTTGAAGTCATATTGCATGGTACCCATTCCACGGGTCTCAACTCTCCAGGTTTAAGGGATTCTTCCTTCAGCTAAAACATGCATGTGGAACCCAGAGTATGATCAACCGTGTGATCGGGAGACGTGTTCAAATATGTCTCCGTTCTCATCCCCTGGTACTCGGGTGCAACATTCCAGACGCTTTACTAACACTCTCCCGACTTGGAGAGTCAGTGCCTTTAACCTCCTGTTTGGCCCAGTTTGCAGTTTCTGCGGAAGATGAACAGGAATAGGGAGAACCAATGAGAGACTAGCTGGAGGTGTCTGGACGGGCAAATTTAACTCTCATTTCCCACCAGGAAGAGGAATTAACCAAAGGCTCAGCGTGCCGTGCCAGAACCAGATTAGGGCCTGAAGCAATCCTGCGGTGTTGCGGCCAGCTCACAAGAAAGCGAGTTGAAGAAAGGAGCTCAAGGGCACTGTAATTCACAAACCTGCAGAGTTATAAATGACAGCTATCGTCCAAAAATATACTGAAGTAAGGCTGCCAAGAGGACTTGAAAGCGGGGCAGAATTGCAGGAAACCGATTTCAGGAGGTAGACTGGAATTGCATTGAAAGCATAGGAAAAGAGGCAGAACGTCCACAATGATGCACTTGGCCAAAAAGGGCGTATGCGTTTTTTCCTGAATATATTCAGGAAAAAACGCATACGCCCTTTTTGGCCAACCAAGCAAGCTTGCAAAGGAAATCTGCACTACAATGAAGTCTCACTTCCCCCCGGTCAAAAGGGCCATCTGAAAAAAGTGTAAAATCCAGAAAGGCAGGACAGGCCATGGAGAACTGGGAGCCTTGTTATGCTGATGGGCGGGATGTAAATTGCCAACAGCCACTCGGGAGAAGTGTATGGTGTTTCCTGAAACATCTAAAAAACAAAGCAACAGAGCCCAGGTCACTTCCACTTATGGTCCTATAGCTTAGGGAAATGAAAATCAAAAAGACACAGCCACCCCAAAGTTTGGGACGGCTCTGTTTACAAGAACCTCGTTTACAGTACAAGTTCAATATCGCAGAAAGTGAAAAATGGATGAAGAAGTTGTGGTACTTACGTACAATGCAATATCACTCAGCAATGACATCTATGTCATCAGGCCCGTAGCAGCATAATGAGTGGATTCAGGTATGATGATTCTAACTGAAAGAAGTCACACAGAAAAAGAAACATCATAAGATATCACTAATACACGGAATGTAAACTTGGCTACACAGGAACTGGATTACCAAACAGAACAGGGTCTCAAATTTAGAAAACCAACTTATGCTTGCTTAAGGGGAAAGGTGAGTTGGGGTGCTGCATAAAACCAGAGATTGAAATGAGCACAGATAAAGTTCCTTAAGCCAAATATGGAATAGACAAGAGCTACTCCTTGCTCAACGAAATGGACTCAACACCCCATATTAAACGCCTAAGAATGTACCTGACTAGTAAGTATCTTAAAACCTATGGATTGCTATGTCTCCCGAAGAGAATCAAGCATGTGTACAGGGGCATAAACACAGCAGTGATAGGATTGGAGAGGTTCGGTGAGCAAATGAAGACCCTTTGAAGTCATATTGCATGGTACCCATTCCACGGGTCTCAACTCTCCAGGTTTAAGGGATTCTTCCTTCAGCTAAAACATGCATGTGGAACCCAGAGTATGATCAACCGTGTGATCGGGAGACGTGTTCAAATATGTCTCCGTTCTCATCCCCTGGTACTCGGGTGCAACATTCCAGACGCTTTACTAACACTCTCCCGACTTGGAGAGTCAGTGCCTTTAACCTCCTGTTTGGCCCAGTTTGCAATTTCTGCGGAAGATGAACAGGAATAGGGAGAACCAATGAGAGACTAGCTGGAGGTGTCTGGACGGGCAAATTTAACTCTCATTTCCCACCAGGAAGAGGAATTAACCAAAGGCTCAGCGTGCCGTGCCAGAACCAGATTAGGGCCTGAAGCAATCCTGCGGTGTTGCGGCCAGCTCACAAGAAAGCGAGTTGAAGAAAGGAGCTCAAGGGCACTGTAATTCACAAACCTGCAGAGTTATAAATGACAGCTATCGTCCAAAAATATACTGAAGTAAGGCTGCCAAGAGGACTTGAAAGCGGGGCAGAATTGCAGGAAACCGATTTCAGGAGGTAGACTGGAATTGCATTGAAAGCATAGGAAAAGAGGCAGAACGTCCACAATGATGCACTTGGCCAAAAAGGGCGTATGCGTTTTTTCCTGAATATATTCAGGAAAAAACGCATACGCCCTTTTTGGCCAACCAAGCAAGCTTGCAAAGGAAATCTGCACTACAATGAAGTCTCACTTCCCCCCGGTCAAAAGGGCCATCTGAAAAAAGTGTAAAATCCAGAAAGGCAGGACAGGCCATGGAGAACTGGGAGCCTTGTTATGCTGATGGGCGGGATGTAAATTGCCAACAGCCACTCGGGAGAAGTGTATGGTGTTTCCTGAAACATCTAAAAAACAAAGCAACAGAGCCCAGGTCACTTCCACTTATGGTCCTATAGCTTAGGGAAATGAAAATCAAAAAGACACAGCCACCCCAAAGTTTGGGACGGCTCTGTTTACAAGAACCTCGTTTACAGTACAAGTTCAATATCGCAGAAAGTGAAAAATGGATGAAGAAGTTGTGGTACTTACGTACAATGCAATATCACTCAGCAATGACATCTATGTCATCAGGCCCATAGCAGCATAATGAGTGGATTCAGGTATGATGATTCTAACTGAAAGAAGTCACACAGAAAAAGAAACATCATAAGATATCACTAATACACGGAATGTAAACTTGGCTACACAGGAACTGGATTACCAAACAGAACAGGGTCTCAAATTTAGAAAACCAACTTATGCTTGCTTAAGGGGAAAGGTGAGTTGGGGTGCTGCATAAAACCAGAGATTGAAATGAGCACAGATAAAGTTCCTTAAGCCAAATATGGAATAGACAAGAGCTACTCCTTGCTCAACGAAATGGACTCAACACCCCATATTAAACGCCTAAGAATGTACCTGACTAGTAAGTATCTTAAAACCTATGGATTGCTATGTCTCCCGAAGAGAATCAAGCATGTGTACAGGGGCATAAACACAGCAGTGATAGGATTGGAGAGGTTCGGTGAGCAAATGAAGACCCTTTGAAGTCATATTGCATGGTACCCATTCCACGGGTCTCAACTCTCCAGGTTTAAGGGATTCTTCCTTCAGCTAAAACATGCATGTGGAACCCAGAGTATGATCAACCGTGTGATCGGGAGACGTGTTCAAATATGTCTCCGTTCTCATCCCCTGGTACTCGGGTGCAACATTCCAGACGCTTTACTAACACTCTCCCGACTTGGAGAGTCAGTGCCTTTAACCTCCTGTTTGGCCCAGTTTGCAATTTCTGCGGAAGATGAACAGGAATAGGGAGAACCAATGAGAGACTAGCTGGAGGTGTCTGGACGGGCAAATTTAACTCTCATTTCCCACCAGGAAGAGGAATTAACCAAAGGCTCAGCGTGCCGTGCCAGAACCAGATTAGGGCCTGAAGCAATCCTGCGGTGTTGCGGCCAGCTCACAAGAAAGCGAGTTGAAGAAAGGAGCTCAAGGGCACTGTAATTCACAAACCTGCAGAGTTATAAATGACAGCTATCGTCCAAAAATATACTGAAGTAAGGCTGCCAAGAGGACTTGAAAGCGGGGCAGAATTGCAGGAAACCGATTTCAGGAGGTAGACTGGAATTGCATTGAAAGCATAGGAAAAGAGGCAGAACGTCCACAATGATGCACTTGGCCAAAAAGGGCGTATGCGTTTTTTCCTGAATATATTCTGGAAAAAACGCATACGCCCTTTTTGGCCAACCAAGCAAGCTTGCAAAGGAAATCTGCACTACAATGAAGTCTCACTTCCCCCCGGTCAAAAGGGCCATCTGAAAAAAGTGTAAAATCCAGAAAGGCAGGACAGGCCATGGAGAACTGGGAGCCTTGTTATGCTGATGGGCGGGATGTAAATTGCCAACAGCCACTCGGGAGAAGTGTATGGTGTTTCCTGAAACATCTAAAAAACAAAGCAACAGAGCCCAGGTCACTTCCACTTATGGTCCTATAGCTTAGGGAAATGAAAATCAAAAAGACACAGCCACCCGAAAGTTTGGGACGGCTCTGTTTACAAGAACCTCGTTTACAGTACAAGTTCAATATCGCAGAAAGTGAAAAATGGATGAAGAAGTTGTGGTACTTACGTACAATGCAATATCACTCAGCAATGACATCTATGTCATCAGGCCCGTAGCAGCATAATGAGTGGATTCAGGTATGATGATTCTAACTGAAAGAAGTCACACAGAAAAAGAAACATCATAAGATATCACTAATACACGGAATGTAAACTTGGCTACACAGGAACTGGATTACCAAACAGAACAGGGTCTCAAATTTAGAAAACCAACTTATGCTTGCTTAAGGGGAAAGGTGAGTTGGGGTGCTGCATAAAACCAGAGATTGAAATGAGCACAGATAAAGTTCCTTAAGCCAAATATGGAATAGACAAGAGCTACTCCTTGCTCAACGAAATGGACTCAACACCCCATATTAAACGCCTAAGAATGTACCTGACTAGTAAGTATCTTAAAACCTATGGATTGCTATGTCTCCCGAAGAGAATCAAGCATGTGTACAGGGGCATAAACACAGCAGTGATAGGATTGGAGAGGTTCGGTGAGCAAATGAAGACCCTTTGAAGTCATATTGCATGGTACCCATTCCACGGGTCTCAACTCTCCAGGTTTAAGGGATTCTTCCTTCAGCTAAAACATGCATGTGGAACCCAGAGTATGATGAACCGTGTGATCGGGAGACGTGTTCAAATATGTCTCCGTTCTCATCCCCTGGTACTCGGGTGCAACATTCCAGACGCTTTACTAACACTCTCCCGACTTGGAGAGTCAGTGCCTTTAACCTCCTGTTTGGCCCAGTTTGCAATTTCTGCGGAAGATGAACAGGAATAGGGAGAACCAATGAGAGACTAGCTGGAGGTGTCTGGACGGGCAAATTTAACTCTCATTTCCCACCAGGAAGAGGAATTAACCAAAGGCTCAGCGTGCCGTGCCAGAACCAGATTAGGGCCTGAAGCAATCCTGCGGTGTTGCGGCCAGCTCACAAGAAAGCGAGTTGAAGAAAGGAGCTCAAGGGCACTGTAATTCACAAACCTGCAGAGTTATAAATGACAGCTATCGTCCAAAAATATACTGAAGTAAGGCTGCCAAGAGGACTTGAAAGCGGGGCAGAATTGCAGGAAACCGATTTCAGGAGGTAGACTGGAATTGCATTGAAAGCATAGGAAAAGAGGCAGAACGTCCACAATGATGCACTTGGCCAAAAAGGGCGTATGCGTTTTTTCCTGAATATATTCAGGAAAAAACGCATACGCCCTTTTTGGCCAACCAAGCAAGCTTGCAAAGGAAATCTGCACTACAATGAAGTCTCACTTCCCCCCGGTCAAAAGGGCCATCTGAAAAAAGTGTAAAATCCAGAAAGGCAGGACAGGCCATGGAGAACTGGGAGCCTTGTTATGCTGATGGGCGGGATGTAAATTGCCAACAGCCACTCGGGAGAAGTGTATGGTGTTTCCTGAAACATCTAAAAAACAAAGCAACAGAGCCCAGGTCACTTCCACTTATGGTCCTATAGCTTAGGGAAATGAAAATCAAAAAGACACAGCCACCCCAAAGTTTGGGACGGCTCTGTTTACAAGAACCTCGTTTACGGTACAAGTTCAATATGGCAGAAAGTGAAAAATGGATGAAGAAGCTGTGGTACTTACGTACAATGCAATATCACTCAGCAATGACATCTATGTCATCAGGCCCGTACCAGCATAATGAGTGCATTCAGGTATGATGATTCTAACTGAAAGAAGTCACACAGAAAAAGAAACATCATAAGATATCACTAATACACGGAATGTAAACTTGGCTACACAGGAACTGGATTACAAAACAGAACAGGGTCTCAAATTTAGAAAACCAACTTATGCTTGCTTAAGGGGAAAGGTGAGTTGGGGTGCTGCATAAAACCAGAGATTGAAATGAGCACAGATAAAGTTCCTTAAGCCAAATATGGAATAGACAAGAGCTACTCCTTGCTCAACGAAATGGACTCAACACCCCATATTAAACGCCTAAGAATGTACCTGACTAGTAAGTATCTTAAAACCTATGGATTGCTATGTCTCCGAAAGAGAATCAAGCGTGTGTACAGGGGCATAAACGCAGCAGTGATAGGATTGGAGAGGTTCGGTGAGCAAATGAAGACCCTTTGAAGTCATATTGCATGGTACCCATTCCACGGGTCTCAACTCTCCAGGTTTAAGGGATTCTTCCTTCAGCTAAAACATGCATGTGGAACCCAGAGTATGATCAACCGTGTGATCGGGAGACGTGTTCAAATATGTCTCCGTTCTCGTCCCCTGGTACTCGGGTGCAACATTCCAGACGCTTTACTAACACTCTCCCGACTTGGAGAGTCAGTGCCTTTAACCTCCTGTTTGGCCCAGTTTGCAATTTCTGCGGAAGATGAACAGGAATAGGGAGAACCAATGAGAGACTAGCTGGAGGTGTCTGGACGGGCAAATTTAACTCTCATTTCCCACCAGGAAGAGGAATTAACCAAAGGCTCAGCGTGCCGTGCCGGAACCAGATTAGGGCCTGAAGCAATCCTGCGGTGTTGCGGCCAGCTCACAAGAAAGCGAGTTGAAGAAAGGAGCTCAGGGGCACTGTAATTCACAAACCTGCAGAGTTATAAATGACAGCTATCGTCCAAAAATATACTGAAGTAAGGCTGCCAAGAGGACTTGAAAGCGGGGCAGAATTGCAGGAAACCGATTTCAGGAGGTAGACTGGATTTGCATTGAAAGCATAGGAAAAGAGGCAGAACGTCCACAATGATGCACTTGGCCAAAAAGGGCGTATGCGTTTTTTCCTGAATATATTCAGGAAAAAACGCATACGCCCTTTTTGGCCAACCAAGCAAGCTTGCAAAGGAAATCTGCACTACAATGAAGTCTCACTTCCCCCCGGTCAAAAGGGCCATCTGAAAAAAGTGTAAAATCCAGAAAGGCAGGACAGGCCATGGAGAACTGGGAGCCTTGTTATGCTGATGGGCGGGATGTAAATTGCCAACAGCCACTCGGGAGAAGTGTATGGTGTTTCCTGAAACATCTAAAAAACAAAGCAACAGAGCCTAAGGCACTTCCACTTATGGTCCTATAGCTTAGGGAAATGAAAATCAAAAAGACACAGCCACCCCAAAGTTTGGGACGGCTCTGTTTACAAGAACCTCGTTTACGGTACAAGTTCAATATCGCAGAAAGTGAAAAATGGATGAAGAAGTTGTGGTACTTACGTACAATGCAATATCACTCAGCAATGACATCTATGTCATCAGGCCCGTAGCAGCATAATGAGTGCATTCAGGTATGATGATTCTAACTGAAAGAAGTCACACAGAAAAAGAAACATCATAAGATATCACTAATACACGGAATATAAACTTGGCTACACAGGAACTGGATTACAAAACAGAACAGGGTCTCAAATTTAGAAAACCAACTTATGCTTGCTTAAGGGGAAAGGTGAGTTGGGGTGCTGCATAAAACCAGAGATTGAAATGAGCACAGATAAAGTTCCTTAAGCCAAATATGGAATAGACAAGAGCTACTCCTTGCTCAACGAAATGGACTCAACACCCCATATTAAACGCCTAAGAATGTACCTGACTAGTAAGTATCTTAAAACCTATGGATTGCTATGTCTCCGAAAGAGAATCAAGCGTGTGTACAGGGGCATAAACGCAGCAGTGATAGGATTGGAGAGGTTCGGTGAGCAAATGAAGACCCTTTGAAGTCATATTGCATGGTACCCATTCCACGGGTCTCAACTCTCCAGGTTTAAGGGATTCTTCCTTCAGCTAAAACATGCATGTGGAACCCAGAGTATGATCAACCGTGTGATCGGGAGACGTGTTCAAATATGTCTCCGTTCTCGTCCCCTGGTACTCGGGTGCAACATTCCAGACGCTTTACTAACACTCTCCCGACTTGGAGAGTCAGTGCCTTTAACCTCCTGCTTGGCCCAGTTTGCAATTTCTGCGGAAGATGAACAGGAATAGGGAGAACCAATGAGAGACTAGCTGGAGGTGTCTGGACAGGCAAATTTAACTCTCATTTACCACCAGGAAGAGGAATTAACCAAAGGCTCAGCGTGCCGTGCAGGAACCAGATTAGGGCCTGAAGCAATCCTGCGGTGTTGCGGCCAGCTCACAAGAAAGCGAGTTGAAGAAAGGAGCTCAGGGGCACTGTAATTCACAAACCTGCAGAGTTATAAATGACAGCTATCGTCCAAAAATATACTGAAGTAAGGCTGCCAAGAGGACTTGAAAGCGGGGCAGAATTGCAGGAAACCGATTTCAGGAGGTAGACTGGAATTGCATTGAAAGCATAGGAAAAGAGGCAGAACGTCCACAATGATGCACTTGGCCAAAAAGGGCGTATGCGTTTTTTCCTGAATATATTCTGGAAAAAACGCATACGCCCTTTTTGGCCAACCAAGCAAGCTTGCAAAGGAAATCTGCACTACAATGAAGTCTCACTTCCCCCCGGTCAAAAGGGCCATCTGAAAAAAGTGTAAAATCCAGAAAGGCAGGACAGGCCATGGAGAACTGGGAGCCTTGTTATGCTGATGGGCGGGATGTAAATTGCCAACAGCCAATCGGGAGAAGTGTATGGTGTTTCCTGAAACATCTGAAAAACAAAGCAACAGAGCCTAGGGCACTTCCACTTATGGTCCTATAGCTTAGGGAAATGAAAATCAAAAAGACACAGCCACCCCAAAGTTTGGGACGGCTCTGTTTACAAGAACCTCGTTTACAGTACAAGTTCAATATCGCAGAAAGTGAAAAATGGATGAAGAAGTTGTGGTACTTACGTACAATGCAATATCACTCAGCAATGACATCTATGTCATCAGGCCCGTAGCAGCATAATGATTGGATTCAGGTATGATGATTCTAACTGAAAGAAGTCACACAGAAAAAGAAACATCATAAGATATCACTAATACACGGACTGTAAACTTGGCTACACAGGAACTGGATTACAATACAGAACAGGGTCTCAAATTTAGAAAACCAACTTATGCTTGCTTAAGGGGAAAGGTGAGTTGGGGTGCTGCATAAAACCAGAGATTGAAATGAGCACAGATAAATTTCCTTAAGCCAAATATGGAATAGACAGGAGCTACTCCTTGCTCAACGAAATGGACTCAACACCCCATATTAAACGCCTAAGAATGTACCTGACTAATAAGTATCTTAAAACCTATGGATTGCTATGTCTCCGAAAGAGAATCAAGCGTGTGTACAGGGGCATAAACGCAGCAGTGATAGGATTGGAGAGGTTCGGTGAGCAAATGAAGACCCTTTGAAGTCATATTGCATGGTACCCATTCCACGGGTCTCAACTCTCCAGGTTTAAGGGATTCTTCCTTCAGCTAAAACATGCATGTGGAACCCAGAGTATGATGAACCGTGTGATCGGGAGACGTCTTCAAATATGTCTCCGTTCTCGTCCCCTGGTACTCGGGTGCAACATTCCAGACGCTTTACTAACACTCTCCCGACTTGGAGAGTCAGTGCCTTTAACCTCCTGTTTGGCCCAGTTTGCAATTTCTGCGGAAGATGAACAGGAATAGGGAGAACCAATGAGAGACTAGCTGGAGGTGTCTGGACGGGCAAATTTAACTCTCATTTCCCACCAGGAAGAGGAATTAACCAAAGGCTCAGCGTGCCGTGCCGGAACCACATTAGGGCCTGAAGCAATCCTGCGGTGTTGCGGCCAGCTCACAAGAAAGCGAGTTGAAGAAAGGAGCTCAGGGGCACTGTAATTCACAAACCTGAAGAGTTATAAATGACAGCTATCGTCCAAAAATATACTGAAGTAAGGCTGCCAAGAGGACTTGAAAGCGGGGCAGAATTGCAGGAAACCGATTTCAGGAGGTAGACTGGAATTGCATTGAAAGCATAGGAAAAGAGGCAGAACGTCCACAATGATGCACTTGGCCAAAAAGGGCGTATGCGTTTTTTCCTGAATATATTCAGGAAAAAACGCATACGCCCTTTTTGGCCAACCAAGCAAGCTTGCAAAGGAAATCTGCACTACAATGAAGTCTCACTTCCCCCCGGTCAAAAGGGCCATCTGAAAAAAGTGTAAAATCCAGAAAGGCAGGACAGGCCATGGAGAACTGGGAGCCTTGTTATGCTGATGGGCGGGATGTAAATTGCCAACAGCCACTCGGGAGAAGTGTATGGTGTTTCCTGAAACATCTAAAAAACAAAGCAACAGAGCCTCGGGCACTTCCACTTATGGTCCTATAGCTTAGGGAAATGAAAATCAAAAAGACACAGCCACCCCAAAGTTTGGGACGGCTCTGTTTACAAGAACCTCGTTTACGGTACAAGTTCAATATCGCAGAAAGTGAAAAATGGATGAAGAAGTTGTGGTACTTACGTACAATGCAATATCACTCAGCAATGACATCTATGTCATCAGGCCCGTAGCAGCATAATGAGTGGATTCAGGTATGATGATTCTAACTGAAAGAAGTCACACAGAAAAAGAAACATCATAAGATATCACTAATACACGGAATATAAACTTGGCTACACAGGAACTGGATTACCAAACAGAACAGGGTCTCAAATTTAGAAAACCAACTTATGCTTGCTTAAGGGGAAAGGTGAGTTGGGGTGCTGCATAAAACCAGAGATTGAAATGAGCACAGATAAAGTTCCTTAAGCCAAATATGGAATAGACAAGAGCTACTCCTTGCTCAACGAAATGGACTCAACACCCCATATTAAACGCCTAAGAATGTACCTGACTAGTAAGTATCTTAAAACCTATGGATTGCTATGTCTCCGAAAGAGAATCAAGCGTGTGTACAGGGGCATAAACGCAGCAGTGATAGGATTGGAGAGGTTCGGTGAGCAAATGAAGACCCTTTGAAGTCATATTGCATGGTACCCATTCCACGGGTCTCAACTCTCCAGGTTTAAGGGATTCTTCCTTCAGCTAAAACATGCATGTGGAACCCAGAGTATGATCAACCGTGTGATCGGGAGACGTGTTCAAATATGTCTCCGTTCTCGTCCCCTGGTACTCGGGTGCAACATTCCAGACGCTTTACTAACACTCTCCCGACTTGGAGAGTCAGTGCCTTTAACCTCCTGTTTGGCCCAGTTTGCAATTTCTGCGGAAGATGAACAGGAATAGGGAGAACCAATGAGAGACTAGCTGGAGGTGTCTGGACGGGCAAATTTAACTCTCATTTCCCACCAGGAAGAGGAATTAACCAAAGGCTCAGCGTGCCGTGCCGGAACCAGATTAGGGCCTGAAGCAATCCTGCGGTGTTGCGGCCAGCTCACAAGAAAGCGAGTTGAAGAAAGGAGCTCAGGGGCACTGTAATTCACAAACCTGCAGAGTTATAAATGACAGCTATCGTCCAAAAATATACTGAAGTAAGGCTGCCAAGAGGACTTGAAAGCGGGGCAGAATTGCAGGAAACCGATTTCAGGAGGTAGACTGGATTTGCATTGAAAGCATAGGAAAAGAGGCAGAACGTCCACAATGATGCACTTGGCCAAAAAGGGCGTATGCGTTTTTTCCTGAATATATTCAGGAAAAAACGCATACGCCCTTTTTGGCCAACCAAGCAAGCTTGCAAAGGAAATCTGCACTACAATGAAGTCTCACTTCCCCCCGGTCAAAAGGGCCATGTGAAAAAAGTGTAAAATCCAGAAAGGCAGGACAGGCCATGGAGAACTGGGAGCCTTGTTATGCTGATGGGCGGGATGTAAATTGCCAACAGCCACTCGGGAGAAGTGTATGGTGTTTCCTGAAACATCTAAAAAACAAAGCAACAGAGCCTAAGGCACTTCCACTTATGGTCGTATAGCTTAGGGAAATGAAAATCAAAAAGACACAGCCACCCCAAAGTTTGGGACGGCTCTGTTTACAAGAACCTCGTTTACGGTACAAGTTCAATATCGCAGAAAGTGAAAAATGGATGAAGAAGTTGTGGTACTTACGTACAATGCAATATCACTCAGCAATGACATCTATGTCATCAGGCCCGTAGCAGCATAATGAGTGCATTCAGGTATGATGATTCTAACTGAAAGAAGTCACACAGAAAAAGAAACATCATAAGATATCACTAATACACGGAATATAAACTTGGCTACACAGGAACTGGATTACAAAACAGAACAGGGTCTCAAATTTAGAAAACCAACTTATGCTTGCTTAAGGGGAAAGGTGAGTTGGGGTGCTGCATAAAACCAGAGATTGAAATGAGCACAGATAAAGTTCCTTAAGCCAAATATGGAATAGACAAGAGCTACTCCTTGCTCAACGAAATGGACTCAACACCCCATATTAAACGCCTAAGAATGTACCTGACTAGTAAGTATCTTAAAACCTATGGATTGCTATGTCTCCGAAAGAGAATCAAGCGTGTGTACAGGGGCATAAACGCAGCAGTGATAGGATTGGAGAGGTTCGGTGAGCAAATGAAGACCCTTTGAAGTCATATTGCATGGTACCCATTCCACGGGTCTCAACTCTCCAGGTTTAAGGGATTCTTCCTTCAGCTAAAACATGCATGTGGAACCCAGAGTATGATCAACCGTGTGATCGGGAGACGTGTTCAAATATGTCTCCGTTCTCGTCCCCTGGTACTCGGGTGCAACATTCCAGACGCTTTACTAACACTCTCCCGACTTGGAGAGTCAGTGCCTTTAACCTCCTGTTTGGCCCAGTTTGCAATTTCTGTGGAAGATGAACAGGAATAGGGAGAACCAATGAGAGACTAGCTGGAGGTGTCTGGACAGGCAAATTTAACTCTCATTTACCACCAGGAAGAGGAATTAACCAAAGGCTCAGCGTGCCGTGCCGGAACCAGATTAGGGCCTGAAGCAATCCTGCGGTGTTGCGGCCAGCTCACAAGAAAGCGAGTTGAAGAAAGGAGCTCAGGGGCACTGTAATTCACAAACCTGCAGAGTTATAAATGACAGCTATCGTCCAAAAATATACTGAAGTAAGGCTGCCAAGAGGACTTGAAAGCGGGGCAGAATTGCAGGAAACCGATTTCAGGAGGTAGACTGGAATTGCATTGAAAGCATAGGAAAAGAGGCAGAACGTCCACAATGATGCACTTGGCCAAAAAGGGCGTATGCGTTTTTTCCTGAATATATTCTGGAAAAAACGCATACGCCCTTTTTGGCCAACCAAGCAAGCTTGCAAAGGAAATCTGCACTACAATGAAGTCTCACTTCCCCCCGGTCAAAAGGGCCATCTGAAAAAAGTGTAAAATCCAGAAAGGCAGGACAGGCCATGGAGAACTGGGAGCCTTGTTATGCTGATGGGCGGGATGTAAATTGCCAACAGCCAATCGGGAGAAGTGTATGGTGTTTCCTGAAACATCTGAAAAACAAAGCAACAGAGCCTAGGGCACTTCCACTTATGGTCCTATAGCTTAGGGAAATGAAAATCAAAAAGACACAGCCACCCCAAAGTTTGGGACGGCTCTGTTTACAAGAACCTCGTTTACGGTACAAGTTCAATATCGCAGAAAGTGAAAAATGGATGAAGAAGTTGTGGTACTTACGTACAATGCAATATCACTCAGCAATGACATCTATGTCATCAGGCCCGTAGCAGCATAATGATTGGATTCAGGTATGATGATTCTAACTGAAAGAAGTCACACAGAAAAAGAAACATCATAAGATATCACTAATACACGGACTGTAAACTTGGCTACACAGGAACTGGATTACAATACAGAACAGGGTCTCAAATTTAGAAAACCAACTTATGCTTGCTTAAGGGGAAAGGTGAGTTGGGGTGCTGCATAAAACCAGAGATTGAAATGAGCACAGATAAATTTCCTTAAGCCAAATATGGAATAGACAGGAGCTACTCCTTGCTCAACGAAATGGACTCAACACCCCATATTAAACGCCTAAGAATGTACCTGACTAATAAGTATCTTAAAACCTATGGATTGCTATGTCTCCGAAAGAGAATCAAGCGTGTGTACAGGGGCATAAACGCAGCAGTGATAGGATTGGAGAGGTTCGGTGAGCAAATGAAGACCCTTTGAAGTCATATTGCATGGTACCCATTCCACGGGTCTCAACTCTCCAGGTTTAAGGGATTCTTCCTTCAGCTAAAACATGCATGTGGAACCCAGAGTATGATGAACCGTGTGATCGGGAGACGTCTTCAAATATGTCTCCGTTCTCGTCCCCTGGTACTCGGGTGCAACATTCCAGACGCTTTACTAACACTCTCCCGACTTGGAGAGTCAGTGCCTTTAACCTCCTGTTTGGCCCAGTTTGCAATTTCTGCGGAAGATGAACAGGAATAGGGAGAACCAATGAGAGACTAGCTGGAGGTGTCTGGACGGGCAAATTTAACTCTCATTTCCCACCAGGAAGAGGAATTAACCAAAGGCTCAGCGTGCCGTGCCGGAACCACATTAGGGCCTGAAGCAATCCTGCGGTGTTGCGGCCAGCTCACAAGAAAGCGAGTTGAAGAAAGGAGCTCAGGGGCACTGTAATTCACAAACCTGAAGAGTTATAAATGACAGCTATCGTCCAAAAATATACTGAAGTAAGGCTGCCAAGAGGACTTGAAAGCGGGGCAGAATTGCAGGAAACCGATTTCAGGAGGTAGACTGGAATTGCATTGAAAGCATAGGAAAAGAGGCAGAACGTCCACAATGATGCACTTGGCCAAAAAGGGCGTATGCGTTTTTTCCTGAATATATTCAGGAAAAAACGCATACGCCCTTTTTGGCCAACCAAGCAAGCTTGCAAAGGAAATCTGCACTACAATGAAGTCTCACTTCCCCCCGGTCAAAAGGGCCATCTGAAAAAAGTGTAAAATCCAGAAAGGCAGGACAGGCCATGGAGAACTGGGAGCCTTGTTATGCTGATGGGCGGGATGTAAATTGCCAACAGCCACTCGGGAGAAGTGTATGGTGTTTCCTGAAACATCTAAAAAACAAAGCAACAGAGCCTAGGGCACTTCCACTTATGGTCCTATAGCTTAGGGAAATGAAAATCAAAAAGACACAGCCACCCCAAAGTTTGGGACGGCTCTGTTTACAAGAACCTCGTTTACGGTACAAGTTCAATATCGCAGAAAGTGAAAAATGGATGAAGAAGTTGTGGTACTTACGTACAATGCAATATCACTCAGCAATGACATCTATGTCATCAGGCCCGTAGCAGCATAATGAGTGGATTCAGGTATGATGATTCTAACTGAAAGAAGTCACACAGAAAAAGAAACATCATAAGATATCACTAATACACGGAATATAAACTTGGCTACACAGGAACTGGATTACCAAACAGAACAGGGTCTCAAATTTAGAAAACCAACTTATGCTTGCTTAAGGGGAAAGGTGAGTTGGGGTGCTGCATAAAACCAGAGATTGAAATGAGCACAGATAAAGTTCCTTAAGCCAAATATGGAATAGACAAGAGCTACTCCTTGCTCAACGAAATGGACTCAACACCCCATATTAAACGCCTAAGAATGTACCTGACTAGTAAGTATCTTAAAACCTATGGATTGCTATGTCTCCGAAAGAGAATCAAGCGTGTGTACAGGGGCATAAACGCAGCAGTGATAGGATTGGAGAGGTTCGGTGAGCAAATGAAGACCCTTTGAAGTCATATTGCATGGTACCCATTCCACGGGTCTCAACTCTCCAGGTTTAAGGGATTCTTCCTTCAGCTAAAACATGCATGTGGAACCCAGAGTATGATCAACCGTGTGATCGGGAGACGTGTTCAAATATGTCTCCGTTCTCGTCCCCTGGTACTCGGGTGCAACATTCCAGACGCTTTACTAACACTCTCCCGACTTGGAGAGTCAGTGCCTTTAACCTCCTGTTTGGCCCAGTTTGCAATTTCTGCGGAAGATGAACAGGAATAGGGAGAACCAATGAGAGACTAGCTGGAGGTGTCTGGACGGGCAAATTTAACTCTCATTTCCCACCAGGAAGAGGAATTAACCAAAGGCTCAGCGTGCCGTGCCGGAACCAGATTAGGGCCTGAAGCAATCCTGCGGTGTTGCGGCCAGCTCACAAGAAAGCGAGTTGAAGAAAGGAGCTCAGGGGCACTGTAATTCACAAACCTGCAGAGTTATAAATGACAGCTATCGTCCAAAAATATACTGAAGTAAGGCTGCCAAGAGGACTTGAAAGCGGGGCAGAATTGCAGGAAACCGATTTCAGGAGGTAGACTGGATTTGCATTGAAAGCATAGGAAAAGAGGCAGAACGTCCACAATGATGCACTTGGCCAAAAAGGGCGTATGCGTTTTTTCCTGAATATATTCAGGAAAAAACGCATACGCCCTTTTTGGCCAACCAAGCAAGCTTGCAAAGGAAATCTGCACTACAATGAAGTCTCACTTCCCCCCGGTCAAAAGGGCCAT
Source organism: Globicephala melas (assembly GCF_963455315.2). Classification (NCBI taxonomy): domain Eukaryota; kingdom Metazoa; phylum Chordata; class Mammalia; order Artiodactyla; family Delphinidae; genus Globicephala; species Globicephala melas. The sequence continues at coordinate 663,728 of NW_027207234.1, read as the reverse complement.
CTGAAAAAAGTGTAAAATCCAGAAAGGCAGGACAGGCCATGGAGAACTGGGAGCCTTGTTATGCTGATGGGCGGGATGTAAATTGCCAACAGCCACTCGGGAGAAGTGTATGGTGTTTCCTGAAACATCTAAAAAACAAAGCAACAGAGCCTAAGGCACTTCCACTTATGGTCGTATAGCTTAGGGAAATGAAAATCAAAAAGACACAGCCACCCCAAAGTTTGGGACGGCTCTGTTTACAAGAACCTCGTTTACGGTACAAGTTCAATATCGCAGAAAGTGAAAAATGGATGAAGAAGTTGTGGTACTTACGTACAATGCAATATCACTCAGCAATGACATCTATGTCATCAGGCCCGTAGCAGCATAATGAGTGCATTCAGGTATGATGATTCTAACTGAAAGAAGTCACACAGAAAAAGAAACATCATAAGATATCACTAATACACAGAATATAAACTTGGCTACACAGGAACTGGATTACAAAACAGAACAGGGTCTCAAATTTAGAAAACCAACTTATGCTTGCTTAAGGGGAAAGGTGAGTTGGGGTGCTGCATAAAACCAGAGATTGAAATGAGCACAGATAAAGTTCCTTAAGCCAAATATGGAATAGACAAGAGCTACTCCTTGCTCAACGAAATGGACTCAACACCCCATATTAAACGCCTAAGAATGTACCTGACTAGTAAGTATCTTAAAACCTATGGATTGCTATGTCTCCGAAAGAGAATCAAGCGTGTGTACAGGGGCATAAACGCAGCAGTGATAGGATTGGAGAGGTTCGGTGAGCAAATGAAGACCCTTTGAAGTCATATTGCATGGTACCCATTCCACGGGTCTCAACTCTCCAGGTTTAAGGGATTCTTCCTTCAGCTAAAACATGCATGTGGAACCCAGAGTATGATCAACCGTGTGATCGGGAGACGTGTTCAAATATGTCTCCGTTCTCGTCCCCTGGTACTCGGGTGCAACATTCCAGACGCTTTACTAACACTCTCCCGACTTGGAGAGTCAGTGCCTTTAACCTCCTGTTTGGCCCAGTTTGCAATTTCTGCGGAAGATGAACAGGAATAGGGAGAACCAATGAGAGACTAGCTGGAGGTGTCTGGACAGGCAAATTTAACTCTCATTTACCACCAGGAAGAGGAATTAACCAAAGGCTCAGCGTGCCGTGCCGGAACCAGATTAGGGCCTGAAGCAATCCTGCGGTGTTGCGGCCAGCTCACAAGAAAGCGAGTTGAAGAAAGGAGCTCAGGGGCACTGTAATTCACAAACCTGCAGAGTTATAAATGACAGCTATCGTCCAAAAATATACTGAAGTAAGGCTGCCAAGAGGACTTGAAAGCGGGGCAGAATTGCAGGAAACCGATTTCAGGAGGTAGACTGGAATTGCATTGAAAGCATAGGAAAAGAGGCAGAACGTCCACAATGATGCACTTGGCCAAAAAGGGCGTATGCGTTTTTTCCTGAATATATTCTGGAAAAAACGCATACGCCCTTTTTGGCCAACCAAGCAAGCTTGCAAAGGAAATCTGCACTACAATGAAGTCTCACTTCCCCCCGGTCAAAAGGGCCATCTGAAAAAAGTGTAAAATCCAGAAAGGCAGGACAGGCCATGGAGAACTGGGAGCCTTGTTATGCTGATGGGCGGGATGTAAATTGCCAACAGCCAATCGGGAGAAGTGTATGGTGTTTCCTGAAACATCTAAAAAACAAAGCAACAGAGCCTAGGGCACTTCCACTTATGGTCCTATAGCTTAGGGAAATGAAAATCAAAAAGACACAGCCACCCCAAAGTTTGGGACGGCTCTGTTTACAAGAACCTCGTTTACGGTACAAGTTCAATATCGCAGAAAGTGAAAAATGGATGAAGAAGTTGTGGTACTTACGTACAATGCAATATCACTCAGCAATGACATCTATGTCATCAGGCCCGTAGCAGCATAATGATTGGATTCAGGTATGATGATTCTAACTGAAAGAAGTCACACAGAAAAAGAAACATCATAAGATATCACTAATACACGGACTGTAAACTTGGCTACACAGGAACTGGATTACAATACAGAACAGGGTCTCAAATTTAGAAAACCAACTTATGCTTGCTTAAGGGGAAAGGTGAGTTGGGGTGCTGCATAAAACCAGAGATTGAAATGAGCACAGATAAATTTCCTTAAGCCAAATATGGAATAGACAAGAGCTACTCCTTGCTCAACGAAATGGACTCAACACCCCATATTAAACGCCTAAGAATGTACCTGACTAATAAGTATCTTAAAACCTATGGATTGCTATGTCTCCGAAAGAGAATCAAGCGTGTGTACAGGGGCATAAACGCAGCAGTGATAGGATTGGAGAGGTTCGGTGAGCAAATGAAGACCCTTTGAAGTCATATTGCATGGTACCCATTCCACGGGTCTCAACTCTCCAGGTTTAAGGGATTCTTCCTTCAGCTAAAACATGCATGTGGAACCCAGAGTATGATGAACCGTGTGATCGGGAGACGTCTTCAAATATGTCTCCGTTCTCGTCCCCTGGTACTCGGGTGCAACATTCCAGACGCTTTACTAACACTCTCCCGACTTGGAGAGTCAGTGCCTTTAACCTCCTGTTTGGCCCAGTTTGCAATTTCTGCGGAAGATGAACAGGAATAGGGAGAACCAATGAGAGACTAGCTGGAGGTGTCTGGACGGGCAAATTTAACTCTCATTTCCCACCAGGAAGAGGAATTAACCAAAGGCTCAGCGTGCCGTGCCGGAACCACATTAGGGCCTGAAGCAATCCTGCGGTGTTGCGGCCAGCTCACAAGAAAGCGAGTTGAAGAAAGGAGCTCAGGGGCACTGTAATTCACAAACCTGAAGAGTTATAAATGACAGCTATCGTCCAAAAATATACTGAAGTAAGGCTGCCAAGAGGACTTGAAAGCGGGGCAGAATTGCAGGAAACCGATTTCAGGAGGTAGACTGGAATTGCATTGAAAGCATAGGAAAAGAGGCAGAACGTCCACAATGATGCACTTGGCCAAAAAGGGCGTATGCGTTTTTTCCTGAATATATTCAGGAAAAAACGCATACGCCCTTTTTGGCCAACCAAGCAAGCTTGCAAAGGAAATCTGCACTACAATGAAGTCTCACTTCCCCCCGGTCAAAAGGGCCATCTGAAAAAAGTGTAAAATCCAGAAAGGCAGGACAGGCCATGGAGAACTGGGAGCCTTGTTATGCTGATGGGCGGGATGTAAATTGCCAACAGCCACTCGGGAGAAGTGTATGGTGTTTCCTGAAACATCTAAAAAACAAAGCAACAGAGCCTAGGGCACTTCCACTTATGGTCCTATAGCTTAGGGAAATGAAAATCAAAAAGACACAGCCACCCCAAAGTTTGGGACGGCTCTGTTTACAAGAACCTCGTTTACGGTACAAGTTCAATATCGCAGAAAGTGAAAAATGGATGAAGAAGTTGTGGTACTTACGTACAATGCAATATCACTCAGCAATGACATCTATGTCATCAGGCCCGTAGCAGCATAATGAGTGGATTCAGGTATGATGATTCTAACTGAAAGAAGTCACACAGAAAAAGAAACATCATAAGATATCACTATTACACGGAATATAAACTTGGCTACACAGGAACTGGATTACCAAACAGAACAGGGTCTCAAATTTAGAAAACCAACTTATGCTTGCTTAAGGGGAAAGGTGAGTTGGGGTGCTGCATAAAACCAGAGATTGAAATGAGCACAGATAAAGTTCCTTAAGCCAAATATGGAATAGACAAGAGCTACTCCTTGCTCAACGAAATGGACTCAACACCCCATATTAAACGCCTAAGAATGTACCTGACTAGTAAGTATCTTAAAACCTATGGATTGCTATGTCTCCGAAAGAGAATCAAGCGTGTGTACAGGGGCATAAACGCAGCAGTGATAGGATTGGAGAGGTTCGGTGAGCAAATGAAGACCCTTTGAAGTCATATTGCATGGTACCCATTCCACGGGTCTCAACTCTCCAGGTTTAAGGGATTCTTCCTTCAGCTAAAACATGCATGTGGAACCCAGAGTATGATCAACCGTGTGATCGGGAGACGTGTTCAAATATGTCTCCGTTCTCGTCCCCTGGTACTCGGGTGCAACATTCCAGACGCTTTACTAACACTCTCCCGACTTGGAGAGTCAGTGCCTTTAACCTCCTGTTTGGCCCAGTTTGCAATTTCTGCGGAAGATGAACAGGAATAGGGAGAACCAATGAGAGACTAGCTGGAGGTGTCTGGACGGGCAAATTTAACTCTCATTTCCCACCAGGAAGAGGAATTAACCAAAGGCTCAGCGTGCCGTGCCGGAACCACATTAGGGCCTGAAGCAATCCTGCGGTGTTACGGCCAGCTCACAAGAAAGCGAGTTGAAGAAAGGAGCTCAGGGGCACTGTAATTCACAAACCTGCAGAGTTATAAATGACAGCTATCGTCCAAAAATATACTGAAGTAAGGCTGCCAAGAGGACTTGAAAGCGGGGCAGAATTGCAGGAAACCGAGTTCAGGAGGTAGACTGGAATTGCATTGAAAGCATAGGAAAAGAGGCAGAACGTCCACAATGATGCACTTGGCCAAAAAGGGCGTATGCGTTTTTTCCTGAATATATTCTGGAAAAAACGCATACGCCCTTTTTGGCCAACCAAGCAAGCTTGCAAAGGAAATCTGCACTACAATGAAGTCTCACTTCCCCCCGGTCAAAAGGGCCATCTGAAAAAAGTGTAAAATCCAGAAAGGCAGGACAGGCCATGGAGAACTGGGAGCCTTGTTATGCTGATGGGCGGGATGTAAATTGCCAACAGCCACTCGGGAGAAGTGTATGGTGTTTCCTGAAACATCTAAAAAACAAAGCAACAGAGCCTAGGGCACTTCCACTTATGGTCCTATAGCTTAGGGAAATGAAAATCAAAAAGACACAGCCACCCCAAAGTTTGGGACGGCTCTGTTTACAAGAACCTCGTTTACGGTACAAGTTCAATATCGCAGAAAGTGAAAAATGGATGAAGAAGTTGTGGTACTTACGTACAATGCAATATCACTCAGCAATGACATCTATGTCATCAGGCCCGTAGCAGCATAATGAGTGGATTCAGGTATGATGATTCTAACTGAAAGAAGTCACACAGAAAAAGAAACATCATAAGATATCACTAATACACGGAATGTAAACTTGGCTACACAGGAACTGGATTACAAAACAGAACAGGGTCTCAAATTTAGAAAACCAACTTATGCTTGCTTAAGGGGAAAGGTGAGTCGGGGTGCTGCATAAAACCAGAGATTGAAATGAGCACAGATAAATTTCCTTAAGCCAAATATGGAATAGACAAGAGCTACTCCTTGCTCAACGAAATGGACTCAACACCCCATATTAAACGCCTAAGAATGTACCTGCCTAGTAAGTATCTTAAAACCTATGGATTGCTATGTTTCCGAAAGAGAATCAAGCGTGTGTACAGGGGCATAAACGCAGCAGTGATAGGATTGGAGAGGTTCGGTGAGCAAATGAAGACCCTTTGAAGTCATATTGCATGGTACCCATTCCACGGGTCTCAACTCTCCAGGTTTAAGGGATTCTTCCTTCAGCTAAAACATGCATGTGGAACCCAGAGTATGATGAACCGTGTGATCGGGAGACGTCTTCAAATATGTCTCCGTTCTCGTCCCCTGGTACTCGGGTGCAACATTCCAGACGCTTTACTAACACTCTCCCGACTTGGAGAGTCAGTGCCTTTAACCTCCTGTTTGGCCCAGTTTGCAATTTCTGCGGAAGATGAACAGGAATAGGGAGAACCAATGAGAGACTAGCTGGAGGTGTCTGGACGGGCAAATTTAACTCTCATTTCCCACCAGGAAGAGGAATTAACCAAAGGCTCAGCGTGCCGTGCCGGAACCACATTAGGGCCTGAAGCAATCCTGCGGTGTTGCGGCCAGCTCACAAGAAAGCGAGTTGAAGAAAGGAGCTCAGGGGCACTGTAATTCACAAACCTGAAGAGTTATAAATGACAGCTATCGTCCAAAAATATACTGAAGTAAGGCTGCCAAGAGGACTTGAAAGCGGGGCAGAATTGCAGGAAACCGATTTCAGGAGGTAGACTGGAATTGCATTGAAAGCATAGGAAAAGAGGCAGAACGTCCACAATGATGCACTTGGCCAAAAACGGCGTATGCGTTTTTTCCTGAATATATTCAGGAAAAAACGCATACGCCCTTTTTGGCCAACCAAGCAAGCTTGCAAAGGAAATCTGCACTACAATGAAGTCTCACTTCCCCCCGGTCAAAAGGGCCATCTGAAAAAAGTGTAAAATCCAGAAAGGCAGGACAGGCCATGGAGAACTGGGAGCCTTGTTATGCTGATGGGCGGGATGTAAATTGCCAACAGCCACTCGGGAGAAGTGTACGGTGTTTCCTGAAACATCTAAAAAACAAAGCAACAGAGCCTAAGGCACTTCCACTTATGGTCCTATAGCTTAGGGAAATGAAAATCAAAAAGACACAGCCACCCCAAAGTTTGGGACGGCTCTGTTTACAAGAACCTCGTTTACGGTACAAGTTCAATATCGCAGAAAGTGAAAAATGGATGAAGAAGTTGTGGTACTTACGTACAATGCAATATCACTCAGCAATGACATCTATGTCATCAGGCCCGTAGCAGCATAATGAGTGGATTCAGGTATGATGATTCTAACTGAAAGAAGTCACACAGAAAAAGAAACATCATAAGATATCACTAATACACGGAATATAAACTTGGCTACACAGGAACTGGATTACCAAACAGAACAGGGTCTCAAATTTAGAAAACCAACTTATGCTTGCTTAAGGGGAAAGGTGAGTTGGGGTGCTGCATAAAACCAGAGATTGAAATGAGCACAGATAAAGTTCCTTAAGCCAAATATGGAATAGACAAGAGCTACTCCTTGCTCAACGAAATGGACTCAACACCCCATATTAAACGCCTAAGAATGTACCTGACTAGTAAGTATCTTAAAACCTATGGATTGCTATGTCTCCGAAAGAGAATCAAGCGTGTGTACAGGGGCATAAACGCAGCAGTGATAGGATTGGAGAGGTTCGGTGAGCAAATGAAGACCCTTTGAAGTCATATTGCATGGTACCCATTCCACGGGTCTCAACTCTCCAGGTTTAAGGGATTCTTCCTTCAGCTAAAACATGCATGTGGAACCCAGAGTATGATGAACCGTGTGATCGGGAGACGTGTTCAAATATGTCTCCGTTCTCGTCCCCTGGTACTCGGGTGCAACATTCCAGACGCTTTACTAACACTCTCCCGACTTGGAGAGTCAGTGCCTTTAACCTCCTGTTTGGCCCAGTTTGCAATTTCTGCGGAAGATGAACAGGAATAGGGAGAACCAATGAGAGACTAGCTGGAGGTGTCTGGACGGGCAAATTTAACTCTCATTTCCCACCAGGAAGAGGAATTAACCAAAGGCTCAGCGTGCCGTGCCGGAACCACATTAGGGCCTGAAGCAATCCTGCGGTGTTACGGCCAGCTCACAAGAAAGCGAGTTGAAGAAAGGAGCTCAGGGGCACTGTAATTCACAAACCTGCAGAGTTATAAATGACAGCTATCGTCCAAAAATATACTGAAGTAAGGCTGCCAAGAGGACTTGAAAGCGGGGCAGAATTGCAGGAAACCGATTTCAGGAGGTAGACTGGAATTGCATTGAAAGCATAGGAAAAGAGGCAGAACGTCCACAATGATGCACTTGGCCAAAAAGGGCGTATGCGTTTTTTCCTGAATATATTCAGGAAAAAACGCATACGCCCTTTTTGGCCAACCAAGCAAGCTTGCAAAGGAAATCTGCACTACAATGAAGTCTCACTTCCCCCCGGTCAAAAGGGCCATCTGAAAAAAGTGTAAAATCCAGAAAGGCAGGACAGGCCATGGAGAACTGGGAGCCTTGTTATGCTGATGGGCGGGATGTAAATTGCCAACAGCCACTCGGGAGAAGTGTATGGTGTTTCCTGAAACATCTAAAAAACAAAGCAACAGAGCCTAGGGCACTTCCACTTATGGTCCTATAGCTTAGGGAAATGAAAATCAAAAAGACACAGCCACCCCAAAGTTTGGGACGGCTCTGTTTACAAGAACCTCGTTTACGGTACAAGTTCAATATCGCAGAAAGTGAAAAATGGATGAAGAAGTTGTGGTACTTACGTACAATGCAATATCACTCAGCAATGACATCTATGTCATCAGGCCCGTAGCAGCATAATGAGTGGATTCAGGTATGATGATTCTAACTGAAAGAAGTCACACAGAAAAAGAAACATCATAAGATATCACTAATACACGGAATATAAACTTGGCTACACAGGAACTGGATTACCAAACAGAACAGGGTCTCAAATTTAGAAAACCAACTTATGCTTGCTTAAGGGGAAAGGTGAGTTGGGGTGCTGCATAAAACCAGAGATTGAAATGAGCACAGATAAAGTTCCTTAAGCCAAATATGGAATAGACAAGAGCTACTCCTTGCTCAACGAAATGGACTCAACACCCCATATTAAACGCCTAAGAATGTACCTGACTAGTAAGTATCTTAAAACCTATGGATTGCTATGTCTCCGAAAGAGAATCAAGCGTGTGTACAGGGGCATAAACGCAGCAGTGATAGGATTGGAGAGGTTCGGTGAGCAAATGAAGACCCTTTGAAGTCATATTGCATGGTACCCATTCCACGGGTCTCAACTCTCCAGGTTTAAGGGATTCTTCCTTCAGCTAAAACATGCATGTGGAACCCAGAGTATGATCAACCGTGTGATCGGGAGACGTGTTCAAATATGTCTCCGTTCTCGTCCCCTGGTACTCGGGTGCAACATTCCAGACGCTTTACTAACACTCTCCCGACTTGGAGAGTCAGTGCCTTTAACCTCCTGTTTGGCCCAGTTTGCAATTTCTGCGGAAGATGAACAGGAATAGGGAGAACCAATGAGAGACTAGCTGGAGGTGTCTGGACGGGCAAATTTAACTCTCATTTCCCACCAGGAAGAGGAATTAACCAAAGGCTCAGCGTGCCGTGCCGGAACCAGATTAGGGCCTGAAGCAATCCTGCGGTGTTGCGGCCAGCTCACAAGAAAGCGAGTTGAAGAAAGGAGCTCAGGGGCACTGTAATTCACAAACCTGCAGAGTTATAAATGACAGCTATCGTCCAAAAATATACTGAAGTAAGGCTGCCAAGAGGACTTGAAAGCGGGGCAGAATTGCAGGAAACCGATTTCAGGAGGTAGACTGGATTTGCATTGAAAGCATAGGAAAAGAGGCAGAACGTCCACAATGATGCACTTGGCCAAAAAGGGCGTATGCGTTTTTTCCTGAATATATTCAGGAAAAAACGCATACGCCCTTTTTGGCCAACCAAGCAAGCTTGCAAAGGAAATCTGCACTACAATGAAGTCTCACTTCCCCCCGGTCAAAAGGGCCATCTGAAAAAAGTGTAAAATCCAGAAAGGCAGGACAGGCCATGGAGAACTGGGAGCCTTGTTATGCTGATGGGCGGGATGTAAATTGCCAACAGCCACTCGGGAGAAGTGTATGGTGTTTCCTGAAACATCTAAAAAACAAAGCAACAGAGCCTAAGGCACTTCCACTTATGGTCGTATAGCTTAGGGAAATGAAAATCAAAAAGACACAGCCACCCCAAAGTTTGGGACGGCTCTGTTTACAAGAACCTCGTTTACGGTACAAGTTCAATATCGCAGAAAGTGAAAAATGGATGAAGAAGTTGTGGTACTTACGTACAATGCAATATCACTCAGCAATGACATCTATGTCATCAGGCCCGTAGCAGCATAATGAGTGCATTCAGGTATGATGATTCTAACTGAAAGAAGTCACACAGAAAAAGAAACATCATAAGATATCACTAATACACAGAATATAAACTTGGCTACACAGGAACTGGATTACAAAACAGAACAGGGTCTCAAATTTAGAAAACCAACTTATGCTTGCTTAAGGGGAAAGGTGAGTTGGGGTGCTGCATAAAACCAGAGATTGAAATGAGCACAGATAAAGTTCCTTAAGCCAAATATGGAATAGACAAGAGCTACTCCTTGCTCAACGAAATGGACTCAACACCCCATATTAAACGCCTAAGAATGTACCTGACTAGTAAGTATCTTAAAACCTATGGATTGCTATGTCTCCGAAAGAGAATCAAGCGTGTGTACAGGGGCATAAACGCAGCAGTGATAGGATTGGAGAGGTTCGGTGAGCAAATGAAGACCCTTTGAAGTCATATTGCATGGTACCCATTCCACGGGTCTCAACTCTCCAGGTTTAAGGGATTCTTCCTTCAGCTAAAACATGCATGTGGAACCCAGAGTATGATCAACCGTGTGATCGGGAGACGTGTTCAAATATGTCTCCGTTCTCGTCCCCTGGTACTCGGGTGCAACATTCCAGACGCTTTACTAACACTCTCCCGACTTGGAGAGTCAGTGCCTTTAACCTCCTGTTTGGCCCAGTTTGCAATTTCTGCGGAAGATGAACAGGAATAGGGAGAACCAATGAGAGACTAGCTGGAGGTGTCTGGACAGGCAAATTTAACTCTCATTTACCACCAGGAAGAGGAATTAACCAAAGGCTCAGCGTGCCGTGCCGGAACCAGATTAGGGCCTGAAGCAATCCTGCGGTGTTGCGGCCAGCTCACAAGAAAGCGAGTTGAAGAAAGGAGCTCAGGGGCACTGTAATTCACAAACCTGCAGAGTTATAAATGACAGCTATCGTCCAAAAATATACTGAAGTAAGGCTGCCAAGAGGACTTGAAAGCGGGGCAGAATTGCAGGAAACCGATTTCAGGAGGTAGACTGGAATTGCATTGAAAGCATAGGAAAAGAGGCAGAACGTCCACAATGATGCACTTGGCCAAAAAGGGCGTATGCGTTTTTTCCTGAATATATTCTGGAAAAAACGCATACGCCCTTTTTGGCCAACCAAGCAAGCTTGCAAAGGAAATCTGCACTACAATGAAGTCTCACTTCCCCCCGGTCAAAAGGGCCATCTGAAAAAAGTGTAAAATCCAGAAAGGCAGGACAGGCCATGGAGAACTGGGAGCCTTGTTATGCTGATGGGCGGGATGTAAATTGCCAACAGCCAATCGGGAGAAGTGTATGGTGTTTCCTGAAACATCTAAAAAACAAAGCAACAGAGCCTAGGGCACTTCCACTTATGGTCCTATAGCTTAGGGAAATGAAAATCAAAAAGACACAGCCACCCCAAAGTTTGGGACGGCTCTGTTTACAAGAACCTCGTTTACGGTACAAGTTCAATATCGCAGAAAGTGAAAAATGGATGAAGAAGTTGTGGTACTTACGTACAATGCAATATCACTCAGCAATGACATCTATGTCATCAGGCCCGTAGCAGCATAATGATTGGATTCAGGTATGATGATTCTAACTGAAAGAAGTCACACAGAAAAAGAAACATCATAAGATATCACTAATACACGGACTGTAAACTTGGCTACACAGGAACTGGATTACAATACAGAACAGGGTCTCAAATTTAGAAAACCAACTTATGCTTGCTTAAGGGGAAAGGTGAGTTGGGGTGCTGCATAAAACCAGAGATTGAAATGAGCACAGATAAATTTCCTTAAGCCAAATATGGAATAGACAAGAGCTACTCCTTGCTCAACGAAATGGACTCAACACCCCATATTAAACGCCTAAGAATGTACCTGACTAATAAGTATCTTAAAACCTATGGATTGCTATGTCTCCGAAAGAGAATCAAGCGTGTGTACAGGGGCATAAACGCAGCAGTGATAGGATTGGAGAGGTTCGGTGAGCAAATGAAGACCCTTTGAAGTCATATTGCATGGTACCCATTCCACGGGTCTCAACTCTCCAGGTTTAAGGGATTCTTCCTTCAGCTAAAACATGCATGTGGAACCCAGAGTATGATGAACCGTGTGATCGGGAGACGTCTTCAAATATGTCTCCGTTCTCGTCCCCTGGTACTCGGGTGCAACATTCCAGACGCTTTACTAACACTCTCCCGACTTGGAGAGTCAGTGCCTTTAACCTCCTGTTTGGCCCAGTTTGCAATTTCTGCGGAAGATGAACAGGAATAGGGAGAACCAATGAGAGACTAGCTGGAGGTGTCTGGACGGGCAAATTTAACTCTCATTTCCCACCAGGAAGAGGAATTAACCAAAGGCTCAGCGTGCCGTGCCGGAACCACATTAGGGCCTGAAGCAATCCTGCGGTGTTGCGGCCAGCTCACAAGAAAGCGAGTTGAAGAAAGGAGCTCAGGGGCACTGTAATTCACAAACCTGAAGAGTTATAAATGACAGCTATCGTCCAAAAATATACTGAAGTAAGGCTGCCAAGAGGACTTGAAAGCGGGGCAGAATTGCAGGAAACCGATTTCAGGAGGTAGACTGGAATTGCATTGAAAGCATAGGAAAAGAGGCAGAACGTCCACAATGATGCACTTGGCCAAAAAGGGCGTATGCGTTTTTTCCTGAATATATTCAGGAAAAAACGCATACGCCCTTTTTGGCCAACCAAGCAAGCTTGCAAAGGAAATCTGCACTACAATGAAGTCTCACTTCCCCCCGGTCAAAAGGGCCATCTGAAAAAAGTGTAAAATCCAGAAAGGCAGGACAGGCCATGGAGAACTGGGAGCCTTGTTATGCTGATGGGCGGGATGTAAATTGCCAACAGCCACTCGGGAGAAGTGTATGGTGTTTCCTGAAACATCTAAAAAACAAAGCAACAGAGCCTAGGGCACTTCCACTTATGGTCCTATAGCTTAGGGAAATGAAAATCAAAAAGACACAGCCACCCCAAAGTTTGGGACGGCTCTGTTTACAAGAACCTCGTTTACGGTACAAGTTCAATATCGCAGAAAGTGAAAAATGGATGAAGAAGTTGTGGTACTTACGTACAATGCAATATCACTCAGCAATGACATCTATGTCATCAGGCCCGTAGCAGCATAATGAGTGGATTCAGGTATGATGATTCTAACTGAAAGAAGTCACACAGAAAAAGAAACATCATAAGATATCACTATTACACGGAATATAAACTTGGCTACACAGGAACTGGATTACCAAACAGAACAGGGTCTCAAATTTAGAAAACCAACTTATGCTTGCTTAAGGGGAAAGGTGAGTTGGGGTGCTGCATAAAACCAGAGATTGAAATGAGCACAGATAAAGTTCCTTAAGCCAAATATGGAATAGACAAGAGCTACTCCTTGCTCAACGAAATGGACTCAACACCCCATATTAAACGCCTAAGAATGTACCTGACTAGTAAGTATCTTAAAACCTATGGATTGCTATGTCTCCGAAAGAGAATCAAGCGTGTGTACAGGGGCATAAACGCAGCAGTGATAGGATTGGAGAGGTTCGGTGAGCAAATGAAGACCCTTTGAAGTCATATTGCATGGTACCCATTCCACGGGTCTCAACTCTCCAGGTTTAAGGGATTCTTCCTTCAGCTAAAACATGCATGTGGAACCCAGAGTATGATCAACCGTGTGATCGGGAGACGTGTTCAAATATGTCTCCGTTCTCGTCCCCTGGTACTCGGGTGCAACATTCCAGACGCTTTACTAACACTCTCCCGACTTGGAGAGTCAGTGCCTTTAACCTCCTGTTTGGCCCAGTTTGCAATTTCTGCGGAAGATGAACAGGAATAGGGAGAACCAATGAGAGACTAGCTGGAGGTGTCTGGACGGGCAAATTTAACTCTCATTTCCCACCAGGAAGAGGAATTAACCAAAGGCTCAGCGTGCCGTGCCGGAACCACATTAGGGCCTGAAGCAATCCTGCGGTGTTACGGCCAGCTCACAAGAAAGCGAGTTGAAGAAAGGAGCTCAGGGGCACTGTAATTCACAAACCTGCAGAGTTATAAATGACAGCTATCGTCCAAAAATATACTGAAGTAAGGCTGCCAAGAGGACTTGAAAGCGGGGCAGAATTGCAGGAAACCGAGTTCAGGAGGTAGACTGGAATTGCATTGAAAGCATAGGAAAAGAGGCAGAACGTCCACAATGATGCACTTGGCCAAAAAGGGCGTATGCGTTTTTTCCTGAATATATTCTGGAAAAAACGCATACGCCCTTTTTGGCCAACCAAGCAAGCTTGCAAAGGAAATCTGCACTACAATGAAGTCTCACTTCCCCCCGGTCAAAAGGGCCATCTGAAAAAAGTGTAAAATCCAGAAAGGCAGGACAGGCCATGGAGAACTGGGAGCCTTGTTATGCTGATGGGCGGGATGTAAATTGCCAACAGCCACTCGGGAGAAGTGTATGGTGTTTCCTGAAACATCTAAAAAACAAAGCAACAGAGCCTAGGGCACTTCCACTTATGGTCCTATAGCTTAGGGAAATGAAAATCAAAAAGACACAGCCACCCCAAAGTTTGGGACGGCTCTGTTTACAAGAACCTCGTTTACGGTACAAGTTCAATATCGCAGAAAGTGAAAAATGGATGAAGAAGTTGTGGTACTTACGTACAATGCAATATCACTCAGCAATGACATCTATGTCATCAGGCCCGTAGCAGCATAATGAGTGGATTCAGGTATGATGATTCTAACTGAAAGAAGTCACACAGAAAAAGAAACATCATAAGATATCACTAATACACGGAATGTAAACTTGGCTACACAGGAACTGGATTACAAAACAGAACAGGGTCTCAAATTTAGAAAACCAACTTATGCTTGCTTAAGGGGAAAGGTGAGTCGGGGTGCTGCATAAAACCAGAGATTGAAATGAGCACAGATAAATTTCCTTAAGCCAAATATGGAATAGACAAGAGCTACTCCTTGCTCAACGAAATGGACTCAACACCCCATATTAAACGCCTAAGAATGTACCTGCCTAGTAAGTATCTTAAAACCTATGGATTGCTATGTTTCCGAAAGAGAATCAAGCGTGTGTACAGGGGCATAAACGCAGCAGTGATAGGATTGGAGAGGTTCGGTGAGCAAATGAAGACCCTTTGAAGTCATATTGCATGGTACCCATTCCACGGGTCTCAACTCTCCAGGTTTAAGGGATTCTTCCTTCAGCTAAAACATGCATGTGGAACCCAGAGTATGATGAACCGTGTGATCGGGAGACGTCTTCAAATATGTCTCCGTTCTCGTCCCCTGGTACTCGGGTGCAACATTCCAGACGCTTTACTAACACTCTCCCGACTTGGAGAGTCAGTGCCTTTAACCTCCTGTTTGGCCCAGTTTGCAATTTCTGCGGAAGATGAACAGGAATAGGGAGAACCAATGAGAGACTAGCTGGAGGTGTCTGGACGGGCAAATTTAACTCTCATTTCCCACCAGGAAGAGGAATTAACCAAAGGCTCAGCGTGCCGTGCCGGAACCACATTAGGGCCTGAAGCAATCCTGCGGTGTTGCGGCCAGCTCACAAGAAAGCGAGTTGAAGAAAGGAGCTCAGGGGCACTGTAATTCACAAACCTGAAGAGTTATAAATGACAGCTATCGTCCAAAAATATACTGAAGTAAGGCTGCCAAGAGGACTTGAAAGCGGGGCAGAATTGCAGGAAACCGATTTCAGGAGGTAGACTGGAATTGCATTGAAAGCATAGGAAAAGAGGCAGAACGTCCACAATGATGCACTTGGCCAAAAACGGCGTATGCGTTTTTTCCTGAATATATTCAGGAAAAAACGCATACGCCCTTTTTGGCCAACCAAGCAAGCTTGCAAAGGAAATCTGCACTACAATGAAGTCTCACTTCCCCCCGGTCAAAAGGGCCATCTGAAAAAAGTGTAAAATCCAGAAAGGCAGGACAGGCCATGGAGAACTGGGAGCCTTGTTATGCTGATGGGCGGGATGTAAATTGCCAACAGCCACTCGGGAGAAGTGTACGGTGTTTCCTGAAACATCTAAAAAACAAAGCAACAGAGCCTAAGGCACTTCCACTTATGGTCCTATAGCTTAGGGAAATGAAAATCAAAAAGACACAGCCACCCCAAAGTTTGGGACGGCTCTGTTTACAAGAACCTCGTTTACGGTACAAGTTCAATATCGCAGAAAGTGAAAAATGGATGAAGAAGTTGTGGTACTTACGTACAATGCAATATCACTCAGCAATGACATCTATGTCATCAGGCCCGTAGCAGCATAATGAGTGGATTCAGGTATGATGATTCTAACTGAAAGAAGTCACACAGAAAAAGAAACATCATAAGATATCACTAATACACGGAATATAAACTTGGCTACACAGGAACTGGATTACCAAACAGAACAGGGTCTCAAATTTAGAAAACCAACTTATGCTTGCTTAAGGGGAAAGGTGAGTTGGGGTGCTGCATAAAACCAGAGATTGAAATGAGCACAGATAAAGTTCCTTAAGCCAAATATGGAATAGACAAGAGCTACTCCTTGCTCAACGAAATGGACTCAACACCCCATATTAAACGCCTAAGAATGTACCTGACTAGTAAGTATCTTAAAACCTATGGATTGCTATGTCTCCGAAAGAGAATCAAGCGTGTGTACAGGGGCATAAACGCAGCAGTGATAGGATTGGAGAGGTTCGGTGAGCAAATGAAGACCCTTTGAAGTCATATTGCATGGTACCCATTCCACGGGTCTCAACTCTCCAGGTTTAAGGGATTCTTCCTTCAGCTAAAACATGCATGTGGAACCCAGAGTATGATGAACCGTGTGATCGGGAGACGTGTTCAAATATGTCTCCGTTCTCGTCCCCTGGTACTCGGGTGCAACATTCCAGACGCTTTACTAACACTCTCCCGACTTGGAGAGTCAGTGCCTTTAACCTCCTGTTTGGCCCAGTTTGCAATTTCTGCGGAAGATGAACAGGAATAGGGAGAACCAATGAGAGACTAGCTGGAGGTGTCTGGACGGGCAAATTTAACTCTCATTTCCCACCAGGAAGAGGAATTAACCAAAGGCTCAGCGTGCCGTGCCGGAACCACATTAGGGCCTGAAGCAATCCTGCGGTGTTACGGCCAGCTCACAAGAAAGCGAGTTGAAGAAAGGAGCTCAGGGGCACTGTAATTCACAAACCTGCAGAGTTATAAATGACAGCTATCGTCCAAAAATATACTGAAGTAAGGCTGCCAAGAGGACTTGAAAGCGGGGCAGAATTGCAGGAAACCGAGTTCAGGAGGTAGACTGGAATTGCATTGAAAGCATAGGAAAAGAGGCAGAACGTCCACAATGATGCACTTGGCCAAAAAGGGCGTATGCGTTTTTTCCTGAATATATTCTGGAAAAAACGCATACGCCCTTTTTGGCCAACCAAGCAAGCTTGCAAAGGAAATCTGCACTACAATGAAGTCTCACTTCCCCCCGGTCAAAAGGGCCATCTGAAAAAAGTGTAAAATCCAGAAAGGCAGGACAGGCCATGGAGAACTGGGAGCCTTGTTATGCTGATGGGCGGGATGTAAATTGCCAACAGCCACTCGGGAGAAGTGTATGGTGTTTCCTGAAACATCTAAAAAACAAAGCAACAGAGCCTAGGGCACTTCCACTTATGGTCCTATAGCTTAGGGAAATGAAAATCAAAAAGACACAGCCACCCCAAAGTTTGGGACGGCTCTGTTTACAAGAACCTCGTTTACGGTACAAGTTCAATATCGCAGAAAGTGAAAAATGGATGAAGAAGTTGTGGTACTTACGTACAATGCAATATCACTCAGCAATGACATCTATGTCATCAGGCCCGTAGCAGCATAATGAGTGGATTCAGGTATGATGATTCTAACTGAAAGAAGTCACACAGAAAAAGAAACATCATAAGATATCACTAATACACGGAATGTAAACTTGGCTACACAGGAACTGGATTACAAAACAGAACAGGGTCTCAAATTTAGAAAACCAACTTATGCTTGCTTAAGGGGAAAGGTGAGTCGGGGTGCTGCATAAAACCAGAGATTGAAATGAGCACAGATAAATTTCCTTAAGCCAAATATGGAATAGACAAGAGCTACTCCTTGCTCAACGAAATGGACTCAAAACCCCATATTAAACGCCTAAGAATGTACCTGATTAATAAGTATCTTAAAACCTATGGATTGCTATGTTTCCGAAAGAGAATCAAGCGTGTGTACAGGGGCATAAACGCAGCAGTGATAGGATTGGAGAGGTTCGGTGAGCAAATGAAGACCCTTTGAAGTCATATTGCATGGTACCCATTCCACGGGTCTCAACTCTCCAGGTTTAAGGGATTCTTCCTTCAGCTAAAACATGCATGTGGAACCCAGAGTATGATGAACCGTGTGATCGGGAGACGTCTTCAAATATGTCTCCGTTCTCGTCCCCTGGTACTCGGGTGCAACATTCCAGACGCTTTACTAACACTCTCCCGACTTGGAGAGTCAGTGCCTTTAACCTCCTGTTTGGCCCAGTTTGCAATTTCTGCGGAAGATGAACAGGAATAGGGAGAACCAATGAGAGACTAGCTGGAGGTGTCTGGACGGGCAAATTTAACTCTCATTTCCCACCAGGAAGAGGAATTAACCAAAGGCTCAGCGTGCCGTGCCGGAACCACATTAGGGCCTGAAGCAATCCTGCGGTGTTGCGGCCAGCTCACAAGAAAGCGAGTTGAAGAAAGGAGCTCAGGGGCACTGTAATTCACAAACCTGAAGAGTTATAAATGACAGCTATCGTCCAAAAATATACTGAAGTAAGGCTGCCAAGAGGACTTGAAAGCGGGGCAGAATTGCAGGAAACCGATTTCAGGAGGTAGACTGGAATTGCATTGAAAGCATAGGAAAAGAGGCAGAACGTCCACAATGATGCACTTGGCCAAAAACGGCGTATGCGTTTTTTCCTGAATATATTCAGGAAAAAACGCATACGCCCTTTTTGGCCAACCAAGCAAGCTTGCAAAGGAAATCTGCACTACAATGAAGTCTCACTTCCCCCCGGTCAAAAGGGCCATCTGAAAAAAGTGTAAAATCCAGAAAGGCAGGACAGGCCATGGAGAACTGGGAGCCTTGTTATGCTGATGGGCGGGATGTAAATTGCCAACAGCCACTCGGGAGAAGTGTATGGTGTTTCCTGAAACATCTAAAAAACAAAGCAACAGAGCCTAGGGCACTTCCACTTATGGTCCTATAGCTTAGGGAAATGAAAATCAAAAAGACACAGCCACCCCAAAGTTTGGGACGGCTCTGTTTACAAGAACCTCGTTTACGGTACAAGTTCAATATCGCAGAAAGTGAAAAATGGATGAAGAAGTTGTGGTACTTACGTACAATGCAATATCACTCAGCAATGACATCTATGTCATCAGGCCCGAAGCAGCATAATGAGTGGATTCAGGTATGATGATTCTACCTGAAAGAAGTCACACAGAAAAAGAAACATCATAAGATATCACTAATACACGGAATGTAAACTTGGCTACACAGGAACTGGATTACAAAACAGAACAGGGTCTCAAATTTAGAAAACCAACTTATGCTTGCTTAAGGGGAAAGGTGAGTTGGGGTGCTGCATAAAACCAGAGATTGAAATGAGCACAGATAAAGTTCCTTAAGCCAAATATAGAATAGACAAGTGCTACTCCTTGCTCAACGAAATGGACTCAACACCCCATATTAAACGCCTAAGAATGTACCTGACTAATAAGTATCTTAAAACCTATGGATTGCTATGTCTCCGAAAGAGAATCAAGCGTGTGTACAGGGGCATAAACGCAGCAGTGATATGATTGGAGAGGTTCGGTGAGCAAATGAAGACCCCTTGAAGTCATATTGCATGGTACCCATTCCACGGGTCTCAACTCTCCAGGTTTAAGGGATTCTTCCTTCAGCTAAAACATGCATGTGGAACCCAGAGTATGATCAACCGTGTGATCGGGAGACGTGTTCAAATATGTCTCCGTTCTCGTCCCCTGGTACTCGGGTGCAACATTCCAGACGCTTTACTAACACTCTCCCGACTTGGAGAGTCAGTGCCTTTAACCTCCTGTTTGGCCCAGTTTGCAATTTCTGCGGAAGATGAACAGGAATAGGGAGAACCAATGAGAGACTAGCTGGAGGTGTCTGGACGGGCAAATTTAACTCTCATTTCCCACCAGGAAGAGGAATTAACCAAAGGCTCAGCGTGCCGTGCCGGAACCACATTAGGGCCTGAAGCAATCCTGCGGTGTTGCGGCCAGCTCACAAGAAAGCGAGTTGAAGAAAGGAGCTCAGGGGCACTGTAATTCACAAACCTGCAGAGTTATAAATGACAGCTATCGTCCAAAAATATACTGAAGTAAGGCTGCCAAGAGGACTTGAAAGCGGGGCAGAATTGCAGGAAACCGAGTTCAGGAGGTAGACTGGAATTGCATTGAAAGCATAGGAAAAGAGGCAGAACGTCCACAATGATGCACTTGGCCAAAAAGGGCGTATGCGTTTTTTCCTGAATATATTCTGGAAAAAACGCATACGCACTTTTTGGCCAACCAAGCAAGCTTGCAAAGGAAATCTGCACTACAATGAAGTCTCACTTCCCCCCGGTCAAAAGGGCCATCTGAAAAAAGTGTAAAATCCAGAAAGGCAGGACAGGCCATGGAGAACTGGGAGCCTTGTTATGCTGATGGGCGGGATGTAAATTGCCAACAGCCACTTGGGAGAAGTGTATGTGTTTCCTGAAACATCTAAAAAACAAAGCAACAGAGCCTAGGGCACTTCCACTTATGGTCCTATAGCTTAGGGAAATGAAAATCAAAAAGACACAGCCACCCCAAAGTTTGGGACGGCTCTGTTTACAAGAACCTCGTTTACGGTACAAGTTCAATATCGCAGAAAGTGAAAAATGGATGAAGAAGTTGTGGTACTTACGTACAATGCAATATCACTCAGCAATGACATCTATGTCATCAGGCCCGTAGCAGCATAATGAGTGCATTCAGGTATGATGATTCTAACTGAAAGAAGTCACACAGAAAAAGAAACATCATAAGATATCACTAATACACGGAATGTAAACTTGGCTACACAGGAACTGGATTACAAAACAGAACAGGGTCTCAAATTTAGAAAACCAACTTATGCTTGCTTAAGGGGAAAGGTGAGTTGGGGTGCTGCATAAAACCAGAGATTGAAATGAGCACAGATAAAGTTCCTTAAGCCAAATATAGAATAGACAAGTGCTACTCCTTGCTCAACGAAATGGACTCAACACCCCATATTAAACGCCTAAGAATGTACCTGACTAATAAGTATCTTAAAACCTATGGATTGCTATGTCTCCGAAAGAGAATCAAGCGTGTGTACAGGGGCATAAACGCAGCAGTGATAGGATTGGAGAGGTTCGGTGAGCAAATGAAGACCCCTTGAAGTCATATTGCATGGTACCCATTCCACGGGTCTCAACTCTCCAGGTTTAAGGGATTCTTCCTTCAGCTAAAACATGCATGTGGAACCCAGAGTATGATCAACCGTGTGATCGGGAGACGTGTTCAAATATGTCTCCGTTCTCGTCCCCTGGTACTCGGGTGCAACATTCCAGACGCTTTACTAACACTCTCCCGACTTGGAGAGTCAGTGCCTTTAACCTCCTGTTTGGCCCAGTTTGCAATTTCTGCGGAAGATGAACAGGAATAGGGAGAACCAATGAGAGACTAGCTGGAGGTGTCTGGACGGGCAAATTTAACTCTCATTTCCCACCAGGAAGAGGAATTAACCAAAGGCTCAGCGTGCCGTGCCAGAACCACATTAGGGCCTGAAGCAATCCTGCGGTGTTGCGGCCAGCTCACAAGAAAGCGAGTTGAAGAAAGGAGCTCAGGGGCACTGTAATTCACAAACCTGCAGAGTTATAAATGACAGCTATCGTCCAAAAATATACTGAAGTAAGGCTGCCAAGAGGACTTGAAAGCGGGGCAGAATTGCAGGAAACCGATTTCAGGAGGTAGACTGGAATTGCATTGAAAGCATAGGAAAAGAGGCAGAACGTCCACAATGATGCACTTGGCCAAAAAGGGCGTATGCGTTTTTTCCTGAATATATTCAGGAAAAAACGCATACGCCCTTTTTGGCCAACCAAGCAAGCTTGCAAAGGAAATCTGCACTACAATGAAATCTCACTTCCCCCCGGTCAAAAGGGCCATCTGAAAAAAGTGTAAAATCCAGAAAGGCAGGACAGGCCATGGAGAACTGGGAGCCTTGTTATGCTGATGGGCGGGATGTAAATTGCCAACAGCCACTTGGGAGAAGTGTATGTGTTTCCTGAAACATCTAAAAAACAAAGCAACAGAGCCTAGGGCACTTCCACTTATGGTCCTATAGCTTAGGGAAATGAAAATCAAAAAGACACAGCCACCCCAAAGTTTGGGACGGCTCTGTTTACAAGAACCTCGTTTACGGTACAAGTTCAATATCGCAGAAAGTGAAAAATGGATGAAGAAGTTGTGGTACTTACGTACAATGCAATATCACTCAGCAATGACATCTATGTCATCAGGCCCGTAGCAGCATAATGAGTGGATTCAGGTATGATGATTCTAACTGAAAGAAGTCACACAGAAAAAGAAACATCATAAGATATCACTAATACACGGAATGTAAACTTGGCTACACAGGAACTGGATTACAAAACAGAACAGGGTCTCAAATTTAGAAAACCAACTTATGCTTGCTTAAGGGGAAAGGTGAGTTGGGGTGCTGCATAAAACCAGAGATTGAAATGAGCACAGATAAAGTTCCTTAAGCCAAATATAGAATAGACAAGAGCTACTCCTTGCTCAACGAAATGGACTCAACACCCCATATTAAACGCCTAAGAATGTACCTGACTAATAAGTATCTTAAAACCTATGGATTGCTATGTCTCCGAAAGAGAATCAAGCATGTGTACAGGGGCATAAACGCAGCAGTGATAGGATTGGAGAGGTTCGGTGAGCAAATGAAGACCCCTTGAAGTCATATTGCATGGTACCCATTCCACGGGTCTCAACTCTCCAGGTTTAAGGGATTCTTCCTTCAGCTAAAACATGCATGTGGAACCCAGAGTATGATCAACCGTGTGATCGGGAGACGTGTTCAAATATGTCTCCGTTCTCGTCCCCTGGTACTCGGGTGCAACATTCCAGACGCTTTACTAACACTCTCCCGACTTGGAGAGTCAGTGCCTTTAACCTCCTGTTTGGCCCAGTTTGCAATTTCTGCGGAAGATGAACAGGAATAGGGAGAACCAATGAGAGACTAGCTGGAGGTGTCTGGACGGGCAAATTTAACTCTCATTTCCCACCAGGAAGAGGAATTAACCAAAGGCTCAGCGTGCCGTGCCGGAACCACGTTTGGGCCTGAAGCAATCCTGCGGTGTTGCGGCCAGCTCACAAGAAAGCGAGTTGAAGAAAGGAGCTCAGGGGCACTGTAATTCACAAACCTGCAGAGTTATAAATGACAGCTATCGTCCAAAAATATACTGAAGTAAGGCTGCCAAGAGGACTTGAAAGCGGGGCAGAATTGCAGGAAACCGAGTTCAGGAGGTAGACTGGAATTGCATTGAAAGCATAGGAAAAGAGGCAGAACGTCCACAATGATGCACTTGGCCAAAAAGGGCGTATGCGTTTTTTCCTGAATATATTCAGGAAAAAACGCATACGCCCTTTTTGGCCAACCAAGCAAGCTTGCAAAGGAAATCTGCACTACAATGAAGTCTCACTTCCCCCCGGTCAAAAGGGCCATCTGAAAAAAGTGTAAAATCCAGAAAGGCAGGACAGGCCATGGAGAACTGGGAGCCTTGTTATGCTGATGGGCGGGATGTAAATTGCCAACAGCCACTCGGGAGAAGTGTATGTGTTTCCTGAAACATCTAAAAAACAAAGCAACAGAGCCTAGGGCACTTCCACTTATGGTCCTATAGCTTAGGGAAATGAAAATCAAAAAGACACAGCCACCCCAAAGTTTGGGATGGCTCTGTTTACAAGAACCTCGTTTACGGTACAAGTTCAATATCGCAGAAAGTGAAAAATGGATGAAGAAGTTGTGGTACTTACGTACAATGCAATATCACTCAGCAATGACATCTATGTCATCAGGCCCGTAGCAGCATAATGAGTGGATTCAGGTATGATGATTCTAACTGAAAGAAGTCACACAGAAAAAGAAACATCATAAGATATCACTAATACACGGAATGTAAACTTGGCTACACAGGAACTGGATTACAAAACAGAACAGGGTCTCAAATTTAGAAAACCAACTTATGCTTGCTTAAGGGGAAAGGTGAGTTGGGGTGCTGCATAAAACCAGAGATTGAAATGAGCACAGATAAAGTTCCTTAAGCCAAATATGGAATAGACAAGAGCTACTCCTTGCTCAACGAAATGGACTCAACACCCCATATTAAACGCCTAAGAATGTACCTGACTAGTAAGTATCTTAAAACCTATGGATTGCTATGTCTCCGAAAGAGAATCAAGCGTGTGTACAGGGGCATAAACGCAGCAGTGATAGGATTGGAGAGGTTTGGTGAGCAAATGAAGACCCTTTGAAGTCATATTGCATGGTACCCATTCCATGGGTCTCAACTCTCCAGGTTTAAGGGATTCTTCCTTCAGCTAAAACATGCATGTGGAACCCAGAGTATGATCAACCGTGTGATCGGGAGACGTGTTCAAATATGTCTCCGTTCTCGTCCCCTGGTACTCGGGTGCAACATTCCAGACGCTTTACTAACACTCTCCCGACTTGGAGAGTCAGTGCCTTTAACCTCCTGTTTGGCCCAGTTTGCAATTTCTGCGGAAGATGAACAGGAATAGGGAGAACCAATGAGAGACTAGCTGGAGGTGTCTGGACGGGCAAATTTAACTCTCATTTCCCACCAGGAAGAGGAATTAACCAAAGGCTCAGCGTGCCGTGCCGGAACCACATTAGGGCCTGAAGCAATCCTGCGGTGTTGCGGCCAGCTCACAAGAAAGCGAGTTGAAGAAAGGAGCTCAGGGGCACTGTAATTCACAAACCTGCAGAGTTATAAATGACAGCTATCGTCCAAAAATATACTGAAGTAAGGCTGCCAAGAGGACTTGAAAGCGGGGCAGAATTGCAGGAAACCGAGTTCAGGAGGTAGACTGGAATTGCATTGAAAGCATAGGAAAAGAGGCAGAACGTCCACAATGATGCACTTGGCCAAAAAGGGCGTATGCGTTTTTTCCTGAATATATTCAGGAAAAAACGCATACGCCCTTTTTGGCCAACCAAGCAAGCTTGCAAAGGAAATCTGCACTACAATGAAGTCTCACTTCCCCCCGGTCAAAAGGGCCATCTGAAAAAAGTGTAAAATCCAGAAAGGCAGGACAGGCCATGGAGAACTGGGAGCCTTGTTATGCTGATGGGCGGGATGTAAATTGCCAACAGCCACTCGGGAGAAGTGTATGTGTTTCCTGAAACATCTAAAAAACAAAGCAACAGAGCCTAGGGCACTTCCACTTATGGTCCTATAGCTTAGGGAAATGAAAATCAAAAAGACACAGCCACCCCAAAGTTTGGGATGGCTCTGTTTACAAGAACCTCGTTTACGGTACAAGTTCAATATCGCAGAAAGTGAAAAATGGATGAAGAAGTTGTGGTACTTACGTACAATGCAATATCACTCAGCAATGACATCTATGTCATCAGGCCCGTAGCAGCATAATGAGTGGATTCAGGTATGATGATTCTAACTGAAAGAAGTCACACAGAAAAAGAAACATCATAAGATATCACTAATACACGGAATGTAAACTTGGCTACACAGGAACTGGATTACAAAACAGAACAGGGTCTCAAATTTAGAAAACCAACTTATGCTTGCTTAAGGGGAAAGGTGAGTTGGGGTGCTGCATAAAACCAGAGATTGAAATGAGCACAGATAAAGTTCCTTAAGCCAAATATAGAATAGACAAGTGCTACTCCTTGCTCAACGAAATGGACTCAACACCCCATATTAAACGCCTAAGAATGTACCTGACTAATAAGTATCTTAAAACCTATGGATTGCTATGTCTCCGAAAGAGAATCAAGCGTGTGTACAGGGGCATAAACGCAGCAGTGATAGGATTGGAGAGGTTCGGTGAGCAAATGAAGACCCCTTGAAGTCATATTGCATGGTACCCATTCCACGGGTCTCAACTCTCCAGGTTTAAGGGATTCTTCCTTCAGCTAAAACATGCATGTGGAACCCAGAGTATGATCAACCGTGTGATCGGGAGACGTGTTCAAATATGTCTCCGTTCTCGTCCCCTGGTACTCGGGTGCAACATTCCAGACGCTTTACTAACACTCTCCCGACTTGGAGAGTCAGTGCCTTTAACCTCCTGTTTGGCCCAGTTTGCAATTTCTGCGGAAGATGAACAGGAATAGGGAGAACCAATGAGAGACTAGCTGGAGGTGTCTGGACGGGCAAATTTAACTCTCATTTCCCACCAGGAAGAGGAATTAACCAAAGGCTCAGCGTGCCGTGCCGGAACCACATTAGGGCCTGAAGCAATCCTGCGGTGTTGCGGCCAGCTCACAAGAAAGCGAGTTGAAGAAAGGAGCTCAGGGGCACTGTAATTCACAAACCTGCAGAGTTATAAATGACAGCTATCGTCCAAAAATATACTGAAGTAAGGCTGCCAAGAGGACTTGAAAGCGGGGCAGAATTGCAGGAAACCGATTTCAGGAGGTAGACTGGAATTGCATTGAAAGCATAGGAAAAGAGGCAGAACGTCCACAATGATGCACTTGGCCAAAAAGGGCGTATGCGTTTTTTCCTGAATATATTCAGGAAAAAACGCATACGCCCTTTTTGGCCAACCAAGCAAGCTTGCAAAGGAAATCTGCACTACAATGAAGTCTCACTTCCCCCCGGTCAAAAGGGCCATCTGAAAAAAGTGTAAAATCCAGAAAGGCAGGACAGGCCATGGAGAACTGGGAGCCTTGTTATGCTGATGGGCGGGATGTAAATTGCCAACAGCCACTTGGGAGAAGTGTATGTGTTTCCTGAAACATCTAAAAAACAAAGCAACAGAGCCTAGGGCACTTCCACTTATGGTCCTATAGCTTAGGGAAATGAAAATCAAAAAGACACAGCCACCCCAAAGTTTGGGACGGCTCTGTTTACAAGAACCTCGTTTACGGTACAAGTTCAATATCGCAGAAAGTGAAAAATGGATGAAGAAGTTGTGGTACTTACGTACAATGCAATATCACTCAGCAATGACATCTATGTCATCAGGCCCGTAGCAGCATAATGAGTGGATTCAGGTATGATGATTCTAACTGAAAGAAGTCACACAGAAAAAGAAACATCATAAGATATCACTAATACACGGAATGTAAACTTGGCTACACAGGAACTGGATTACAAAACAGAACAGGGTCTCAAATTTAGAAAACCAACTTATGCTTGCTTAAGGGGAAAGGTGAGTTGGGGTGCTGCATAAAACCAGAGATTGAAATGAGCACAGATAAAGTTCCTTAAGCCAAATATAGAATAGACAAGAGCTACTCCTTGCTCAACGAAATGGACACAACACCCCATATTAAACGCCTAAGAATGTACCTGACTAATAAGTATCTTAAAACCTATGGATTGCTATGTCTCCGAAAGAGAATCAAGCGTGTGTACAGGGGCATAAACGCAGCAGTGATAGGATTGGAGAGGTTCGGTGAGCAAATGAAGACCCCTTGAAGTCATATTGCATGGTACCCATTCCACGGGTCTCAACTCTCCAGGTTTAAGGGATTCTTCCTTCAGCTAAAACATGCATGTGGAACCCAGAGTATGATCAACCATGTGATCGGGAGACGTCTTCAAATATGTCTCCGTTCTCGTCCCCTGGTACTCGGGTGCAACATTCCAGACGCTTTACTAACACTCTCCCGACTTGGAGAGTCAGTGCCTTTAACCTCCTGTTTGGCCCAGTTTGCAATTTCTGCGGAAGATGAACAGGAATAGGGAGAACCAATGAGAGACTAGCTGGAGGTGTCTGGACGGGCAAATTTAACTCTCATTTCCCACCAGGAAGAGGAATTAACCAAAGGCTCAGCGTGCCGTGCCGGAACCACGTTTGGGCCTGAAGCAATCCTGCGGTGTTGCGGCCAGCTCACAAGAAAGCGAGTTGAAGAAAGGAGCTCAGGGGCACTGTAATTCACAAACCTGCAGAGTTATAAATGACAGCTATCGTCCACAAATATACTGAAGTAAGGCTGCCAAGAGGACTTGAAAGCGGGGCAGAATTGCAGGAAACCGAGTTCAGGAGGTAGACTGGAATTGCATTGAAAGCATAGGAAAAGAGGCAGAACGTCCACAATGATGCACTTGGCCAAAAAGGGCGTATGCGTTTTTTCCTGAATATATTCAGGAAAAAACGCATACGCCCTTTTTGGCCAACCAAGCAAGCTTGCAATGGAAATCTGCACTACAATGAAGTCTCACTTCCCCCCGGTCAAAAGGGCCATCTGAAAAAAGTGTAAAATCCAGAAAGGCAGGACAGGCCATGGAGAACTGGGAGCCTTGTTATGCTGATGGGCGGGATGTAAATTGCCAACAGCCACTCGGGAGAAGTGTAGGGTGTTTCCTGAAACATTTAAAAAACAAAGCAACAGAACCCAGGGCACATCCACTTATGGTCCAATAGCTTAGGGAAATGAAAATCAAAAAGACACAGCCACCCCAAAGTTTGGGACGGCTCTGTTTACAAGAACCTCATTTACGGTACAAGTTCAATATCGCAGAAAGTGAAAAATGGATGAAGAAGTTGTGGTACTTACGTACAATGCAATATCACTCAGCAATGACATCTATGTCATCAGGCCCGTAGCAGCATAATGAGTGGATTCAGGTATGATGATTCTAACTGAAAGAAGTCACACAGAAAAAGAAACATCATAAGATATCACTAATACACGGAATGTAAACTTGGCTACACAGGAACTGGATTACCAAACAGAACAGGGTCTCAAATTTAGAAAACCAACTTATGCTTGCTTAAGGGGAAAGGTGAGTTGGGGTGCTGCATAAAACCAGAGATTGAAATGAGCACAGATAAAGTTCCTTAAGCCAAATATGGAATAGACAAGAGCTACTCCTTGCTCAACGAAATGGACTCAACACCCCATATTAAACGCCTAAGAATGTACCTGACTAGTAAGTATCTTAAAACCTATGGATTGCTATGTCTCCGAAAGAGAATCAAGCGTGTGTACAGGGGCATAAACGCAGCAGTGATAGGATTGGAGAGGTTTGGTGAGCAAATGAAGACCCTTTGAAGTCATATTGCATGGTACCCATTCCATGGGTCTCAACTCTCCAGGTTTAAGGGATTCTTCCTTCAGCTAAAACATGCATGTGGAACCCAGAGTATGATCAACCGTGTGATCGGGAGACGTGTTCAAATATGTCTCCGTTCTCGTCCCCTGGTACTCGGGTGCAACATTCCAGACGCTTTACTAACACTCTCCCGACTTGGAGAGTCAGTGCCTTTAACCTCCTGTTTGGCCCAGTTTGCAATTTCTGCGGAAGATGAACAGGAATAGGGAGAACCAATGAGAGACTAGCTGGAGGTGTCTGGACGGGCAAATTTAACTCTCATTTCCCACCAGGAAGAGGAATTAACCAAAGGCTCAGCGTGCCGTGCCGGAACCACATTAGGGCCTGAAGCAATCCTGCGGTGTTGCGGCCAGCTCACAAGAAAGCGAGTTGAAGAAAGGAGCTCAGGGGCACTGTAATTCACAAACCTGCAGAGTTATAAATGACAGCTATCGTCCAAAAATATACTGAAGTAAGGCTGCCAAGAGGACTTGAAAGCGGGGCAGAATTGCAGGAAACCGAGTTCAGGAGGTAGACTGGAATTGCATTGAAAGCATAGGAAAAGAGGCAGAACGTCCACAATGATGCACTTGGCCAAAAAGGGCGTATGCGTTTTTTCCTGAATATATTCAGGAAAAAACGCATACGCCCTTTTTGGCCAACCAAGCAAGCTTGCAAAGGAAATCTGCACTACAATGAAGTCTCACTTCCCCCCGGTCAAAAGGGCCATCTGAAAAAAGTGTAAAATCCAGAAAGGCAGGACAGGCCATGGAGAACTGGGAGCCTTGTTATGCTGATGGGCGGGATGTAAATTGCCAACAGCCACTCGGGAGAAGTGTATGTGTTTCCTGAAACATCTAAAAAACAAAGCAACAGAGCCTAGGGCACTTCCACTTATGGTCCTATAGCTTAGGGAAATGAAAATCAAAAAGACACAGCCACCCCAAAGTTTGGGATGGCTCTGTTTACAAGAACCTCGTTTACGGTACAAGTTCAATATCGCAGAAAGTGAAAAATGGATGAAGAAGTTGTGGTACTTACGTACAATGCAATATCACTCAGCAATGACATCTATGTCATCAGGCCCGTAGCAGCATAATGAGTGGATTCAGGTATGATGATTCTAACTGAAAGAAGTCACACAGAAAAAGAAACATCATAAGATATCACTAATACACGGAATGTAAACTTGGCTACACAGGAACTGGATTACAAAACAGAACAGGGTCTCAAATTTAGAAAACCAACTTATGCTTGCTTAAGGGGAAAGGTGAGTTGGGGTGCTGCATAAAACCAGAGATTGAAATGAGCACAGATAAAGTTCCTTAAGCCAAATATGGAATAGACAAGAGCTACTCCTTGCTCAACGAAATGGACTCAACACCCCATATTAAACGCCTAAGAATGTACCTGACTAATAAGTATCTTAAAACCTATGGATTGCTATGTCTCCGAAAGAGAATCAAGCGTGTGTACAGGGGCATAAACGCAGCAGTGATAGGATTGGAGAGGTTCGGTGAGCAAATGAAGACCCTTTGAAGTCATATTGCATGGTACCCATTCCACGGGTCTCAACTCTCCAGGTTTAAGGGATTCTTCCTTCAGCTAAAACATGCATGTGGAACCCAGAGTATGATCAACCGTGTGATCGGGAGACGTGTTCAAATATGTCTCCGTTCTCGTCCCCTGGTACTCGGGTGCAACATTCCAGACGCTTTACTAACACTCTCCCGACTTGGAGAGTCAGTGCCTTTAACCTCCTGTTTGGCCCAGTTTGCAATTTCTGCGGAAGATGAACAGGAATAGGGAGAACCAATGAGAGACTAGCTGGAGGTGTCTGGACGGGCAAATTTAACTCTCATTTCCCACCAGGAAGAGGAATTAACCAAAGGCTCAGCATGCCGTGCCGGAAACACGTTAGGGCCTGAAGCAATCCTGCGGTGTTGCGGCCAACTCACAAGAAAGCGAGTTGAAGAAAGGAGCTCAGGGGCACTGTAATTCACAAACCTGCAGAGTTATAAATGACAGCTATCGTCCAAAAATATACTGAAGTAAGGCTGCCAAGAGGACTTGAAAGCGGGGCAGAATTGCAGGAAACCGAGTTCAGGAGGTAGACTGGAATTGCATTGAAAGCATAGGAAAAGAGGCAGAACGTCCACAATGATGCACTTGGCCAAAAAGGGCGTATGCGTTTTTTCCTGAATATATTCAGGAAAAAATGCATACGCCCTTTTTGGCCAACCAAGCAAGCTTGCAAAGGAAATCTGCACTACAATGAAGTCTCACTTCCCCCCGGTCAAAAGGGCCATCTGAAAAAAGTGTAAAATCCAGAAAGGCAGGACAGGCCATGGAGAACTGGGAGCCTTGTTATGCTGATGGGCGGGATGTAAATTGCCAACAGCCACTCGGGAGAAGTGTAGGGTGTTTCCTGAAACATTTAAAAAACAAAGCAACAGAACCCAGGGCACATCCACTTATGGTCCAATAGCTTAGGGAAATGAAAATCAAAAAGACACAGCCACCCCAAAGTTTGGGACGGCTCTGTTTACAAGAACCTCATTTACGGTACAAGTTCAATATCG
Organism: Globicephala melas; assembly: GCF_963455315.2. NCBI lineage: Eukaryota > Metazoa > Chordata > Mammalia > Artiodactyla > Delphinidae > Globicephala > Globicephala melas. Next base: position 631,861 of record NW_027207234.1, on the reverse strand, counting down.
CAGAAAGTGAAAAATGGATGAAGAAGTTGTGGTACTTACGTACAATGCAATATCACTCAGCAATGACATCTATGTCATCAGGCCCGTAGCAGCATAATGAGTGGATTCAGGTATGATGATTCTAACTGAAAGAAGTCACACAGAAAAAGAAACATCATAAGATATCACTAATACACGGAATGTAAACTTGGCTACACAGGAACTGGATTACCAAACAGAACAGGGTCTCAAATTTAGAAAACCAACTTATGCTTGCTTAAGGGGAAAGGTGAGTTGGGGTGCTGCATAAAACCAGAGATTGAAATGAGCACAGATAAAGTTCCTTAAGCCAAATATGGAATAGACAAGAGCTACTCCTTGCTCAACGAAATGGACTCAACACCCCATATTAAACGCCTAAGAATGTACCTGACTAGTAAGTATCTTAAAACCTATGGATTGCTATGTCTCCGAAAGAGAATCAAGCGTGTGTACAGGGGCATAAACGCAGCAGTGATAGGATTGGAGAGGTTTGGTGAGCAAATGAAGACCCTTTGAAGTCATATTGCATGGTACCCATTCCATGGGTCTCAACTCTCCAGGTTTAAGGGATTCTTCCTTCAGCTAAAACATGCATGTGGAACCCAGAGTATGATCAACCGTGTGATCGGGAGACGTGTTCAAATATGTCTCCGTTCTCGTCCCCTGGTACTCGGGTGCAACATTCCAGACGCTTTACTAACACTCTCCCGACTTGGAGAGTCAGTGCCTTTAACCTCCTGTTTGGCCCAGTTTGCAATTTCTGCGGAAGATGAACAGGAATAGGGAGAACCAATGAGAGACTAGCTGGAGGTGTCTGGACGGGCAAATTTAACTCTCATTTCCCACCAGGAAGAGGAATTAACCAAAGGCTCAGCGTGCCGTGCCGGAACTACATTAGGGCCTGAAGCAATCCTGCGGTGTTGCGGCCAGCTCACAAGAAAGCGAGTTGAAGAAAGGAGCTCAGGGGCACTGTAATTCACAAACCTGCAGAGTTATAAATGACAGCTATCGTCCAAAAATATACTGAAGTAAGGCTGCCAAGAGGACTTGAAAGCGGGGCAGAATTGCAGGAAACCGAGTTCAGGAGGTAGACTGGAATTGCATTGAAAGCATAGGAAAAGAGGCAGAACGTCCACAATGATGCACTTGGCCAAAAAGGGCGTATGCGTTTTTTCCTGAATATATTCAGGAAAAAACGCATACGCCCTTTTTGGCCAACCAAGCAAGCTTGCAAAGGAAATCTGCACTACAATGAAGTCTCACTTCCCCCCGGTCAAAAGGGCCATCTGAAAAAAGTGTAAAATCCAGAAAGGCAGGACAGGCCATGGAGAACTGGGAGCCTTGTTATGCTGATGGGCGGGATGTAAATTGCCAACAGCCACTCGGGAGAAGTGTATGTGTTTCCTGAAACATCTAAAAAACAAAGCAACAGAGCCTAGGGCACTTCCACTTATGGTCCTATAGCTTAGGGAAATGAAAATCAAAAAGACACAGCCACCCCAAAGTTTGGGACGGCTCTGTTTACAAGAACCTCGTTTACGGTACAAGTTCAATATCGCAGAAAGTGAAAAATGGATGAAGAAGTTGTGGTACTTACGTACAATGCAATATCACTCAGCAATGACATCTATGTCATCAGGCCCGTAGCAGCATAATGAGTGGATTCAGGTATGATGATTCTAACTGAAAGAAGTCACACAGAAAAAGAAACATCATAAGATATCACTAATACACGGAATGTAAACTTGGCTACACAGGAACTGGATTACAAAACAGAACAGGGTCTCAAATTTAGAAAACCAACTTATGCTTGCTTAAGGGGAAAGGTGAGTTGGGGTGCTGCATAAAACCAGAGATTGAAATGAGCACAGATAAAGTTCCTTAAGCCAAATATGGAATAGACAAGAGCTACTCCTTGCTCAACGAAATGGACTCAACACCCCATATTAAACGCCTAAGAATGTACCTGACTAATAAGTATCTTAAAACCTATGGATTGCTATGTCTCCGAAAGAGAATCAAGCGTGTGTACAGGGGCATAAACGCAGCAGTGATAGGATTGGAGAGGTTCGGTGAGCAAATGAAGACCCTTTGAAGTCATATTGCATGGTACCCATTCCACGGGTCTCAACTCTCCAGGTTTAAGGGATTCTTCCTTCAGCTAAAACATGCATGTGGAACCCAGAGTATGATCAACCGTGTGATCGGGAGACGTCTTCAAATATGTCTCCGTTCTCGTCCCCTGGTACTCGGGTGCAACATTCCAGACGCTTTACTAACACTCTCCCGACTTGGAGAGTCAGTGCCTTTAACCTCCTGTTTGGCCCAGTTTGCAATTTCTGCGGAAGATGAACAGGAATAGGGAGAACCAATGAGAGACTAGCTGGAGGTGTCTGGACGGGCAAATTTAACTCTCATTTCCCACCAGGAAGAGGAATTAACCAAAGGCTCAGCGTGCCGTGCCGGAACCACATTAGGGCCTGAAGCAATCCTGCGGTGTTGCGGCCAGCTCACAAGAAAGCGAGTTGAAGAAAGGAGCTCAGGGGCACTGTAATTCACAAACCTGCAGAGTTATAAATGACAGCTATCGTCCAAAAATATACTGAAGTAAGGCTGCCAAGAGGACTTGAAAGCGGGGCAGAATTGCAGGAAACCGAGTTCAGGAGGTAGACTGGAATTGCATTGAAAGCATAGGAAAAGAGGCAGAACGTCCACAATGATGCACTTGGCCAAAAAGGGCGTATGCGTTTTTTCCTGAATATATTCAGGAAAAAACGCATACGCCCTTTTTGGCCAACCAAGCAAGCTTGCAAAGGAAATCTGCACTACAATGAAGTCTCACTTCCCCCCGGTCAAAAGGGCCATCTGAAAAAAGTGTAAAATCCAGAAAGGCAGGACAGGCCATGGAGAACTGGGAGCCTTGTTATGCTGATGGGCGGGATGTAAATTGCCAACAGCCACTCGGGAGAAGTGTATGTGTTTCCTGAAACATCTAAAAAACAAAGCAACAGAACCCAGGGCACATCCACTTATGGTCCAATAGCTTAGGGAAATGAAAATCAAAAAGACACAGCCACCCCAAAGTTTGGGACGGCTCTGTTTACAAGAACCTCATTTACGGTACAAGTTCAATATCGCAGAAAGTGAAAAATGGATGAAGAAGTTGTGGTACTTACGTACAATGCAATATCACTCAGCAATGACATCTATGTCATCAGGCCCGTAGCAGCATAATGAGTGGATTCAGGTATGATGATTCTAACTGAAAGAAGTCACACAGAAAAAGAAACATCATAAGATATCACTAATACACGGAATGTAAACTTGGCTACACAGGAACTGGATTACCAAACAGAACAGGGTCTCAAATTTAGAAAACCAACTTATGCTTGCTTAAGGGGAAAGGTGAGTTGGGGTGCTGCATAAAACCAGAGATTGAAATGAGCACAGATAAAGTTCCTTAAGCCAAATATGGAATAGACAAGAGCTACTCCTTGCTCAACGAAATGGACTCAACACCCCATATTAAACGCCTAAGAATGTACCTGACTAGTAAGTATCTTAAAACCTATGGATTGCTATGTCTCCGAAAGAGAATCAAGCGTGTGTACAGGGGCATAAACGCAGCAGTGATAGGATTGGAGAGGTTTGGTGAGCAAATGAAGACCCTTTGAAGTCATATTGCATGGTACCCATTCCATGGGTCTCAACTCTCCAGGTTTAAGGGATTCTTCCTTCAGCTAAAACATGCATGTGGAACCCAGAGTATGATCAACCGTGTGATCGGGAGACGTGTTCAAATATGTCTCCGTTCTCGTCCCCTGGTACTCGGGTGCAACATTCCAGACGCTTTACTAACACTCTCCCGACTTGGAGAGTCAGTGCCTTTAACCTCCTGTTTGGCCCAGTTTGCAATTTCTGCGGAAGATGAACAGGAATAGGGAGAACCAATGAGAGACTAGCTGGAGGTGTCTGGACGGGCAAATTTAACTCTCATTTCCCACCAGGAAGAGGAATTAACCAAAGGCTCAGCGTGCCGTGCCGGAACCACATTAGGGCCTGAAGCAATCCTGCGGTGTTGCGGCCAGCTCACAAGAAAGCGAGTTGAAGAAAGGAGCTCAGGGGCACTGTAATTCACAAACCTGCAGAGTTATAAATGACAGCTATCGTCCAAAAATATACTGAAGTAAGGCTGCCAAGAGGACTTGAAAGCGGGGCAGAATTGCAGGAAACCGAGTTCAGGAGGTAGACTGGAATTGCATTGAAAGCATAGGAAAAGAGGCAGAACGTCCACAATGATGCACTTGGCCAAAAAGGGCGTATGCGTTTTTTCCTGAATATATTCAGGAAAAAACGCATACGCCCTTTTTGGCCAACCAAGCAAGCTTGCAAAGGAAATCTGCACTACAATGAAGTCTCACTTCCCCCCGGTCAAAAGGGCCATCTGAAAAAAGTGTAAAATCCAGAAAGGCAGGACAGGCCATGGAGAACTGGGAGCCTTGTTATGCTGATGGGCGGGATGTAAATTGCCAACAGCCACTCGGGAGAAGTGTATGTGTTTCCTGAAACATCTAAAAAACAAAGCAACAGAGCCTAGGGCACTTCCACTTATGGTCCTATAGCTTAGGGAAATGAAAATCAAAAAGACACAGCCACCCCAAAGTTTGGGACGGCTCTGTTTACAAGAACCTCGTTTACGGTACAAGTTCAATATCGCAGAAAGTGAAAAATGGATGAAGAAGTTGTGGTACTTACGTACAATGCAATATCACTCAGCAATGACATCTATGTCATCAGGCCCGTAGCAGCATAATGAGTGGATTCAGGTATGATGATTCTAACTGAAAGAAGTCACACAGAAAAAGAAACATCATAAGATATCACTAATACACGGAATGTAAACTTGGCTACACAGGAACTGGATTACAAAACAGAACAGGGTCTCAAATTTAGAAAACCAACTTATGCTTGCTTAAGGGGAAAGGTGAGTTGGGGTGCTGCATAAAACCAGAGATTGAAATGAGCACAGATAAAGTTCCTTAAGCCAAATATGGAATAGACAAGAGCTACTCCTTGCTCAACGAAATGGACTCAACACCCCATATTAAACGCCTAAGAATGTACCTGACTAATAAGTATCTTAAAACCTATGGATTGCTATGTCTCCGAAAGAGAATCAAGCGTGTGTACAGGGGCATAAACGCAGCAGTGATAGGATTGGAGAGGTTCGGTGAGCAAATGAAGACCCTTTGAAGTCATATTGCATGGTACCCATTCCACGGGTCTCAACTCTCCAGGTTTAAGGGATTCTTCCTTCAGCTAAAACATGCATGTGGAACCCAGAGTATGATCAACCGTGTGATCGGGAGACGTCTTCAAATATGTCTCCGTTCTCGTCCCCTGGTACTCGGGTGCAACATTCCAGACGCTTTACTAACACTCTCCCGACTTGGAGAGTCAGTGCCTTTAACCTCCTGTTTGGCCCAGTTTGCAATTTCTGCGGAAGATGAACAGGAATAGGGAGAACCAATGAGAGACTAGCTGGAGGTGTCTGGACGGGCAAATTTAACTCTCATTTCCCACCAGGAAGAGGAATTAACCAAAGGCTCAGCATGCCGTGCCGGAAACACGTTAGGGCCTGAAGCAATCCTGCGGTGTTGCGGCCAACTCACAAGAAAGCGAGTTGAAGAAAGGAGCTCAGGGGCACTGTAATTCACAAACCTGCAGAGTTATAAATGACAGCTATCGTCCAAAAATATACTGAAGTAAGGCTGCCAAGAGGACTTGAAAGCGGGGCAGAATTGCAGGAAACCGAGTTCAGGAGGTAGACTGGAATTGCATTGAAAGCATAGGAAAAGAGGCAGAACGTCCACAATGATGCACTTGGCCAAAAAGGGCGTATGCGTTTTTTCCTGAATATATTCAGGAAAAAACGCATACGCCCTTTTTGGCCAACCAAGCAAGCTTGCAATGGAAATCTGCACTACAATGAAGTCTCACTTCCCCCCGGTCAAAAGGGCCATCTGAAAAAAGTGTAAAATCCAGAAAGGCAGGACAGGCCATGGAGAACTGGGAGCCTTGTTATGCTGATGGGCGGGATGTAAATTGCCAACAGCCACTCGGGAGAAGTGTATGGTGTTTCCTGAAACATTTAAAAAACAAAGCAACAGAGCCCAGGGCACATCCACTTATGGTCCAATAGCTTAGGGAAATGAAAATCAAAAAGACACAGCCACCCCAAAGTTTGGGACGGCTCTGTTTACAAGAACCTCATTTACGGTACAAGTTCAATATCGCAGAAAGTGAAAAATGGATGAAGAAGTTGTGGTACTTACGTACAATGCAATATCACTCAGCAATGACATCTATGTCATCAGGCCCGTAGCAGCATAATGAGTGGATTCAGGTATGATGATTCTAACTGAAAGAAGTCACACAGAAAAAGAAACATCATAAGATATCACTAATACACGGAATGTAAACTTGGCTACACAGGAACTGGATTACCAAACAGAACAGGGTCTCAAATTTAGAAAACCAACTTATGCTTGCTTAAGGGGAAAGGTGAGTTGGGGTGCTGCATAAAACCAGAGATTGAAATGAGCACAGATAAAGTTCCTTAAGCCAAATATGGAATAGACAAGAGCTACTCCTTGCTCAACGAAATGGACTCAACACCCCATATTAAACGCCTAAGAATGTACCTGACTAGTAAGTATCTTAAAACCTATGGATTGCTATGTCTCCGAAAGAGAATCAAGCGTGTGTACAGGGGCATAAACGCAGCAGTGATAGGATTGGAGAGGTTCGGTGAGCAAATGAAGACCCTTTGAAGTCATATTGCATGGTACCCATTCCACGGGTCTCAACTCTCCAGGTTTAAGGGATTCTTCCTTCAGCTAAAACATGCATGTGGAACCCAGAGTATGATCAACCGTGTGATCGGGAGACGTCTTCAAATATGTCTCCGTTCTCGTCCCCTGGTACTCGGGTGCAACATTCCAGACGCTTTACTAACACTCTCCCGACTTGGAGAGTCAGTGCCTTTAACCTCCTGTTTGGCCCAGTTTGCAATTTCTGCGGAAGATGAACAGGAATAGGGAGAACCAATGAGAGACTAGCTGGAGGTGTCTGGACGGGCAAATTTAACTCTCATTTCCCACCAGGAAGAGGAATTAACCAAAGGCTCAGCATGCCGTGCCGGAAACACGTTAGGGCCTGAAGCAATCCTGCGGTGTTGCGGCCAACTCACAAGAAAGCGAGTTGAAGAAAGGAGCTCAGGGGCACTGTAATTCACAAACCTGCAGAGTTATAAATGACAGCTATCGTCCAAAAATATACTGAAGTAAGGCTGCCAAGAGGACTTGAAAGCGGGGCAGAATTGCAGGAAACCGAGTTCAGGAGGTAGACTGGAATTGCATTGAAAGCATAGGAAAAGAGGCAGAACGTCCACAATGATGCACTTGGCCAAAAAGGGCGTATGCGTTTTTTCCTGAATATATTCAGGAAAAAACGCATACGCCCTTTTTGGCCAACCAAGCAAGCTTGCAAAGGAAATCTGCACTACAATGAAGTCTCACTTCCCCCCGGTCAAAAGGGCCATCTGAAAAAAGTGTAAAATCCAGAAAGGCAGGACAGGCCATGGAGAACTGGGAGCCTTGTTATGCTGATGGGCGGGATGTAAATTGCTAACAGCCACTCGGGAGAAGTGCATGGTGTTTCCTGAAACATCTAAAAAACAAAGCAACAGAGCCTAGGGCACTTCCACTTATGGTCCTATAACTTAGGGATATGAAAATCAAAAAGACACAGCCACCCCAAAGTTTGGGACGGCTCTGTTTACAAGAACCTCGTTTACGGTACAAGTTCAATATCGCAGAAAGTGAAAAATGGATGAAGAAGTTGTGGTACTTACGTACAATGCAATATCACTCAGCAATGACATCTATGTCATCAGGCCCGTAGCAGCATAATGAGTGGATTCAGGTATGATGATTCTAACTGAAAGAAGTCACACAGAAAAAGAAACATCATAAGATATCACTAATACACGGAATGTAAACTTGGCTACACAGGAACTGGATTACCAAACAGAACAGGGTCTCAAATTTAGAAAACCAACTTATGCTTGCTTAAGGGGAAAGGTGAGTTGGGGTGCTGCATAAAACCAGAGATTGAAATGAGCACAGATAAAGTTCCTTAAGCCAAATATGGAATAGACAAGAGCTACTCCTTGCTCAACGAAATGGACTCAACACCCCATATTAAACGCCTAAGAATGTACCTGACTAGTAAGTATCTTAAAACCTATGGATTGCTATGTCTCCGAAAGAGAATCAAGCGTGTGTACAGGGGCATAAACGCAGCAGTGATAGGATTGGAGAGGTTCGGTGAGCAAATGAAGACCCTTTGAAGTCATATTGCATGGTACCCATTCCACGGGTCTCAACTCTCCAGGTTTAAGGGATTCTTCCTTCAGCTAAAACATGCATGTGGAACCCAGAGTATGATCAACCGTGTGATCGGGAGACGTGTTCAAATATGTCTCCGTTCTCGTCCCCTGGTACTCGGGTGCAACATTCCAGACGCTTTACTAACACTCTCCCGACTTGGAGACTCAGTGCCTTTAACCTCCTGTTTGGCCCTGTTTGCAATTTCTGCGGAAGATGAACAGGAATAGGGAGAACCAATGAGAGACTAGCTGGAGGTGTCTGGACGGGCAAATTTAACTCTCATTTCCCACCAGGAAGAGGAATTAACCAAAGGCTCAGCGTGCCGTGCCGGAACCACATTAGGGCCTGAAGCAATCCTGCGGTGTTGCGGCCAGCTCACAAGAAAGCGAGTTGAAGAAAGGAGCTCAGGGGCACTGTAATTCACAAACCTGCAGAGTTATAAATGACAGCTATCGTCCAAAAATATACTGAAGTAAGGCTGCCAAGAGGACTTGAAAGCGGGGCAGAATTGCAGGAAACCGAGTTCAGGAGGTAGACTGGAATTGCATTGAAAGCATAGGAAAAGAGGCAGAACGTCCACAATGATGCACTTGGCCAAAAAGGGCGTATGCGTTTTTTCCTGAATATATTCAGGAAAAAACGCATACGCCCTTTTTGGCCAACCAAGCAAGCTTGCAAAGGAAATCTGCACTACAATGAAGTCTCACTTCCCCCCGGTCAAAAGGGCCATCTGAAAAAAGTGTAAAATCCAGAAAGGCAGGACAGGCCATGGAGAACTGGGAGCCTTGTTATGCTGATGGGCGGGATGTAAATTGCCAACAGCCACTCGGGAGAAGTGTATGTGTTTCCTGAAACATCTAAAAAACAAAGCAACAGAGCCTAGGGCACTTCCACTTATGGTCCTATAGCTTAGGGAAATGAAAATCAAAAAGACACAGCCACCCCAAAGTTTGGGACGGCTCTGTTTACAAGAACCTCGTTTACGGTACAAGTTCAATATCGCAGAAAGTGAAAAATGGATGAAGAAGTTGTGGTACTTACGTACAATGCAATATCACTCAGCAATGACATCTATGTCATCAGGCCCGTAGCAGCATAATGAGTGGATTCAGGTATGATGATTCTACCTGAAATAAGTCACACAGAAAAAGAAACATCATAAGATATCACTAATACACGGAATGTAAACTTGGCTACACAGGAACTGGATTACAAAACAGAACAGGGTCTCAAATTTAGAAAACCAACTTATGCTTGCTTAAGGGGAAAGGTGAGTTGGGGTGCTGCATAAAACCAGAGATTGAAATGAGCACAGATAAAGTTCCTTAAGCCAAATATGGAATAGACAAGAGCTACTCCTTGCTCAACGAAATGGACTCAACACCCCATATTAAACGCCTAAGAATGTACCTGACTAATAAGTATCTTAAAACCTATGGATTGCTATGTCTCCGAAAGAGAATCAAGCGTGTGTACAGGGGCATAAACGCAGCAGTGATAGGATTGGAGAGGTTCGGTGAGCAAATGAAGACCCTTTGAAGTCATATTGCATGGTACCCATTCCACGGGTCTCAACTCTCCAGGTTTAAGGGATTCTTCCTTCAGCTAAAACATGCATGTGGAACCCAGAGTATGATCAACCGTGTGATCGGGAGACGTCTTCAAATATGTCTCCGTTCTCGTCCCCTGGTACTCGGGTGCAACATTCCAGACGCTTTACTAACACTCTCCCGACTTGGAGAGTCAGTGCCTTTAACCTCCTGTTTGGCCCAGTTTGCAATTTCTGCAGAAGATGAACAGGAATAGGGAGAACCAATGAGAGACTAGCTGGAGGTGTCTGGACGGGCAAATTTAACTCTCATTTCCCACCAGGAAGAGGAATTAACCAAAGGCTCAGCATGCCGTGCCGGAAACACGTTAGGGCCTGAAGCAATCCTGCGGTGTTGCGGCCAACTCACAAGAAAGCGAGTTGAAGAAAGGAGCTCAGGGGCACTGTAATTCACAAACCTGCAGAGTTATAAATGACAGCTATCGTCCAAAAATATACTGAAGTAAGGCTGCCAAGAGGACTTGAAAGCGGGGCAGAATTGCAGGAAACCGAGTTCAGGAGGTAGACTGGAATTGCATTGAAAGCATAGGAAAAGAGGCAGAACGTCCACAATGATGCACTTGGCCAAAAAGGGCGTATGCGTTTTTTCCTGAATATATTCAGGAAAAAACGCATACGCCCTTTTTGGCCAACCAAGCAAGCTTGCAAAGGAAATCTGCACTACAATGAAGTCTCACTTCCCCCCGGTCAAAAGGGCCATCTGAAAAAAGTGTAAAATCCAGAAAGGCAGGACAGGCCATGGAGAACTTGGAGCCTTGTTATGCTGATGGGCGGGATGTAAATTGCTAACAGCCACTCGGGAGAAGTGTATGGTGTTTCCTGAAACATCTAAAAAAGAAAGCAACAGAGCCTAGGGCACTTCCACTTATGGTCCTATAACTTAGGGATATGAAAATCAAAAAGACACAGCCGCCCCAAAGTTTGGGACGGCTCTGTTTACAAGAACCTCGTTTACGGTACAAGTTCAATATCGCAGAAAGTGAAAAATGGATGAAGAAGTTGTGGTACTTACGTACAATGCAATATCACTCAGCAATGACATCTATGTCATCAGGCCCGTAGCAGCATAATGAGTGGATTCAGGTATGATTATTCTAACTGAAAGAAGTCACACAGAAAAAGAAACATCATAAGATATCACTAATACACGGAATGTAAACTTGGCTACACAGGAACTGGATTACCAAACAGAACAGGGTCTCAAATTTAGAAAACCAACTTATGCTTGCTTAAGGGGAAAGGTGAGTTGGGGTGCTGCATAAAACCAGAGATTGAAATGAGCACAGATAAAGTTCCTTAAGCCAAATATGGAATAGACAAGAGCTACTCCTTGCTCAACGAAATGGACTCAACACCCCATATTAAACGCCTAAGAATGTACCTGACTAGTAAGTATCTTAAAACCTATGGATTGCTATGTCTCCGAAAGAGAATCAAGCGTGTGTACAGGGGCATAAACGCAGCAGTGATAGGATTGGAGAGGTTCGGTGAGCAAATGAAGACCCTTTGAAGTCATATTGCATGGTACCCATTCCACGGGTCTCAACTCTCCAGGTTTAAGGGATTCTTCCTTCAGCTAAAACATGCATGTGGAACCCAGAGTATGATCAACCATGTGATCGGGAGACGTGTTCAAATATGTCTCCGTTCTTGTCCCCTGGTACTCGGGTGCAACATTCCAGACGCTTTACTAACACTCTCCCGACTTGGAGACTCAGTGCCTTTAACCTCCTGTTTGGCCCAGTTTGCAATTTCTGCGGAAGATGAACAGGAATAGGGAGAACCAATGAGAGACTAGCTGGAGCTGTCTGGACGGGCAAATTTAACTCTCATTTCCCACCAGGAAGAGGAATTAACCAAAGGCTCAGCGTGCCGTGCCGGAACCACATTAGGGCCTGAAGCAATCCTGCGGTGTTGCGGCCAGCTCACAAGAAAGCGAGTTGAAGAAAGGAGCTCAGGGGCACTGTAATTCACAAACCTGCAGAGTTATAAATGACAGCTATCGTCCAAAAATATACTGAAGTAAGGCTGCCAAGAGGACTTGAAAGCGGGGCAGAATTGCAGGAAACCGAGTTCAGGAGGTAGACTGGAATTGCATTGAAAGCATAGGAAAAGAGGCAGAACGTCCACAATGATGCACTTGGCCAAAAAGGGCGTATGCGTTTTTTCCTGAATATATTCAGGAAAAAACGCATACGCCCTTTTTGGCCAACCAAGCAAGCTTGCAAAGGAAATCTGCACTACAATGAAGTCTCACTTCCCCCCGGTCAAAAGGGCCATCTGAAAAAAGTGTAAAATCCAGAAAGGCAGGACAGGCCATGGAGAACTGGGAGCCTTGTTATGCTGATGGGCGGGATGTAAATTGCCAACAGCCACTCGGGAGAAGTGTATGTGTTTCCTGAAACATCTAAAAAACAAAGCAACAGAGCCTAGGGCACTTCCACTTATGGTCCTATAGCTTAGGGAAATGAAAATCAAAAAGACACAGCCACCCCAAAGTTTGGGACGGCTCTGTTTACAAGAACCTCGTTTACGGTACAAGTTCAATATCGCAGAAAGTGAAAAATGGATGAAGAAGTTGTGGTACTTACGTACAATGCAATATCACTCAGCAATGACATCTATGTCATCAGGCCCGTAGCAGCATAATGAGTGGATTCAGGTATGATGATTCTAACTGAAAGAAGTCACACAGAAAAAGAAACATCATAAGATATCACTAATACACGGAATGTAAACTTGGCTACACAGGAACTGGATTACAAAACAGAACAGGGTCTCAAATTTAGAAAACCAACTTATGCTTGCTTAAGGGGAAAGGTGAGTTGGGGTGCTGCATAAAACCAGAGATTGAAATGAGCACAGAGTAAGTTCCTTAAGCCAAATATGGAATAGACAAGAGCTACTCCTTGCTCAACGAAATGGACTCAACACCCCATATTAAACGCCTAAGAATGTACCTGACTAATAAGTATCTTAAAACCTATGGATTGCTATGTCTCCGAAAGAGAATCAAGCGTGTGTACAGGGGCATTAACGCAGCAGTGATAGGATTGGAGAGGTTCGGTGAGCAAATGAAGACCCTTTGAAGTCATATTGCATGGTACCCATTCCACGGGTCTCAACTCTCCAGGTTTAAGGGATTCTTCCTTCAGCTAAAACATGCATAAGGAACCCAGAGTATGATCAACCGTGTGATCGGGAGACGTCTTCAAATATGTCTCCGTTCTCGTCCCCTGGTACTCGGGTGCAACATTCCAGACGCTTTACTAACACTCTCCCGACTTGGAGAGTCAGTGCCTTTAACCTCCTGTTTGGCCCAGTTTGCAATTTCTGCGGAAGATGAACAGGAATAGGGAGAACCAATGAGAGACTAGCTGGAGATGTCTGGACGGGCAAATTTAACTCTCATTTCCCACCAGGAAGAGGAATTAACCAAAGGCTCAGCATGCCGTGCCGGAAAAACGCTAGGGCCTGAAGCAATCCTGCGGTGTTGCGGCCAACTCACAAGAAAGCGAGTTGAAGAAAGGAGCTCAGGGGCACTGTAATTCACAAACCTGCAGAGTTATAAATGACAGCTATCGTCCAAAAATATACTGAAGTAAGGCTGCCAAGAGGACTTGAAAGCGGGGCAGAATTGCAGGAAACCGAGTTCAGGAGGTAGACTGGAATTGCATTGAAAGCATAGGAAAAGAGGCAGAACGTCCACAATGATGCACTTGGCCAAAAAGGGCGTATGCGTTTTTTCCTGAATATATTCAGGAAAAAACGCATACGCCCTTTTTGGCCAACCAAGCAAGCTTGCAAAGGAAATCTGCACTACAATGAAGTCTCACTTCCCCCCGGTCAAAAGGGCCATCTGAAAAAAGTGTAAAATCCAGAAAGGCAGGACAGGCCATGGAGAACTGGGAGCCTTGTTATGCTGATGGGCGGGATGTAAATTGCCAACAGCCACTCGGGAGAAGTGTATGGTGTTTCCTGAAACATCTAAAAAACAAAGCAACAGAGCCTAGGGCACTTCCACTTATGGTCCTATAGCTTAGGGAAATGAAAATCAAAAAGACACAGCCACCCCAAAGTTTGGGACGGCTCTGTTTACAAGAACCTCGTTTACGGTACAAGTTCAATATCGCAGAAAGTGAAAAATGGATGAAGAAGTTGTGGTACTTACGTACAATGCAATATCACTCAGCAATGACATCTATGTCATCAGGCCCGTAGCAGCATAATGAGTGGATTCAGGTATGATGATTCTAACTGAAAGAAGTCACACAGAAAAAGAAACATCATAAGATATCACTAATACACGGAATGTAAACTTGGCTACACAGGAACTGGATTACCAAACAGAACAGGGTCTCAAATTTAGAAAACCAACTTATGCTTGCTTAAGGGGAAAGGTGAGTTGGGGTGCTCCATAAAACCGGAGATTGAAATGAGCACAGATAAAGTTCCTTAAGCCAAATATGGAATAGACAAGAGCTACTCCTTGCTCAACGAAATGGACTCAACACCCCATATTAAACGCCTAAGAATGTACCTGCCTAGTAAGTATCTTAAAACCTATGGATTGCTATGTCTCCGAAAGAGAATCAAGCGTGTGTACAGGGGCATAAACGCAGCAGTGATAGGATTGGAGAGGTTCGGTGAGCAAATGAAGACCCTTTGAAGTCATATTGCATGGTACACATTCCACGGGTCTCAACTCTCCAGGTTTAAGGGATTCTTCCTTCAGCTAAAACATGCATGTGGAACCCAGAGTATGATCAACCGTGTGATCGGGAGACGTGTTCAAATATGTCTCCGTTCTCGTCCCCTGGTACTCGGATGCAACATTCCAGACGCTTTACTAACACTCTCCCGACTTGGAGAGTCAGTGTCTTTAACCTCCTGTTTGGCCCAGTTTTTAATTTCTGCGGAAGATGAACAGGAATAGGGAGAACCAATGAGAGACTAGCTGGAGGTGTCTGGACGGGCAAATTTAACTCTCATTTCCCACCAGGAAGAGGAATTAACCAAAGGCTCAGCGTGCCGTGCCGGAACCACATTAGGGCCTGAAGCAATCCTGCGGTGTTGTGGCCAGCTCACAAGAAAGCGAGTTGAAGAAAGGAGCTCAGGGGCACTGTAATTCACAAACCTGCAGAGTTATAAATGACAGCTATCGTCCAAAAATATACTGAAGTAAGGCTGCCAAGAGGACTTGAAAGCGGGGCAGAATTGCAGGAAACCGAGTTCAGGAGGTAGACTGGAATTGCATTGAAAGCATAGGAAAAGAGGCAGAACGTCCACAATGATGCACTTGGCCAAAAAGGGCGTATGCGTTTTTTCCTGAATATATTCAGGAAAAAACGCATACGCCCTTTTTGGCCAACCAAGCAAGCTTGCAAAGGAAATCTGCACTACAATGAAGTCTCACTTCCCCCTGGTCAAAAGGGCCATCTGAAAAAAGTGTAAAATCCAGAAAGGCAGGACAGGCCATGGAGAACTGGGAGCCTTGTTATGCTGATGGGCGGGATGTAAATTGCCAACAGCCACTCGGGAGAAGTGTATGGTGTTTCCTGAAACATCAAAAAAACAAAGCAACAGAGCCTAGGGCACTTCCACTTATGGTCCTATAGCTTAGGGAAATGAAAATCAAAAAGACACAGCCACCCCAAAGTTTGGGACGGCTCTGTTTACAAGAACCTCGTTTACAGTACAAGTTCAAGATCGCAGAAAGTGAAAAATGGATGAAGAAGTTGTGGTACTTACGTACAATGCAATATCACTCAGCAATGACATCTATGTCATCAGGCCCGTAGCAGCATAATGAGTGGATTCAGGTATGATGATTCTAACTGAAAGAAGTCACACAGAAAAAGAAACATCATAAGATATCACTAATACACGGAATGTAAACTTGGCTACACAGGAACTGGATTACCAAACAGAACAGGGTCTCAAATTTAGAAAACCAACTTATGCTTGCTTAAGGGGAAAGGTGAGTTGGGGTGCTGCATAAAACCGGAGATTGAAATGAGCACAGATAAAGTTCCTTAAGCCAAATATGGAATAGACAAGAGCTACTCCTTGCTCAACGAAATGGACTCAACACCCCATATTAAACGCCTAAGAATGTACCTGCCTAGTAAGTATCTTAAAACCTATGGATTGCTATGTCTCCGAAAGAGAATCAAGCGTGTGTACAGGGGCATAAACGCAGCAGTGATAGGATTGGAGAGGTTCGGTGAGCAAATGAAGACCCTTTGAAGTCATATTGCATGGTACCCATTCCACGGGTCTCAACTCTCCAGGTTTAAGGGATTCTTCCTTCAGCTAAAACATGCATGTGGAACCCAGAGTATGATCAACCGTGTGATCGGGAGACGTGTTCAAATATGTCTCCGTTCTCGTCCCCTGGTACTCGGATGCAACATTCCAGACGCTTTACTAACACTCTCCCGACTTGGAGAGTCAGTGCCTTTAACCTCCTGTTTGGCCCAGTTTGCAATTTCTGCGGAAGATGAACAGGAATAGGGAGAACCAATGAGAGACTAGCTGGAGGTGTCTGGACGGGCAAATTTAACTCTCATTTCCCACCAGGAAGAGGAATTAACCAAAGGCTCAGCGTGCCGTGCCGGAACCACATTAGGGCCTGAAGCAATCCTGCGGTGTTGCAGCCAGCTCACAAGAAAGCGAGTTGAAGAAAGGAGCTCAGGGGCACTGTAATTCACAAACCTGCAGAGTTATAAATGACAGCTATCGTCCAAAAATATACTGAAGTAAGGCTGCCAAGAGGACTTGAAAGCGGGGCAGAATTGCAGGAAACCGAGTTCAGGAGGTAGACTGGAATTGCATTGAAAGCATAGGAAAAGAGGCAGAACGTCCACAATGATGCACTTGGCCAAAAAGGGCGTATGCGTTTTTTCCTGAATATATTCAGGAAAAAACGCATACGCCCTTTTTGGCCAACCAAGCAAGCTTGCAAAGGAAATCTGCACTACAATGAAGTCTCACTTCCCCCCGGTCAAAAGGGCCATCTGAAAAAAGTGTAAAATCCAGAAAGGCAGGACAGGCCATGGAGAACTGGGAGCCTTGTTATGCTGATGGGCGGGATGTAAATTGCCAACAGCCACTCGGGAGAAGTGTATGTGTTTCCTGAAACATCTAAAAAACAAAGCAACAGAGCCTAGGGCACTTCCACTTATGGTCCTATAGCTTAGGGAAATGAAAATCAAAAAGACACAGCCACCCCAAAGTTTGGGACGG
This sequence comes from Globicephala melas, assembly GCF_963455315.2. Classification (NCBI taxonomy): domain Eukaryota; kingdom Metazoa; phylum Chordata; class Mammalia; order Artiodactyla; family Delphinidae; genus Globicephala; species Globicephala melas. Next base: position 614,530 of record NW_027207234.1, on the reverse strand, counting down.
CTCTGTTTACAAGAACCTCGTTTACGGTACAAGTTCAATATCGCAGAAAGTGAAAAATGGATGAAGAAGTTGTGGTACTTACGTACAATGCAATATCACTCAGCAATGACATCTATGTCATCAGGCCCGTAGCAGCATAATGAGTGGATTCAGGTATGATTATTCTAACTGAAAGAAGTCACACAGAAAAAGAAACATCATAAGATATCACTAATACACGGAATGTAAACTTGGCTACACAGGAACTGGATTACCAAACAGAACAGGGTCTCAAATTTAGAAAACCAACTTATGCTTGCTTAAGGGGCAAGGTGAGTTGGGGTGCAGCATAAAACAAGAGATTGAAATGAGCACAGATAAAGTTCCTTAAGCCAAATATGGAATAGACAAGAGCTACTCCTTGCTCAACGAAATGGACTCAACACCCCATATTAAACGCCTAAGAATGTACCTGCCTAGTAAGTATCTTAAAACCTATGGATTGCTATGTCTCCGAAAGAGAATCAAGCGTGTGTACAGGGGCATAAACGCAGCAGTGATAGGATTGGAGAGGTTCGGTGAGCAAATGAAGACCCTTTGAAGTCATATTGCATGGTACCCATTCCACAGGTCTCAACTCTCCAGGTTTAAGGGATTCTTCCTTCAGCTAAAACATGCATGTGGAACCCAGAGTATGATCAACCGTGTGATCGGGAGACGTCTTCAAATATGTCTCCGTTCTCGTCCCCTGGTACTCGGGTGCAACATTCCAGACGCTTTACTAACACTCTCCCGACTTGGAGAGTCAGTGCCTTTAACCTCCTGTTTGGCCCAGTTTGCAATTTCTGCGGAAGATGAACAGGAATAGGGAGAACCAATGAGAGACTAGCTGGAGGTGTCTGGACGGGCAAATTTAACTCTCATTTCCCACCAGGAAGAGGAATTAACCAAAGGCTCAGCATGCCGTGCCGGAAACACGTTAGGGCCTGAAGCAATCCTGCGGTGTTGCGGCCAGCTCACAAGAAAGCGAGTTGAAGAAAGGAGCTCAGGGGCACTGTAATTCACAAACCTGCAGAGTTATAAATGACAGCTATCGTCCAAAAATATACTGAAGTAAGGCTGCCAAGAGGACTTGAAAGCGGGGCAGAATTGCAGGAAACCGAGTTCAGGAGGTAGACTGAAATTGCATTGAAAGCATAGGAAAAGAGGCAGAACGTCCACAATGATGCACTTGGCCAAAAAGGGCGTATGCATTTTTTCCTGAATATATTCAGGAAAAAACGCATACGCCCTTTTTGGCCAACCAAGCAAGCTTGCAAAGGAAATCTGCACTACAATGAAGTCTCACTTCCCCCCGGTCAAAAGGGCCATCTGAAAAAAGTGTAAAATCCAGAAAGGCAGGACAGGCCATGGAGAACTGGGAGCCTTGTTATGCTGATGGGCGGGATGTAAATTGCCAACAGCCACTCGGGAGAAGTGTATGTGTTTCCTGAAACATCTAAAAAACAAAGCAACAGAGCCTAGGGCACTTCCACTTATGGTCCTATAGCTTAGGGAAATGAAAATCAAAAAGACACAGCCACCCCAAAGTTTGGGACGGCTCTGTTTACAAGAACCTCGTTTACGGTACAAGTTCAATATCGCAGAAAGTGAAAAATGGATGAAGAAGTTGTGGTACTTACGTACAATGCAATATCACTCAGCAATGACATCTATGTCATCAGGCCCGTAGCAGCATAATGAGTGGATTCAGGTATGATGATTCTAACTGAAAGAAGTCACACAGAAAAAGAAACATCATAAGATATCACTAATACACGGAATGTAAACTTGGCTACACAGGAACTGGATTACAAAACAGAACAGGGTCTCAAATTTAGAAAACCAACTTATGCTTGCTTAAGGGGAAAGGTGAGTTGGGGTGCTGCATAAAACCAGAGATTGAAATGAGCACAGAGTAAGTTCCTTAAGCCAAATATGGAATAGACAAGAGCTACTCCTTGCTCAACGAAATGGACTCAACACCCCATATTAAACGCCTAAGAATGTACCTGACTAATAAGTATCTTAAAACCTATGGATTGCTATGTCTCCGAAAGAGAATCAAGCGTGTGTACAGGGGCATAAACGCAGCAGTGATAGGATTGGAGAGGTTCGGTGAGCAAATGAAGACCCTTTGAAGTCATATTGCATGGTACCCATTCCACGGGTCTCAACTCTCCAGGTTTAAGGGATTCTTCCTTCAGCTAAAACATGCATGTGGAACCCAGAGTATGATCAACCGTGTGATCGGGAGACGTGTTCAAATATGTCTCCGTTCTCGTCCCCTGGTACTCGGATGCAACATTCCAGACGCTTTACTAACACTCTCCCGACTTGGAGAGTCAGTGTCTTTAACCTCCTGTTTGGCCCAGTTTGCAATTTCTGCGGAAGATGAACAGGAATAGGGAGAACCAATGAGAGACTAGCTGGAGGTGTCTGGACGGGCAAATTTAACTCTCATTTCCCACCAGGAAGAGGAATTAACCAAAGGCTCAGCGTGCCGTGCCGGAACCACATTAGGGCCTGAAGCAATCCTGCGGTGTTGTGGCCAGCTCACAAGAAAGCGAGTTGAAGAAAGGAGCTCAGGGGCACTGTAATTCACAAACCTGCAGAGTTATAAATGACAGCTATCGTCCAAAAATATACTGAAGTAAGGCTGCCAAGAGGACTTGAAAGCGGGGCAGAATTGCAGGAAACCGAGTTCAGGAGGTAGACTGGAATTGCATTGAAAGCATAGGAAAAGAGGCAGAACGTCCACAATGATGCACTTGGCCAAAAAGGGCGTATGCGTTTTTTCCTGAATATATTCAGGAAAAAACGCATACGCCCTTTTTGGCCAACCAAGCAAGCTTGCAAAGGAAATCTGCACTACAATGAAGTCTCACTTCCCCCTGGTCAAAAGGGCCATCTGAAAAAAGTGTAAAATCCAGAAAGGCAGGACAGGCCATGGAGAACTGGGAGCCTTGTTATGCTGATGGGCGGGATGTAAATTGCCAACAGCCACTCGGGAGAAGTGTATGGTGTTTCCTGAAACATCAAAAAAACAAAGCAACAGAGCCTAGGGCACTTCCACTTATGGTCCTATAGCTTAGGGAAATGAAAATCAAAAAGACACAGCCACCCCAAAGTTTGGGACGGCTCTGTTTACAAGAACCTCGTTTACAGTACAAGTTCAAGATCGCAGAAAGTGAAAAATGGATGAAGAAGTTGTGGTACTTACGTACAATGCAATATCACTCAGCAATGACATCTATGTCATCAGGCCCGTAGCAGCATAATGAGTGGATTCAGGTATGATGATTCTAACTGAAAGAAGTCACACAGAAAAAGAAACATCATAAGATATCACTAATACACGGAATGTAAACTTGGCTACACAGGAACTGGATTACCAAACAGAACAGGGTCTCAAATTTAGAAAACCAACTTATGCTTGCTTAAGGGGAAAGGTGAGTTGGGGTGCTGCATAAAACCGGAGATTGAAATTAGCACAGATAAAGTTCCTTAAGCCAAATATGGAATAGACAAGAGCTACTCCTTGCTCAACGAAATGGACTCAACACCCCATATTAAACGCCTAAGAATGTACCTGCCTAGTAAGTATCTTAAAACCTATGGATTGCTATGTCTCCGAAAGAGAATCAAGCGTGTGTACAGGGGCATAAACGCAGCAGTGATAGGATTGGAGAGGTTCGGTGAGCAAATGAAGACCCTTTGAAGTCATATTGCATGGTACCCATTCCACGGGTCTCAACTCTCCAGGTTTAAGGGATTCTTCCTTCAGCTAAAACATGCATGTGGAACCCAGAGTATGATCAACCGTGTGATCGGGAGACGTGTTCAAATATGTCTCCGTTCTCGTCCCCTGGTACTCGGATGCAACATTCCAGACGCTTTACTAACACTCTCCCGACTTGGAGAGTCAGTGCCTTTAACCTCCTGTTTGGCCCAGTTTGCAATTTCTGCGGAAGATGAACAGGAATAGGGAGAACCAATGAGAGACTAGCTGGAGGTGTCTGGACGGGCAAATTTAACTCTCATTTCCCACCAGGAAGAGGAATTAACCAAAGGCTCAGCGTGCCGTGCCGGAACCACATTAGGGCCTGAAGCAATCCTGCGGTGTTGCGGCCAGCTCACAAGAAAGCGAGTTGAAGAAAGGAGCTCAGGGGCACTGTAATTCACAAACCTGCAGAGTTATAAATGACAGCTATCGTCCAAAAATATACTGAAGTAAGGCTGCCAAGAGGACTTGAAAGCGGGGCAGAATTGCAGGAAACCGAGTTCAGGAGGTAGACTGGAATTGCATTGAAAGCATAGGAAAAGAGGCAGAACGTCCACAATGATGCACTTGGCCAAAAAGGGCGTATGCGTTTTTTCCTGAATATATTCAGGAAAAAACGCATACGCCCTTTTTGGCCAACCAAGCAAGCTTGCAAAGGAAATCTGCACTACAATGAAGTCTCACTTCCCCCCGGTCAAAAGGGCCATCTGAAAAAAGTGTAAAATCCAGAAAGGCAGGACAGGCCATGGAGAACTGGGAGCCTTGTTATGCTGATGGGCGGGATGTAAATTGCCAACAGCCACTCGGGAGAAGTGTATGTGTTTCCTGAAACATCTAAAAAACAAAGCAACAGAGCCTAGGGCACTTCCACTTATGGTCCTATAGCTTAGGGAAATGAAAATCAAAAAGACACAGCCACCCCAAAGTTTGGGACGGCTCTGTTTACAAGAACCTCGTTTACGGTACAAGTTCAATATCGCAGAAAGTGAAAAATGGATGAAGAAGTTGTGGTACTTACGTACAATGCAATATCACTCAGCAATGACATCTATGTCATCAGGCCCGTAGCAGCATAATGAGTGGATTCAGGTATGATTATTCTAACTGAAAGAAGTCACACAGAAAAAGAAACATCATAAGATATCACTAATACACAGAATGTAAACTTGGCTACACAGGAACTGGATTACCAAACAGAACAGGGTCTCAAATTTAGAAAACCAACTTATGCTTGCTTAAGGGGAAAGGTGAGTTGGGGTGCTGCATAAAACAAGAGATTGAAATGAGCACAGATAAAGTTCCTTAAGCCAAATATGGAATAGACAAGAGCTACTCCTTGCTCAACGAAATGGACTCAACACCCCATATTAAACGCCTAAGAATGTACCTGCCTAGTAAGTATCTTAAAACCTATGGATTGCTATGTCTCCGAAAGAGAATCAAGCGTGTGTACAGGGGCATAAACGCAGCAGTGATAGGATTGGAGATGTTCCGTGAGCAAATGAAGACCCTTTGAAGTCATATTGCATGGTACCCATTCCACGGGTCTCAACTCTCCAGGTTTAAGGGATTCTTCCTTCAGCTAAAACATGCATGTGGAACCCAGAGTATGATCAACCGTGTGATCGGGAGACGTGTTCAAATATGTCTCCGTTCTCGTCCCCTGGTACTCGGATTCAACATTCCAGACGCTTTCCTAACACTCTCCCGACTTGGAGAGTCAGTGCCTTTAACCTCCTGTTTGTCCCAGTTTGCAATTTCTGCTAAAGATGAACAGCAATAGGGAGAACCAATGAGAGACTAGCTGGAGGTGTCTGGACGGGCAAATTTAACTTTCATTTCCCACCAGGAAGATGAATTAACCAAAGGCTCAGTGTGCCGTGCCGGAACCACATTAGGGCCTGAAGCAATCCTGCGGTGTTGTGGCCAGCTCACAAGAAAGCGAGTTGAAGAAAGGAGCTCAGGGGCACTGTAATTCACAAACCTGCAGAGTTATAAATGACAGCTATCGTCCAAAAATATACTGAAGTAAGGCTGCCAAGAGGACTTGAAAGCGGGGCAGAATTGCAGGAAACCGAGTTCAGGAGGTAGACTGGAATTGCATTGAAAGCATAGGAAAAGAGGCAGAACGTCCACAATGATGCACTTGGCCAAAAAGGGCGTATGCATTTTTTCCTGAATATATTCAGGAAAAAACGCATACGCACTTTTTGGCCAACCAAGCAAGCTTGCAAAGGAAATCTGCACTACAATGAAGTCTCACTTCCCCCCGGTCAAAAGGGCCATCTGAAAAAAGTGTAAAATCCAGAAAGGCAGGACAGGCCATGGAGAACTGGGAGCCTTGTTATGCTGATGGGCGGGATGTAAATTGCCAACAGCCACTCGGGAGAAGTGTATGGTGTTTCCTGAAACATCTAAAAAACAAAGCAACAGAGCCTAGGGCACTTCCACTTATGGTCCTATAGCTTAGGGAAATGAAAATCAAAAAGACACAGCCACCCCAATGTTTGGGACGGCTCTGTTTACAAGAACCTCGTTTACAGTACAAGTTCAATATCGCAGAAAGTGAAAAATGGATGAAGAAGTTGTGGTACTTACGTACAATGCAATATCACTCAGCAATGACATCTATGTCATCAGGCCCGTAGCAGCATAATGAGTGGATTCAGGTATGATGATTCTAACTGAAAGAAGTCACACAGAAAAAGAAACATCATAAGATATCACTAATACACGGAATGTAAACTTGGCTACACAGGAACTGGATTACCAAACAGAACAGGGTCTCAAATTTAGAAAACCAACTTATGCTTGCTTAAGGGGAAAGGTGAGTTGGGGTGCTGCATAAAACCGGAGATTGAAATGAGCACAGATAAAGTTCCTTAAGCCAAATATGGAATAGACAAGAGCTACTCCTTGCTCAACGAAATGGACTCAACACCCCATATTAAACGCCTAAGAATGTACCTGCCTAGTAAGTATCTTAAAACCTATGGATTGCTATGTCTCCGAAAGAGAATCAAGCGTGTGTATAGGGGCATAAACGCAGCAGTGATAGGATTGGAGAGGTTCGGTGAGCAAATGAAGACCCTTTGAAGTCATATTGCATGGTACCCATTCCACGGGTCTCAACTCTCCAGGTTTAAGGGATTCTTCCTTCAGCTAAAACATGCATGTGGAACCCAGAGTATGATCAACCGTGTGATCGGGAGACGTGTTCAAATATGTCTCCGTTCTCGTCCCCTGGTACTCGGTTGCAACATTCCAGACGCTTTACTAACACTCTCCCGACTTGGAGAGTCAGTGCCTTTAACCTCCTGTTTGGCCCAGTTTGCAATTTCTGCGGAAGATGAACAGGAATAGGGAGAACCAATTAGAGACTAGCTGGAGGTGTCTGGACTGGCAAATTTAACTCTCATTTCCCACCAGGAAGAGGAATTAACCAAAGGCTCAGCGTGCCGTGCCGGAACCACATTAGGGCCTGAAGCAATCCTGCGGTGTTGCGGCCAGCTCACAAGAAAGCGAGTTGAAGAAAGGAGCTCAGGGGCACTGTAATTCACAAACCTGCAGAGTTATAAATGACAGCTATCGTCCAAAAATATACTGAAGTAAGGCTGCCAAGAGGACTTGAAAGCGGGGCAGAATTGCAGGAAACCGATTTCAGGAGGTAGACTGGAATTGCATTGAAAGCATAGGAAAAGAGGCAGAACGTCCACAATGATGCACTTGGCCAAAAAGGGCGTATGCGTTTTTCCTGAATATATTCAGGAAAAAACGCATACGCCCTTTTTGGCCAACCAAGCAAGCTTGCAAAGGAAATCTGCACTACAATGAAGTCTCACTTCCCCCCGGTCAAAAGGGCCATCTGAAAAAAGTGTAAAATCCAGAAAGGCAGGACAGGCCATGGAGAACTGGGAGCCTTGTTATGCTGATGGGCGGGATGTAAATTGCCAACAGCCACTCGGGAGAAGTGTATGTGTTTCCTGAAACATCTAAAAAACAAAGCAACAGAGCCTAGGGCACTTCCACTTATGGTCCTATAGCTTAGGGAAATGAAAATCAAAAAGACACAGCCACCCCAAAGTTTGGGACGGCTCTGTTTACAAGAACCTCGTTTACGGTACAAGTTCAATATCGCAGAAAGTGAAAAATGGATGAAGAAGTTGTGGTACTTACGTACAATGCAATATCACTCAGCAATGACATCTATCATCAGGCCCGTAGCAGCATAATGAGTGCATTCAGGTATGATGATTCTAACTGAAAGAAGTCACACAGAAAAAGAAACATCATAAGATATCACTAATACACGGAATGTAAACTTGGCTACACAGGAACTGGATTACCAAACAGAACAGGGTCTCAAATTTAGAAAACCAACTTATGCTTGCTTAAGGGGAAAGGTGAGTTGGGGTGCTGCATAAAACCGGAGATTGAAATGAGCACAGATAAAGTTCCTTAAGCCAAATATGGAATAGACAAGAGCTACTCCTTGCTCAACGAAATGGACTCAACACCCCATATTAAACGCCTAAGAATGTACCTGCCTAGTAAGTATCTTAAAACCTATGGATTGCTATGTCTCCGAAAGAGAATCAAGCGTGTGTACAGGGGCATAAACGCAGCAGTGATAGGATTGGAGAGGTTCGGTGAGCAAATGAAGACCCTTTGAAGTCATATTGCATGGTACCCATTCCACGGGTCTCAACTCTCCAGGTTTAAGGGATTCTTCCTTCAGCTAAAACATGCATGTGGAACCCAGAGTATGATCAACCGTGTGATCGGGAGACGTGTTCAAATATGTCTCCGTTCTCGTCCCCTGGTACTCGGATGCAACATTCCAGACGCTTTACTAACACTCTCCCGACTTGGAGAGTCAGTGCCTTTAACCTCCTGTTTGGCCCAGTTTGCAATTTCTGCGGAAGATGAACAGGAATAGGGAGAACCAATGAGAGACTAACTGGAGGTGTCTGGACTGGCAAATTTAACTCTCATTTCCCACCAGGAAGAGGAATTAACCAAAGGCTCAGCGTGCCGTGCCGGAACCACATTAGGGCCTGAAGCAATCCTGCGGTGTTGCGGCCAGCTCACAAGAAAGCGAGTTGAAGAAAGGAGCTCAGGGGCACTGTAATTCACAAACCTGCAGAGTTATAAATGACAGCTATCGTCCAAAAATATACTGAAGTAAGGCTGCCAAGAGGACTTGAAAGCGGGGCAGAATTGCAGGAAACCGATTTCAGGAGGTAGACTGGAATTGCATTGAAAGCATAGGAAAAGAGGCAGAACGTCCACAATGATGCACTTGGCCAAAAAGGGCGTATGCGTTTTTCCTGAATATATTCAGGAAAAAACGCATACGCCCTTTTTGGCCAACCAAGCAAGCTTGCAAAGGAAATCTGCACTACAATGAAGTCTCACTTCCCCCCGGTCAAAAGGGCCATCTGAAAAAAGTGTAAAATCCAGAAAGGCAGGACAGGCCATGGAGAACTGGGAGCCTTGTTATGCTGATGGGCGGGATGTAAATTGCCAACAGCCACTCGGGAGAAGTGTATGTGTTTCCTGAAACATCTAAAAAACAAAGCAACAGAGCCTAGGGCACTTCCACTTATGGTCCTATAGCTTAGGGAAATGAAAATCAAAAAGACACAGCCACCCCAAAGTTTGGGACGGCTCTGTTTACAAGAACCTCGTTTACGGTACAAGTTCAATATCGCAGAAAGTGAAAAATGGATGAAGAAGTTGTGGTACTTACGTACAATGCAATATCACTCAGCAATGACATCTATGTCATCAGGCCCGTAGCAGCATAACGAGTGGATTCAGGTATGATGATTCTAACTGAAAGAAGTCACACAGAAAAAGAAACATCATAAGATATCACTAATACACGGAATGTAAACTTGGCTACACAGGAACTGGATTACAAAACAGAACAGGGTCTCAAATTTAGAAAACCAACTTATGCTTGCTTAAGGGGAAAGGTGAGTTGGGGTGCTGCATAAAACCAGAGATTGAAATGAGCACAGATAAAGTTCCTTAAGCCAAATATGGAATAGACAAGAGCTACTCCTTGCTCAACGAAATGGACTCAACACCCCATATTAAACGCCTAAGAATGTACCTGACTAGTAAGTATCTTAAAACCTATGGATTGCTATGTCTCCGAAAGAGAATCAAGCGTGTGTACAGGGGCATAAACGCAGCAGTGATAGGATTGGAGATGTTCCGTGAGCAAATGAAGACCCTTTGAAGTCATATTGCATGGTACCCATTCCACGGGTCTCAACTCTACAGGTTTAAGGGATTCTTCCTTCAGCTAAAACATGCATGTGGAACCCAGAGTATGATCAACCGTGTGATCGGGAGACGTGTTCAAATATGTCTCCGTTCTCGTCCCCTGGTACTCGGATTCAACATTCCAGACGCTTTACTAACACTCTCCCGACTTGGAGAGTCAGTGCCTTTAACCTCCTGTTTGTCCCAGTTTGCAATTTCTGCTAAAGATGAACAGCAATAGGGAGAACCAATGAGAGACTAGCTGGAGGTGTCTGGACGGGCAAATTTAACTTTCATTTCCCACCAGGAAGATGAATTAACCAAAGGCTCAGTGTGCCGTGCTGGAACCACATTAGGGCCTGAAGCAATCCTGCGGTGTTGTGGCCAGCTCACAAGAAAGCGAGTTGAAGAAAGGAGCTCAGGGGCACTGTAATTCACAAACCTGCAGAGTTATAAATGACAGCTATCGTCCAAAAATATACTGAAGTAAGGCTGCCAAGAGGACTTGAAAGCGGAGCAGAATTGCGGGAAACCGATTTCAGGAGGTAGACTGGAATTGCATTGAAAGCATAGGAAAAGAGGCAGAACGTCCACAATGATGCACTTGGCCAAAAAGGGCGTATGCGTTTTTTTCTGAATATATTCAGGAAAAAACGCATACGCCCTTTTTGGCCAACCAAGCAAACTTGCAAAGGAAATGTGCACTACAATGAAGTCTCACTTCCCCCCGGTCAAAAGGGCCATCTGAAAAAAGTGTAAAATCCAGAAAGGCAGGACAGGCCATGGAGAACTGGGAGCCTTGTTATGCTGATGGGCGGGATGTAAATTGCCAACAGACACTCGGGAGAAGTGTATGGTGTTTCCTGAAACATCTAAAAAACAAAGCAACAGAGCCTAGGGCACTTCCACTTATGGTCCTATAGCTTAGGGAAATTAAAATCAAAAAGACACAGCCACCCCAAAGTTTGGGACGCCTCTGTTTACAAGAACCTCATTTACAGTACAAGTTCAACATCGCAGAAAGTGAAAAATGGATAAAGAACTTGTGGTACTTACGTACAATGCAGTATCACTCAGCAATGAAATCTATGTCATCTGGCCCATAGCAGCATAATGAGTGGATTCAGGTACGATGATTCTAACTGAAATAAGTCACACAGAAAAAGAAACATCATAAGATATCACTAATACACGGAATGTAAACTTGGCTACACAGGAACTGAATTCCAAAACAGAACAGGGTCTCAAATTTAGAAAACCAACTTATGCTTGCTTAAGGGGAAAGGTGAGTTGGGGTGCTGCATAAAACCAGAGATTGAAATGAGCACAGATAAAGTTCCTTAATCCAAATATGGAATAGACAAGAGCTACTTCTTGCTCAACGAAATGGACTCAACACCCCATATTAAACGCCTAAGAATGTACCTGACTAGTAAGTATCTTAAAACCTATGGATTGCTATGTCTCCAAAAGAGAATCAAGCGTGTGTACAGGGGCATAAACGCAGCAGTGATAGGATTGGAGAGGTTCGGTGAGCAAATGAAGACCCTTTGAAGTCATATTGCATGGTACCCATTCCACGGGTCTCAACTCTGCAGGTTTAAGGTATTCTTCCTTCAGCTAAAACATGCATGTGGAACCCAGAGTATGATCAACCATGTGAACGGGAGACGTGTTGAAATATGTCTCAGTTTTCCTCCCAGGGTACTCGGGTGCAACATTCCAGATGCTTTACTAACACTCTCCCCACTTGGAGAGTCAGCGCCTTTAACCTCCTGTTTGGCCCAATTTGCAATTTCTGCGGAAGATGAACAGGAATAGGGAGAACCAATGAGAGACTAGCTGGAGGTGTCTGGACGGGCAAATTTAACTCTCATTTCCCACCAGGAAGAGGAAATAACCAAAGGCTCAGCGTGCCGTGCCGGAACCAGATTAGGGCCTGAAGCCATCCTGCGGTGTTGCGGCCAGCTCACAAGAAAGCGAGTTGAAGAAAGGAGCTCAGGGGCACTGTAATTCACAAACCTGCAGAGTTATAAATGACAGCTATCGTCCAAAAATATACTGAAGTAAGGCTGCCAAGAGGACTTGAAAGCGGGGCAGAATTGCAGGAAACCGATTTCAGGAGGTAGACTGGAATTGCATTGAAAGCATAGGAAAAGAGGCAGAACGTCCACAATGATGCACTTGGCCAAAAAGGGCATATGCGTTTTTTCCTGAATATATTCAGGAAAAAACGCATACGCCCTTTTTGGCCAACCAAGCAACCTTGCAAAGGAAATCTGCACTACAATGAAGTCTCACTTCCCCCCGGTCAAAAGGGCCATCTGAAAAAAGTGTAAAATCCAGAATGGCAGGACAGGCCATGGAGAACTGGGAGCCTTGTTATGCTGATGGGTGGGATGTAAACTGCCAACAGCCACTCCGGAGAAGTGTATGGTGTTTCCTGAAACATCTAAAAAACAAAGCAACAGAGCCTAGGGCACTTCCACTTATGGTCCTATAGCTTAGGGAAATTAAAATAAAAAAGACACAGCCACCCCAAAGTTTGGGACACCTCTGTTTACAAGAACCTCGTTTACCGGACAAGTTCAATATCACAGAAAGTGAAAAATGGATAAAGAACTTGTGGTACTTACGTACAATGCAGTATCACTCAGCAATGAAATCTATGTCATCAGGCCCTTAGCAGCACAATGAGTGGATCCAGGTATCATGATTCTAACTGAAATAAGTCACACAGAAAAAGAAACATCATAAGATATCAGTAATACACGGAATGTAAACTTGGCTACACAGGAACTGAATTACAGAACAGAACAGGGTCTCTAATTTAGAAAACCAACTTATGCTTGCTTAAGGGGAAAGGTGAGTTAGGGTGCTGCATAAAACCAGAGATTGAAATGAGCACAGATAAAGTTCCTTAAGCCAAATTTGGAATAGACAAGAGCTACTCCTTGCTCAACGAAATGGACTCAACACCCCATATTAAACGCCTAAGAATGTAACTGACTAGTAAGTATCTTAAAACCTATGGATTGCTATGTCTCCGAAAGAGAATCAAGCATGTGTACAGGGGCATAAATGCAGCAGTGATAGGTTTGGAGAGGTTCAGTGAGCAAATGAAGACCCTTTGAAGTCATATTGTATGGTACCCATTCCACGGGTTTCAACTACCCAGGTTTAAGGTATTCTTCCTTCAGCTAAAACATGCATGTGGAACCTAGAGTATGATCAACCATGTGATCGGGAGACGTGTTCAAATATGTCTCAGTTTTCCTACCCTGGTACTCGGGTGCAAATTCCAGACGCTTTACTAACACTCTCCCGACTTGGAGAGTCAGTCCCTTTAACCTCCTGTTTGGCCCAGTTTGCAATTTCTGCGGAAGATGAACAGGAATAGCGAGAACCAATGAGTGACTAGCTGGAGGTGTCTGGACAGGCAAATTTAACTCCCATTTCCCACCAGGAAGAGGAATTAACCAAAGGCTCAGCGTGCCGTGCCGGAACCAGATTAGGGCCTGAAGCCATCCTGCGGTGTTACGGCCAGGTGACAAGAAAGCGAGTTGAAGAAAGGAGCTCAGGGGCACTGTAATTCACAAACCTGCAGAGTTATAAATGACAGCTATCGTCCAAAAATATACTGAAGTAAGGCTGCCAAGAGGACTTGAAAGCGGGGCAGAATTGCAGGAAACCGATTTCAGGAGGTAGACTGGAATTGCATTGAAAGCATAGGAAAAGAGGCAGTACGTCCACAATGATGCACTTGGCCAAAAAGGGCGTATGCGTTTTTTCCTGAATATATTCAGGAAAAAACGCATACGCCCTTTTTGGCCAACCAAGCAAGCTTGCAAAGGAAATCTGCACTACAATGAAGTCTCACTTCCCCCCGGTCAAAAGGGCCATCTGAAAAAAGTGTAAAATCCAGAAAGGCAGGACAGGCCATGGAGAACTGGGAGCCTTGTTATGCTGATGGGCGGGATGTAAATTGCCAACAGACACTCGGGAGAAGTGTATGGTGTTTCCTGAAACATCTAAAAAACAAAGCAACAGAGCCTAGGGCACTTCCACTTATGGTCCTATAGCTTAGGGAAATTAAAATAAAAAAGACACAGCCAACCCAAAGTTTGGGAAGCCTCTGTTTACAAGAACCTCGTTTACCGTTCAAGTTCAATATCACAGAAAGTGAAAAATGGATAAAGAACTTGTGGTACTTACGTACAATGCAGTATCACTCAGCAATGAAATCTATGTCATCAGGCCCATAGCAGCATAATGAGTGGATTGAGGTACGATGATTCTAACTGAAATAAGTCACACAGAAAAAGAAACGTCATAAGATATCACTAATACACGGAATGTAAACTTGGCTACACAGGAATTGAATTCCAAAACAGAACAGGGTCTCAAATTTAGAATACCAACTTATGCTTGCTTAAGGGTAAAGGTGAGTTG